>NW_028274809.1:56189166-56902500 GCF_037043125.1 Eumetopias jubatus
TGACCACCATCCTACTCTCTGTGTCTATGACATTTTTAAAGATTCTGCATGTAAGTGATAGCATGCAGTATTTGTCTTTCTCTTTCTCCGTTTGATTTATTTCACTTAGAATAATGCCCTCAGGGTTCATCCATGTTTTTTACAAAGGGAGGATTTCTTCCTCTCTCTTAGCTGAGCAGTATTCCACCGTGTATGGTATATATTATGTATATATACACACACCACACCTTTATCCATTCATACTTTGACGAACACTTAGGTTGTTTTCATGTCTTGACTACTGTGGATAGTGCTGCAGCTGACATGGGAGTGCAGATATCTTTTTGAACCCGATTTTCATTTCCTTTGAATGCATACCCTGCAGTGGGATTGCTGGATCACATGTAGGTCTATTTTTATTTTTTTGAGAGACCTCTATACTGTCTTCCATAGTGACCGTATTCATTTACATTCCCACCAATGGGGCACAAAGTTTCCCCTCTTTCCCCATCCTCACCAACACTTGTTATTTCTTGTCTTTTTGATGATAGCCATCTAAAGGTGTGAGGCGATAGCTCCTTTTAGTTTCCATTTGCATTTTCCTGATGATTAGTGATATCGAGCATCTTTTCATGTGCTGTTTGTGTATCTTTTTCGGAAAAATATCTATTCAGTGCCTCTGCCCATTTTAAATTGGATTTTTGTTTTGTTTTGTTATTGAATTATATAAGTTCTTTATATCTTTTGGATTTTAACCCCTTATTAGATATATGATTTGCAGGTATTTTCTCCCATTTCACAGGTTGCCTTTTCATTTTGTTGGTTGTTTCTCTTGCTGTGCAGAAGCTTTTTAGTTTGATGTAGTCCCGGTTTTAAGTTTTGCATTTGTTGCTTGTACTTGTGGTGTCATATCCAAAAAATTGTTGCCGTGACCAGTATCAAGGAGGTTTTCCCCTGTACTTTCCTCTCGGAGTTTCATGGTTTTGGTTCTTCTGTTTTAAGTCTTTACTTCATTTTGAGTTAATCTTTGTGTATGGTGTAAGGTAGGGGCCCAGTTTCATTCTCCCGCGTGTGGTTATCTTAGTTTTCCCAGCACCCTTTATTAAAGAGACTATCCTTTCCACATTAAATATTCTTGGCTCCCTTATCAAATATTAGTGGACTATATACGCAGGAGTTCATCTCTGGCTCTCTGTTCTATTCCGTTGATCTGTGTGTCTGTCTTTTTGCAAGTGCCATACTGTTTTGATTACTAAAGCTTTGTAATCTCATTTGAAATCAGAAGTGTCATGCCTTCAGCTTTGTTCTTCGTCCCCCTCAACATTACTTTGGGCATTCAGGATCTTTTATAGTTTCACGTGAATTTTAGGATTGTTTTTTCTATTTCTTGAAAAATGTCAATAGGATTTTGATAGGGATCGCACTGGATTTATAGATGACTCTGGGTGGTATGAAGGTTGTCTCTTATAGGCAGCATATAGTTGGGTCTTGTCTCTTTATCCATCCAGCTACTGAATGCCTTTTGACTGGAAGATTTAATCCACTTACATTAGAATACTTATTGATAGGTAAGGATTTACTAATGGTATCTTACTGTTTTTTGGTTGCTTTTTAGTCCCTTTGTTCCTTTCTTCCTCCCTTGCTGCCTTCCTTTGTGAACTGATGATTTTGCATAGTGTGCTGCTTTAGTTCCCTTCTCTTTGTCTTTTGTGAACGTACTGGAGGTTTTTGCTTGGTGGTTATCATGAGGCTTACATAAAACACTTTATAGATATAACAGTCTATTTTACCTTAACAACAAAACTTGGATTGCATACGAAAAACTCTACCCTTTTACATTTCTGATGTCACAGTTTACCTCTTTTTATATTGTGTATTCATTATCAAATTATTGTAGCTATAGTTATTTTTAATACTCTTGTCCTTTAGGAAAATTTCTGGCTAAGGTCTTTGCTTTTGATTTTCTGGGGCACACACACTGTGTCTAGAACAACAACAGAAGAAAAGCTATGGTATCTGGGCCACAGTGTATGTGCCACAGACTTCTGCGAACTCTTTGAATTTCCTAGATTGCTTTTTATTTTTGGGTCATCTTAGCATTAAACTATGAGGACAGAATGCGTCCGAGAGGCTAGCAGAACCTACAGGAAAAGAACACTTAAATGGGCGGGGGTATTCCAGATCTTAGTCTTGTTGTGTGACCCTGGGCAAATCACTTTGCTTCTCGGTACCTCAGTTTTTTCAATCTGTAAAATTATAAGAACATTTGTTTGGCCAGCTTTCAGAGTCTGATTGTGAGAGGAAAACTCGATCATCTAAAGCATTAGTTTCTTTTGTTATTAAATCGCAGTGCATTTCACTGAAACTCTGATTTGTTCCCGAAAGGATTTCAATTGCATTTAGAGAAGTTAAAATACAAACTTAAGATACGACCATGATGGGGGTGCCTGGGTGGCTCAGTCTGCTGAGCATCTGACTCTCGGTTTTAGCTCAGGTCATGATCTCCCAGTGATGAGATCCAGACCCACCTCCGCATCCAGCTCCGTGCTCAGGCTCAGCACGGAGTCCCCTTCAGATTCTCTTTCCCTCTGCTCCTCCCTCTTTGCTCCTCCCCCTCTGTGCCTTCCCACCTCTGCTCCTGCATGCTCTCTCTCTCTAAAGTAAATAAATAAAACCTTTAAAAAAAAGAAAAGATATGACCATGACTACAACTAATACTTCCCAATATATCCAAGCAAATATGGTGAACCTCAATTATTTTCTTTTGAAGAAACCTCTCAAAACCTTATTGTTTTAAAAAAAAATTATTTATTTATTCTAGAGAGAGAGAGACAGAGAGTGAGTGTGCGCTCCAGTAGGAGGGAGGAGTAGAGGGAGAGGGAAAAAAGCAGACTCCCTGCTAAGCACAGAACCCAACCCTGAGATCACGACCTGAGCCAAAATCAAGAGTCAGACGCTTAACGGATTCAGTCACCCAAGCGCCCCTCAAAATCTTATTTTTAAAAGGAAATCTAGCTTATCTCCCAAGTACTCTGTCTTCCTGGTAATATTCTTAATTGGACACATTCCACTTCGATGTGCATTTATAAATAAGTGATTGGAGTCCTTGAACCATGTGGTGGAGCTAGAAGTAGCAAGAGGGGTATTTGGATGTGAAATTGCCATAATTTGGTGATGGGTTGGATTTGGGAAAGTGAGTGAATGAAGTGTCAAAAGATGACTCCCAGACTTATACAGACGTTGAGAGAGGAAAGATTTGGAGGAATAATTGGGAATTCAGTTTGGGAAATGTTAAATCCAGGAAAAGACCATAAAGGCATCTGTGATGGTAAGAGAGCCCTGAGCTTAGAGGCAAAGGACTTCAATTAAGGTCCTGGCTCTGCTCTAATATGTATGACTGCGGGGACGAAGACTTATTCTTCCTGAGTTTTGGTGTCCTTAGCTATAAAATGGAGATCCTAATATCTTTCTCATTACTTTGTTGGGAAGGTAAAATGACAATTTTTTTTTTTAAATGCTTTATTTTTTAAGTAATCTTTACACCCAACGCAGGGCTCCAACTCATGGCCCCGAGAACAAGAGTCACTCCTTCCACCCGCTGAACCAACCAGGCACCCCAACAATTATCTGAAGGCATTTTATAATGCCTACTTCTTGTTACTATAGACACATGAGAAATAACACAATGAAACGAGTTGGGACATTCTCTCCTGGAAACATCCCCACTAAGTAACAGATACCCTTCTCTTCTTGTCTTTTCACTAATTCACCTTGTGTCTTTCACCGAGTTGCCTTGGAGGCTCGCTCTTTCTCTTCTCTACCTTCAGGAGGATGCCTACACCCATGACCTCATCTCGAAGGGCACACAGAGTTAATGTGGAGAAGAGTCTCTTGAGATTCATGGTTAATTAGGGGCAGGAATCATGGCTCTGGAATGTTATGGGCTTCCAATGAATATTGATTGGGCTTTAGCATTACCATTTGGGTTTTAAAATGGTGGGGAGAAGAAGAGATTTTAGTCAGTTGGGAGAAAACATCTCCATGCCTGCTCGTGTTGGTTTGGGAACATCCGTTAACCCCACGAAGTTGAGCCTCAGAATGTCCCCAGAATCCAAGGAAGGACAAAGGCCATGGAAACATGAGGGAGAAGCTAACGTTTCCCCTGCTTAGGTTTCCTCAGGGTGAACTCCTTGATCCCTCCCTACAACGATGTACTGAAAATCTGTGTGTGATTAACTTATTTTGACCACCCCAAAGCCAAGTAGGGAATCTGGCTGCCAACAGCAGTGGGGTAGCTTTGGATATGGCAGAGATCACAGGAGAGGGCAGAATACATTTGCCCTTACACAGAGTCTACGAAGGCTCATTCTTCAAGGGCAAATAGATTCTGTTTGTGAAATACAGACTTCATAAAATTTGAACATTTATTAAACCTCAACAAGGGGCAAGGAGTACAGAAATATCTGAACTGTGCCTCAGTCTTACAACCTATCTGGGGGGAGAAAACTAGTAAATGAAAAACTTGGTACTAGATAACGTCTCTGTGCTGTGAAGCAAGTTTTGTTGTGTTGTTGTCTTTGCCTCTTACGTGTATTTTGTGAATCTCTGTTTTCCTACCTGAGAATTTCCAAGTGCAACAACAGAAAATAAAAAAACATAGTTCCAACTATCCCCATATTTTCCAAGATGGAATGCTGTTTCTGTGTTAAATTTTTTTTCCCCAGCTGAGCTCTATAACCAATATCTGAACACAAAACTCTTATTTCCTGGGCATTATTTTTCTATTCTTTTAATAAGTGTCTAGTATATTTGTCATGATGTCTTGAAATACCCGAATAAGAAGTCAGTCATTAGCAAATTTTCAGGGCCATATAAGGAATCACTGTAAACGACTTGATGCTATGCTTCCCAGTGTACATGTATAGGTGTGCATACATGTCACTCCAAAGACAGGAACCACTTGTCATCTGGTATACCTAGAGCTTTTAGGACAGGAGCTGCACCACAGTTAAGTCCTATGTAAGTCTTGACAGCTACTGTTTCTGCCATTACTACACTACTGGTACTGTTGGAAAGACTAAGGGTTATGCTGTGACCAGGGATCAACTAGGCTGGTGTCATGAGATCTACCAACTCCTGGTGTGGACCTAACACCTGTGCAGATTACATGCTTGCTTCTCACCTATGAGTGACTCTTTGACTCTTTGGGAAGTCCATCTTCCTAGGTCCACATTTTTGCCATTGGCTACCTCTTAGAACTGTCAGAGTGTCAAGGGGAAGCTTTGGGATACGGCGTGTGTGGGGGCCATCACTCTTAAGGCAGTGCTTCTCCAATTATGTATAGTGAAAGATAAGGGTTTTGTTTTTGTTTTTGTTTTTGTTTTTTTTAATTTCCAATCTGTCACAGCCTGATATTTTGGAAGGGGGATAAAAATAACTGAAAATGGAATAAAAAAAACAATATAAACAAAATTCAAGTCCCATTTTTTATTAGATTCAACAGACATAAACTCATCCTGCCAAATGGCTCTCAACATTTTAAATACTTTCTCTTGATTCTATGCTTGTCTCATCTCTGCACGGTAACCAAGTTTGCAACAGCAGGCCCCGTTTTGAATAGCAATGCTGTAAAAGACAGTGAGGAACCCCTAAAGGCCTGTCATTTTCAGGCTGGTCTCCTTTTGTGGAGCTCAGAGGGCTCTCACCACAACAGAGGATGCTACAGGTCAGCAGGCCTTAGGCCTCAGCTTCACTGGTGCCAAGCTGGTGTGTAGAAGGTAACTGAGAGGCCATTAGGGGAAGCTACGTTCTGCTGGGTGCTGGCCATTCTCTCAGCAGGGGATTTATGCACAGCTAAGCGGTGGGCTGTTTAATGCAGATGCACAGGTGTGGAAACAGTTTGTGATAGGCAGGTTTATGACATATAAACACATTGTATGTTATACTGTAATCAACTATATAAACAACTTTAAAATTGTCTATACTTTGTATTTCCAGCATTTGGTTTTGTTAATCGTATGTCTTCCTGACAGCAATTAAATAACCTTGAGAGAAAATGTACACCTGCTGTCTCCCCTGAGGAAGCTACATCTCTTTTGTGAATGACATAAGTTCTCTGTAAAGCATAACTGAAGATAGAATTGAATTTGGAGATATGTCTCCTTTCTCTCCTGTTTTATCTCTAGTTGAAATGGAGGGCATGGTTGAACAGAGCTGGTCTTTTTCTGGATCCCTATTCTAAGATTCTACTTAAACCAAAACATTTCGCTGAGGGCCTAATTAGAGACGAGAGCTAAATGAGGTTGAGATGAGTATGGGCCGCGAGGAGGTCCCACATTCGCCTCCTCGGCCTGCACCCCCGCTCTTCCCAACCTCTCTTACCCCAAGACTCTCCATTCTTTCAGATTTCCTTCTAGGAATGCCCTACCGATCCTGTTTTCCTTCAAACAAAACAGAACATAACAAAGTATTTGCTTTGCTTGGGTCAGGTTCCACACAAGGTCCATTCATTAGGATTTAATGAATTAAAAGTCTCTCTTAATTGACAGGTATTGGCGCCAGGGGAGTCCTCGGGGCTCAATGTGGGCCGGGAACTGCTACAGCCTGAAGTGGCCCAGTCTCGACTCTGGATTGGTTGGGTGAGGCAAAGTTTGGGGAGTTAGTGCCCTAGGGGCGTGTTCTCAAAGCCGGCCTGGGGCGCCGCGTGAAATGGGTGCACTGGATGGGCGAGGAGCTGCCCCAGGACCAGAGCCTCAGGCGCGACAACTACCAGGCTGGCTGCAGCTGCTCGGACTTGAGGCCACAATAGCCCTTGTAACTCTTCCACCCCCACGGGCGGGCTGAACTCATCCAGGCCCCAGAGCCAGTGGGTAGTCCTGACCACAAAGTATCACAAAGCCTTCACCAACTAGCCAAGTCCTATGTTTTGGAGCCGGAACTCTGAGGACCTGGGACCCCATCCCCATCGTGTTCTGCTGAGCTGATGGGTTGGGAACAGCTGTCCGGAAGAGGAACATATGCTATGGGGTCTTTCACTCACTCTTAGAATGGCTCCATCCACTCTCCACTTGATAAGAAAAATGGCTTCAAAACACAGCATTTTGTCAGTGTGAAAACCATGCCAGAGCTATCTGGCCTTGTTAACAGGGACCTGACCTGTTGGCCTGATGGAGAATGAGAATGTTCTGATACTTATTGGAACTCTACAAATTTTCTTTCTTGGCTCTTCAGTGATAGTTCTGTCAAGGATGAAGGGAAATGACCTATGGGGTTGGAAATGCTCCTGTTAACATGGATGATACTTCAACTGTCAAGACAAATTCAAGCCAGGGAGGTCACTAGATCATAAGTGGGAGGCAAGCGCCACCATCCACAGGGCATCCTGCGATTATCATTGTAACAGGGCCTTGTCTGACATCGCAAGTGAATCTGAAATAATTTCAGAACTGGTTTAGACAATAGGTTTGGGAGGCAACTATCTTCTCAATGTTGAACCAACTAAAGATGGACCGATTGTTCCCATCTTCTAAGAAAGGCTTCTTGCTGCTGGGAAGTGGTTGAGCATCAATGGGGAGGCCATTTAAGCATCTAAACCATGAAAGGTGCAATGGGAAAAGAACACAGCATCTAGGGTATACCTCAAAAGGATCACCTATGTATGCCATTTTACCGCCCTGGTCAAAAACTGGATTCTCAACCCTTCAATCCCCCATAACTATCTTGACTATAAAGGTAAGGATGCCTTGTGGATGGTGGTGGATCCAAGAAGATTGAGGTGGTCCACAAATCTGGATGAAGTTTTCCTCATGTTTCTGACCTCATCATCTGCTCTTCCAGTTGAGTTTGCTTAGACTGTGAAGCTGATCACTGAAGTTCAAGAGGAAAAGGACACTGCCTGGTGTTTGCTGCTTTGGTTTTCCTTGTATAGTACCATCATTGTAATAACTAACTTCTCTTCCCTACCCAGAGATGGCTTTTACAACACATTTTAATCAAAGGAACTGAGCACATTACACTGATGTCTCAATGAACCAAGGATCTGAGCACCACTGATAGTATACCTCACTCTGGGCAGCAAAAGAAAGGACTGAAGAATTAAGCTCTGAGATCATCCATTCCTACCTTTGGAAATTATCTACAATGGAAACTTCCCTCAATTCTCTGTTTGATAAGCCCACTTGCTTACTCTATGACTTTAGTTCAATAATAAGCCAAGTCACCCTGTTGCCTATGAGAGGGGTTAGAGAGTTTGGCAAGCTCAACCATATGCTATTTATTTAATGTCAATTGTCAGTTGTCACCAACCTCTTCCCCCCCCGCCCCGCCCCCAAGTGTGGGAGAGCCTAGAGGGGAAGGAAAAGGCTTCGAGGCTGCTAATGTTCAATCTTCAGAAATTTCTGAAGAAAACTAATAGCTCTGAATTTCCATCTGTTTACAGGGATACTATTTAAAAAAATGGGTGTGATTCTACCCTGCCTTTTAAAATATGATCAAATAAATACATTTATATGTCAAAAAATTTATATATCTCCCTATCCTCTCTCTCTCTCTTTTTTTTTCCCTTGCAATTTTTGTTGTTATGGTTGAAGAAACTGACTGTTTGTCTTGGAGTTTCCAACAGTCTGGATTTTGCTGACTGTGTCCCTATTTATTGTATTACTCTGTCACTGTAAGCTCTAAATTGGCAGTTAGATGTAGAGGCTTGATATGATTCAGGTTCAATTATTTTGTCAAGGATATTTCTTATACAGGGTTTTGTACTTCTATTAGGAGGTACATAATGTCTGATTTTCTCTCTTTGGTGATCTGAGCAGCCATTGGTGGTCAGCGCTCAGATCTACTAACTCATTCGGAGGTGGCAAAATGGTGATATCCCGATTCTATTGGTCTTTATTCATTCGTTAGCTGGAAAACTTCTATAAAGAAGTTTCCCCTTGACACTCTGGTTACTCTGAGACCAGGTATTTGTTTGTTTGTTTGGTTGGTTTGGTTGTTTTGTTTTTGTAGCACAATGACTGGTTCCTTAGTATCCTCTAAAGGTGAGTCTAATTTTTTGGTATCATACTGAACTTAAGAATTTGAATATACTTGATATGTTTCAACCCATTGCACTTATCAGCCCAGTGATGCTCAACTCTTTGACCAGTTAGATCCTCTGTAAGCTGGTACCCAAATCCTTTGGGCAGAACCCCAGTAGTTTTTCATAGCTTCCTTGCTTTCTGTTATGACAGACTCATATATTATATATATATGTTCCAGACTCATTTAATGAACTTCCTGGAAGTTCATTAGGCCTGGAATCAGCCTGGAGTTAGCCATCTTTCCAAGCGGCTTGGTCCCTTTGGTGGGGAATAGTATTTAGAGACACAATTAAGGTTCCAGGGGTGCTCACTGCCATTGGGTTAGTCATCATTTACAGGCCTTTCCAGTGGACAGAACTAGAAAATGAGTACTTTTTAAACATAAAACACATTATGAATCGGAATTGCTACCTCAGATTTATCTGCAGAACTAGAAGAATTTTACTTAATCTCATTGATCTTACATTTGTGTCTGCTCTCACCCAAGCCGAAAGTCCCAGTTCCCAGTGACACCAATATATAAACATTTTTGCTTTCTCTCACACTACAAACACAATAGTTTCAGAACACCACCAATACCAAAACAACCACAATGTGATCACTGAATCAATAGTAAATCTGGGTGAATTACTCTACAATCCAGCAGAGGGATAACTCTAAATTATAACTTAATAATTAAAAGTAGTAAGTAAGGGGCACCTGGGTGGCTCAGTCGTTAAGCGTCTGCCTTCGGCTCAGGTCATGATCCTGGGGTCCTGGGATCGAGCCCCGCATCGGGCTCCCTGCTCCACGGGGAGCCTGCTTCTCCCTCTCCCACTCCCCCTGCTTGTATTCCCTCTCTCACTGTGTCTCTCTCTCTCTGTCAAATAAATAAAATCTTAAAAAAAAAAAAGGTAAGTAAAATGACTGACATATGATTACGTGAAAACAAGTGTTTTACATGTAATCCACATGAGTTATATCAGACCCATTTTGCATATGAGAAAACTGAGCCTCAGAGAAATTAAATATCTTGCCAAAGTTTACAGTTAATAAATGGCAGAGATGGTATTTGAACATAAGGAAATTCTAACTCATTGCACACTGAGCCACCTAGATTTCCATTCACTCTAAGCACATTCAGAAAATCAGAAAATAAACATTTTTCAGACCCCACTCATGACTGGGAAATAAAATCTTATTAATACTGCCAGGCCTGTATTATTATTATTATTATTATTATTATTATTATTATTGGTTTGATACAGACTTCCTGTTGAATTGTAGAAGAGCTTTAAAGGCACAGGAGTCTTGGGGAAGAGACTTCAGTGTATTTTAAGTATAAAACAACATAGTATGACACTGAGCATGGAAATTTGTATGTCTTAGTTTGTATTCTTTGGTGAGGACTCTGTTATGTTCTTGCAGGCTCTTTTTCCTCATATCTCTGTACTGTGAAACATCTTCTCAACCTTCAGAATCCTGCTTTAAATATAAGAAAATTGAAAGAAACTTCAGATCTTTTAGTTTATTATCAGCAAAGACAGTGGCCTGCATAATTCTTTTAATGGGAACTGTTCAGACTGCTTGCCAGGCTTATAAAGATAGAAGGATCCAAAGTTTCACTTCTTGGTCAGTAAGTACTTAGTCTTTGTGCAAGCTAAGCAGTTAGTTACAACCTTTATTCCTGTCCTTCCCAGCTTTTAATTCGTTCACATTTTAATTATTCATTTCTTTCCAATGCATCTCATGCCTAGCCAACAAATACTGAATTTCTCTTTCTGCTTTTTCAAGAAAATTTTTAAAGCCAATTATGCTCTTTCTCAGTCAGGAGCATGGCTATGTATAGGGGTTTGTGAGATCAATGACCTTCATCTGTTCATTTCATAAAGATGTATGAAGCACTGACTAATGTGCCAGGCATTGTTCTAGGTGTTGGAGATACAGGGAGGATAAGGTAGACAAGTTTTTGCTCTCAAGGATCATACCTTCCTAGGAGGAGACAGAGGAAAAGCAATGAACAAATAAAAGCCAGATAATGTCAGAGAGAGACTTATTCTGTGAATAAAACTTTAAACACAGTGATGTGGTAGGGACTGGGGCAGGGAACTTTCTCTGCTTGGATGGTCAGAGAAGTCCCCAAGATTTTTTTTTTTTAGGTTTTATTTTTAAGTAATCTCTCCACCCAACGTGGGGCTCGAACTCACAACTCTGAGATCAAGAGTCACTCGCTCCACCGACTGAGGGAGCCAGGCGCCCTGTCCCTGTCTAAGATTTGAGCTACATGAAGACTCAGGCAGAGAGATGTCAAGGCAGAAGGAACTTGTGCAAAGGCCCTGAGGCAGGAATATGATGCGTCTGAAGAAGAGGAAGAGCACAAGAGCGAGAGGGCAGTGAACTACACTGAACGATGACTGAACCTCCAAGTATTTAAGAATTTGCTTGTTAGTTTGTTCCTTTACCCCCCTACTTTGGTCCAAAAAGGATTTAAAATAGCTATTTGAATGTTGCTGTTCCTTAGAGTGTCTATAGATTTGAGAAACATAAAAAATGAGTCCTTTAGCAGGTAAAATCCAACAGATCTGCAGTGGGACATAAGGACCATCAGTGCAAGATGTTTCATCTTTTTAAAAGCTCAGACACCTTGAAATGTCATTTAAAAAATTATTTTTAAAGAAAATTGTTGCGCCGAATTTAATTTCGGATCAACAGACCCATTAAATTCTCTAATTAATCATGGCACATGCTATTTACCAAACTCCTGTAAAAACAAATTTCTTTTGTACACATTACAAAGAAATGTTACATAAAATTAAGCACCAAGTAATGACTTTAATTTGCGGTTAGTTAATAATACACAGATGATCACACGGCTGTAAAGAAAACCACTTGGGACATTAACAGATATGCTGGCACAGAGGAATTAGAAACAGGCCGACTATGAGCTCTGGGTGGGGAATAAAGAAGATTCAAGAGTAAATGGACATTAGATGTTTTGACTTCCAGTAATGGGCAGAGACCTGCTGGAAGGCCTTTGCCCACAGAAACCTATCTAAATGACTTTTAGGTTTCTTCATGGGTTTCTAAATTTATTTTTACTTCTTGCCCAGCAAAAAGGTTTTAGAAAATGTAATGGAATTTTCATTTCACGTGAGCTTGGCTGAATGGCCTTGACTAAAAAGTTCTTTTTTTCAGCTTTGGGAGAAACTATAATTGTTTCAAGTTCTCTGAGCTATTTTAGTAGACTAATTTCTTGGCACTTGATGATTCCAAGCTAAGATGCTCAGACTTTACATTTTTGGAAATAAATATAAAATAAGGTCAAGTCTTAATATCCCAGGTAAATCAACGTTACATTTCTCTGAGGTCTATAGGCTACATAAGCAATCATACAAACAGTCACACAACAATGAAAATTCTCTATCTCATGTTGTAGCATGTGGGCTGGAAAACCAATGGCCCCGAGGATTTGTGATGAAAATGTGTCTAAACCTTCTAGAAAGGAGGAATGGAAAGTTGTCAGGGGACTGAAAATGGCTTGCCTTCCTCTTACAGAACAATTTTTCTGACATTTAATTGATATTCTTTTTTTTAAAGATTTTATTTATTTATTTGATAGAGAGCGAGAGAGCACAAGCAGGGGGAGCAGTAGAGGGAGAGGGAGAAGCAGGCTTCCCACTGAGCAGGGAGCCCGATGCGGGGCTCGATCCCAGGACCCTGGGATCATGACCTGAGCCGAAGGCAGACACTTAACCATCTGAGCCACCCAGGCGCCCCTTTAATTGATATTCTGATATCAATTCCACTGCTGCTGTCTGAAGGCCATCGGAAAGGGATTTGCACAATGAAAGATTTGTAGTATCTAGTCTTGAGCCAGGATCTCGATGCCCTGAGAAGCAGAGACTCCTAAAGGTCACTCAGGGCTCCCACGGATTCATAATGCGACTCTTACTTGTCACTTCATCTGTCCCTGTGCCTCCTTTGTTTGGCATGTGAAATGGGTATCAAAGAACCATTTACTTCATGGTGGTGTTTCAGCTCCCAAACAGGTGACAGACAACCCCATCATCTAGGTTGGAGATGATATCGGTTCCACATTGCTTCTCTCAGGTGTCTACAGCTGTTTCCCAAGGGCACTGGGTTAAGTCATTCTTATCATTCTTACTGGTTATGGACCAGGCTGTGAAGGAGGAGGTCTCTTTGACTTGATCCTGAATCATGGCTCACCATGGTCCTCGACAGGCTTTGGGGCAATAAGATAATGTAGTGACACAAACAGGCACACACCCCATTATGAAACTAATGATGAGCTGAAAATAAAAAGGAAATTTAAAGAAGGGAAGTCTCAGAAAGCGATTGATCAACAACTCCACGGCAGTATCCTGCTGTGCTCATGTTTTCTGCAAATATTGACTCTGAAAAATTAAACACGTGACTAATCACTATGTCATTGTCCCTGTGAAAGAGACTTCCATGGGACTATTTCAGACCAAAGGCAGTGCAGAACAATTGAGGTGAGGGGGGCCCAAGGATAATGCTGTAAATTTCCTCCCCTACAGGGAGGGGCAAGTACTATGCAGGTGGTTGCCATTTATGTGTGTTTAACTTCTGCTCCATCACCAGTGAAAAGAGCATGGCGTATCACACGCATGCTGTAAATACACACACACACACACACACACACACACACACACACACACATTGTTTGAGCTGGAAGAAGAAAAGGGCGTTAGCAAAGGATCTCTGTTTCTTCTTTGTGTTTGCAAAGCCATCCTAGACTTCCCCAAATGTAGTCTGGGACATGGAAAGAAATCTGTTCAGATGGCAGAAGAGCTGGAAATGGGGTGAGATTGGAAGAAAGAAAGTATAAAGAAGGTTCTGGAGCCTAGGCAATTCCAACAGCAGGGAGTACAAGTCAGAGAAGAAAGGGAATGATTTCTTTAAAGACCAGGCTGCATTGGTTCTGGAAACCCGGGCCCCTCACTGGGCGAGTCCTGACTGTTTCAAACAGGATCAGCTGGGAGCTGACCCAGAAGCCAAGTGGTAATGCTTTGATGTGAAATATTTGTACAATATGAGACATGTATTCTTTCATATAAACCTCTTAGAGCAGACTGTCTCAGTCTTGACTCCATCCTGATGGCATGTTTATTGGTCCTGTAATTTGGATTTGGTATGTGGTGGGTTAGATGATGGGTCAGCAAATACCCCCACCTCCCACTCTTGCCTCTCCGGGATGCCTTCATGGGGGACTGTACTTTCCTACTCCACTGATGTTGCACGTGGCCCCGTGACTTGTCTTGCCCCATGGACTATTAGCAGACATGCCACCAGCAGAGATGGAAAATATGCTCGTGCAGCTGGGCTTCTGCTGCGAGAAGAAAATACCAAGGCTCGTCTGGTGGTCTAAAGAGGATGAAAAAAACATGTCGAGCTGATCTGGACCCAATCTGTGGCTTGAAATCAAGGCCGGCTGAAGTGAGCCCGGATCAGCCAAATCCAAATGTTTGAGTGAGAATACAATGATGGTTCTTTCAAGCCACCGAGATCGGGGACAGTTAGCGGTATAACATTACCGTGTTGTAAGAACTGCTGACTGAGCAAGGAAGAAAGGCAAGGAATGTGCCTTGTACAGTGTTTACAGGCACAGCGAGTGAGCAGAATGCTGGGGTCCCCGAAGGGTGTGAATGGAGCTGTGAGTGGTGGGGCTCCCATGCAGCGCACGCCCTGGGCGCCCCGTGGCACGATGCTCATGCTGAACATGGATCAGGGTCAGAATTTGGCTGCTGCTGCCTCCGGCAGCACCAGAGGTGCTAAAACTGCTCTCAGCAGGGAATACATGTGATAGCAGAGAATACCTCACCCTCGTGTGGGTGACCCACCCAAGAGTGGGTCCCTGAAGGACAACATCGTTCCACGCAGAAATCAGGAGAAACTGGGTGCTAATTTGTGCCATAGCTGCTCACAGGATAAACAGAAGCCGTAGGACCGTCCACTCAGCACTTCTTCCCAACCACGGTGAAAAAATGTTTCTCTTTTTTAAGAGAAAGATGGGAGAAGGGCATTTTTAGTGCAGGTTGCAGTTCTTGATGACATAAACTGCTCAGCCCAAGGAAATGGAAATGGATGAAGCATATGCACTCAGATAATGAATGGAGTTGGGGCAGAAAACTGTAAAAGAAACTACTTGAGGGCACCTGGGTGGCTCAGATGGTTAAGCGTCTGCCTTCAGCTCAGGTCATGATCCCGGGGTCCTGGGATCGAGTCCCGCATCGGGCTCCCTGCCCCTTGGGGAGCCTGCTTCTCCCTCTGCCTCCCTCTCTCTTTCTCCCTCTCTCTGTCTCTCATGAATAAATAAATAAAATCTTTAAAAAAAAAAGAAACTACTTGATTTTATTTTTCCATCCATAATGATGTTTGTTTTTATAGGGGTCAGTGGTGTCGTTCTCATTGACATTGAGCATCTGTGGAAAGAGAGCAGTCAGCTCTCTGAGATAGCGAAGTGGGTATAATAAGATTTAGTATTATTAATTTATTTGCAAAGTAAAATTTTGATTAGATACTAATTGTATGAATTTCTAGGACCACCATTTATTAGACGAGGGAAGTCAAACTACCACATTTGCTGGTCCCCTGGTAGAACTGAGGAGACCTTACTTTCATCCTCAAGGAGAGTATTGGCCAGATTATTAATGGAGAGTTGAGAGAAGACAGATTGAGTGGCAGACAATCCTGTCTGGCCCCAGCCTGCCACTTGCAGACATACACCAGCTCTTTGCACCTCCCTGGGCTTCCTGATTGCTATGCTGGAAAAGGTTACAGGTGTACTGTGAACGAGTAAACCCTCAGTGCCTGAGGCCTGCGGTAACTGAGGTCCCAAGCTGCTCATCAGTCCAGGACTCGTCAAGAGCAGCCTGGGGGCTCTGTTGGGCATGCCCCATATTCCCTACCGATGGCTAAAACCATGAGTTTCTCTGCAAATGGAGAGAAACTGGCTATCTACCTCAGCCGTCTGCTGCAGAGCTTACTGCTGCCTCCTGTGGGCAAAAGGGCTGCAGAGATGCTAGAGACTTCCTGTTGCCCTGGCCTGTGGAACAGGAACGTGAGGTGCCATCCAAGCCTGGGTGGAGAGTGGGAGATGGGGAAGCGGGGAGGCCAGGTGGGAACTCCTGCGAGGCATAGCTCAGAGGGTAGCCCTGAACCTCTTTCTTCACATATCTTGGTCACTTATGCCCATTTGTACAGGTCTGCCCTTTTAGTGGAGTCCACACAAGTGGCCGGGCAAGGGCTCGAGCCCTGTGTGCACATTCTGCACGTTCAAGCACCTTTCTTTTCAAAGACTTGGAACGGAAAAGTTTGACTGGATTTGAAATTCATTTCCGTTATCACAAGAAATTTCAACATCTACATCGGTCAAAGAAAATAAAAAAGAAGAACTCTCAGGTTCTTTAAAGATAATTTCAACTGTTGTAAATTTTTGAATGGCTGTAAAAAACGGCTTTAAATTTTTTATCACCTACTTGTGTGAACAAAGTTTCTCATCAATGGTGACTATCAAGAATTTGAAGAGATCATTAAAAAGACTTGATCAGGACTTGCTTGTAGCCATTTCAAACATAAAACTTGGTATAAAACAGTTATGTGCATGGAAGCAAGCTCAACTTTCTTATTAACGTTTTTGGAAAAGATTTTGAGACTTTATATGAATTTAATATTTAATACCCATCTTGAATGCTCTGTATTTTATTTTTATTATCATAGTAATAAAATATTTTTAAAAATGTAATCAGTGTTTTCACCTAGCCTGTATAGGTGTCCTCATGTCCCCTCCAGTTCATTCCAGCGCAGTGTACAAATATTATCATATCATGTCTTAGCTTCAAGTAGACATCGGAACACTTGGACATTAATGCTCATTTGCTGCTTTCTCTGACCAAATCACATGAGCAACTTGGGCCTCAGTTCCCCTATCTGTAAGATGACTGGATTGGATGAAATTATTTCTAAGGTTCCAATTGCCAACTGCCGAGTTATTTTTAACCATCTATTTACTTCTAGGGTCATGTCTAGGCTTTATTTCTCATTAGGATACATCTTAGTAATTGATCAGTAGTTTTCCAATAACTTTAATACCAAATTGTCTTGCTACAAACCAAAGGAATTTGTATGCATTGCACAGATAATGGAATTGGGTATGAGTCTGTGACCAAAACATTTATTAGCAAGGAAAATTGAGCCAGTGCCTTGACTCCAAAGAGCTCAAGGTGCTATACTAATGCCACAAGCCTATTTGTTCGAGTTAACATTTCTGCAAGCATTTTCCTTGCTCCTTTAAGTTTAGGAACACAGAGCAATTTGAAGGAAGCCATAATATATGACATGACAGGACATGATATGACATGACATGACACGACATGACACGACATATGAACGCAAGCTCCATTTGCACTCAGAAGGTACTGCTGATATGGGCTGTGCCCATGCCAATCACTTTTACATCCCAACAGTGCTGCTCATTTACTTCTAAGCCATCTCCTTCGGCCTTTGGAAACAACTGTCTCAGATTGAGAGTGAGGCTGAGGATCTGAAAGACAATCAGTACTTTTTTTTTTTTTAAAGATTTTATTTATTTATTTATTTGAGAGAGAGAGAATGAGAGATAGAGCACGAGAGGGAAGAAGGTCAGCGGGAGAAGCAGGCTCCCTGCTGAGCAGGGAGCCCGACGTGGGACTCGATCCCGGGACTCCAGGATCATGACCTGAGCCGAAGGCAGTCGCTCAACCAACTGAGCCACCCAGGCGCCCCGACAATCAGTACTTTTTAATCAACTTGTTTTGAGCTAGAATTCTACCTTACTTGCCTTCTCCTCCCCAGTCCCCTGCCTCTTTATGAGCATACACAGAATAATAATAATAACAACAAAATAATAAAATAAATGAGCCAGATGCCTTCAGCATTGAAAACCAGATAAAAACCCTACTGTAGACCTTAAAATTGACATAGTTTAGGAAGAGGTCTGGAAGAGTACATTGCTGGATATCAGAAAACTTTGAAGCATTGAAGCATCCATTTCAAAGGAAAGGACTCAAAGAATAACCGAGCATGTGTGATCTGATCCCACATGTACAGCTTTGCATAGACCATTGACTATGTCAGTGCATGACCCTAAATGCTTATAGGCACTTCTAGAATTAGAAATATGTGCAGCCTGGAGAAGTCTGAGTAAGAGAGAAAGTAGTAGGCATGCCTCATGGTGCCTCATGCTCCCCTCTGAGATGTGTAGCCAGTCTTTCAGGGAAGAGTGAACATCAAAAGCTATGTGAAGAAATGATCTAACATTGTCAGCTCATTTGTCCTGTGGATTAGTGTCAACATCACACAAAACAGGCACTCTACAGTGAAAGCAGGAGTTCAGGGCTTGGTCTTTGGGTGAAGAAGATAAAGCAAAAGTCAGGAATCAGTGAGGCCTTAAAAACAATGGGGTCTCTTGGGTTCCAGCAGGAACTCAAGTTGCATAAATGGAGCATTTAGTAAAGATGAAAGACACCATACAACATTGTCTGTAAAATTCAAGAGCCTATATTGTAAAGCCCTGGGAAGGAAATACCATTTATTAAGCACATATGTAGGGCACTGTGGTAGGTGCTTTCACACCTTTTGAGCTAAGTATAACCACAGTCCCGGTCCCTTTTTAATCGGTAAGGAAATCAGGACTAATGGAAAGGTTATAACATTTGTTACAAAATTTGTCGTTGGCTGTAGACATACCTGTGATGGGTGGGTCTGTTTTTTGGTCTAATTGAGGGGATAGTCTCGAACATCACAGTATCTTCCCTACTGGTTCCATGAAATACCACGTTACAGCTATGTTCCTTAAAATCTTGAGGATTTTTGTCCAAATATTTCAGATCTAAATTCAGTCGCCCAAGTATGAGGCACTTTAAATGTTTCCCAGGCATTTATTTGAAAGGGAAACATTTCTTAATGAGTTTTTCCAGGAAGCCAAGAGCAATTCTCTGTAGGGTTGGGAGTACCTCAGTGATGGGGGCAACTCCTTATCTCCTCTGGGTTCCAGAGCTGCTAAGGGGGCCACACTGCTACAATACTTTTTTTTTTCCTACACTTTTTTGGCCGCCTACTCCTTGACTGACTCTTCACATGACAGTTTTGTAATATTTACTATAGGAGGAATAGAAAGATAACTCAGTCTTTCCTCTAACAAGATTGATCGAAATTTGAATGTTTATTATTGATAGGTTAGAAAAGTTTCTTTGAGCTTCAAAACTTACTACTACAAATGCTCCATCTGTGAATTTCTACTGTACTTACATTTCGAGAACAGGTAATGCTCCAAAGAGAAAGCAAGGTCCTGAAAACAAAGCTTCCATTTCATAATGTGGCCAGAGCCGACCAGAGGCAGAGTCACAGCATAGCTGGAGAAGCTGAAAATTCAAGGTCTTTTCCAAGGCACAAGGGCTGCCTGCTGGAGAAAGCACGTACCTGAGCTAGGAGACAAAGAGCGTTGCCTCAGCCTGGGGCATCATTGCCCTTGCCTGTGGTGGTCCTGGGCTGGCCGGACTGGCACGCTGGGCACAATCTCTCCAGCCACCTGCTCCCTAATGACACCTTCTTCTGGTGGGCCACCTTGAGCGTCCTGGCCCAGCTTTGCCTTCAACGAGAAGTAACCGAACCAGGCACTGCTCATTACCACCTTTGACCTGGTCTTTATGGCCACCTGGCATCCCGACCTCTATTGGCGGGTCAGGCCTGATGAGGAAGAGGGAGGTGAGGACTTGGGACTGGAAAGTGGGGAGGGGTACTTCCCGGCTTGATCAAGTCTCTAAAAGCTGTGGCCTCAGGTAAGAAACACCTCTCAAGCACAAAACTGCTGAGGAATTAATTTACAGGTATGGCATAGCCATAAAAGGCTGGAGCAAAGAATCACTTTTTAAAACCATCAGTAATAAACACATTTGATTAATCATGCTGGAGAAAAGACTAAATTACTTGTTTATCCTTTTTCTAGGAAATATTACAAAATCGTTATTATAGAAAGAGGCAATCAAAGAGTATGAAGGCAAGAAATGTAGGGAAACCAGCATTACAGAACTGTATCAGTTCTAATAAATAAAAATATTTTTGTGTTTTTAAGTTATTTTTCTGGATTTTTTGGAAATTTGTGATACTTGTCAGTGTTATAAAATTTCTGATTTGATGCAATTTCCTTACCCGTTCAAATTAATTTTTCCATTCATACCTGGTTTTTTATTCATCTTTTTAAATTCTTTTTCTTAAAGAAGGCCCTGTAAGTTGAAGCTTCAGGTGCCACCAACGGGAATCTGTCCCTTCTGTTCACTTCTGCTAGGACTCAGAAGGCCATGCCCAGCATCCCTGTGTCCTCAAGGCTGGCGTCTCTGCCAAAAGGGGTGTTAGGTGCCTGGTAGGGTTTCATAGAAAGGACATGGATCAGAGTGGGATTTCAGTTCTATTTCTGGGTTAAGCCTGTTCTAATTATGCGCCTCTGGGCGGGACACTGTAGTGCCCTGAGACTGTATCTTCCCATCAGTACGATGTGCCTCCTCATCTCCCAGAGATGTCCTGTATCTAGTATTACATATAGTAACAATATTACCCAGTATTACATTTAGATGGTAAAACCTATGTAGAAAAGGCAGCAATGAAAAGGAAAAAACTATCGCTATCATGCTTTTTCCTCTGGCGAGCAGCAAACTGAGCTTACCTGTAGCATCTTGGTGGAACTTTACCACCTTAAGATGCTGTTCCCACATCACCTTTGAGACCAGTTGAAAACTGCCACATGTCTTTTTCTAAATTTCCCCAAGTGGAGTTGGTGGTGGTGATGAGTTTCTTTTATTTCTTTCCCTTTTGTTATATATGGAAGAAGTGGAAACGCTCATTTCTCCCGTTTCCACTTCTCTTTTTACCTTACTCAACCCTATCCTCATTAGCCTCCCCACCCAGTCAATAAATAGCCCAAGGCTGCTGCCCTGCACTTCGGGCCAGGTAATGACCTGGCCATACATTACCCTCTTCCAGCTCTTCCAGAAGCTTATGAAACATCCTGGAATCGGGCTGATACTCCCCTCCCCCAGACGGAGTAAGCGATGAGGGGAGACGGACAGAGCGCGGCCTTGCACACATTTGGGGAGGTGCGCTAGCCAAGGAGCCCACAGTGCTTTGGGGTTCCCACTGGTCACCCAGTAGGATCACTGGGACTCATCTGGTCCCTGAAGAAGAAACCCCTGACCTGTATTCTCTTCCTTGTCACATCCTTCCCCCACCCCACGTTGCTGTTGGCTTCTGAAATGTGCAGAACATAAGCAAATGAAAACAGGGGGGAATAATCCATAAGGTCAATGGCTAATCAGCCACACTTAGATATCTAAGAAAGGAGAATAACACCCTCCAAGGTGTTATCAACCAACGAGAAGAGCAATGAGTTGGTCCCATTTGGAAATTTTCTGTGTTTCTATAAATTTGTTTCTCAAGGTAAATCACCAGCCTGTCTAGCCACATTTGTTAACAATGCATGTAACTCTTAATGGCATCTCAAAAGCATACTTACTCTCAATTTCGCTTCTCATTCGTTTTTATGATGCTAGAGAAATTCAGATTATATAGGCTTTCTTTGTGCTGAGATGGTAATTTTATATCACTGTAGATTAATAGCATTTTTAGTGATATTTGGTATCACTCATTTGTCTACTGTGGTCGTAAAGATATATATTTTTTCTAATTTGGCTTTGCCAACAAATAAAAAATAAGAGTCTTTTTCTGTTGAATGAGCGAAAAAACCATTCAGATCATGAAGAATTATTCCCTTTTAACATACCCACAATCCGCCATCTAATTGGTTTTGTTATTACGGCAATACAGTGTCTACAAGAATGTGTGTGCATGCCTGTGTGCATGCATACAGTTTGGCCTGCAGAAGAATCTCTCCTGGTTGCTACTTGATCTTTACTTGGAGACTTGGAGTTCTGATTACTGAGCCTCCAGCTTATCTGTTTAGAGCCTGTTCATCCAGGCACCTCTGCTTAGGAAGACAGAGAAACCTGTTTTTTTCCCCTTCCTCTCCCTTCACCCTAGAGTTTTGCAGAGATCTTTACTTTGTGAGCATCCTGGTATGTCTGGAACTCTATTCTGAGAACTGGTCCTGCAGTGCTCACTTGGAGCAAGTACCCATTCCAGGGACGGTTATTATGGAGTTTAAAGGCAGTCAGACTCACTCTAGCTATCAGCTTTTAAGAGCTTCCTCCATCTGCTAAAATGTGCACTGCAAAGTTGCACATAAAATGCTGATTAGTACCTCAGTGCAGATTCATATAATGATCCACTCTCTCTTGGTTTACATCACACTCTCCTAACTACCTATTCACCTGTTCTATTGGAAAATTTTAATCATCTCTCTGACATTAGCTTGGCAATTTCAGCGGCCACTTCACAATCTTTCAAAGTCTTTCTGCTCCATTTCGTTCCTATTTCTTTCCTGCTTGTGTTAATTATTTTTGCAGCCAGCATACGTGTTTGTCAATAATGCATTACATTTTCCATGTGTCAGTTCCTCAGCCCATCAAAGAACCCTGCTTTTTACATTCGGAATCTATTTTCCCCTTTCCCTACTCAGCTCATTTTGCTCCGGGCCTGCCTCTACTCCTCATTCCAAATCCACTGGAAGGTGCCTGAAACTTGGCACTTGCAAAGCAGTTCCCAGTTTAATTGGGTCTAGTGCTCCACAGAGCATCAGGCTGGGGCCTGCAGTGGGCTGCAAGTTGTCTGAGAGCCCCGTGACTTCTCTGGGACCCGAGATAACTTCAAAGCCCTCACTCTGTGGGATGCCCACTTCTGGAGTGTGCACAAGACAGCTCTCCCATCTTGGATCGAGGACCAGGACCTAAATCTCTCATTAAGCTCAAGGATCATGAAAACCAGTCCTGATTCTGGTGGCTCCATTCCCAATGCGATGCCTTTGCTTGCTGAAAAAAGTCTTCTCTTTAAAAAATTCTTTTGTGTGTATAGTTGACACACACTGTTCCGTTAGCTTCAGGTGTAACAGCGTAATGATTCAAACTCTATACCTTATGCTGTGCTCGCCACAAGTGTCGCCACCATCTGTCACCATACGACCCTATTGCAGTGCCATTTCCCTATGCCGTGCCTTCCATCCCTGTGCTTTAGTCATTCCCTCACTGGAAGCCTGGAGCTCCCACTCGCCTTCACCCATCCTGCCCACCCCCTCAGCCCCTTTCCTCTGGCAGCCATCAGTTTGTTCTTTGTGTTTATAGGTCTGATTCTGCTGAAAAGAGCTTTCTCTTAATGGCCACTCAAAAAAACAAAACAAAACAAAACAAAACAAAAAAAACACCTACCCTGGTGCTGGGCACACACCAAAGCTCTGGAAATACTTACACAATCGAATGTGCTGGAAAGGGCTTTAAGACCCACAGGCTGTCGTTTTGGGGGACGCTGATGGGAGGCAGGTTGCTCCTTTAAAAAAAAAAAAATCAGTACCGCTCTCCCCTCTGTCCCAGCATAACCTATTCTTGGGGAATTTTCCAATGGTTATCATTTCCGTTTTCATGATGAATATCACGCTACCTACAAGTCGTCTTAATCCCAAGACTCTTCTCCTGTCGTTGCTTCTGAGAATTTACTGACTAGGGCCCTCTCACAGGCCAAGGAAGCGCCATTTTCAGAGAACGCGCTTCTCAGAATGAATGCCCTTTTGCTGAAGGGCACGTGAAGGGAAGTTTCTTTTCTTGTTTTGCTTTTGTTTCACATACCCCTCCCCCCCGCCCCGGGGCTGGGGCGGGGGGGGGGGTAGGCTTACACACATCCTGTTCCAATTCCCCGGTTCCTTGGGGAAGCACTCAGCCTGGGACGGGAAGAGAAGGGACGCGGGCCCCAAGCCCCATGGACAGGGAGGAGGTGCCCGGAGGCTCCTCTGGGTCTGGGCTGCCACTCTGTCTTCTCCCCGCGCAAGCACGTCACTCGTGTGCGGCGGCATCATCCAAGGGCCACACACTGACCCCTGGTGAGACTCCGTTTCTTCCCATCACTCGGCCCTTCAGTTGCCAGCTCCTTCTGTATTTTTAACTCTTGCCTTCTATCGCCTGGGAGCCGTCCGCGTCCCCGCGGCAGGGGGATGCTGCCGAGGGCCGGCCCGCGAAAACCCCAGTGTGGGAAATGGCGGCGCTCCGAGGGTAGGAACCGAAGCGCAGGCTGGGAAGCAATAGGCCCTGCGTGCTTCACGACTTTAGGTTTTACCAGACGTTTCTTTTGTTGTTAGCTCTTTTCCAGTAATCGCAAGTGATCATTTTCTGCTAATTGTCCCACAGGGAACAACACTGCGTTTCAGTTGTTTCTCGTTTTCTGTCCGGCAGTCTCGTGGAAAAGCAGAGGCATTGACAGAGTTGGCCGAGGGAGGGGACGGGGGCAGTAAGGTCATATTTCATTCACCATTCAGCTGATCAACTGGTTGTGACGGCTCCTGTAGAAATAGAGGCCTTCTCTCCCGTAGGTGGCCCCTCTCTTTTTTTCCTAGACCTTTCTTGAATTTAAAGACCACCTCTGGATACGACTTTCCAGGACAGAAGACCTCTGGGTGGAGTCTTTCATTCACACTAATAAGAAGGTGAAACATGGCACCGCCTCTCGACTCAGTGACCTTGTATTTGAAGTCGTCTCAGTTGGGCAGCTTACCTTTTCCACTTCTTGTCAAGCTCTGATATCTGAGTCAAGCTAAGAGATTGCCTTCCCTGGCCGCTCCCTGCTTTGCCCAGCTAAATAAACATGAATTGCTAGTTTTTATTTGGTTTACTAACTCCATGGTTAGGATAATCTAAAGAAAAGTAAATGTGTGAGACGAAATGTGGACAAATTCTCTGTACTTCTTTATAGGCAATATCTACAGTTAACTATGCTCTGAGAAAATATTTCCTTGGAACCATCATTGGGGAAGGGATTTGTTCAGAAAAGTTGAGAGCCGGGGGTGGGGGAGGGGTTCCCTACACCACACCCTCTGCTGAATTAAAATTAAAAAATAAGGCTTCCATAAAATCCAGTTAACTCTAGCCAGTGATAGTCTCACCCAGTTTCCACGTGTGTCAAATTGGGATTATGAAATTACCTGTCTCATGGGCTCTTTGGGACTACTTCATATAACTTTTAGAGGTACCTGGTACATAGTAAGTGTTCTATAAATGTTAGCAATCATTATTATCAAATAATAAAATTCCTAGTTGCTCTTATAACGTATGACCCATTAGGGAAAGGTTGCAAACTAACAGGCCACGAACAGGAGGCAGTCATGAAGAGAGTTGTGGAAACTTTTTAGGTGCTGTGTTTTACAATTGACAGATTTCACACACATACCAAAAAGAAAAAAAAGAGCTATTTCCCATTTTGCTTTACAGTGAGAGGACCCAGGATGCGAGGCATGTATTTCTTCAAGACAGCATTACGCGCTGGAGCTGAAGGGCCCTTTTAAAGGGCACGTCTGGCCAGTTTGCAAAATCCTCACTATGTCCTCCTGGGCTCCAGGGCAGGCCACTGGGCCCATGGAGCCTTTGAATTTCCCTCTCCCATCTCATACGCTACCAGGCGCTTTGAAATAGGTGCCAATATTTTGCTTTACACAGACTATAAGACGTGGTTTGGGGATATTATCTACATTTCAGAGTTGAGGGAACCAATAAAAGGGAAGGTTAAGTGACCTGCACAGTGAGTCTCTGGGGACTGGGACTCAAACCCAGACCCCCCTTCTTCAGCAGCATCATGTCGCTTCCCCACGCCGGTGTACACACTCTTTCCTGAGTTTTCAGCAGAAGCGCTTTGTCCTCTGTCAATTCACCAGTTGCTGTGATTTTAAGTAGCAGGGCAACATGATGTGCCAGTGTCGAATGGTAAGTTAAAATGTGACCTAAGGTGTCTGAAGAATGTCCTCTCCACTCTGCTAATAAACAGGCAGTCTCTATAATTATTTGCATGGAGTTTGGCTCCCAAGATAACTCAGTGTCCGTGTGGCTCCGTTTCACCTCTACTTATTTCCATTACCTTGCGTATTAGCTATGTCAAGTTGATGGGCCTGCTGTTCCCCAGGGTGGCTATTATAAATATGGTGTTACAGTGGAACGTTTCCAGTCTTCTGGAACCTCATTTGAACTAAGCAAGTTCTCTATAATGATCATTAATGATGTATTGCTTGCATATAAATGTTGGATATTAATCTTTTGTTTACTTTCTCTGTGCCATCAGACTTTTTAGAGGTTCTTTGTGACATGCTCTTAACTGATGACGGGCAGTAGTTTCTGCATTTGGGAGAGTGATTTTTTTCAGCTGACAAGGCACTGTGGCTGGTGAAGTCTTGAACTTGGAGCCCTGGCTGATAGACCCACTTCCCTTGACAGATATGGCTGCCCAGCACTCTTGGAGTTCACGTATAACTGGCGACAAGGCACAAAACCTCACCGAGCCAGGACTGTCTGTTGGCTCGTATGTTTCATGAATTGGAGACAGGAACTTGTCTATGCCAGGAAGTCCCTGCAAGATGACTGGGATGAGTCTCTGGAAGGAGGGACAGGGTGGGTGCTGGATACATTCTGTTCCTTTCTCACAGGACCTGAATTGGGCCTGTGCTGTAGTGGGTCTGAGGGCTCGTCTGGTTTGGATCCTTTGATAAATCCCCTTCTGCCAAGACCCAGAATTCAGGTGTTGGGTTAAATGTAAAAGGGTCTCCCGTGACTTGGCACAGACTCTTCTTTCTATATTGAATTAGGCTGGAAGAAATGTTTGCGGTTTGGTTTAATTTGACTTTACACCAGGAGGTTGCCCCAGGCATAGATTAGCATGTGTGCCGGCAATGATGAGGTGCCAATGTTCTTTGTGGCATGAGGTTACTCAAGAAGACAGAGGCTCAGGAATAAGACAGGCCTGTATTTGAAACCCTATTCTGCCATTTCCTACCTGTGTAACTTTAAGAAGTTTTCTTTTTCGTGCGTGGATCTTGTAAATTGCATGGTTCCCCGCCGCAGTGTTATGGAGATATAATTAACATATAACACTATGTAAGTTTAATGTGTATTTAAGGTTTCTTAAACCCTATTTAAGCCTTGGTTTTCTTTTTGTTTAATAGAAAAACTAATGGTACCCACTTGATGGGGTTGTTATGAGAATTAAATGACTATATATATATATATATATATATAAACACAGCCCAAAATCTAGTACAAAGCAAGTGCTCAGTACAAAGTACAGGGCTGTAATAGTAATTTTTTATTTCTTGTCATTATTATTGTTATTTATGATGATTGCTGATGCTGGTCTTAGCTGGAGAGTCCTCTCCTGACCTTCCTCATCCTAGAAGAGAGAGGCTATTTGCCAGGCTGTCACCATATACATAGCCCTGTTCCGCCTATCTCTGTTACCAGAAGTTAAATGTGACAGAGGTAAGGGAGATCTTACTGGGCTTAGTTATGAGCAGGATGAGGAAATGGCCCTGTGCCAAAACCACAAATTCACCGCAAGTCTTTTATGATAAGGAATGCACATTAAAACCTGTTCGAAGCAGACATGCTTATGACATGTAGACTCATGTCTGAGGAAGATGTGGGGGATCTCATGGGAGAAGGCAGGCATGGACACAGAGGCCACTGAGGCAGGCATGCCATGTGTGGAAGTGGGCAAGCCCCATGGTTGCTCTTGATACCAAGAACTGTGGTCACGGGTGGGCCGTGCAATCACCTCTGTCCTCCAAATTCTCATCATCCCTCACTTGAACTTTGTGAAAAGCTAAGACTATGTTCCGTGCCATCATCCTTTTCCTGCTCGAATCCATTCTTCCACACCGCTGGCAGGATGATCTTTCTAGAGCACAACTCCAATTATACCCCTTCTCTGCTCAATGGTCTTCGCTAGTGCTCATTGTTTACTCGTCTAGTGACCAGACCCAGCAACCTAACCCCTTTAGGCCTATGCACACTATTGCCAATCCCTTGAGCCCTGAATCCAGGGGGAGTTGGTGGTCCCACGCTAGAGGACAGTACTGGGAAGAGGCTGGAAAAGTCAAGGCGGGCTTTTCACCAATCCCTCTGAGCATTCACCACCCAGTGGGCTGCACTGGAGAGAGATGAAAGGAAGACACACATGTGTTTCCCATCTTGCCTGGAGATTAAGTGTTTTCACAGTCAAGGAGATGTGTATGGTTTCATATGCCTGAGAAGTTGTTTGAGCCCTAAAGCTGAGTCTGGGATCTTCCTGAAGCATCACTAGAGAGGACTGGGGACTTCACTTTTTTAATTGATTCTATTTTCCCTTTGGAAACAAGTCTTCATCTTACTGCCTGGGTGCCCCTAAAGTACCAGCCTTCTACTTTTTTTTTAAATACACACATGTGTTATCTGTTTGGAATTCTGTATGATTCTTAGGGGAGCTTCCATTACATACGGCTTTTTTGTGTTCTCTGAATAGTCCCTTATATCATGTAAATAGAAGTTGGGGCCACTCATCTTCAGATTCCTTAGAAAAACTGAGTTTTTCCTTGACAAGTAAGGCAAGGACTCCTTCAAATCCAGGAGGACTTGACTTGAAGGCAAGCCAGGTCACTTCGGCAGAGGTAGAATATACAACCCCTCCTGGTCTTGCCCCATTTTTCTCGATCTCCTAGTCCCCCCATCAGCAAGCTGGAGAACTCTGCCTCTCTCTCTCGCGCGCGGGGAATTTAGGAGATTTCCTGGAGGACTAGGATCGTGGTGATGGTGCCGTAGCTTGCCTCAGGCCCTCTGGCTTTGCTCCTGACGGGGCCGCCATTATATGACATGTTCCCATTTCAATACTCAAAACCAAGACAGAGACATTCTATCTAGCCCTTCCTCAATATTGATCTCACAGAAAGTAAAGACTGGGAAAATTTTTTTGTTTGTTTGTTTTAAATGATCCCTGGTAGGCCCAGATTTACCTGCATGACACAAATCAGGAAACCTCTGGTCTCTGATTTTCTGTTGAGTCCAAAGCACATTGGTTCCGGCACACGCAGAAGACCCTGGGGAACATGAACATCCTCTGGCAGCATTGACAGTTTTAGTACCAGCTACTTGTCAAAAAGCTTTATTTACCACAGTTTACTTATAAAAATACTTTGTTTCAAACATTGAATGACAAGCATTTCATGAACATACAGAGAGGACCTATCTATTTTTAACCTTGTCAGAGAAGAGAGCTCATGAGAGTGAAAATGTTCCTTAGCGACTTGCTGGAAATGAGAGAACTTGCTGGTCCTACAGGCAAGACTTGCACTCATAAAATCATTGGTTTGTAAGTCTTATTAGTTGAGAGTCTAGCGAAATAGTTGGCTCCTAAGATTATTGACCTATGTCCCAAATCAGCTTTTTTAAATACAAGACTCTTTTGCTCTTGTCACCCCTGTTTGTCACTAGAGATATGACCTGAGAAATGCCTGTCATAAAAGCCTGCACTCAGCAGCATTTTTCTTATTAAGTTAGCAGTGTGCAAAACAAAAATAGAAGTTAGTGATTTCCTACAGCCCCAAACTGCTTTGTTCTCCCAACAGAAATGCTGTAGCACATTACTCCAAAATGTAGACTAGGACCCTTGGGTATATTACAACAAGTGAGCAATGGCTGAGTCACTTAATTTAAGAAGCACGGCTAGCTAAGCACTCATTTATTTGTGCAAAAAAATTCAGGGGGCTTTTATCATGCTTGTACAAGATCCAGTTTTCTGAAGACTCTGTAAATCCATAAATACCCTTTGACATGATGGGCCATTACAGCTCCTAAAGACTCATTGCCGTCTGTTGGATCAAACTCGTGCTTCATGTTGAAGCCTGGGAAGAAGATTTATCTGTCAACCATTCCAAATCATATCTCTACTTAAAACTCACTATCTTGGGAGTGAACTGTAAACTATTTTTGCCTGCTGGTATGAAGTATTATTCCCAGCCAAAAGAGTCTTAGAAACATTTCAACTCTTGAGGCTGTACACACCTGCAACCAAATATCTTTCCCTTTTCTTCTCCCTGGGGGATGGAACTCAGCTTGGTAGATAAGTCTCAGAGTCTCAGACCTACCGCTTAACTTCAGCTTGACCCGAGTCACATAAATCACTTAATCTTTTAGAGAGATGAGTGTTGGAATGAAGAGTTGAATTTCTTACCAAAGATCATTTATTAAGTTTCTGTTCATGACCAGAAGGAGAAGCAGGGCAGTGCCGCCTCATTAAAAGATTCAGAAGAAACCTTCAAGAAGCCGGGAGTAGTAAGCAATGTCATGTGGGAGAGAAGGTTAAAGAGAATGAGAACTCTGAAAAGAATCTTGGGTTCCAACCTCTCCCTCACTCCTCGCACCCAACAAGGTATTTGGTCTTGCTCATTTTACCTCCATGGTGTCTCTCCAACCCAGCCCCTCCCCTCCATTCCTTCTGCAATTGCCTTAGTTCAGGCCATCAGCATCTCTCCCTGGACTCTTGGTTTGTCCACATTGCAGAAGGCATTGCTTTGTAATGCGTGGAACTAATCATACAGCAAACGGGGTCTTCCACAATTGGAAGGTGCCTCTTCTACTCTCCTGATCTCCCCACTTCCTACCGTTCCCCGAGAACATCTTGGCTCATTCCTATCCCTCTGCCTAGAACATTCTCTCACATCTCTGCTCTCATTCTTTGAAATCCTAGACTCCCATGAAGCCCCCTCAGTCCACCTAATGAAAATTCATGGCTCCTGCCTCATTTGCCATGTCCTCAAAGCACTGTCTTTGTAGAGCTCAATACTGACCTCTTGTCTTGTTCTATGTATTTATCTGTGTACATCTGCTTTTCCCCCAGATTATAAGCTCAGCGAAGCAGAGTTCATATCACCCAATATCTAGCACAGGGTCCTGTATGTAGATTATGCTTGGTGAACATGCATTGAATAAATGAGTATATGTACACAAGGTAAGTGGACTTGGCAGTTGGTGTTTGAAAGAGGAGAGTTAATGGAGTCATCGAGATAGAACTCAGAGTTGAAGACAGTAAGGTGAGAAAGGGTGGTGAGAAAATAGAAGTCTTTTGCAAGATATTATAAAAATATAATATGCACGTATAGAGTTTTATTTATGGAGGTTGTTCTCATGTACTGCAGGCTTATCTCTTCCTATTTCTCTTCTGTCTATAGCCTAAAGAAAATCTCTTTCTTATCATTCTCCTATCCAGCACTGTAAAATCAACCATATACAGCAAGGTCTTTGCTGATCTCAAAGCCTTACAAACCTCAGATTTGTTTGGTTAATAGGATTGGCATCGAAACATTTCTGTAGTCTGGTGTCATTTCTGCTCCATCCAACATTCCTGCTGGCGCATTCTGACATACCAGCTGTTTTTTCAATCCTCTTTGTCTTCAGAACATTTTGGAATTATCTCTAAGTCAATTCAGGTCTTATATTTTCATTTTCATCTCATTTTTTCCTCTTCTTATTTTCCCTGCAAATTAACATGCATTTTATTCTGCCACCTTAAAAAAAATTGAATGCCGTCATCTGATGCCATTTATATTCACTCAGACCCTTCTGAAGAGATTCCTTCTGTTCCTCAATGTCACTGATTTCCTGTAAGCACAACACATTTTCATTTGTACACCTTCAGGTGCGTGTCAGGACACTGCAGAGCCTCTGGTCTCTAAGGGTCTTCAAACAGCCTTGGCCACATCCCTGTGATGACAACCTAGGGTTGTCCTTGCTTTGGCTTCCTTCCTAATAGCCAGCCTTTACCCTCAGAACCCATTTCCCCACTTTCCCTGCCTTTAATCCCACAGGTCCCCTAATAGCTATGATCCACCTCTCACCGTATCCATCAACTACTGGGTAAGTTGCCACATGGTTTTGTTACTTACTGTCACCAAGCCAGCTTCTAGAATGGCTTCCGAGTGCCTCTCCCATACTCACTATTCACCTCTGTTTATCCCAAAGGATTTCTATTCCTCGGCTGAGGCTCCTCGATGATGGAGAATCCTGCAACATCAGGTGGAGAGCGGGGCCAAGCCAATTCTATTTCTAATTCGATCTGATTCTAGGGCCTCCTGTCTGTCCTCCCCGCGCCCACTGTGCCAGGCTCTGCATCGTTTTCCTCCTTCTGACGGTTTTCTGTAGTGCCCCAACAAAAACCTCCTTTCGCTTTCCTCTTCCCACCTCGAATTCATTTATCCTTGCCTACATAGTTATTATTTGTAAGAATAGCTAAAAATTGTTGAGCTCTTCCTGTGAGCCAGGCATTGTACTTTGCGCTTTCTTTGGATTATTTCATTATTTCATTTGTTCCTCATCACAGTCTCATGAGGAAAGTACTACTATTTCATGCCCACTTCATAGAGTGAAGAACTGAGGTTTAAAGGTGGGAAATAACTTGCTGGGGATCCACAGCCAGAGAACAACAGCAGTGGGCATTCCATCCGTCCGGGCTCGATCTCACAACCCTGAGATCATGACCTGAGCCTAAATCAAGAGTCGGACACTTCACCGACTGAGCCAGCCAGGCGCCCCATGGACTGGTCCCTTCTTCAGCTAACCCTGCCCTCAGGGCAGGTGACACAACGATAGGCATCAGGCAGCAAGCAGCCCCCGTGGCCCAACCTGCCCTTGGAGAAACAGCATTGAAACACACATACACACCTCATGACAAGATCCCCTGCCTGCACACACTTTTCCCTCATAACTTCCTAGAACCGTACAACCATCCACGTCACCCTCCAGCCTTGCCTGCAATTTTAATGGTGCTGCTTATCAAGAACTGATGAAAAATCTGCATACAGTAAAAATTGAATCCAGACACAAAAGAGATTCCCTGCAAATGCTTTCCCTGCTTTTTTTAAGACTTTTTTTTTTAACACACTACTTTTATTTCGCCAAATGAGATCTTTGAAATCAACTGAAATATGTGAGAGTGAAAACGACATGAAGTATTATTGCCATTATCTTGATCAGCTCGGCATATGAAATAATGAGCCACATACCAGATTGGTTTTAGTTCCAGCTCAGCTGTTGAACTTCAAAATTCAGGATGTTTCCTCTCTGTAAACCTCAATTGCCACTACCAACCCCCCACCTATCAGAAAGGTATGTGAAGAGCAAAGGTGATTAAATTCTGATTTTTTTTCCGGTATCAATCTTGAATTTTTAAAACAACTCCCCCTCGATGTTCTCAGAAATTCTTGATCTTTATATAGAGCTTTAGAAGCTAAAGTTTTTCTATCTTATAATTTTCCCACCAACCTGATATATCATTGGCATAGTCTTCCTTAATAGGATCCGGTACCTAAAATGCTATTACCTGGGGATTTAGCACTGCTGCCCTTGTGTTTTCAAGGCATTATTCTCTCATGACCTCTCATCTGAAGCACAGCTACCTGGGTGTCCAATACCACCACGTGCTTAGGTGGGGCTGGGGTAGAGGGAGCTAAGCTGTGATGGTGGAGGTGGAGGGCGGGCCCAGGGAAGAGCACCTCTGGGCATTTGGGGGTGGCATGATAGAATGGGCTGGCTTAGGGGGAGGGGACAGAGTAGATGGGAGGACATAGCCAGTCTGAGGAAAGGAGGTGGAGGGGAGCCGTGAGGTGGATCTCCCCGACAAGGCCCTCAGGATTAGCCCTTTCCCAGAGCTCAGGGTCCTTCCTCTCCTCACCCTGGCTGGGCCAGCTGAGCTTCTCCTTTTGGTTCTCTTTCTTTCCCTAGTAATCATTCCCTGCCTCTCACTCCTGGTCTGGCTGCACTAAGTCTCTCCTGTTCTTTTCCCTTCTGCCCGACTTCAGCTTCGGCCAAGCAAATGGGACCCCTTGGTCCGGGCTGCTGGCTCCAGGGCCCCGGGGCATTACTGGCTTTGGGGGCTGTGATTGAATGCCCATTTTGTTAAGGAAGGGACGGATGTTTGCGTGTCCCTAGTGGGCTGGAGCTTGAAATCTGACTCTTGGACTGTGAACTGCTGTACATTTACTTCACGTCTGAAAGATGTGGTCAGAGGTCTGTGCCACCAAGTTGCCCTTTACCATTGAGAGCATGTGCTCTTGTGCAACTGGGGGCTTGACGTGCAAGCTAGCCGTGCGACACTGATCTGGACACATTGGTGTGTGGAGCAAAGGGGAGGGAGCGGAAGGTAATCTCTGTACAGGCGCTCACCTGGTCCCTCCTGGGCCCCGCCCCATGCTCAGAGGAATGGACGAATGAATGAAGGAGCAAATGAATAAGTGAATGGCTGAGTGAATAAATGAGTGAATGGTTGAAGAATGCTGTCTGGAAACAAAGGACAGGAAGGTGGAAGCAAAGGATTGCTTGTCTGAGAAACCACACCCCAGCTCCCGCAGCTCCTGCAGCTCCTGGCCGGCTACTCCCACAGGGGAGGCCACACTGTGGATGGCCGCTCTCGGACACTCGGAGAGCTGGGACACGGCGCAGAGCTGTAGAGGCAAAAAAGCAGGCTGCACTGCTCTGGGGCTTAAGATAAATATTCATACTTAATACTGGTTCTAGGGTATGAATTTTTAGGCTATAATTCTTTAAAATTTATTATAGTTTTAAACTTAATTGGGTGAAAATATTTATTGGTGGGGGAGGGGATGCAATTACCCAATTATGAAAGCTAGAATGAATCATAGGAGGGACACTAAAACTATCTTTAAGTACTGAGAGGATTTTATTACAACAACTCTGAAAACAATAATGAATGTTACGTGCTCCTCAGTCTTTTTTTTTTTTTCTTTTTTTACAATAGAAAAGGAACACACGATATTCAAACAGAAAGCAGATTTGCATTTGTGGAGGAAGAAATGAGAAAGGGCTCCATGCCAACAAATTCTCCTTGCAAACCCTTACCACCTACAATCGCTTTTTCTTTGAACATTAAGAAAAAGGGGGGGGTGCACGGGTGGGGAGGGAAACTCTAGTGAGGTTACAGACAATGAAATGGAGATGTGAGAACTAGTATTAAAAATATGTTGGCATTTTCCCAAACAGGGAGTGCTGACAAGTATAATCCTATTACTAAAAGCACATCAGCCATGGGATAAATGAAATCAAAACATGATCTCATCCCACCAGAGTGGCTATTTGTCCACAAAATCTCCTTGCGTTATCAGTCTCTCCTTCCCCAAAATCATACATAGTAGAAAACAGTGTTAAGGAGGCTTTTAAAACACATCATTGAGATTACAGCACCTTTTAAAATAAACAGCACCGAATACCAACACAGGTAAAATGTCATTGTGAGATGGGGATCTAATATTCAACGGTGTGCTTTATGGCTTTCCAGTGTGTGATAAAATCTGTTCACCAGATGTACTATTTGTCTCCTGTGTAGCGTACTTGAGCATCCTGTAGGCCTGAGGCCCATTTATTTCATGTAATTGCCTTTCCTGTGCACACCTTAGGGCACCCTAATTCTCCATTTTATTTCAGGCACTGTACAGGGTACCATCTGGTAGTTTAAAACTCATCCCATTTGATTGTACTACCACGGCGCCTGTAGTCAGCGGTAGCACCGGCTTTCGGTAGAGACAGACTTCTTACTACCAGCTATTTATTTTAGCCTGAAATAAAGTAGACTTGAACCATCACCATGCAGGATTCACACGTAGATCATCGCTGGTCCATACGAGCTTGACAGAGGTTCCCGGGCAACCCGCAGACTCAAAGCCGTTTCGAATTGCTTCACGCACAGCTGTTAACTTATAGAATTGGGATTCTAAATTCTTCGCTTACTTCTGCACGTAATGATATCTTTTTAGTATCTCATTTGTATTATTTCAGTTCAGATGAGCACACAAATAAATGTATTCCATCACATCTGGAAAAGTACCGCAGAGAAATCGCTTAATATACAAAGTCGCATACCTCATTACGAGGTTCGTCACTCATTTCAAACCCAACCTTACCTCTGTCCCTCACCAACATGGCTTTTGTTTCACTGTCGTGTTCATTAAATTGTTAAATCATTTTTCAAGGGAATTTGCAAGATCTTGAAAAGGCGAGTTTGGAAATAATATACTTGGCAGAAGGAAAATAAATCTCGGAACCTCGCAGCTTTTCTGCAGCAGGTCCCCGATGAGAGCGCCTTCTCTCCACTTGTGCACAAATTAGACGGGAAGTGACTTGGCTCTCTAGGAGGATTCATCTCCCGCCTCAGACCGGCCCCCCACCGCTGCGCCCACACAGCTGGGCAAACCACTTTAACAACGGGTCCCTGATATGCAAATAACACACACCCAGCTGCACGTTTCCAGAGGAGTCATTGTTCACCTCACCTGCTGGGTCCTGCCTCAGCGAATCCCTCTTGCCGCATGTGTTATGCATTCCCCATCCCCTCTCCCTTCCCTCCTGGTCCAACAGTGAAGGTCTGTGGCTTCTGGAATGGCAAGGAAAAGGCTGCAACGGGAGGGGGCCAGAAGGGGCGGTGGGACGAGGTGAGTGATGAGTTGGCTTACCAGCCACTGCTGCCTCTTGACATGTGTTATCTCGGCATTGCCTGGGGAGGTTACCAGTCTTTGGCCTGAGATATGGAAAGACTTCCAGTGTAAAATCTGCTAGCTGGCACCAATGACCTGTGTAAACAGATAAGCCAATCAGGGGATGCTGCCGCTCCTATAGATGCCTCAGCCCTTCCTTCTGGTGTTGGTTGACCACGGCTCTGCCACAGTTGGGAATGGACGAATGTTGGAGGGGGGAATAGGCTGGCTAGAGACCCGTGTGGCAGATTCTTTACGTGTTTTGCATTCATGGCAATGACAAATGTAGCTAAATGCACCTGGTTGTAGCTGTCTGCTGTGATCTAAAGCCTGTTTGAATGAAAAGAATAACTCCCTCTGTTATTTATTGTTGGAAGCAGAGTTTACTTTGCTGTCTTTAACCTCTGCAGAAATCAGAAATGCCAGTGTGAGAGCAAACTGATGAGTTCTAGGCAACAGAGCAATGAGTCGTTGGTTGTTGTCTTGTAAATCAGTAAAAGAAGACCAGTGACCAAATAGATTCATATTTATTTTCCTGGAGTTTCCCCCTTCTTTGACTCTCAGGCAATCTCCTTCTATAAAAATGTTAATGCTGGTCTGAATATGAAGGGTAATTTTTTTCCCCCCACAGCTCTGTCAAACATATCTTCCCAATAATTAAATGTGCATCCTTGGGCTCTAAGAGCAGTCTTGTTGAACAAAGCAACCGCAAATCCAACTAACCTTTGAAGAATGAGGGTGTCAAAGTATAAACAGATGTTTTAATTTGCACAATGCTAGGATTTTTTGGATGCCAAATGTTCCTAAAATAGTTATTGTATCTAGACAGAAGAAGAAAGACAGTCAGAAATAACCTGCAAGCCTCTCCGTCACAGCGACATTGTCTCGTTCAGCAGAAGTGATTTTGGAAGCGTTGTTTAAAAAGCCATATGTTAATCAGCATCTAACAAGAGTGTATCATAATTCTACGATTATGATACACAAGAAGAATAAGAGAAGAGAGCGTGGCAAAATTTTCAAGCACACACACACACACACACGCAATAAGTTAAATGCGGGCTAAGATAAAAACACTCATGCTATCCCTTGCATATGCATTAAAAGTTTCTCAAGTGATTTAGGGGATGTGTGTTATTTCTTTAAAAAGGAGGATACGTACTTTAGCCACGAAATTAGAGCATCATGTTGTCTACCCAGCTGAACTTGCATGGCTTTGGGGTAATGTTAGCACACGTTTTTCACAAGTGGATGTATGTGAGAAAGATTTATATTAGACATAAGGAAAAATGTCCTGACTTTCAGAAGAGTTGTGAGAAGTCCAAATAGTTTACCCAGAAAGGCTGTGGAATTTACCTCCTGGAGACTTTTCACAGCAGACAGGAGACCCATATGTTTGAGTTTATTTCGGAGTAGTTTGAAATGAATAAGAATGAGCTCATCAAGAGTTTCCCGGTCTTTCTCATTCTGTCACGTGCCTGGGAAACAGGCTGGCAGACCGACTGCCCTCTATGAAGCCAGGCCTCTGTCCGGCCTGCCTCTGAATCCATCTTTGCTCAAGTCCCAGTCCCTGCTTCCCAGAAACCCCTGAGTGAAAAGGTTAAGCCGAGGAGCACTCCTGCCTTGCTGGTGAGGGGCTGGGGGAGGGGAGAGTGTAAATTGGGGCACTCCCTTTGGTGGACAGTGTTTCGAAATCTACCAAAATTAAAAGGATACATTTCCTGTGCCCCTGTGATTACATTTCCAAGACTTTATCTTACACATCTATTTACACGCTTCAAAATGACCTATGAATTACTGATTTATTGCAGCAATGTTTGTAATAGCAAATAATTGGAAACAACTTAAATATCCATCAAAAGAAGATGGATTAAATGAGTTAAGGCACGTAGGTATTACAAGAAAGAGGCAGATCTATATGTCTCTGTAAAAAGGGATTTCTAAGATACTAAAGAATGAAAAAAAAAAAGGCGTGCAGAAGATCATGTGTAATATGTTACTGCTTGCTTGAAGAAGGAGAAAATATGCTTCCCATCGCATAAAAAGTAACCTGTGAAGGATTAGAACTTTTGAATTTGCATGTAATACCTATGAAAATTAAATAGTATAAGTGACTAGGGAAATAAAGAAACTTTTTTTTCCAGACCACAATCCCCCAAATAAAATAGGAGATTGATTCTGTCTTACGTCCGGTTCTCTCTTGGTCCTTGTCGGGAAGCCACTAGTCTAAGGTAGCCAACCTGTGGGGCTGGGCCTGTTTGACTCTTTTTCCCCTCTTCTCCTTCCTCTAGGTGCATTTCAAAGAGAGAGAGAGAGAGAGAGAGGAAGAAGGAGGTAGAGCCTGGTGAAGGAGTGCCAGAGAACATGTCCTTGCTTGGCAGTTTGGTCACGGCATAAATGTGAATTGTGTGGAACTGCCTAGGGTTGCACAGAGAATGAACTTCTGCCTAGGATCATGTGAAACAACAAGAGGGGCCAGTGGCCAAAAATTGCCAAGCTCCATAGAGGAAATGCAGGGCCATTCTCTGGGCCCCACCAGGCACAAGGTGAGCTTGCAGCCCAGCCATTAAGGGAGGGTTCCCCTTATTAAAGACTAGGTGGATAAGGTGACTCAGTGACATTAATCTAGGAAAGTCTCATTTGAACTCTCCGGAAATTATATGAAGGCACAGTTGTGGAATCACTTGAAGTAGCAAACATCTGTATTTAACACTACTGTTGGACGTAGCAGTTGAGACATGGGAGCTAACAGACATGGGTCTCCCTCTGAGAGGTGAGAGACCCTGGCAAGTGCCTAAACGCTCTAGACTGTTTCATGATAAAGGGACGTGTGTCTATGTCCTTGAATTATTATGAGGTTTTGTTATAATTTATTTTTTTATTTAGTTTTTAAAGATTTTATTTATCTATTTGACAGAGCGAGAGAGACACAGCGAGAGAGGGAACACAAGCAGGGGGAGTGGGAGAGGGAGAAGCAGGCTTCCTGCGGAGCAAGGATCCCGATGCGGGGCTCGATCCCAGGACCCTGGGATCATGACCTGAGCTGAAGGCAGACGCTTAACTGACTGAGCCACCCAGGCGTCCCTAGGTTTTGTTATAATTTAATCAAGACTCCACCACACCACCGAACACAGAGATGGCACCCAAGAAACAGTGGCCAATGGTATTCTCTGCTAAAATATTTGGCACTGCAGACACTTGGATTCTCTTCCAAGAAGGCTCTTCATGGACTAGAAGGAGAGAGGCCTTCATTCCATTACTGATACAAGGCAGGTAAATTAGAGATATTTTTCAACCTAATTTACAAAGTCAAGACATCAGCTCACAAAAGGCCAGAATCACCACGAAGGCAACTGTTTAGCACTTAGATATTCTATTCCCCTAACTAAAAATAATCCTATTTAAAAGAGAGGAGAGTTCAGTTCCAGGCTCCTACTCCTGAGATTTTTATTTAAAGAAGACCCTATCTTTACCCGCAGCTGAGAGGCTGAAGATTAAAAATTAGCCACTGTATAGTAGCTGAGCAGTAACAATTTTTCATAAAGGTTTTTACTACACATTTGGGATTATAATTTCAATATTATGCAAATGCATTTTATGGATCTGTAATACAGAATGTGTACTGGCATTAATGTGCATTAGCGGGCGAGTACAAAAAGGCTCCAAATGAGCCATTTTGGTATCTGCTTTCAACATGTATTATGAATAATAAGTAAAATGTTCTGGTTTAGAACAAATAATATAAAATCTGAATTCCTCTTGGTGTACATCAGTGAGACAGCCCTATGCAACTCCCAAGGAATTCTTCCATTGGACACGATTAAAAACTGGCTCTTAATCAATGTATTCCTGCTTATGGCTTCTCTTCTTGAATGGGATATGAAAGTAAAATGAATACATTTAATATGAAGAGGGGGTAGTTTCCCTCTGTTGATCGAAATCAGGCATTGACCACGTGAGTGAGTTAGAAAGGGCGTGATCCCTTATACGGCAAGATGGTCACTCAGGCTCCTTCTATTTTTAGAGGCTCTGAGTATTAAAAATCGAAGAAGCATCTAAACAGGGTCATAGAACTTGGGGCATATTTTCAATTAATGAAATTAACAAATCTAATGCCTTTAACACGAGAGATTTCAGACAAGATAATTGTGTTATTCCAAATGTACTGAAGTGATGTGCAAATAAGATTTCTTCACAGTGTGCTCCAGTCTCCAATACTGGGACCCAGCTTGAAATTTGTCTGATGTGGGTTTTTTCCAACTCTATCAGTGTGTCTTCTTGGTTATAGATTGGAGAAAATGCTCAAAAACTCATTTGAGGCTCTTCCTGAATGCAGAGGCCTGAGCCAGACTGCTCTCTTAAAGCCTAAGAAAAAGGTCTTTCCTTTTTTTTTTTTTAATATCCCCACGTTCCAATTTTGCTTGATAGCAAAGAAAGCTAAACTAAGCAATGTCAAAGTCCTGAGAATGGCGGCTGATTATTTATAGGTAATGTGAAATTTGTCTTTTCATTGGTGTGGTTAGGATCTTGGGATCTATTGATCTTGTTTCTTGCATGTGTGTTTAATGCCTGCCCCATTTTTTGGCAGTCTAGAGGAGGGCATGGTTGCACTTGCCAGTGATTATGAGCTGGACGTTCAGTTGAGTCAGAATAATGTAAAGTCTGCTCTCTCAAAAACAGGTGTCCTTAATGTGTTTTAAAATGCTACACATTCCATGATTTATCTTCAAAACGATAACAAAAATATCCATCTTTTTTGAGTTCTTACTGGGTTAAGTGTTTTGTATGTGTTATCTTAATTGACCCAGAAAGTAATCTCCCAAAGTACGGTTTATAATCCCCATGAAATGGCTGAAGAATCTGAAGTTTAAAAAAGGCTAAGTAATTTGTATGAAATCACACAGCTGTACAGGTCTGTCTAATTTTACAATCCAAATTTTTGACTGCGATATAACCATGGGTCCATTATTAATATGGTGGGCAGTAGTCTTGGCTTCATTTATCATGTAAGTTACAGCAATGCTGTTTGGTCCTTCACTCTGACACAGGCAGTGCAATTAATACTAAAGTCTGAACCAATTTCATCCAGTGATTACATCACTATTGTCTACATTGCTGCAGTTGGTTACTGCTTTCCATTTTCCCCTGACATTTTCCCATTCTAGACAGAGGTCCAGGGAAGAAAAGATGGATATAGCCAAAGGTCTATACAAAAACACAATAAATATGTGCTGGACAAACAAATCAGATTTTTTTAAGTTCTCCGATTAAAATTCAACAAAATCTCTAAGTGCCTGCAGAGCATAAGCTGTAGTTTCTGTCCTTGAGTCCTTAACATTTCAAAAAGACCCAAATTAAAGCCTACTAGTACTGAGGCCTTTCCAATTATTAATTCACAATCAACATCGAAAGGAATGGAATATATTGTGTCCTAATTTGAAAATAAGCTGTTGGCCACATGCAGATAAGGCTCCCACTCTAAGCGACCTTCCCAACAGGTGCCATAAAAGATGCTGAATAGTGAGAGCTGAGGTGTAGAATAGCACTTCCTCTTGAAACGATATTCCCAGCACCATCTACAGAGTCATTTCTGTGCACCTGACCTTTGCACAATCTCACTTAATCCTCACAGCATCCTGTAAAGTAAATATTATTATCTTCATTTTACAAATGAGGAAACTGAGGCTTAGGTAAAGCAAAATATCCAAGGTCATGGCGGTAAGGTAAAAGTGGTTGAGTGAGGATTTACCTGAAGGTCTGCTTGATTTCAGAATGAGGGAAAGAGAAACAAAGAGAAGATAATGAGTTTGAAAGAATGAATTTCCATTTTCTGAAACCCTCTAGCAAGTCTCGCCTTCCTTGTGGCCTTTCATGTATTCTGCTCTGTTATTTCTGGATTTCTCCTATCACTCTCCTTAACTGTAAGCTATTCTATTTGCGAGAAGAGAGCATGTGCAAACCACTTGTGTGTTCCTTTCAGGGCCTTGTGCCGTGCCAGAATACAAAGTGGATATTTAACAATGGATCGTGGATCACTACATCAAAAACTAATGATGTATTGTATGGTGACTAACATAACATAATAAAATTTTAAAAACATAATAAAATAAAAATAAAAACAAAGTGGATATTCAACGGGGGTTTCATTTATTCCTCATATATTTACCGAGTGTTTACTCTGTGGCCAAGTCCAGCAAAGAAGACAAGGCATGCCCTCCAGGAGCTTCCAGCCCTGGACACTGGTTTAAAGAACCAAGGCTCCCAACTGGGTGTGAAGGTGCTGTGACAGGGGGAGCTGGGCAGCCAACCCACTCAGGGCTCAGCAGAGTCTTCCCAGAGATGTTGCCTGAACCCACGCTGGGAGCATCAGTGCCAAGTAAGCGGAGTGAGGAGGGCACCCAAAGCGGTGGGACTAGGGATGTGCCAAGGTGAGAGAGAAGCATGTGGCCTGTTCCAAGGATGACAAGCCCCCTGGAGCATCTGGTTCACAGGGTGAAGGAGCGGGGGCAGAAGGGGACGGCAGGAGAGGCGGCGCAGAGGCTTCGGGGGCGGGGGGAGAGGTTCAGAGGGCTCGAGCGCCCCCAGCTCAAGTGTTCGTACTTTATCTTGACCATTCAGGGGATGAGCTTCAGCAGCGCGAAGCAAGGCAAGCACACAGTTTAGAAAGACGTGGAGAACAGTCTGGCAGCAGGGGCAGGAGGGGAAACCAAGCCAGCAGGAGGGAGGGTCTGGCCTTCCGGAGAAGAGAAGGCCATTTTGTGTATAATTGGGAAGGATGCACACATATTTTATTAGGATTCTTAGAGCAACCCCTCAAATCCGTGCTCTCTTACCGTGAATTTGCAGGAGTCACCGGGACTAAAGTATTGAAGGCATCTTCACTTCGAATGTCCTTGTGTTCAGAAATCCCAGCTCGCTTCTGGGAGATTTAATTAGAGCTGCCTTGAGGCACTTTTTGTCTTAACAATCTCTCTGCGGGCAGAAGTAACAGAATAACAGGAATCGATATAAACAACCTAAGAGGAATACCTCAGAAAGAAAGAAATATGATTTTTGCTGATACACATTTTTTATTTTGAAAAATCATGAAGATCTCCATTAGGAAATCATTCTTGCCTGGCATTGTGCTGCATGCTCAACAAATAGAAGGTAAATATGCTAAAATTGGTGTCTTTTTCATGGAAACCACATAACTATAAAGCTCTTTGTTTTCATCCAACTGCTGAAAACATTTGTGTAGGCAATTTCAGTAAACATTTGGAGAATTGGAAGTACTCTCTCCTACACATATGGTTCTTTATGAAGAGGTAATTTTTATCTATGTTCTCCTCAATTGAATATTTATAAGTCTGTTTGGCCTCAGAGGTACCTGATCTCCCCCCAAAACACAACTGACCTGTAAAGCTAAAGTGAGATTTATCAGTTACCCTTTAAAAACTCAGCGAGTTATTCTCGTTTTCTCCCTACAAATTTATTCCCAGTACAATCCTAAATTTGTCTAATTTGCTGTGTTACTGCAATTAGTCAATTCTCCCTTAGTTACACAAATAATAGCCTTATAAGTTTGAGGCTGTAAATCATTCATCCATTAAAAATGCCATTTCCTTGTGCCGCACATTCGATTCATTTAGAAGAGAAAAACCATGGCATGGAACAGAATTATGCAATGTCATGGACACATTAACATTTGGATCAAAATTTTACATTGTGTCAGCCAGTAAACAGTATAAATGGTTCCGATTTGCAATAAATAATTGTCTATTAATACTCTGGCATGCTGTAGCAAATTACAGTCTCACTCCAGTGAGCACAGCTGTAGGTAGGCGCCAGGGCCGAGGGAAACAAGTGGCACAATTGGTTTGAGTGGAAAGAGCCCGCCACGCAGGGATGCAGAGCAGCTCCCTTTTCCGGCGGTGGGGAGCGCGGCTGTGGATTAAATGCTTGCCTTTGTAAAGGCAGGAGGACCCAGTGGGCCCTTATTGTAGCTGGAACACGAGATGCCAGAACACAGCCCCTAGCTATAAAACCTGTAGGAAGCATGCATACGGAACCCAATGAGGGCATCTTTCCCATTGGCTGAATGTGAGAGGGATGGCATATTTTATTGGCCAGAAAACCGCTCCTGTGTCTGGGACCGACCTCGGCGGGGAAATTTGCTCATGGCTCTAGCCACCACAGCACAATCGGGCATTGATTATGGAGCCACTGAGGGACTGCCAGGAAGTCAGACGCTCCCCAGCATCTGCCTTATTAGTCTAGGTAGGACGTAGGCCCCCCTTCCTTCTCTCCTTCCAGAATCTTCCTCACTAGCCGATCGAAAACCCTGAAATTAATACCATCTTCACTGTTGGCTTAAGGCTTTTTCGCACTGTTAAAATGCAAACAAGGTGTCTGGAAAGGCTGGAAAATAGATATATTACCATATATCTATATATATTAACATTCGTTAACATCCTGGCATGCAACAGGTGAAGAGTGTACCTGAATAGGATGAGGGGGAACTTAGGACAGGTGACCTTTAATGGGGGTGAGGGGAGAATGAAGTGTGGCCCAGAAGATAATACGGAGGCGTTGGGCACTGCCGGGTGCAGGGAGCACACTCCAGGGAATTAGGGAGTGAGTCTCAAGGGTGACTAATATTTGCATAGTTTATTCATGAGGGCAGTGCTGCTATTATCACCCCCATTTCCCAGATGAGAAAACTGAGGCCCGGAGATGTTAAGGAACATACTCATCAAGTTCTCCCAGCCGGTGACTGTTGACACTGGTGAATCAGGTATCCCTAAAAAAAGCTAATTTATCTCAGTTCATAATTTAGCCCAAGGTTCTCCAGGAATCATAAAGCTTACTTATGTTAAGGCCATCTGGGTCAGCCAGTTGAAATTGTGAGCCTTAGCAAATACCAAAGTTTTATGGAATTCTCTACAATAAAGATTCTAGACTCAAAACACTAAACTTATTCCTTTATTCCTCCTACTCTCCTATTCAGTGTCACTTAGCTCATGAAGAAAAAAATCAGTTTGCCTCCAAATATAGCATTCATTTACTATATACATTTAAAATACATAGAAGAGTTAAAGCAGCCTTACAAATCATATTTTAACAAAAGTATTGATATCTGAAAAAGCTGGTTGTCTAGAGGAATATAATTTTTCTTGATTGAGTTGGATAATATTTTCATCAAAATTACAAGAAAAATTTATCAAGCACCTATTAAGTATAGGGCATTGCCCTGGATTTGAGATGATTGCCTAATTTTGCTTTTCATGTCTGCTGACAGCCAAGTTTAATTTGGAGCTGTTTCTCAAGAAGGGGGAGCAGCTGTGACTGATTTATTTAAATACTTTAGAACATTTGAAAATCATTTTTCTAATTCACCAGAGAATTATTAAAGTCTTGCGATTGTATATTCTCTTGAGCAGTATTAGTTTCTCCCTCATGTTTGGACAATTGCTGTGGTCTCATAACTGTGTCTTTGCCAACAATAGCTACTTTTTCTTGCACTAATCCTCACAAAAGTCATTTTTATGACATCATTCTCCTACTCAAAACTTTCCAGTGGTTCTTCACTTTCTTCCAAACAAACTCCCCAGCTTGCATTCAAGGCCTCCACCATCCGGGTACTGTCTGCTATTCAGTGCATATTTCCCATTGCTTCCTTGGGCTTCCCTCTGTGCCTGGCATACTCTCTGTCCCCGGATGCTGCACCCTCCATCCACCATACTTCCTCCCCCTCCGCCATCCCATCAGCCTGAGATGTCTCTACCATTCTTTCCGGAACTCTTCCCACACACTCCCCACGTCGTCTTTGACAGACAGCCTTCTTTGATTATCTTAGCTCCTTTCCCCTCTAGAGTCCACAATTTGACACTAGTCACAGGATGATAAAAAGTTAAAACTGGCAGGGAGTAGGGCCACTTGTTACTCCTTTATACAGCTTCTTTCAGTCTTTATGGAGTGAAATTGTACTGGATTAAGGGTGACGAGACCCGATGCTGCCAATTTCTCAAGAGATGACCTTGGGCCAGCCACGTGAGCCCTTTGAGACTCAGTTACCCTATCTGTAAAATAGGGACACCTGGCCTACCTGCTCTGCAAATTGGATTTGAGCATCAAATGTGATAATGTGTAAGGACATGATTAATGAATTCTAATGTACTAAGTGTTGTTCCTGTTTTTCAGATGTCCCCATACACCGCACCGTCCTCCTGTCTTCTCCGCCCCATACACCCAGTGCTAAAGAACATTGTGTTAGGGCAGAGCAGATGGGGACTTAACAAATATTCTAATGATGATGTTCCACAACTCAAGGATATATCTCCCTGTATTTAGGAGAATTAGACAGATTGTTTATTTTATTCACTTCAGATGGATCTTTGAGTTGTGCACATTTTAGGCACCTCTTCTGCCATATTGTAATTGGCAAGATCTTGGGGATCCTCAGATTCTCCCCAGTGCTTAGAAGCATGACCTAAATCTTTAACTGTCTATCTCCCACAGATGGTGGTCAACAAATTTTTGTGGACAAAATGAATAAACATTCATTCCTTATCTCTCAATGAGCGTGTGATAACTTTTGGCTACTGATGCTTACACTTCCAAACTTGTTCATCTGATTTCAATCGCATTCCTCAAATACAACTTTCTTTAGTGCTAATCGCTCCAAACACCTAAATACCCACATAGGTACAGAAGCCTCAGACTGTCAATATTTTTCAAATTTACTTGCTGAATGTGTGTGTTAGACAAACTTACAAATATGATCTGTCTGATAAAGAGGCCCACTGGTCCTCAAAATGTCCTCCTCTTTTAGTGTTGAAACAACAATAATGATTTGCTTCATTTGTGCACTACACACCAGTGACATGAGCTAATTGCACATCTACTATGAAATAATGTCTGTTATTACATGGGTAACTACACATCAACTCCATTGGAAACACTGGTAATTACACAGTATGTTATGTTAATGCACCTGTGTTATCTTCTGATTGCCATATCATTAATTCCAGCGACCTTTATAAATCTGTTTCCCACCATCATTTTCTCATTCTGGGCCCCTTTATAACACTTTACAGACTGTTAGGAAAACAATCAATTAATCAGTTAAGCTCCGCGGTGAAATCTATTTATAAAAAAGATGATCGGAAATGTGCTTCCATTGCAGCTTTTGTTCTTCATCACTTCTGCTCTGTGCGACATATACGAACAACTTTAGAACTACCTTCTAGTTCCTTTTGTATGAAATGTGAACCATTTTCACTTCAGAGAGAATTGCAGCAAGTTTTTGCTTTAAAAAAAAATTGAAGACCTGTCTGGTTCACAAACAAAATCACCGTTTAGAAGGGTCTAAGTTCACCCTGAAAAATGCTGACCAAGTTTTCACAATGCCAACACCCTTAACAAAGGAAGGTTCACGTTTGCTGCTGAACCCTGAGCTGACTCCCTGTCCAGTTTGCATCTGGTCATACCAAACCCGGCTTTTCTAAAGTCAGCCTGGTCCTGACCATCCCTTCTCCCTGCAAGCCCCCCTTCCACTGCAAAGCAACCACGGCCCGGGAGATACAATCCCCATGGCATTTTCTTAGTTAATGGCAGGGCTACAAAACAGAAAATAACAGCAGGAGTCTGAAGCCAGTGCTTTTATTGGACTAACTAATGATATAAACAAAATGGTCCCTGATTGAGCTTCAGAGCATCACTGTCTCTTTATCAGGCCATAGAAAACAGATCCAGGAGGGCGATAAATACGGCATATAACAGAGTGGAATTAAATGATTAGGCCTGAATTAACACCCTGTTTCTGAGCCTCACTTAGTGTTCCATGGCCCCAATGAAACGCAGCAATTCACAAACACTCAAGGCCCATTTAATTTTTATTTCAAGCTAGTTCAGAAAAAGGGATTACCTATAACTCCCCCCCCCATTCCATTGTATAACTCTTGAAGTCACAACACTGATCCTGTCTAGATAGCTGTTAGGAAAATAGACTGTGCTATAGGAATCACAGAGTTTATCCAGAATCTTGCCTCCAAGAAGTCATGTTAATTAAAAGGGACCAAATCCTTGCCCCGGTGAAAGTGAGAAGGTTGTCTTTGATGGGAAAATAATGAATTAATTAAATCGACTTGATTACCTTCCTGGGTATTAGCCACAGAACTCAGCAGTTGTTAGTCCAATTTTTTCTTTTTAACTTTTTGAACTGTGACTTCGGCATGACAGAGATTCTCAGTCCTACCTGCAAAATGGAATTTAATATCACCTTAGAGGGTAGTACATGGTGGTTCCTTTTCCTCTTGTGCCGTTGGCTATATGATAAGGTGAGTGAGTTCAACTTAAACCCTGTTGGAGGGAAGTTAATACTGTTCTACACATTTTCATTTCTATAGTGGTTGTAGAACAAGAAATCTAAGGATGACGTTAGAAGAGGGCGTGGCTATACCAGTGAAGCACTTGGAAGTTTCAGATGAAATATGCAGCAGAAATCCACATTATGTGTCTGTGACCTGAACTGCTGTATGAGATCGAGGTATATTTATTTATAAGGCAAGATCCTTGAGAGTTGAGAGGTGAGGGAGCTTGCAGTTTTGAGCACTTACTAGGTATGACTTCATGCTGGGCTTTTTTCTCATTGAATCCTTACAACATCCTATCAAGTGGGTATGATCATTCCCACTTTCCAAGTAAGGAAACTGAAGCTCAAAGAGTAATGATATAAATAAAATTTATTTCATCTTCTTTCATAAATAAAATACCTGCCCAAATTCACACAGAAGGTGATAAGGCTGAGATTCAGATCCATTTCTACCTGATTCCCAAGCTAGACCTTTCTATCAATACTATGGTATCACCTGCTTCAGACTCCCAGCCCCACTGGAGCTTTGACATAGAAACTTCTCCAGTAACCAAAGAAGCCAGCCATTATGTAGAAGAGGAATGAGACTGATTCAGTATAGTATCCGAAGGGTGGAAAAAGAACCAAAGGTTACTGGCCATGTATGAGAACATCTTTTATAAAGTCCTAGGAGATCCAGACGTTCAACCAATTGAGGAGCTATCCTGTAGATGAATCTGCCTATCCAAGATTGCTTCAGAGCGCCATGAGTCCTGACTGAAATACAGCAGGAAGATTCTTCCACATTCTTAAGAATATGAGGTCTGACCATACCCCAGTTTTCCCTAACCATCAGCTCAATATAGCATGAAGTTGTGTGCAAGAGAATTAGAAAGGGACACCTCTTAGATCAAGCCTGCTCCCCTTTAATACTTTTTGACAACAAAATTACATAATCCTAACTCAAATTTATGCTTGAGTACCTTCGATGAAATGCACACTAACATACACATAATTCTCTCTTAAAGCAATCTTATTTAACAGGCACGGCCACTGAGGACTAAACTGGGGAGAAGTCACAAAATAAAAACCATTTTTTTAAGGATGATCACTAGTAAGTTTACTCGTGATAGATTTACTGCAGCTTAAGAGTGTTGAGTTCTGTCTATCTGTTGAATTATGTCTGGGCACTCAATAGGTAGGAAAGTGTCTAATTTCATGTTCTATACAATATCCTTGTAATTTTTAGTACCCAATAAATTAAATAAAATGCTTCTGACACTCGGTTAATGTTACATGGTAATAATTACATCTATTCTTTTTTAAGTGATAAATTCCCTGAAACTTTATGTTTTGAGAAAAGACCTTTGTTTACCAAAAAGAGATATACTAATATGATTTCAGCACGTTGAATTTGAATTATTAAGTTTTCATTCCTTGGCCAACAGTTCTTAAGCAAAGGTCTAGGTTGTAATTGCTCACATGTTGAGTCTCAGCTTTTGTGACTGTTCTTGGCTATGGTTTTTAAGAGTAACAACAAGGGCCTTGATATCTTCTGGCCTAGACTTAGACACAATCCCAGGCTTCCCTTTGACCTTCACTTTTCAGTACTAATTTAAGTGAAGTGAAATCTATCTCTTCTGTGTCAGCAATAAAAGACAGACTAAGTCTTTGAACTTGACTTCTAGTCCTGACTCCACAACAAACCATGGCTTCAAATAGCTTGTTTGGTAGATAGGACCAACTTGAGCATTTTCCCTGCCAATTTGCTTATTTAAGTAGTTGTTTTTGCACTTTGAAGACATAGCTTCAGTTTAAAAAATCCACATAAAGATGGATAAAACTAGGAACAAAATAATGGACTTTACCAGAGTTTTCATTTTCAATTAGCTACAGCGGCAGTGTGTAATGTAATCATAGAGAATGCTTCCTTTAAAATTGTGGAGTGTCTGCTTTTATGAGTGAAATGGCCAGCCATGGTAGAGAGAATAGTGTCACCATTTTTAAGTTGCCTTTTCTGTGACTTAGTTTCTTCAGCTAATGTGAAGATTGTAACACCTTATGGGATTGTTGCGGAAATCAAAAGACATAAAAGGTGTGACTTGTACTCTAAAAAGCCATAAAGTGGTATGCAAGTATGAGGTATTACTGTTAATAATTCTCAGTAAAGACTGGCTGGGATTTTAAGTTCTTATCCTTGCTGTGCCACTTTTTATTACCCATTGATTAAAACTCTGCCCCTCTGGCCTTATTTCAGACCTTGTAAACTTGGGCCTCCTCACAACACTTAATCACTGATCACATAAGGTTTGAATCCACGGTGCCAAACCACAAAGCCACTTCTAGAATGATCCTGTCTGATCCACCTTGGTCTCTTCAACACCGTGCTCTTGGTCTAAACCCTTTCATTTGAGTTTGACAATATCTTTTTCTTTGGACCAGGAATTTGCAGAGGTGAAACTATCCAGGAAATTGCTCTGCTCTATTTTCTGATTTGACATCAGAGAAGCTATCCTCTGAGGTGAACGTGGAAACTCACTGCACTCAGGTAAGTCTCAGCTCAGTGTCCCTCTTTATTACATGGGAATTATCATTGGTGTGATTTGAAACCTTCCTGTTTACCTACGGCGTTTATTTACCCGTGTATCATCCATCTCTCGCTTCTGGTATGTCTGCTCCAGAAGAGAAGGGGCAGGGCATGTCTTCTTTACCACGGTCTCCTGGGCCTACGGTACTTCCTGGAACCTAGGAGAAGCCTGACAAATTGTTGAATGACCAGATGAATTGCTGTAAATAGTGAAGGTCACATTTGCTATCATTAAAGCATATAGGTCCAAATACCATTTTTCCTTCCCCAAATGAAAACTTAACACTTTTCTAATCTCTCACAATAAAAATTTCTCTAGCTAGGTCCTTAGCAATATTAATTCCTTAACTCACATCACTGTTTTTCTCAGGGCCCGAGGCTAGGCCAACCGTGACTGAGGTTTTCAAAAAAATATATTTTTAATATAATTTTAAAATATACTCAGTAGGGGAAGGCTCATAAGATTCAGCCTCAGCCACAGTCTGGACCATGGGCTGCCAAGTGCTGCATAAATAAATCATCAAGTCCTTTTGGCATCCTGTGGGCCAGAAGGAATATCTTCTTCAGTAGATTTAAAGAGACATGGTTCTGAAAGAAAGGGGAGCAAAGCGAGTGATTAAATATGTACTCTCGTATTATTCTTCTGGAGTTTGGACAAGTCCCTTAGAGCGGTGACAGTCCATTTTACCAAGGGCAGGGTCTTTTTTTTTCTCTTTAATTGGAACCTACTGTAGAGTTGAAAGAATCCATTCCAATATGCACAATAAATGCCCCCTACCTACTTGGCAACTATTGGTACACTTGGAAAAGGAAAATGCAACACAGCAGGCAGAAGAGCGGGTTACAAGGACAGCCTGTGGCCACGTAGATGTAGCACAGATTCAGAAAAGTCAAAAGGAGGGCAAGAAAGAGAAACAAGGAGGACAGTGGAGGGTGGTCTGTATGACGTAGCAGTCGGGAGGGGCTGCTTGTGCATAGAGTCGAAAGCAATGGCTCAGCGTGGGTGTCTAGACTAGAGCTCAGCTGTGCATCTCTCTCTGTCTCTGTCTCACACACACACACACACACACACACACACACACACACAGAGTGACCAGCTGCTTCCCTGGTCTAGTCTCCCTGGCTAATCCAGTCCAGGTTGTTCAACTGCTTAATGGCCTTCGGAAACTTGCCAGAATGAAGAACACTGGATAAAAACGATGTGATGTATCCATTTCCTGTGGATTCAGAAGCCAGGCCCGGAATCGGAATCCTTCCCCTGACCTCAAAAAAAGAAAAGGAAAAGCAGCTCTGAGGTTTACAGAAAGCTCTTTTATAGATGACACTGTTCATCAAAAGATCTGTGTTAACAGTCAGGGCCAGTAGGGGAAAATTGCAGGGTCTTTTCAGAAGAGTTGATTAAAATATGATGCCATTGATGTAAGAACTTATAACCCAAGTCATTCGGAGGAACCCCCACGACCTGATGTATGGCGTACCTGTGGGAACACGCATTCAGACCCAGAAATATCAGGCAAGCCCTCTTGTACCCCCCCCATATTTGAACACACGCACACACAGCAATCCTTCTCTTGAAAAACACCTCGTTTTCCCAGACTCGTCTTATATGTAACCATGACCAAAAATTAAAAATTGTATACAGTTCCTTTTGTGCTTTGTATTTACTAGAATCCAGGCCAGTTTGTTTTTCATTCTTGGGAAGAGATTTGCTATCTGACTACTATCTGTATCTGTCTTAGTGGGTAGTTGATAGACTGTCCTTGGGTTATTAACCAGTTAGTTTCTCCCAGAAAAGAGGTCATTAGCTTCTAACATCACTCAGGTTGTCAGGACATGCAGGTACCAGATCCTCTCATTCTGGTTTATCTTTAATTTAATCTCTAGATTTTTCAGCTCCAGCTGCCGTCTGGCTTCTACTTAATAACATATTTTTATCTGGTGGTGGTGGGAGGGGGTGGTTTTCGGTTTTTTTTAAACAACTCAATAACTGATACAAGGATGACAGAACTGACAAATTCTGCATTAATGGATTTCCTTCCTGCATCTAGACTCTGAGCTGCCAAAAGCCAGAAAGGGTAAAGTAGATTCCAGGCAGTCACAGGTTAAGAATCATTTGCATAAATTAGCAAGTTTTGCAAATGAATTCATCTAGTGAGAAGTAAGACACGGGACACTGCATTTTAATAATTGACATTCCACATGAAATGCAATGTTCTTGAGGAGGAAATTGAGCTCCAGGTTGCTATTAGAACCAGCGGAGCAGCACGGGTGGAAGAAATGCCATCCCCCATTATGTGAGTTACCGCTCCTGCATAACAACGACCGCGTTCCGGTGGGCTTCTTTTCATAAAGGCACTAGCGCTCTCACTCCCCGACAGGCAGAATCAGAGGGATCTGCTCATCAGCAGTACTGAGCAGGAAATGAAAATAAAAGAGTTCTTCACATGCAGCCAGTCATTCTTACATTCTCTTTCTAAAGTCATCTTTCATTTTCTGTTTGATTTGGCAGAGGCTCTCCCCTCCCTCTTCCTTTCCGATTTTATGAAACACTTAGGAGATTATTTAAAATATACAGAGTGTGAGGGAAAAAATTTCAATTATCCAATTTGGAGGTTGTCTTTCAGAATGTCGGTTAAATCACAAATAAAGATAGGGGGGCCTCGTTGTTGCCTCCTAATTTGGTTAAGAACGTGCCACAGGGCAAGTGCGGGTGAGGGTGCCCGATCAATGCCTCTACTGAGGGGGTGGCCCATCCATCAAAGTCAGGGTGTCCAGAATGTGGGCAGTACAAACCGCTCACATATGCAGTCCCAGAGCTGGAAACAAGTCCACCCGTAACAGTGTTTCCTGGCATAATTTATAATTACCATAAAATGAGTTAAATCACTCACTCAATAGACTTTTTTCCAAGTTCATGCAGAGTAAGTGTGTCATATCAATTAATTCTCAATGAACTGCAGCAGCCAATAAACTTTTTCCCAGACACTGGTAATAATCCAAGATATTGATGGGAGAGGTATCATCATTAATATGAGTCTAAGCCTCAAATCATGTACAGAGAACAGGCCCATATAGGTCCTTCCGTGGAAGGCATGGGGCATGATTCTTGCTAGCTGTCTGTTGTTCTTTCCAATTTGTTAAGCTTTCTGTTTGCTCTGCTCTCACTTTTTACACTGATAACCTTTCATTTTGCCTACACGACTGAATTCCCCTAGTGTAGCTGTCTGTTTCTGCAGGATGTCTAATCTGAAAAACTTAATACACACGAACAAATTGAACAGACTCAAATAAAAGGGATGTATTATGTTACCCATATAATTGAGACATTTTCAATGGCTCTTCTGCAAGTTCCCAACCACAAATAATTGACATAGACAAAAATTAATACAACCAGATCTTTGGTCTATATAATTCAAATAGGCATCTTAACTGATATTCAGGGGAGTCTTTTTGTAACTGAATTAACCAGTTGATTCTGGTATGATGTAGACAAAACCCCACAGCCCTACATTTCTTTGTTGATACTATGTGACTATAGAACAAAGGAACCAAGCGCCATTGGATTTGTCACTCCCAAGCTTGTGTTAAACCGTACTTCACCGATTCACCCAGGTTTTCCTAAACAATAACACCTGTTAACCAGAAATGTTTGATTTTATAGGCATTTTATTTTTAACCTAGGGAATATTAGTTTGGTCCTCAGGTTAAATATGTTCTGATAGTTGGAGAGGGCAATCTTTTGTCTATGCCTCCATCTGTATGCTTATGGCAACATCAAAGAAGGAATCCTGACGAGCCTGTTGGTATGTGTAATGAGTTGCCGTGGCTCTTCTCCCAATAAAGGGTGTGTTCAGACTCTGCTTATTTATAGACCAATAAAAGGAAATTTCCACTGTTCTCTTCAGCAGGCTGAGGATAAATAGCTGTTCCGTTTCTAACATTTAATGGTCACAGACACAAAAGCAACTGCTCTGAATATTAAGCCAACATGCATATTCCACCCCGCCCCCGCAAAGGGGAGAAATCCTTGAATATGAAACAATGGAAGATTCAGATATAATCTGTCCCATTTTAGAACTGTTTTATTGCAACTTGTTTTCCTTAACAAAAAGGCACTCTAAGCTTGATCTGGTTACTGGATGGAGCATCAGCTCACGTGCTGTGACGATTTTCTCTGTGACCTGAGAGCTTCGGGCTCCATGGGATGGACCCTCTTTCGCGAAGGCAGTGCGGCCCTCCGTAGAAGCCGACTGCCCTCTGATGAGGTGGCTGCTGCTGGCTTGAGCTGCTCTTCAGGGGCATGTGTGCAGCCAATGCTTTCTCTTTTCCCATTCTGGAGCAAGGAACAGCCTAAATTACCTCTAATTTTTGATTCTCTGATGAAGTAGCCATCTGGTCTGATAGCACGGTGACAATGATATAGGAGCGAACACTCTATGCTTGGTCTACTGCACAGAAAAGGACAATAGGACATATTTTAAAATGTCAGGATCCATCAGAAACATGTTCAGGAAAGTTTGCATTTATGAAAATAGATAGTATTGAAGATACATCATGATGCAAATCTAATTATGGCTGCTGGGCAGCTGAATTAAATTAAGAGTAACTCTGAATCGTTCCAATTAAAAATGTGTTATTCCTTTTTTTTTTTTTTTTTTTGCTGCAAAAAGAAGATGCTTTACCACACTTTGGGGAAGTTGTGTCACAAAGGCTGTTGACCTGCCTACTCCTCTCCTGACACATGCATGTAGACCTCAGGCTCCATATATGATGAGTTTGTCAGTTTCCAGTTAGTTATTAGTGAAAATTGTCTTCACCGCTAAGTCTTTCATCAGGTGTACATATTCCTGGCGTGGGAGCTATTGAAAATCACATGTGTGTGAGCATGTGGTATATCCACAGAGCGGTAAGAGGTTTATTTTTCTAATGGCCCCCCATTTAATTTATTTATCTCCCATTCATTCATTCAGCAAACATTGATTCAGTACTTTTCATGTATCAAGCAAGAATAAGGTGACTCATTGAAATTTGGGGGAGGAGAACAATAATATATTTTGATAGTCCTAATGTGGCTGATGAACACTACTTTAGTAAGAGAGATCAGCAACCACACGGTGATTGCCTGTGAACAACCAGAGTCAGTGTCTGCATCATTATTGTGGGAAGCCAGGCAGATGAGTGTCAGGGCTGCAAGATCTTGGGTGGGACAGATGAGAGGCTGGCTGAGGGCAGGTAAGAAACCTGCTGCTTGGGCGGGTGTTGTAGGTGCTAACTCCAGCTCGTGCATGCTGGTAGAGGTACAGAGTTCAGAAGATCTGGGGAACTCAGCTATGAGTGAAGCAGTCAGAACCAGGAGGTCCAACCCAACGGGCAGAACACTGCATCAAGATCTGAGTAATAAGGACAACCTCCAGCTCTTAGTGGAAGACAACTTGAATCAAAATGGAGTCTTTATTATCTTAATTTCTAATAGATACACGACACTAATCAAATGATCTCAGCACTCTTTCTGGGTAGAGTCCAGATACTGGGAAATAGTCATTACTTTTCTTTCTGAAAGAGTAAGGAATTCACATACTCAAAGAATAATTATTGAATATCTGTTTGTTATGTGCCCCAAATAGCTCCAATTCACCACGCACAGACCCATCCCATTACCTCCTCCACATTTAGCCAGCTCTGCTCTCTCTCAGCGGCTATGACCCCATCATTACCCAGTCTCTTAGGCCTGCAACCTGGAAGTGATCGTAATTCACTTGTAACTCTCCCACCCCACCATCAATACCAAGTCCTACAGAGCCCATTGCCAAATATTGGAGCTCTATCCTCATCACCACCATAATTCCCCCAAATCATTGTCTCTAGACTGCAACAGCTTCCCAGCCGATGCTTCACAGATGAAAATTTATCGTGTGTTGTCATGATTATGAGTCCCACAGTGACTCTACATTGACTCTGGAAATGAATCTATGATTCAGCCACTGTCCATTTCCCCAGCCTCATCTTTCCTCCCCTCACCCCCCTGGGGGTGTCAAACATCACAGCCATGCTCAACAACTTGAATCCTGCCTTTGTCTCTGAGTGTGGCCTTCCACTGGGGTCTTCTCACTTCCTTCATCTCAATCTCCATCTAGATGAACAGGATTTTCCACTTCCTTTCTTTAAAAGTTGGTCCAAAGGATAAACCAAGCCCTTGGTTCCCCCAAGAATTCTGGGACTGACTTCTCCAAGTGCTGAGGTAGTGAGCAAAAAGTCCTAGGGCCTAGGCCAATCTTCTCACTCACTCTTATGTTCTTATTCTAAAAGGTCAGTATGCACTAATAATCCCCTACCTAGGAACCTTACCCCCCCCCAGGCCTCAGTCTGCTTATTGTCATGCTTCCTCCCAACACACAGCAGATGGTCTCCTGATAGTCTCACCAATTTTGAGAAGAGCATTACCACTCTACTGCCTTTCTGGTGAGCAATGCCTCTCAGTCCTGGTTTCCCTTTGGAGAAAAGAGATTTCCTTTTTTTTTTTTTTTTTTCCCAGAAGATTGTTAGGATTCTGATGTCTGGCACCATGAATAGCCTGTTATTTCAGTGAAACCCTACTTCCTGCCTATGTAGGGTATGTCTTTGACCCTTATCACTCAAACAATAAAACAACGCCTTTATCAAAAAATATCTTAATATCCACACAAGAATCACTTATAAAAAACAAAGGAGGGGGCGCCTGGGTGGCTCAGTTGGTTAAGCGACTGCCTTCGGCTCAGGTCATGATCCTGGAGTCCCTGGATGGAGTCCCGTATCGGGCTCCCTGCTCAGCGGGGAGTCTGCTTCTCCCTCTGACCCTCCCCCCTCTCGTATGCTCTCTCTCTCTCTCACTCTCTCTCTCAAATAAATAAATAAAATCTTTAAAAAAAAAACAAAGGAGGAGTTTTTGATGAAACAAAGTTATATTCTGTTTTTATGTGTATAATTGTAAACATGGATGTTATGTATTCACTCAAATATGTCCCATACACAAGACCTTATTTAAAAACAGTGACATTGATAGAACCTACAGTTTCACAGAAACAGATGCAAGAGAAGTTTTCTGTACATTCCCTGAATCAGGGGCATGTGCTGTTCACTGCATATCCATGTGCCCCCATGTGCCCAATGGGCCATGAACAAGAGTCACTCCTGGGTTGAAGCATTCAAGAGTCCATGTGCAACTTTCTGACTCTCTTTTCTCCTGCCATGATACAAAGAAGAGTATGCACTGAGATGGTGGAGCTATAAGGTACAAATAGCTTGCATCTCTATGTCAGAGCATGGAAAACAGCTACTCTGAAGAGTTAGCTGACTCACATTGGGACTTAGCATGAATAAGAAATAAGCCTTTATTGTGCTAAGTAACTGAGACTCTAGGGTTATATTTTTATTACATCAGAGCCCGTGCTCTCTTGACATATACACTCCATTATCTCAGATTCCAGCACACACGGAATATGGAAAGATATTTTAAAATTGATTGAGGTATTGACATAGGGAATCATGCCAATCAATGTCAGTTTTTATAAAGATTCAGTTCATCTTATCTGAATATGCTGAAGACATGGAGAACAGTGATAACTAGCCTGAGAGCATTCAGAGCTGGCATGTTATCTAAGTTAATGTGAACTTTTATCACCAAAACTTAGACAAGTTAAGAAGTTGGACTCACACCAAAAACACATGCATTGCAGCAATGAGTCCTCATTTTGAGGACTCAATAGAAGCTTTAAGTATTGGTTATATAAAATGAAACCTTTTATATCTAAATCTGATTTAGGCTCAGCAGTTCAAAGAAGATTTAAGGCACAGTTTGTTCAATGGAACTGTTTGAGACGCAGACCTACTCACTTTTGGAAAATGAATTCCATATTGAAGAGACTGCTTTCCCTCCCATGGTGGGAATATATATGAATATGGATAGATAATCCATAATCCATTTAGCCACTCATATCAAATTTTGGCCTTTGGAAAGATGTTGAACTTGGACATCTCCTCGCTGCCCACTTGTTAATTGCTTATGATTTACCTGCCTCCCCTATATCAGTTTAAAATATTGGGCCAACAAGCCAGAAATAGTTACAGTTTCAAGAATGTTTCTTGGTCTTCTGTTTTTTACCAGGATAAACTTTCAAAAATATTTTTAAAAAATTATGTAGTTGTGTATTGGGGAGATAGAATGAAGTTGGGGTGGGAAAAGAAGAGGGATTGTATCAGAAAATCTAAGCTAAGAATTGTTATTGACATTAAACATTGAATTTGGCTCTGAGTTTCCTAGTAGTCAAAGCAAGAGGGCAGCCTAAAAAGTTCTATAGCTTTGTTTCAGTTTTGACAAAAACAATGCTAATAGCAAGGTTACTGGTTGGCTATTTAGATCATTAAAAAATTATTTTGATGGTCTGATTTCAAGCAGCATTTGATCCTGCCTAACCAGAGGAATTCTCTACAAAGGTTATCTCCGTGAAACTAAATTAATTTACCAGTTGAATGAAATTATTTCATACTATAAATTCTCTTTGAATGCTGAAGTGAGGAAATTATATCTGAGAAGTAGAGAAACAAGTTTAGCAGGATAGGGACCCACCATTTTCAACGATTTTTAAAGACTTTTCTCCTAGAGTTAATTAATCGTTTGCCTTAGTGTGGATGGTATTAGCAGATCCCATCTAGAGAGAGTTCTGGGGGAGTCTACAAAATGTGTAACAATCATTGCAGTACTGGGGAAAATAGCTCACTCTGATGTTAAAGAAAATGTTCCCCTATGTGAGCAATTACATCCTGAAGTCTTTATTGACCAGGTTGTCCTGCTGCAATCTGTTCCAGTATATTTTTCATAAAAAGAGTTGTTCCAAAGAGATAACATTTCTTTGTGATGTCCTCTGAAGCCATCTTATCTTTCTAACTTTGCTGGCTTTTGTGGCCTTTATGGTATGTTTGCAAATCCAAAAGAGGATGCCGAGTTACCCAGTCACCAAACCCAGAGAAGACAGGGTCTATTCCAATACCATGTTTCCTTGTATGTGATTAATGGTGAAGCCCAGCCCAAGAGACAGGTACTGGATCCCAGAAGGTCACCTATGAAGTGGGGTCCTTGTTCCATCCTAGACTAGAGCCCTTTGTTTTACCGCTGCTACTGCAGTTGGCGGCTACTACAGAAAACTCTCAGCTCTGACCTGCCACTGCTCCCATGGCCTCTGAAGTCCAGGAAGGCAGACAGTCTCGGAGTTTGCTTTGATACCAGTACTCACTTTATTAGCACCCCATAGCGACTGTTTGCAGTGAGAAGCTAACCAGCAGTACAACTCTTGACCCCGGGCCTTAGAGAGCAGGGTGTAGAGACTCTTTCTGAGCAAACTTTCTGTGTGAGTCTGTGTGATTAACTCCTTACTCAGTTCCTCTAGGAAGAAGGGATCTGCCTGGTATAGGTATTGTGATATTCACAATGGATGCAACTCTTCCTAGGGCTCACCTGGGGGAGAATGGTGGTATGGAGGGCATAGGAAATGTAGGTGAAAGAGACTCAGACAACACACCACATAGAGAGGGCTCATTGGTGAGTGCTCTTAGGAGAGATGCCTATAAAGGATTGAGGGAAGGAGGATTGGACGGAAGGGAAAGTTACATTGTGATAAGGTTGTAATAGGAGTATCGGATGATTTTACAGGGAGGTCTGGAACTGTGATGGCCTTTCAGAGATGCCCCCAAATTGGAGCAAGGGTGCTGGGCTTTGTACCCACTAATAGTCTAGGCATTAGATGTGGGCTACCCCTGAGGAAGCAGCTAAGCTTGAGCAAGGCGGCTTCCTTTGGTCAAGGGCAATTTCTGAGGAGGGTCTCAACCATGAGCTGCCAGCAAACGACACTTCTGGAAGCTGGAGGGGGAATGATCTTGACCTTTTTTGGACATTGGTCCAAAAGGAGGAATCTGGGTGGCACACCACAGCATTATTATACCCAACTAGCTGACTTTCTATCCCAATAGCTTCATATAGACAAGTAGCTTCAGAAATATGAAAGGGAATGATACATGTAAGGGGTGGTGGTAGCGGATAATCACTTGAATCTTGATCCATATTGTTACAAGGATACATATACAGTAAAGGGCTATTTGGTAAATAAACAGTAAGCCTGTACTTTTATTAGAGGAGTGAGTGAAATGATTCCATGATTCTCAATACCTATTAGAGAAATTTTTCTTAAAAGGGTAGTGGGAAGGAGGCAGGGGTAGTTCTTGCTTACATGACCTAGTAATAATCAAGCCATCCAAGGTTCACACATGAGAATCTTTCCATCGTGGAGGGGAGCCCTATATTGGTTATCTTTCAGACCACGCTTGACCTTCGAGGTCTCTGGAAAACACATTATCACCCCACGATCATCCGGTCCCCAGACATAGCTTCAGTACTTGGGCATTCAGAAGCCGACCTGATTCAAACTCCCATGTCAAGAGACACTATACGACTATAGCCCATGGAGCCCTTAACGGTTAACAGTTTCAACCTGCATAACTTCTCAAGGTCATTTCAAGTCCTATATAATATTTAAATTAATACATATACATATACATTATCAGAAATTCAGACAATACAGAATGATGAAATGAAGAATTAAAAATTAACTTTAATTCCACCATGGCTGACATAGTGGTATACATTTCATCCTTCTAGTCTTTTTTCCTATTCATATGCAAGTACTATTCTAAAAAATGATTTTACCATGGAGGCATAGAGCTTTGTATTCAAATCCCAGTTCTACCACTTACTCATGGTGTGACCTCAAGTAATTTACTCTTCATTTTTTGGTTCATGTATAAAATGGGAATAATTACGGTCACCTCATGGAATTTTATTAGGTTTTAAAATAAGGTGATACGTATAAACCATACAGTCCATCACCTGGTACAAAACAAGCATTCGATAAATGTCATATCTCTACTTCCCCACCCGAGGGGCTAAATTGGAAAAACCACAAAGGATTCAACTTTGAGAACCGAGTTATGATCTGAGAAAAGCCTCCTTAAAAAGATCTCAAGCTTCATGGCTTAAATTAATTCCAAACTTTTTCAAGCAGTTAAGAGGCAATGCACAATTTGATTCAGATATGTAACATGAGACTATGTAATTAAACATATATACCCTGAAATCAGTTTTACATTCACTTTTATAATACAGTACACTTATATAGAATAACACATGGCTCTAGATTAAACAGCAGACTGCCATTCAGTCAAACAGCTCAAGGTAGATCATAAAACGTGAAAATGCAGCATCAGCACCAGAATATGGTTATGGGATTTTAATATTCACTTCCACACTCTTACCTAGGTAGCATAAAAATGGATGTTTCAGAGAGAAAATGTTAAGAAAATGTTAAGCATTAAGTATATCACATTTCTGCTTAAATGCTATTGGGTCATCTTGATTTATTGTAAATAAGATAAGAGGAATTTAGAGATTTGTCTTTCAAAGTAAAGTTAATTAGGACCATTATAATTTTGGTTTAAAATTTTCAATTATGGAAATAAAAAACTTTTAAAGGCATTTGAATTTATTATTTTCTGTATTTCTTATTTTATTTTCAAAATAAAATCTACTGAACTGTGCACATATTATGATGGAAATATTTTCGAAATCTCTCAACTCTGAATAATCCAAACTCTTGCACAGTTGGGGGAGTTGGGAAAAGGATAAATGAAATACACAGATGATTCCTTAAAGTCTGGTTTCATTCTTTAATGTGATTTTTCTTCCCTTCTACAAACCTTTAGCTGAGCAATAAAAAAAGACAGTCAAATTGGCCATTTGAGTTTCATTTTCCTCACCTTCCCATGTTGGAAGATCTTTCAGGTAGGGAAAACACTACGCTTGACTAAAACTCACCCACTCATTATTCCTTACAACAAAGTCATTTTCCCTTAATCTGATCATGCCCAAATAAGACCTACCTAAAATACCACATAATTCTAGATGTAAACTTTTTATTGAAGTACACCATGTTGAGAGAGAATCCTCCAGCGGTCTCTCACGTTTCTGCATGCCTTGTGAGCAGAGACGCACTGATAGCTTTTGTTCCCAACTATTTTTTCAAGGATGATTGTATAGAGAACAGCCTTGGAAGATAGTGACTCCCTCCCAAGCAGAGGAAAGTTTGTTTACTGTCTAGTGTAACAAAGATATCATCGCCCAACCATGGAGGTGGGGCAGATTGGCTTGTATCCCATTACAAAAGATTTCAGTTTTCTAAGCTTGGGGATCCTCAGTTGACACAAAGCACTGCATATACAGCAGCCATCTGAGCCTCCCCGGTGCAACTTTGCGGAGGGGGAGCAAGGGCAAGGAGAGCAAACGTACGGCTCACACTGCTTGCTAGGCTCTGAGTAACCAATTCCTTTGTCTCTGACCCAGGAGTATCGTGTCTTCTGCCAGCATGTATAAAACTGTGTCAGTATTGCAAGCGGAGTCTGTATCAGACAATTTACAGTTCTTGACATACAATACTTTCAAGAGCTACACAAATCCTGAGTATAAGGCTAGGTGAGTTTTAAAATTTATTTTTTTTTTTAAGATTTCATTTATTTGACAGAGTGAGAGAGCACAAGCAGGGGGAACAGTAGAGGGAGAGGGAGAAGCAGGCTCCCCGCCGAGCAGGGAGCCTGATGCGGGGCTCGATCCCAGGACCCTGGGATCATGACCTGAGCCGAAGGCAGACGCCCAACCATCTGAGCCACCCAGGTGCCCCAAGGCTAGGGCAGTTTTAATGAGGTGAACATATATAAGCAAAACCCAAAAAACAATGTAACCAGAATCCCAGGAGTCCCTTCACATTCCCTACCAGTCACAAACCCCCTACACAAGGTAACCAACCACTATCCAGATTTCTCACACCATAGCTTAGTTTTGCCTTTCTTGAACTTTATGTAAATGAAATCATACGGTGTGTATTCTTTTGTATGGTTTATTTTGCTCAACACTATTTGTGGAATTCTTTCATGTTGTTGAATATAGTTTTAGTTTCTTCATTCTCATTACTGAAAGGTATTCCATATGCGAATATACCACATTTTCTGAATTGCATATCTTCTGAATGCCCACAATCCTTTATTAGTAACTTCCCTATTTAACTAGTTACTTTTTACTTTGTTTTTTTTTTTTAATTCTTATGTATGTATGTACGTATTTGAGAGAGAGAGAGAGAGAGAGAGCCCGAGCTGGGAGGAAAGGGAGAATAGGCTCCCCATGAGCAGGGAACCTGACTCAGGGTGTGATCCCAGGACCCCGGGATCATGACTTGAGCTGAAAGGAGATGCTTAACTGACTGAGCCACCCAGGCACTCCTTTACTTTGTATTTTAGTTATTAAAGTACGTGTTATTTCTTACGCTAGTCTTTTTAACCCTTGAAAACTTAAGCTTCAAGAGAACCTGAGCAGTATTTTAATTAATTAACTTATTTATTATATTATTCTATAAATATTCAAAGAGAGCCACTTATGTTTACAGTATGATGGATGCCAGCATTGTGTTCATCCATAAAACAAGTACTAGAAAACATATGGAGAATGACTGAGTAGTTAATAAGCAGGAAGCGAAGGGAAAGAAGGACACAAGAAAATGGCTGAGGAAATTGACCAGATAAAATGTGTCTTGACAAATGTAGAGTTGATTGTGTTTCATGAGGAATGAGACTAGTTTTTAACCAAGATTCAAGGACTAATATGGCAAACTGCTTTGTAAAATCTTCACAAGCTTGTCTTCTAGGCATTTTTCAAACTTTACAAAAGTAAGCTTGTAACTTACACATCCCCAAATTTGCTCCTCCACAAATCTTTGCCATCTCATTAAAATGCACCTCAATCCATTCAGTTGCATCCAGCATCATTTTCTCTTTCCCTTATTCCCCACATCCAGTGCAGTAAGCCCTGTAGACTCCATCTCTAGAGCACATCCCAAATCTGTACATGGTCCATCTCCACCATGATCAGTCTAGTCCTGAGAGTTTCCTTGCTTCTCCTCTACCCCTGCCACAGAGCTTCTGAAACATAAATCAGATCATGTTATGTCCTCACTTAAAACCCTCTGATAAGGGGCGCCTGGGTGGCTCAGTCATTAAGTGTCTGCCTTCGGCTCAGGTCATGGTCCTAGGGTCCTGGGATTGAGCCCCTGATGGGGCTCCCTGCTCAGCCGGAAGTCTGCTTTTCCCTCTCCCACTCCCCCTGCTTGTGTTCCCTCTCTCGCTGTTTCTCTCTCTGTCAAATAAATAAATAAAATCTTTTCAAAAAAACACCCTCTGATAGTATCTCATTGCTCTCACAACAAAGTCTAAATTCTTTACTCCAGTTTTATTATTTTATTTTTATTTTTATTTTTTATTATGTTATGTTAATCACCATACATTACATCATTAGTTTTTGATGTAGTGTTCCATGGTTCATTGTTTGCTTATAACATCCAGTGCTCCATTCAGTACGTGCCCTCTTTAATACCCATCACCGGGCTAACCCATCCCCCCACCCCCCTCCCCTCTAGAACCCTCAGTTTGTTTCTCAAGAGTCCATCATCTCTCATGGTTCTTCTTCCCCTGCGATTTCCCCCCTTCATTTTTCCCTTCCTGCTATCCTCTTCTTCTTTTTTAACATATAATGTATTATTTGTTTCAGAGGTACAGGTCTGTGATTCAGCAGTCTTACACAATTCACAGCGCTCACCATAGCACATACCCTCCCCAATGTCTATCACCCAGCCACCCCATCCCTCCCACCCCCACCCCTCCAGCAACCCTCAGTTTGTTTCCTGAGATTAAGAATTCCTCGTATCAGTGAGGTCATAGGATACATGTCTTCATCTGATTGACTTATTTCACTCAGCTTAGTACCCTCCAGTTCCATCCATGTCATTGCAAATGGCAAGCTTTCATTCCTTTTGATGGCTGCATAATATTCCATTGTATATGTGTGTGTGTGTGTGTGTGTGTGTGTGTGTGTGTGTGTGTGTATCTCACATCTTCTTTATCCATTCATCTGTCGATGGACATCTTGGCTCTTTCCATAGTTCAGCTATTGTGGACATTGCTGCTCTAAACATTGGGGTGCATGTACCCCTTCAGATCCCTACATTTGTATCTTTGGGGTAAATACGCAGTAGAGCAATTGCTGGGTCGTAGGGTAGCTCTATTTTCAACTTTTTGAGGAACCTCCATACTGTTTTCCAGAGTGGCTGCACCAGCTTGCATTCCCACCAACAGTGTAGGAGGGTTCCCCTTTCTCCACATCCCCACCAACATCTGTCATTTCCTGTCTTGTTAATTTTAGCCATTCTGACTGGTGTGAGGTGGTATCTCATTGAGGTTTTGATTTGGATTTCCCTGATGGTGAACGATGTTGAGCACTTTTTCATGTGTCTGTTGGCCATTTGGATGTCTTCTTTGGAAAAATGTTTGTTCATGTCTTCTGCCCATTTCTTGAGTGGATCATTTGTTCTTTGGGTGTTGAGTTTGATGAATTCGTTATAGATTTTGGATACTAGACCTTTATCTGATATTTGCAAATATCTTCTCCAATTCTGTCTGTTGTCTTTTGGTTTTGTTGACTGTTTCTTTTGCTGTGCAAAAGCTTTTATCTTGCTGAAGTCCCAATAGTTCATTTTTGCCCTTGCTTCCCTTGCCTTTGGTGATGTTTCTAGGAAGAAGTTGCTGTGGCTGAGGTCAAAGAGGTTGCTGCCTGTGTTCTCCTTTAGGATTTTGATGGACTCCTGCCTCACATTTAGGTCTTTCAACCATTTTGAGTCTATTTTTGTGTGTGGTGTAAGGAAATGGTCCAGTTTCATTCTTCTGCATGTGGCTGTCCAATTTTCCCAACACCCTTTGTTGAAGAGACTGTCTTTTTTCCATTGGATATTCTTTCCTGCTTTGTCAAAGATAAGTTGACCATAGAGTTGAGGGTCCATTTCTGGGCTCTCTGTTCTGTTGCACTGATCTATGTGTCTGTTTTTGTGCCAGTACCATACTGTCTTGATGATGACGGCTTGTAATAGAGCTTGAGGTCCGGAATTGTGATGCCGCCAGATTTGCTTTTCTTTTTCAACATTCCTCTGGCTATTCGGGGACTTTCCTGATTCCATACAAATTTTAGGATTATTTGTTCCATTTCGTTGAAAAAAGCGGATGGTATTTTGATAGGGATTGCATTGAATGTGTAGATTGCTCTAGGTAGCATTGACATCTTCACAATATTTGTTCTTCCAATCCATGAGCATGGAACGTTTTTCCATTTCTTTGTGTCTTCCTCAATTTCTTTCATGAGTATTTTATAGTTTTCTGAGTACAGATTCTTTGCCTCTTTGGTTAGATTTATTCCTACGTATCTTATGGTTTTGGGTGCAATTGTAAATGGGATCAACTCTCTAATTTCTCTTTCTTCTGTCTTGTTGTTGGTGTATAGGAATGCCATTGATTTCTGTGCGTTGATTTTATATCCTGCCACTTTACTGAATTCCTGTATGAGTTCTAGCAGTTTTGGGGTGGAGTCTTTTGGGTTTTCCACATAAAGTATCATATCATCTGCAAAGAGTGAGAGTTTGACTTCTTTGCTGATTTGGATGCCTTTTATTTCTTTTCATTGTCTGATTGCTGTGGCTAGGACTTCTAGTTCTATGTTGAATAGCAGTGGTGATAGTGGACAACTCTGCCGTGTTCCTGACCTTAGGGGGAAAGCTCTCAGCTTTTCCCCATTGAGAATGATATTCACTGTGGGTTTTTCATAGATGGCTTTTATGATATTGAGGTATGTACCTCTATCCCTATACTCTGAAGAGTTTTGATCAAGAAAGAATGCTGTACTTTGTCAAATGCTTTTTCTGCATCTATTGAGAGGATCATATGGTTCTTGTTCTTTCTTTTATTAATGTATTGTACCACATTGATTGATTTGTGGATGTTGAACCAACCTTGCAGCCCAGGAATAAATCCCACTTGGTCATGGTGAATAATCCTTTTAATGTACTGTTGGATCTTATTGGCTAGTATTTTGGTGAGAATGTTTGCATCCATGTTCATCAAGGATATTCATCTGTAATTCTCCTTTTTGATGGGGTCTTTGTCTGGTTTGGGGATCAAGGTAATGGTGGCCTCATAAAACGAGTTTGGAAGTTTTCCTTCCATTTCTATTTTTTGGAACAGTTTCAGAAGAATAGGTATTAATTCTTTAAATGTTTGGTAGAATTCCCCTGGGAAGCCATCTGGCCCTGGGCTCTTTGTTGGGAGAATTGATGACTGCTTCAATTTCCTTAGTGGTTATAGGTCTGTTCAGGTTTTCTATTTCTCCCTGGTTCAGTTTTGGTAGTTGTTACATCTCTAGGAATGCATCCATTTCTTCCAGATTATCTAATTTGCTGGCATATAGTTGCTCATAATATGTTCTTATAATTGTTTGTATTTTTTGGTGTTGGTTGTGATTCTCCTCTTTCATTCATGATTTTATTTATTTGGGTCATTTCTCTGTTCTTTTTGATAAGTCTGGCCAGGGGTTTATCAATCTTGTTAATTCTTTCAAAGAACCAGCTCCTAGTTTCGTTGATCTGTTCTACTGTTCTTTTGGTTTCTATTTCATTGATTTCTGCTCTGATCTTTATTATTTCTCTTCTCCTGCTGGGTTTAGGCTTTATTTGCTATTCTTTCTCCAGCTCCTTTAGGTGTAGGGTTAGGTTGTGTATTTGAGACCTTTCTTGTTTCTTGAGAAAGGCTTGTATTGCTATATACTTTCCTCTTAGGACTGCCTTTCCTGCATCCCAAAGATTTTGAACAGTTGTGCTTTCATTTTCATTTGTTTCCATGAAGTTTTTTAATTCTTCTTTAATTTTCTGGTTGACCCATTTTTTCTTTAGTAGGATGCTGTTTAGCCTTCATGTATTTGAGTTCTTTCCGACTTTCCTCTTGAGATTGAGTTCTAGTTTCAAAGCATTGTGGTCCGAAAATATGCAGGGAATGATCCCAGTCTTTTGGTACTGGTTGAGACCTGATTTGTGACCTAGGATGTGATCTATTCTGGAGAATGTTCCGTGGGCACTAGAGAAGAATGTGTATTCTGTTGCTTTGGGATGGGATGTTCTGAATATACCTGTGAAGTCCATTTGGTCCAGTGTGTCATTTAAAGCCTTTATTTCCTTGTTGCTCTTTTGCTTAGATGATCTGTCCATTTCAGTGAGGGGGGTGTTAAAGTCCCCCACTATTATTATTATTATTTTTTTAAAGATTTTATTTATTTAATTGACAGAGAGGGAGAGAGAGAGAGACAGCATGAGAGGGAACATAGGCAGGGGGAGTGGGAGAGGGAGAAGCAGGCTTCCAGCTGAGCAAGGAGCCCGATGCGGGGCTCGATCCCAGGACCCCGGGATCATGACCTGAGCCGAAGGCAGTCGCTTAACCAACTGAGCCACCCAGGCGCCCCAAGTCCCCCACTATTATTGTATTGTTGTTGATGTGTTTCTTTGCTTTTGTTATTAATTGGCTTATATAATTGTCTGCTCCCATGTTAGGGGCATAGATATTTACAATTGTTAGATCTTCTTGTTGGATAGACCCTTTAAGTATGACATAGTGTTCTTCCTCATCTCTTATTATAGTCTTTGGTTTAAAATCTAATTTGTCTGATATAAGGATTGCCACCCCAGCTTCCTTTTGGTGTCCATTAGCATGGTAAATGGTTTTCCACCCCCTCACTTTCAATCTGGGGATGTCTTTGGGTCTAAAATGAGTTTCTTGCAGACAGCATATCGATGGGTCTTGTTTTTTTATCCAATCTGATTCCCTGTGTCTTTTCATTGGGGCATTTAGCCCATTTACATTCAGGGTAACTATTGAAAGATATGAATTTAGTGCCATTGTATTGCCTGTAAGGTGATTATTACTGTATATTGTCTGTGTTCCTTTCTGGTCTATGTTACTTTTAGGCTCTCTCTTTGCTTAGAGGACCCCTTTCAATATTTCTTGGAGGGCTGGTTTCGTGTTTGCAAATTCCTTTAGTTTTTGTTTGTCCTGGAAGCTTTTTATCTCTCCTATTTTCAATGACAGCCTAGCTGGATATAGTATTCTTGGCTGCATATTTTTCTCATTTGGTGCTCTGAATATATCATGCCAGTCCTTTCTGGCCTGCCAGGTCTCTGTGGATAGGTCTGTTGCCAATCTAATGTTTCTACCATTGTAGGTTACAGATCTCTTGTCCTGAGCTGCTTTCAGGATTTTCTCTTTGTCTCTGAGACTCGCAAGTTTTACTATTAGATATCAGGGTATTGACCTATTTTTATTGATTTTGAGAGGGGTTGTCTGTGCCTCCTGGACTTGGATGCCTGTTTCCTTCCCCAAATTAGGGAAGTTCTCTGCTATAATTTGCTCCAATATACCTTCTGCCCCTCTCTGTCTTTCTTCTTCTTCTGGGATCCCAATTATTCTAATATTGTTTCGTCTTATGGTATCACTTATCTTTCGAATTCTGCCCTCATGATCCAGTAGTTGTTTATCTCTTTTTCTCAGCTTCTTTATTTTACATCATTTGGTCTTCTATATCACTAATTCTCTCTTCTGCCTCATTTAGCCTAGCAGTTATAGCCTGCATTCTTTATTGCACTTCATTGATAGACTTTTTGATTTCGACTTGGTTAGATTTTAGTAGTTCTATTTCTCCAGAAAGGGTTTCTCTAATATCTTCCATGCTTTTTTCAAGCCCAGCTAGTATCTTTATTTTTTTTTAAGATTTTATTTATTTATTTGACACAGAGAGACACAGCGAGAGAGGGAACACAAGCAGTGGGAGTGGGAGAGGGAGAGGCAGGCTTCCCACCGAGCAGGGATCCCGATGCGGGGCTCGATCCCAGGACCTGGAATCATGACCTGAGCCGAAGGCAGATGCTTAACAACTGAGCCACCCAGGCGCCCCTCAGCTAGTATCTTTAAAATCGTCATTTTGAACTCTAGTTCTGACATCTTACTAATGTCCGTATTGATTAGGTCCCTGGCAGTTGGTACTGCCTCTTGTTCTTTTTTTTTTTTTTGAGGTGATTTTTTCTGTCTTGTCATTTTGTCCAGAGGAGAAGAGATGAATGAGAGAACAAAATGCTAACCGGGTAACAATGACCCCAGAAAAATATACAATAAACAAATCAGAAGAGACCTTCCAGAAAGTGGTTGCTTTTCTGTTCAGAGTTGCGGCTATTCTTTTCTTCAATCTCCTGTTCAGTTCATAGGTGTTCAGAATGGTTTGGTCCCTATCTAGCTGAATTCCTGGGACCAGATGAAATTTAGCTCTCCTACTCCTCCGCCATCTTGCTCCTCGCCTTTACTCCAGTTTTTATGGCACATTCTGAACTGTGAGTTTATCCTGTCTTCACTTACTAAGTTCCAGCTACCTGGCCTTTTATTTGCCAAGCTTACCTTGCCTTATGGCCTTTGTACTTTCATGCCTTGTCCTAGATGCTTTTCTTCCTTATCTTCACATGGCTGACTCCTTCTTTTCAACAAGATCACAGCTTAAATGTCACCACCTCAAAGCAACTTCACCTCAACTTCCAGGCCAAAGTAGCCATCCAGTTACTTTCTGTCACATCACCATATTTTAATGCTGTGGGTAGCACTTTTCCTTACCTGATATTTTGTTTCTCATTTTTGTGTCTATTTTGTGTCTCCCTCAACTGAAATTTAAGTTCCATGAGGGCAGAGACCTAGTCTGTCTTGCTCACCAAGAAAGAATTGGAATGAGATTAGGTAGAGATATATGGAGGCTTTAATTTTATTCATGATGCCCTGTTTCTTAAACTGACAGGTACACTGATATTCATTTTATTACCCTTTCTACAAGATACATACATTATATGTATTCTTTTTCTGTATATTTTATAATTATATAATTATATTAGCTATTTCATAATTGAAAAAGTAAAAATATAATAAAGTTAAATTATTTACTTTATAACTAAAACTTCCATGTTCTGTATCATAGTGTCGGGAAATATTTTGTCTGATTTGTAGCCTAATAGCTATAGTGCTATGAACTCTATTTCCTATTTGGATATTGCAGTGGGTTGAACTGTGCTCCCCCAAAAAGATATTTTGAAATCCTAAATTCCTGCATCTCAGAATGTGACCTTATTTGGAAATAGGGTCATTGCAGATGTAACAAGTTAAGGTGAAGTCATACTAGAGAAATTTGGGCCCCTGATCCAATATGACTCATGTCCTTATAAGAAGATGGCCATGTGAAGACAGAGACAGGAGGATTTGAATGATGCATCTACAAGCCAAGGAATGCCTGGAGATACCAGATGCTAGGAGAGAGGCATAGAGCAGATTCTGTCTTAAAGCCCTCAGAAGGCAATCCAACCAACACCTGGATTTTGGACTTCTGGCCTCCAGGACTATGAGACAATACATTTTTCTTGCTCTCAGCCTCCCAGTTTGCAGAAATTTGTTATGGCAGCCTTGTGAAAGTGATACAGATGTGTCTGAGGGGTATAAATCAAACATGTACATTGATGATTTAGGTTTTTCTATGACAAGAGTGAGACTATACTGGACCCAACAATGAAATCGAGTTTCTCTACTTTTACAGTCTTTTCCTTCTGCAGGCTCCAATAATGCATGTAGTGATAACACAGTGAGCCTGAGAACCAATCCCAAATTTGAGAGGCTTTAGAACATACTAGGGTGTAGGAGAAAATTAAATAGCTCATTTTCCCTAGGACCTTCATTGCCGTTGGTTGAATCAATCATTGAGCTGCATTCATAGCTATTATTCATAGGATGTCTGGTACCATTGTGACCTTTCAGATCTTATTAGTTTAGTTGAGGTTGGTAGAATTACATTTACATTGATTTCAAAAGGGCGGAGTGTTTGAGAGCAAGCTTGGGTGGTGTTTACCAAATGGGATTGACGGGGTAAACACAGATAAAGAGTTAAGAGTGCTCCAGAGTCAGCTGGATGATAAAGGCAAATCTTATTTAAGAATAATTGATTTATGTTACCCATAAATCTGAATTGTATCTGGAAATGCTCCTTTATATGCAATCGGTGTATCAATAGGGTTAGAATAAGAATAACATCTAATCTCTCAAGATCACTTCTTGACCATAGAGAATAGTTCCTGTTTTGTTTTCAATACAGAAATCTTGAAAAATGCCAGTGTGTGATGATAGTGCATCTTATGCTCAACTCACAATGGCCATTCAATAAGTATTAAATGATGTTGCTTGGAAAAAATTCCTGACAATGTGGGAATTAATATTCAGTATTGTAAGATTTTATCTCAAGGAGAGGAGCTTGGGAAGATGGCAGAGTAGGAGGACCCTAAGCTCACCCTGTCCCATGTTTACAACTAGATATCATTCACATCCAAGTATGTAAGGTTTTATCTCTACATGAGTCAGTTGGACTTGGTCAAAGGATTTTACTTGTTGGAGGTTTGGATTGGTGATGGCACATGGGATACACTCTTAGATCGGAGTGGCTTCTGAATCACACATGGCCAGATAACCTCTTTACGGGTGACTGATGGACTAGTGACTAAGGGTGCAAGAATTGGAAGCAAATATACTTGAGTTCGAATCTTGGCTCCATTCCTTACTGGCCACTGGCCTTTAGGTAAATAACTTCACTTTGCTGCATTTCAGACTCCTGACCTGCAAAATGAGAATTTGTGATAATGCCTACTTATTAGAGGTCTTGTGGGGATTAAGTGGGGTGAGGATGCAGAGATGAGAGGGTGACTGCTCTTGGGAATGATGCCTCTATCTACTCCACTGCCCGCCAGACTGACTGACACAAGAGTTCCCTGTAACCGAGCTTTGTCAGCCCACCTGCACCTCCACGCTTAGCATCGCCAGGTGGTCACTTGCCCCGACACCTGCTCTGGCCCTGTGGGCAGGTTGGAAGTCAGGTGCAAGCTGTGAGCAACTGGCCCTTCCCTGCCTTACTCCTCTGTGTCCTCTTTCCACCCCTGTCTCCTACTCCTGGGTCAGTGGTGGGTTGCCAGGAAAAGGACCAGAAAGCCAGAGGCAGCTTTAGGGGAAGCAGTATCTCAACTGTACAGTAACAGCTGCAGAGAGACCCCGCTTCCTGGCTCTGTCTTCCCTCCTGCCGCTCTGATCTCCTGCACGCCTGTTTCTCCTCAACTCCCTGCAGCAACCTGTGGTTTCACCTCCTTCCACTGCATGTTTTCCCATCATCACAGAAATCCAGTACCAAATCAAATGCACAAGGTTCTCAATTAGAAATGATGTTATTAGCAACAACTACTGACCCATCAGAAGGGACTATGGCAGAGGGAGCCCTGAGGCAGAATCCGGAGACCCCCTGCATGGCCAGGAGTCAACCCTTCATTGGCTGGATCCTGGGGGAGGGGAAATCTTGGAGGGCCCCCAGGAAGGGACAGAGCAACCTGGGAGCAGAGGCAGTGGGCTTGGCAGTGGAGCGCTCCGGGGACTCAGGGCAATGGCTGTTTACCCAGAAATCCTTCAGCTGTTAGGCTGTTCCCAAGCATTCGAGTGAAATACCAGCCCTGATCCCAGACTTCTCTGTTTTCTTAACAAGGTATTCTTTCATTTTCTTTCTTTCCCCTTTCTCCCCTTCTCTGCTTGCCTCTTGTCCACTATTGCATCTGGCAAATGTCAGATCGCACACACACCGGGCAACATACCCATTCCCTCCCGTGAAGAAGCCAGATGAACATGGACTCGGGAGATATGAGGGGATCTGCACTGGTTTCCCAGGGCTGCTGTAATGAAGTGTCTCACAGTTCTGGGGGTTGGAAGTCTGGGGTTCAAGTGTTGGCAGGGCCATGCCCCTCAGAAACCTATAGGGAAAGCATCTTTCCTTGCTTCTTGCAGCTTCTGGTAGCCCTGGACGTCCTATGGCTTGTGCCTCTATCTTCACGGTGTTCTCCTGGGGTCTCTTCACATATTTTCCTTCTAAATCCATTTTATAAGGACACCAGTCATATTGGGGTAGTGTGCCCCCGGATGATCTCATCCTAATTTGTTTAAATCTGCAAAGACCCTGTTTCCAAATAAGGTGGCATTCCTCAGAAAGTGGGTTAGAACTTCAACATATCTTTCTTGAGGGGACACAGTACAACCCATAACAGTGTTCCTTCCCCACTAGGTAGCCCTTGGGTAAAAACTCATGAGGTTCTCTGTTCTTGTACCAACACCAAAGCCCTGACTTTGCTCTCTACTCAGACACAAAACATGCTGGGCTAGGGACATTAAGGTCAATTTCAGAGAGCAACAGTGCTCATTGAACTTCAGTGCTAGAAGGCATTTCAGAGGTTTCTGTAAGCAACCTACCCACTTTGCAGATGAGGAAGCTGGAGGGCCAAAGACAGGCTTTACCTGAGATCTCAGAGCTTGTAAGAACCGTAGCCATTGAGTAGGACCCATGCTTCTTTGCTCCCTTTAACTGTTCTACTCTCACAGGTAAAGTGTTGGGTTTTTTTTTTTTTTAATTTTCTTTATTTGAGAGAGAGTGAGAGCAAGAGAACGTGAGCACACACAGAGGGAGAGGGAGAGAGAGAAACAGACTCCCTGCTGAGCAGGGAACCCAATGCAGGACTCGATTCCAGAACCCTGGGATCATGACCTGAGCAGAAGGCAGACACTTAACCGACTGAGCCACCCAGGCGCCCCAGGTAAGGTGTTGCTTTAACCAACATTGTATTTGCCTTCTTTCAGGGCCTATTTTAATCCATTTTTTCACCTTACTTAATCTCTGTAGACATAGCCTCTAAGATGATCCCTAAGGAAATACTTCTCAGAGACACCAGTGTATCCATTGAGTAATAATGAGAATCAGTGGGTAAGGCATTCTAACAATCCCCAAATGTGTTTTTAACACTGTTATTGTTGTTTTAACATTGAATACACTTAACCAGGAAATTCAACTTCTTTCTGAAGCATTCCAACTGTTGTGTTTATACCCAGTTGCCACACAACATTTGCTCCTACTGTGTTTTAGTTGGCAAGGGCTGGAGGAAGGGTTTTTGTAGCCAAGTAGCCTCAGATAGGGAATCTTTCCAATCCCCAGGGACCTGGCATAGCCCCAGAATCAATAGTCACAGGGACAAATGCCAACACTCATTTTATCCAGTGTTTTAGGTAACCTTGGACCAACCTCCTATTTAGATCCTGAACCTGGATAGGAAGAACCAGCTGAAAAAATAGAACCTCTCAAAGCTTATAGATAAATAAGTGAAAGCTGCATTTTTTTTCCGTCAGGGAAAAAAGGGGGAATCCTGCAGAGGATATATTAAATTTTCACTCTGCCCCCCCCAAAAAATCTCAAATACAGCCATGTTGTCAACCTCCTGAATTAAAAATGGATAAACACAGTCAATGTTTTACTATTATTACATATTTTCCAGACTACAGAATACAGAATTCTGTCACCACCACAGAGTATTTCCTACTTTCATTACACAATTTGGAGGCTGTGAAATGAAAATATACTTGATTTAAATAGCAGTGTATAAATCTGACATCCTTCTCTACAAGACATATCATTTATTTATTCAGCAAATTTTGACTGAACACCTGCTATGATATACCAGCCCCATGCTCTGCTCTACAATTCTTAGCTGAATGAATGTGCACCCCAGATGAGCTTCCAGATTGCCAAGCAAGACATAATACACCAACTCTAGCCCACTGTGTCTCTTGCTGGAATAAAGGCGAATGGGCAAAGTCAGGGGAGTGTGGATGAATGATGAATTCTGCCGTTGAGGGAGAAGTAGAATATAGGGACATGTGCCAAGAAAGGGTCAGTCTAATTGGTGTTTCAGAGAGATGGCCATATGAACAGCGTGGAGGCTGCGGGCAGCAACGCGTACCCTCTGTGCATCTACTCTGGGCCCTGGCAAATTACGTGAATATTTAGAAATTTCTTCAGTGGTGTCTTTCTCAGAAGGTAGATGAATATGGAGAGGTTCTTTGTGACCATTCTAACATACACTGCAGTATGGAGGAGGCCAGGGCTCTGTGGGGCGTGCCTCGCCTTTTTCTTTTTTTAAAGATTTTATTTATTTGACAGAGAGAGAGAGAGAGAGAGAGAGAGCACAAGCAGGGGGAGTGGGAGAGGCAGAAGCAGGCTTCCCGCTGAGCATGGAACCCTATGCGGGGCTTGATCCCAGGACCCTGGGCTCATGACCTGAGCCAAAGGCAGACGCTTAACGACTGGAACCACCCAGGCGCCCTGCACCTCACCCTTCTGTAGGGTGGGCTGGAGCATTTCTGATGATCCCTCCCTAACATCCCATTCAGGCCCAAGCTACAGTTGTTCACTTGTCTGAACAAGCACCTCTAACTGAGGATGCACCAGGAACTGTAGCTGTGGGGAGGCGGGGAGGGGAGCGGAGATGTGAGGAGGAAAAGAAGGGGGGTAAGCGGGACCAGAGAAGGGGAGGCTGCAGGTGTGGAACGCATCTGGCTTAATTTCGATATTGCTCTCCTGGATTCCAAATGGAAAATAGAACTGAACACCCATGATTAAAAAATGCAATACATGCTAAGAAAGTCTAAAGTAATTTACACCGGGCATTAAAGTGTTTTGCATGAGAATATAGTATGATGGAGACAACCAAAGAATTATGGCTTTCATTAAAAGGTTTGCAACTCAGTGTGCTGTGATATAACTATAGCAGTTTTTCTGTCTTGGTGATGGTTTTTTATTTTAAACACTGCCTTCCAAACCAGGGAATGCAAATGCATCAGGAACACTCGGCCTCGGGGTTTTAACTTACTACCACCTCTTACTAATCACTTCCCTTTAGGACTCTACCTGCTGATGCCAAGGTGAAAGGTGAACAGTTACACCTCCATTGCCCCTCAACCTCATGTATCCTGAACCCAGCTATAAAGTAAACTGTCATTTCTTTCTTCATTATTCAAAGTTAGCATTCGCTAGTTCAAAGCCCATTTGAGATTATGCATCAAGAATGATATACATTAAGGTTGGGATTAAAGGAAAATCAGTTACATGAAAGAAAGGTGTTTTTGCCACAAATCTTGTGTGTGCATGTCAAGAAGTATATTCATTGCCTAATTTAAAAAGAAACCAGGACAACTCCCAGAGATATATACCTGCATCTGGCCAGTCTTTCAATAAGGATGCTTTCTGTTTGAAGTTTGGCTGTGAAGTTAGAGGAAAAACATCCTTCCCTGGCTAGCACATGCAGTTTGTTTTTTAAAAAATTGCTAGGTGGAATTCTGATTTTAAGCACTCATTAGGAGTAAAAATCAAAGGTTGATTCATCCTGAATATGCTTAGACAGGGTAAGAAAATTGGGCTTACCAGTAAGATAGACAGATTTAGGCTAGCTAGAAATTAGATGAACCTGCACAATCTCTTTTAACCCAGTGATTCCATAATTTTATCAGTTATTGCCTAATTATACTCATGGTCTTGATGGCCTGTTTAGAGCAACCATTCACTGATTTGATACAAATCTTGATGAAGCTCAATTGGAATCAAGGGAATGACAGTGGGCCAGGCACTGAATTAGGTGCTTTTCATGAATTGTTCCATTTAATCCTCAAATCAGTCCCTCAGTTCAGATATTCTGAGTTTCTACCATGAATCGCCCTCCACAGCATGATTTACCATCTTCCTTGGACTATTTTTAAATTGGGCATACCTGAGGTCTGAGATCCGATGCAAAACTGAATTTTAAACTACTGTGATCGAGTTCTGTCCTATGTCTGGGACACCATGAGCTCATGCATGTTAAACAATAGAAAATAATAACGCCTATATCTTGCCGGATCAGTTTTGTAACCTATCAAGAGAACATAATGTGCAAACCAAATGTGTGAATGTGAGTTTACGAAGATATTGGTGCTCTGGAGGAGTTCTGGCTCCAGAGGCTAAGAGGCTTCGGGTCTCTGTGATGTTCCTAATTCCACCCTGGCTCCCAGCATGTCTGGCATTAGGGATGGGTTTGATAAATGTTTGTGGAACTGAACTGAGGCACACTAACCTCTCTTCCAGGCCCTCCTCAAGCGCCCCCAGTCCTCTTGCTTCCAAATATTATGATGGGAAGGTCAGAGGGGCAAGACCTTTCCATGTGTTTCTGGCATTCTTTCTGATCAAGACTTGATAAGCAAGAGTGTTATCTGAGGCCTCCAAAGCAGATGCTCAGGACCCATTTCTACTTTTAACTCAAAGGCAGATTTTGCTAAAGGACTTTTGGGGTCTGGATAGGAGCTCTGTGATCTGTAGGATTTGAGGAGAAGCACTCAGTTCTTCTGTAACTTGGGGAGGGTGCAGTGGGCAAAAACGAGTGGAAACCATACCTCTGTCTCATAGTTTTGCACCCAGCTCAGGCATCTCATCACTTCCATCTGGTTTTGCTCTTGTATAACGAAAACATCAAAGCGGACTTGGCAAGGATCATCCCCCAAATATGCTTTCATTGTCTATGTCAGTGAATCTCTGTCCAGTCAAAAAAGGGGAATGTTTTACTGTGGTTAATGTCATTTGCTTCATGGCAAGAACTAACTTAAGCAACTGTACCTAATCCCAAATAAATCCAGTGGTTTTATAACTACGGAGAAAACAAACATTTACAGAGTCACTTAATTGGATCCAGGCATTTTATTTCCTGCAACTCCGTTTCTGAATATCTATCTCACCCGATGAGGAAACACAGGCACTGAAAGATTAAGCAATTTGCTCATGATCACTGAGTGTATTGGAGTTAGTGACTGAGGTAGATTTGTACTCAGGTCCATTTGAGAAGGGAGTCCCAGTTTTTCTACTAAACTCTAAGACCTTTATCGGATCAGCAGAGACACGGAAGCACTGACTCCTGTCTGTGCTTCGCCAGCCCGGCGTGGCATGAGTTGCTCGGGGCTGTCTGTCTGTTCTCAGGAGGCCCCAGGAAGTGTTGGCGCTCACGTCTGTGAACGTGAACACGGAGAGATGGCTCCCTGGTGTGCTCCAGGGCCGGGTAGGAGCCGGCACAGCCCTACTGGCCCACTCAACAGCCCCGGAGAGCCTGGACGGTCGTTGCCTTAGTGTTTCTGACCAACACAATGTCAGGCAAAGCCCTGAAGGTCTAGATTGACGTGCCTGTGTCACTCCCCCCTGAGAGCCCGGGGATGTTCATGAGCCCCACGCAGCAACCTCAGCGCTAGTGGGCGACCACACTTTACAAATACACGATTCCCGTTTTTATCAGGGAATTCTGCCTTAAACACTTAAAAAATTGTAAGTCAAAAACACCAAGCTGAATGTGATTTTAAGGTTATCCACTGCCTAGAATACTATCTTTAAATGAAGATAAGTGCCTATACCATTCGAATGAACTTACATATGTTTGCAAACCGTCCGCTGTCTTGCTTGAAGAACCTAGCTAATGGGGGAAAGGAACAGAATCAGTGTGCTTTTCTATTCTGTTGGCATACACAGATTTTTAATTAGCTTGAGTGTCTATTTCTCAGGTCGATTAAAAATACTATACAGTTAATAAATATATATATCATTCTACAGTTAACATGTGTATACAACTGAATTACTTAGCAATTGAGTGGCAGAAATGGACAGCCCATAAGATGGGGCAGTAGCCCTGAGTGAAGAAGAAGCTACCGCACAGAGAGGTCGACCATCTGTTTCAGAGTACACAGCAGGCGACGAGGTCTGACACATGCTCTGGGTCTCCAGCCAGAGCCAACTTACTTAAATAACCAATAAAATGTCGGTAGGCACAAATGGCAGTGTGGCAGTACAAAAGGGTTTCTGAGAAATCATACCTATTCCCAGATGAATTCTCGACATTACATTTGGTAACGAAACATAAAATCTAACAAATCCGTGCGATGCAAACTCTTTCTTATTTTGCATTCATTTAACAGCATCTTGATGAAAGCTTTTGCCTGTGAAAAATATTTCAGTTTGGCAGCTATAGATATTTTTCTTTTCTTTCAATTGGAGCATTTACTAAACATCTTTCTATATGGCACCTGACTTATGTTCTGCTCACAGCCACACTGTGAGAAATGGAACTGAAGTTCAGGAGGTTAAGGGGCTTGAATAAAGCCCTGTGGTCAGTAAGTGATAGAGCTGGGACTCAAGTCTCTGCTAAAGCACATGTTCTTCCCAAGACTCTGCCCAGAACCTGCTCAGGTAGGCTCTCTGAGGGGTCCCCTACTCACGTGACTAGGAAAGGACATGAAGAATATGAATGAAGAAAACCCAAGTTAGATGTACAGAATTTCTTACGGGCCCAAGGTTGACCTCCAGTAAAATGGTGAAGTGTGCATTGGGTGGTTTGGCTAAAGGTGCAGGCTTCCCTTCCTCTAGGGTCATTTGGAGTCCATGACGATCACCAGCAGACCCAAAATCTCATTTCTGGCCTGATGGCTTTTTTGATCCAGATATTTTCTAACTCTCTCCATCCTCAAAATCTTCCCACTTCAAAAATATCTATAGCAGGCACCTGAGTAGCTCAGTCAGTTAGGCATCTGCCTTTGGCTTGGGTCATGATCCCAGGGTCCTGGGATCGAGGCCCACATCAGGCTCTCTGCTCGGTGGGGAGCCTGCTTCTCCCTCTCCCTCTGCCACTCCGCCTGCTTGTGCTCTCTCTCTCTCTGTCAAATAAATGAATAAAATCCTTTAAAAAATCTATAGCTACCAACAGTTGAATAACTAGTGCATCTGATAATCCAAGACTGTTTTTGACAGTGACCCTGTGGAGACATTCCTATCCATAGACATGATTGCTGGAGTAGACATTTCAGACATGTCAGCAAATGAGTGGAGAAATCTTAGAGGTGGATTCACGATCATACAGTCTGCTCCTGGAGTGGACATGGCTGGCCTTACACTCCCTACAAATGTGTGCCATGACCCTTGTCTCAAACTTACCAAATGTTAGATCCGAGAGTGGGTTGCATGATACATTTTTGGTTATAAAGAATAGAAAGGAATTTAACCTAGCCTAGAGGGAAGAAAATTACTCTAAGTATATAGATGGGAGAACTCGAGGAGAACCAAGCAAAGTTTGAACATTCAGGTCTCAGAACAAGGGACAACAGGGGCTGTTTGTGGAATGCGGGAGTGGAAATTCAAAAACTTTGTCTTGCTAGCAATGTGACTTGGTTCCCAATACCCAGACTAACTCTCAGCCCAAAGTTTTCAAAGGAGCCAGACTGAGTGAGTCTCAGTCAGATGATTACTTTGAGCTAATCAGCTCTAGCCTGTGAGGGTCATGAGGTCCATACATAATGTGGGGAGGGGAAGGGTTTACAAAGAAAGATTTCTACTAGGAGGCCAGAGTGACCACCATCGAGTCAACTCTTTTCTCATCTCACAGGAGTGGAAGCAGGGGCCCGAAAAGGTGAAGTGACTGCCCCAAGGCCAAGTCCCTGGTAGTGGAAGAGCTGAACTAAAATACGGGGCCCTCTTAACTCCTGGGACAGTGCGCTTTGAGCTGTCCTGCTTTTGTCCTTTGCATATTTCATGGCTTCAATCTATCTTTCCTCCCACTCGCCCTTCTCGCTGCTGACACAGAAGTCTTCCAAAAGCCCAAATCTGATCGTGACACTGCTCTGCTATGTAGTCATCTATCATTTCTAGTCCAAACTCCTCAGCACTGCATGCAAAGCCCTTTTAATCCTGCCTCTGGAGTGTAGTAGTCTGCCTGGGTTGCCATTACAAAATACCATAGACTGGGTGGCTTAAGCAAAAGAAATTTTCTCACAGCGCTGGTGGTTGGTGATGGCAAAGTGGGCTTTATTCTGAAGTCTCGTCCCTTGGCTAGCAGGTGGCGGGAGTCTCACTGTGTTTTCACATGACCTCTTTGAATGCTCAAGGAGCGAGACAACTCTGGTGTCTCTTTTTTTTATAAGGACACAAGCCCTATTGTGTTAGGGTCCCATCTTTATGATCTCACCTAACCTGAATTACTATATAAAAGCCCTATCTCCAAATATAGTCACTTTGGGGATTGGGGCTTCAACATACTAATTTGGGGACAACACAGTTTAGTCCACAACATGGAGCTTGTCCCATTCTTAAACACAATCCCTCTCTTCCCCATTCTCTTTACATTCAGCCACTGGATCTACTGCACCCCAATCCCACAAGCCTGGCCCTCCTCTTGCAGTGTACTCTGCTCTTTGTTTTCTGCTGGCGCTTCAAGTCCCAATTCAAATGGTTGTTGTGCCATGAAAGCTTATGGATGGACATCCTCTGAGTCGTGCTCTTGCAGCACTGGCATGCATGTGTGTTATGTGTGGGTCCTGTGTGTGGACCATGTGTATATATCATTGCATTTGCCACATTCTAATTAATTAGTTTATGCATTGGTCTCTCCAAATAGAAGGTGAATTCCTAGAGGGCAGGACCTGTCATTGATTTTAAGCTTTTCTCTCTATTGCCTAACCAGCATTTGGCACATGTAGGTACTGAATAAGTATTGGTTGAATAAAAAGGCAGCATGATTATAAAAAAGGAAAGACTGGTTACCATATTCTTTGCCTCCATTTCATCAGCATCTATTTCAGGGGAAAAAAATTCATGAGCCATGAAGGTATATGTGTGTCAGGAACTGAAGGGGAATAGACATTAGATCATTTTTCTAAAGTGGTAAGGAAAGCAGAACTTTGCTTATTCACTAATGACAAAGGGGAGACCCACTCCAGATTACAAGATTTTGCATAGTGGATCCCTTGTGCATAGACAAGGAATGAATTTATCATACTCTTTCACATTGCTCTCTGATATTGCTATGAGACCATGCAGAAACTGCAAAGGGAGACCTCACGAAGCACCTCGATAGGCAGATGAGAAACAAACATGATAAAATACAACAGTACCACACCATAAGACTCACTTTTTCATTCACTTTGACAAGGGTAATGTAGTTTTAATTACTAATGATAATATATATTGCCTACTAGTAAATGTCTTGTGGTGTGTTTTGTAAACCTTTCATCTTAGAATACCACAGTACTCCCAAATTTGTTCATTAAACCTTTGCTACAAACCAAGAGGTTATTGGCTGTCAGGAAAAAAATGAGGGAGTCAGTGAATTAGCAAAAAGGAATTAATAACCTCTTATTGTAGCAGTTGTTTACTTTGAAAAGTAGAGCACAAGATGCAGTGGTCTTTTAAAATATTTTTATTTAATTAGAATATTATAATTTCAAAATTAATAAATTGAACAAAGACCATCTTCAAATCTGTCTCAAAATGACTGAATTAAACCTTGTTTCATTTTCAAGGTCAAAGAAGTAGTGTATAAAATGTGTTTGCCAGACAAGCTAGCAGAGATAGACAATTGTTTTCTTTTGTTTATGTTTATAATTTGTAGCACTCAATGCTCCTATTGATGTGTGTTTGTCTTCATAACAAATCATGCACAATTATCAATAAGAATTCAAAGGATGCTGCTAAGGTGTGAAATTATACAAATCATTCCACTGCAAAGAAAAGGCCCTGGAGGTGAACAGAATATTGAATTTTTCAAAGGAAAATTATGTGTTTGTGAGTGTGTGTCACTTGATGAAATGATTGTCATGGAAAATTAAATCTCACCTTGAAAGAAATGAGTAACAGTGAGAAAAATCATCATAGATTCTCTCTGTATAAAAAGGAATTGTACCTTTTTATAAAGGAATTTTTCTCTAAACCTCTAATCATAGTATATGATACATGTCAACTACACTTACGTTCACATATGGGTTGATGTAAAAATATATTCTTATCAGCACTGTATTCTTTGGGCCTACTTCAGATTCATGGCAAAGGGAAATATAGAAATTTGGCATCATCTAATTTTGTGTCCCTCAAAGTATGGCTCATGGACAGCCTATATTAGAATCCACTGGGATACTTGTTGAAAACACAGCTTTCCAGCTTCTAACCAAGACCTGTTGAATCAGAATCTCAGAGGCAAATCTTAGAATGAGGCAAGTTAGGGAAACACTTGTCTAGCTAATTTAGGCACGATATATTTACAAACCATCCAACTGGTTTCAGGACATTGGTATAGTGACATCGAGTGGAGCCTGACAAATTGATGCCCAAAAGGCTTTTGAGGCTCTTTTGACTTGCCCAAAAAAAGCCTCAAATGCAAAATGCTTTTCAAAGAAATTGGGTTTTAATATTTTTAAATATTGTATATATTATAAATGAAGACACAAATGAGTACTAATATATTTAATAAGGAGCACTCATGAAAAAGTTATTATTCACAACAGGCCTGTCCGACATATTAATGCCTCCTAAACATAAAACTTTTGTAATATTCGAGACTTGGTTACTGGACACAGTAGTGAAATTCTCATGAGGAAAATTTATAATTTCTGAGTCCTTGGTTGAAAAAGATTTAATTTTTAAAACTGCATTCTATTTACTGGAGAGGAACATCCAGGAATTGATAAAATAACACATTTCAAACTTTTTGCTAAATACGTATTGCATAGACATTGTATGAGTTATAAGAGGAGCCCAGATTAAGGGGACATGAATTAATGATTTTTTAAAAGACTTTTATATTTTATTTGAGAGAGAGAGAGATGGAGAGAGAGAGAGCATGAGTGGGGAGGAGAGGGAGAAGCAGGCTCCCCGCTGAGCAAGGAGCCCGATGCAGGGCTCGATCCCAGGACCCTGGGATCATGACCTGAGCCGAAGGCAGTGTCTTAACCGACTGAGCCACCCAGGCGCCCCCTGTTCTATTGAAAAAGTTCTACAGGGTATCTTGGCCATGGATGTGTGGGACATCTTGGTAACATCAACAACAAAAATGATGAAATCCATGATTTCATCTCTGGGTGAACTGCTCAAAAGAGTATAACTGTAAATTTCATTATAAATATGACCTCAATACAGTATGCTTCATGCTAATATTCTTGAGTGCCGTACTTGGATTGTTGGGTTTTATGACACTTAGGAAACTACCTCAGCCCTTGAAATTGCTTCTGGATCACTGGAAGGCTCCCTGATCTCAGTCTGTGGGACAGTCCTCGGCAAAGCTGTGAGACGGTAAATTTCGCCCCCCTGCACCTATACTGTAACCTGTAACTTCCCCTATGGTGGCCTCCGCTTTGGGGACAGGTCACATACAGGGTAATGGTTAAGTATGTGTGACTTGCAATCAGAGAGAGGCTTTGTTTGAATCATGGCTTTGCCACTTACTAGTTATGTGACCTCAGGAAACACACTTAACCTCTCTGTACCTCCTTTGCCTTTTCTGTGTCACCTACCATGTCAGACTGGAATGGAATGAGGCAGGTTATATGTGTAGCAGAACGCTTGATATATATTAAGTATTCACTTGTATCTGTATTTGTCTCCCATCCTGATTCCCATCCCAGTGTCCAGTGTTTTCTGAGCAAACTAAGTTCCAAAGGATTCCTACTGCTGTGTGCTACCCAGCCCTGACCAGAGTCTTCTCATAGGGCTCCTCTATCTACTCTTTTCTTGGAAGTTAAGTTGTTAGAGTGGGTCCATGGACTCTGTTTCCCATGGTAAACATTTAAGGGGAGAATTAGATAAGATTCATCTGACTGCAGGTGGTGGTAACCTAACTTGAGCTAGCTAAGGAAATGAGGGATTTATTGGCTCCCATAACGAAGAAGGGCAGGGATGTAGCTAGCAATGACTGCCTCTCACCTCCATTTCTCTCCTCTTCAGCAAATGGAGGGGTCTCGTTTCCCCCACTGCTGATAGGCTTCTTTACTGCCCCAAAGCCATGCCACCGGCACCTCCAGGCTAATTTCCTCATTCCCAGAGAGAAAAGGGCTCTTATCTCTAACTCCAAAGAGAAGTCCTGGGGGAGGACTTAAATGGATTCATTTGGGCCCCATGTTCACCCATCAGCCAGTTATGGCAGCCAGAGCTTCGTGAGGGCTTGATCCCTCTGAATTGGACTACCTGGGAAAGCAGGGGCAAAGGGAGTTCCCAGAAGATTGGGTGGGGGTAGCACAGACACAGCTGTGGGAGGAATTACTATAAACGAGGCAGCCAGGTCTGTCTCTTTTCTAGGTGACTGTGCCTAAGGTAGAAGAATTAATTGCTAATGACAATTTCAAGTAGCAGCTGCCAGCCTGTGGAGAATGGAGATAATTTATGACACTGAGACCTACAACCCTCCAAAGAAATGGCCTATTGAAATAGGACTTTCCTTTTTTGGTCCCCAAACAGTCAGTAATGAAGTAGAAAACCAAGATCTTACAGATGATAAAAGTTGCTTAATTCAGCTTTGAAATGTGCATGTTCGAGTGCCTGTTAGCTATAGGTTTTAAAACAATGATGAGCAATGATGTGCCTGCTGAATGCTTGATGTGGTGCAGTGGTTCTCAAAGTGGTGTCCCAGGCCAGCATTGCCTGGGAACTAGCTAGAAATACAAATTCTTGTACCCCACACCAGATTTAATGGGTCAGAAACTCAAGGGATTGAGCCCAGAGTTTGCATTTTAATGAGCCTTCTAGATGATGCTGATGTGCGCTGAAGTTTGCAAACCTTGGGTATAGTGTATGCCCTGGTAGCTGGCCCAGATTCCCCCTTCAGGACCGCAGTGCTCACTCCCCAGGACCTTGCGGATTTGGCAGCTTCCAGCTCTCGGCTAAGTCCCTCTCCTGGCATTGTTGTCCGCTAAAGAGAGTTCTCTCATCCAGGGTCACACTTCCTCTCTGGGGTTCCCTGCATGCGTGACTGATCTATAGAGGTAAAGGGAGGGGATCCGAAGGCTTGACCCCCTTCCCTCAACATCGGACAACCGTGAAGGGCCATCCCAGTCCACAGCTCCTCAAGGGATGCACAGAGGCCTCTGTTGTGACTCATCACTCTTCAATTCCTCCGTCTACCCAATCCTGCTGTGCTTGGCAATTCACCTGCACTGGATCTAAGGACATGCCCCAGTAAACTTCCTGCATGCAAATCACCATCTCCAAGTCTATTCCCAGGACAAACAATCTTAGCTACCTGCGCACCACCCCCCCCGCCCCCGATAAGAGTTAGGACCATGCACACCCGGTCCCATAAGAGAGAGGGCACGAGAGCCACCACTCTGCAAATGCCCTGGGGGAACAGGACACTACCACTTCCCTGTTGTTTTGGTTCCTCTCTGAGGCCTAGGGATGAAAGTTCTATACATCTTCCAATGCACTTTCTAGAGGACGTTATTGAGAATATTCTGTCCATACCCTTTCTCTGGCAACATAGTTGTGTGTGCTAATTCCTGCATGTGGCGAGAAACTGTAAACCGGGATCATTAAGTCCCCTCTTTGATTAGAACCTGCCTTTCCTCCTCACTAGGTCTCCACAGGACCCAAAAGATCAAAAGGCTTTCTTGTATCTTCCCCCACTCACAATGTTTGCATCCCTGTATAAAGGCCAGTTCAGTTAGAGCAAAATGGACCTGCTTTTAATGTCATGTCAGGGGTTTAAAAAATTAGTCCTTAGTCCTGCTGAGATGGGCACTGTCCTGAAAACCTGGCCACATAGTCTGCTTGGGCATAAGGCCTGCTGTGGGCTGGGTAGTAGAGCTCTCCTCTCCTCTCTTCTGAAATCCAGGGACATGAAACAGTCCCAACCCTTCATAAGCAAAGATGCCGCATTCTTGACTCTCCACCGTCTGGCCCGGACTCACATCCCATGTTCATTCTTGTCCTCAAACACCTTTATCTAACTCAACTGCTCAGTGTTCCCCAATCTCCACCAGGGTTTTGTTCTATGAGCCTTTGTCCATAGCTCCCACCACATGGACCATCGTTCTCCCCATTCAGCACTAGTTTCATCTCGCCCAAAGCCAAAGGCTAACTCAAGTGTCATTTCCTCCATGCAGCCTTCTTGGATTCCCATGTAGAAGTAACATACACCAGCTCTGGGCCCCACGGTCCCCTGCACTTGTCTCACAGTATCTTCATACTCTGCCTTGAGGTTGACTGTACATGGCTTCTCTCTTCTGCTAAATTACAAATTCCTTGAGGGCTGGGTTGTGCCTTGGACAACTCTGTAGCCCCCATAAGACCCAGTACAAGTGCTTTCACATCATGCAGAGAGGATTCAAAATATTTAGTACATTGCTGTTATGGTTACAAAGAAATACTAGCATATTGATACTGCTGAGGCATTTTTATAAACACGGTCCTGTCCTCCAAAAGAAACATGAGCATTAAAAATCAGTAAAAACTATATCCCTAAGAATCTGTGCCCAGTGTCAACATGTGTCCTGTTTTGCCCTCAGGATGGTCCCGACTTATTCCTGCTATCTTGATATAATTATTAATACTGTCCCCTTTCACTTTCAAAAGTGTCCCAGATTGGATGATAAATTTTATGGTCATCCTACTTAGGCAACTCAAACCATTAGCTAACAATATGCTCTGCTTACCTATTTGTGGGAAAATCACCTGGTAAGAATTGCACATATTTTTTACCTGCATGCTCTTGCACACTCTCCTTCCTGTATACATATTTTTACTCAGGGCCAGTGCACAAAGCTATTCCACACCAGGGTTTTAAAGGATGCTCTTCAGCAGGTGGATACCTATGCAAGTTAGGTAGATCTGCTATTCCAGTCCCAGCAACTTGTCTTCTCCTGCCAATGACAGAACATGGCAGCCATTTGAGGGTCCCTGGTTGCTCTCATTCAATTTCAACCACAGCTAAATGATTTCTGCCTGAGGGCAGATATATCCCCTCCAAGGCTCTTCAGTAAAATTACTTAGATTCACACGGGAGGATCAGGGGCAGATTGTAACTGTGGTTTTTCTGCTCTCCAGATGCAAACATCTGCTGTCAACAGAAAATAGCCCAACCTCAATGAAATGGTGAAGGGGACCTCAACATATTCTTTATATTTGCTTCCTAATCATCAAGTGAGTAGATAACCATAAGTAACTTATAAACAGGTGCTTCATCTAATCCTCACAGTGGCCCTACTGGATGCTATTTTAATTACTATTCTATACATTTTCATATTTGTAGTTAGCATTAGCAATAGCTTCCATTTCTTATCCACTGCATAAGCAATTTATAGATATTAGCTTGTTTCATCCTCACCACACTAGCTGAATACAAGTCTATTAATTATTTATTACCCACCATACTCAAATACAAGTTTTGTAAGGGCAGGATCTTGTCTTGTTCACAGCTGTATCCCCTGTAAACACACTGAGAATTTTGCTTGGCACAGACTAGGGTCTCAGTTGGTAAGAATTGCACATATTTACTTGATACTTGAGTAAGTAAGTATCAAGTAATTACACCGCTGGATCTAAGGACATGCCCCAGTAAACTTCCTGCATGCAAATCACCATCTCTGAGTCTGTTTGCAGGACAAACAATCTTAGCTATCTGGCCCCCCCTGAGAAGAGTTAGGACCATGCAGACCCAGTCCCATAAATACTTTTTGAGTAAATACTTTTTGAATGAATGAATGAATGGGTGAGTGAATGAATGAATGAGAATGAGTAAGTCAACAAGCCTGTGATAAAGGTGTTCATATCCACATTTTGCAGATGAGAAAACCACGGCTTAAAAAGGATAAGGAATTTGCCAAGATCTTGTAGATCACAAACCGGGAGCTATGAGGTTCCAAGGTCTTAAAGATGACAATGTATCCTACCCTCTCACTTTTCTGATGAGAAAATTCTGGTTCAAGAAGTGACCTGCTCAGGACGAGCTAAGCATTAAGGTATTAGAACTCAGACCGAGGAACGCTGACTCTGAGGGTTGGGCGCTCCCCCCAGGTAAAATACAAACCTTTCCAGCCTGAGGAAGATAAATTATAATCCCCTTACTTACCCCTGGGCATTGGTGTTCAGCCAACTGAGAATGAAGTGGGGACCAAAGTTTATTATGTAGGTTAGGGTAGTGCTTTCTTCCCAAACTGTTAACATTTCAGTGGTTTAACACAAGAGCTGCTTATTTCTTAATCACGTAACATACCAGATAGGCATCTTGGCAAATGGACAGCTTTGCTCCATATGGAACATCAGAAATGCATATTCCTTCCACATTTTGAATCTAGAATCCTAAGGGCTCCAGTCCTCTGCTTTCAGTGGCAGAAGAGGGAAGAGAGACCATGAAGAAGGCTTCTTGAACACTTTGGCCAAGAATGGACACCCCTCGGTGCTCCCAGACCATTGATAAGAACTAGACCACGGCTCTGCCCAGATGCATGTGGGGCGAGGAATTGCAGACCCTGGGCAGCCATTTCCCGGGGCACTGTGGAAAGAGGGGCACAAAGTTTTAGTGGATAGCTGGCCATCACAACCATTATGAGAAGTGGGGGCAGGGAAGACACAGGAGATAGAAATGTGGGCTGCCGTTTAGAGAAGGACGGATATGGAAAGGAAGCCGTGGGGACAGGGCAGCAAATGCCAACTCTGCCAGCCTCAGAACATTTTTTTAAAAAGATTTTATTTATTTATTTGTCAGAGAGCCCAAGCAGGGGGAGTGGCAGGCAGAGTGAGAAGCAGGATCCCCGCTGAGCAAGGAGCCTGATGTGGGACTCGATCCCAGGACCCCGGGATCATGACCTGAGCCGAAGGCAGATGCCCAACAACTGAGCCACCCAGGCATCCCACCTTAGAGCATTTTGTAGACTTTTCCTCTTTAGGAGTGATGGAGGTGGAGCAAGCCTGTCTTTGCTGTCAGTTTGATCCTCACATGGAGAAGAACTTGGAAACCCTCATCTTAATTATTATCAAGCCTCTACACTCAAAAGTACTACTCAAGAGGTTCACAATTTCCATTCATGCCCACCCCTGCCTTCTCCATTTGGATTGTAAATTATAAATCATGCAAAATTGGGCAATAGCATGAAAGCCACAAGATGTATCGGGTGCCATAGCCTTCAGTTATCTTAGTTCATTAAACAGAAAAATAGGTGTAATATATTTTATTTATAGGAAAACAGTATCAGGTAATGTCACATAATATTTCAAAATGGAATTTGTCTTTGTCAGCCAAATAGTGAACAATAAGGAAACACTGAGTGTTCTTTTTAAGAAGTGATTTGAAATTAATTTCAATCCATTCTGATGGGTCAGTAAAAAGAGAAATACAGGCTTTGGTAGGTTTCTTAATGTAGATTGCTATAGTAATTTAAAAACAACAAATAATAATAAAGTAACAATTCTATCATGCTGCCAGTGTGCTTCACAGCAAATAGTATATTTAAAAAAATAAATTTTCCTGTGCAGTAAATGCCAATGAGTAGACCCCAGGCATTGTCTTCAGATTAGAAAGATTCACAGGATCATCTTCACATATTTTAGAAAGTTATTTATTCTGATAGAGGTAAAAATACTAAGAGTATAATTATTCACAGTCTTTCTTCCCATCCAGCCTCCCCCAGAGGATCCTTTTGTAGCAGGAGTAATGGATAGGGCAGGGTAATGGGGAGAAGCGCAGACTTGGAGAAGCAGAGAGGCTTACTGACTCTACCTACGTGTGAACTCGAGGGATGTCCAGAGAAAACGAAAGCAGCTGAGAGTGGAGAGAAGGTGAATGGATCTTGGCCAGAGAGGGAAGAACTGAGAACCTTCTGGAAGCTGAACTGGTCAGTTACCATGAGGAGGGTACTGTGGCGAGAGAGTTCAGGTCAAGAGGAGCCTTCAGAAGTCTCAACTCATGCTGCGCACAGTAGCTCCCACAGCTCCGGCTGCTGCAGAGGACCTCTCCTGAACTCCTCCCCCACTGGCCTATGTGGTGGAGAATGGAGCCTGGCGTATTGAGATGGGAATAGTAATAGCTGATGTTTACAGAAGCACGCTTCCTATATGCCCAACAGCCAACCAAGCTTATCTACGTTAATCTTTAATCCTTACAACTTTATTGAGGTTACATTATGAGGTAATACTCTTCCCAATCTTCTTTTACAGTTGAGAAAACTGAGGCTATGTAACTCCAAGGATACACCAGCTAACAAGTAGTAGAGCTGGGATTCAGGCCCAGGCAGGCTGGTTCCTGAGCCTAGGGGCTAGACCATGATACTCACCTCTCAGGCTGTTGAAAAATCAGTGTAGTCAATATATAAGACTTAGGTCATGAGAATAATAGAAATCTGGACTAAACTCCGAGTCAGTGGTGCACACTTTCACTTAGGGTACTCTCAGGTGAACACCCCTTCAAGAGACGAACATGTAATTGTAGGTGCCCAAATGCCAAGGTGTTCATGTGCTCACAATATTAAAAGTTGATTATTTGCTAAACGTTGGGAAATAAGGCTGAGAAAACAAAGGAGTTACTGTTTCTCTAAATTTCACGTCTCTGGCCTATTTACTAGGCTTCTATGAATTTGGTTGTAATGGAATTGTATTGTAAAAGATCTATGCAGCATGCAGAGTCTCTCCACTTTGAAGGCTCCGTTTTGAGTGGCATTACAACTAATTCATAGGAAACCAGAGACTCTTATTTGTTCAGTTCTTGGTCTCTTTAGGTCATTTATTTCTAAGGGTAACTTCACCACCAGCCTTGCTGGGTCTACATCAGGACAAATAACAGGGACATCAGTACATTCCATGGAGGTTTTGGAATACTTGTTGAAGTTAAGACCACAGACTCTTGTACCTACCCCTGAAATTAATCACTCCTAAGTTAATTCTAGACCCCGGGCGTTCCCCCATAGTTCATAATGGGATAAGATTAAGAACATAGAACCAAGATGAATAAGATGGGTATGTGGGGAGCTAAGTGAAGGCTGAGTTACTCCAATCAAAAAAGATTGAGGTGCTCTGGGAAATACTTATCTAACTGATGATGAGCTCCGGGAAGATAAATTGACTTTTGAATCAAAGTAATCCTTTGCTCAATTCCAGGTTGAGTATATAACTCAATGGCCTGTATGTCTTAGATCTATTTTTTCACATCATGTATCATCACCGAGAAGTAAACTACAGTTCATTCACTAGCCAAAGCGATCATGACCTCGGGCGTAGGTCTTTCACGGGTTTAGAAAGGGATAAGGACTCCACCCTTGCTCTCTTCTAAAAGTGAGAAGAGGACAGAATTCTCCCTTTCGTAGTTTGAGAGACAGTGATGCCGGGCTCTGCAAAAGTACATTGGAAAATTGGGCTTCCTCAAGGGGTATCCGTTAGGTTATCTTCTTTGGGTTGACGGTAAATGTGTGGACCCGCTCCTACTGGGAGTGAATGTGCCAGTGGCATGCTAGCGTAGGACTGATCTGTAGTCATGACAGCAGGGGCCTGGATGACCAACAGCAGCAAACTAAGATAGCTGCAAATGGTCAGTCTTCTCCGGAGTCAGCTGCTGCTTCTACTTATGATAAATTGCATTGATCACGTAGGTTACAGAACCCCTATCAGTATCAAAGAAAAGACATTATGTTTTGACATTGTCAATTTCTGGAAGTGTCACACAGCACTACGGGGAATGGCTCATTTAATTTCAGTTTATAAATTAAACAAAGCAGAAAACCAAGATGATAAATCTGAAATGTTCCAAATATTTAAACTTGGAATATATCAACTTCATAGACCTGGGGCCAAAATTTAAACTACCAAAACTTCACCAAGACCACCTTCGGGGAAAAAAAAGGTTAAAATGCTCAGAGGCAGAAAGTTTGTCGGACTTGCCAATGAGAAAGCTAGAATCTGGCCTCTGTTTCGGGAAGGATGGTATGAGAACAATTACAACAGGTATCTTTTGCATTACTTTTGCTTATTTTGTCCTACCAAGACTTTAAGTTCACTTTCAGCTCTTCATTTTGCAATTAATATCTTCTTTTAAAAAGCCAGAAATAAATTTAGCCTTTTGAGACTAGTAAGTTCTTCCGGCGTTTTAAATAGTAAGTCAGGAGGAGCCCTTAGGAACGCTGTTCTGGGCGTCTTTGGCTATTTTTACAAAGGGTGTCGCACATCTGTGTGTCTACACGTGGCCTGGGGTCTCAGCTCTGGGCTCTCCTCACAGAGGCCTAGCAGAGCTTCATTTATCTTAGGAAGGGAAATGGTGGAGTGGAGCCTGCCTGACTCTGGACCTGTGATTCCAAGGTGGAAAGAGTCCAAGATTGTTGCTCAGTCCATTAAGCAATCCCTTTTAGCTGAAGGGATTCATCTATCAATCTCGCTTTTCAGCCAGTAATCTGCTTATTTAGAGGTTTAATTACATTTTCAGGTCACCCGAGCGCTTCTCCTAGATATTTAATAAAATGAGTCCTTATTTTATTTATCACACAGTTTATTTTCCATGGGCTATTCGGGCCCGGGATGGAGTGAAGGGGGCAATTACTTATCAAAAGATAAACAAGTGAGATTTCCAGGTTCAAAGTGTCCAGAGTTAACACAGGAATTATTTGGGTCTCGGGGCTCAGTGACGATCACAGATTGATCTAAAACTGCGTCGCAGCCACCATTCCCGAAACAGAAAGTCAAATATTGATTTCCCGGTGCTTTTATGACCCATTTAACAACAGGCATTTTGGATTGGTTATTTCTTCGGGCTGGAGAGAATGTTCCAGCCAGCCTCCTTTTGAGCTTCCTCTTAATTATTTTCTCTGGAGATGGGTAAAAATTGATGTTTTGCCCTGGCCCCAGACACGCGCACACACACACACACACACACACACCCATAAAGGAGGCTGACACACTTGTGGCACTTAACACTGTGTAAGTTAGCTTGGATGACGGGTATTTAGATATTTTCCACAAAAACTACCAAATTGGGGGAGGGGGAGGTCCCTTTGGGTACGTCTGCTAACAAATTCTCACTAATTGACATCAAGCCAGTTAATTTTTACGTAATAAGTGTTGAGTGATTCAAGGAGCGGCCCCATCCGCCAAGGCTGGGTCTGTACAAAGACCTCTACCTGTTTGGCTCTCGGAACAGAACATTTAATGTTTGGCCAAATTTTCAAAAACGCTGGGAGTAGGAACAGCGTTTTTAATCTTTTGCTCTTTGGGCTACTAATTATGTAGCAAAGGGTATAAAGAGGGCTTTACAAATCATTATTTCCATTAGGAAGGTGTTGGAACCAATTCCACGGAGGGCTCCCCTCCTATTTGCGCAGCTGCTATTCCCAGGGGAGGTGGCCGCTGTGGTGCTGCTTGAAGCCGGGCTTCTGTTCTGTTTCCCCAGCACTTGGAAGAAAAACAAAACAGGCCTAATGAAAAACACACACGGGAAATGCTTTATTATTTCATCATCCTCACCTACTGCGCTCTGGCCTGGCTCTGTGATTGGAAGGACTTCTCCCTCTGGCCGGCTCGCTCCCTCTCCGAGCGGAGGCCGAGTGGGGCGGTATGAGGCCGATACTCTGTCATTTCCTGTCAGATCGTTTTGGAGGAATTTGCTCTTATTTCCTCCTGGCCACAATTCCCCACCTCCACCCCTGCCTCCCCAGCTCAGCACTGGCCGCCTGCCCTATGGTTCAGCGGTGTTAACTTCAAAACGCAGGGTTTGGGGGCCGGGGGGTGGGGGGCATCTGGAAACTCTGGGCACCCAACGCAATCGACCTGTATCCTCCCAAAGCTGAGAAATGGGTCAAGAACCACCACCGAGTGAATTTTAACCTCCAGAGAGGACCAAGGAGCGCCACTTGGCTGGAAAACCAGTGGGTTTGGGGGGAGGGTGCCGAAGTGAGTCATAATATTAATTCAGACTGTAATCTTCCCATATGCATTTTCTTAACTTTTCACCAGAAAGGAGAGTCAGAGAGCAGACATTCCCCAAATCTCATTGGACCATTAGCAAGTGAATAACTCCTTTCATAAAAAATGTCTCCATTTCTTTATTCCACACAGAGTGAAACCTGGATATAATAGACAATGCATTTATTCACATGGTACTCGGCAACCCCCTACCACCAAATAATCCAGGCATGGTCAAGTAGGTATGGCTACCCAGGAAATTGGAAAGCTTTAGGCCAGACCTCAGTGGGGCCAGCAATGCCTGCCTGTAGCAAAGCATCACTAACAGATTTTTTCTGTTGTACAGGTTGGCCACTTGGACATGGTACCCGGCCTTCTATATTAGAAGATGTGTAATGAATATTTGGTAGATGTTCAATAAATACGTGATGAGTTGAGTTGGGACTGTATGTCAGACGGTGGAATGCTAAGCCACCACCCAGTCTTGTGACAATGGAAAGTGGGTACTTCCCTGTAGAGCCTCCATATATTGCCACTCTCTCGGGGTCAACACCTCCTACCACCATAGTTAAAGAGTAAGAGTTCTAGAATGCGGCTCTATGGGCAACTTTTCCTTGATGACATTTCTACCGGACTGTCCTCTAATGGGTAGTTGTTATCTAAGATGTGTTAAACTACAGTCCATGGCGTGGGTAATACAGTACTGTTACTTACATGCCTCACTCAATGTGCACATCTTCTCAAAGAGTGTTTGGTAATTAAATCAATCAGTGAGTGTGATATTTGTGTAAGTACCAAAGGAGTTTGGAGTGGGGGGAACATATGGTGAGAACTGGTCTATGTGTGTAGATGTGCCTAAATGCAGGATAGGCCTGCCTAAATTTAATTCCCCATTGGAAACATAGAAATAAGTCATGTAAAGCAGCTTATCTAATGGAACAAAAAAATTAGAGACGAGAACAAAATGATCCTCCAAAACAGAAGCCAGTTAAGATACCCACCACCAATAGATGGTGGGAAAAGTTCTGTCTGGTGTGTCTGTACTTTCATTTTGAGGCATTTGATAAACATTATCAATCCTATCACAGCTGATAACTACAAAAGTACCGAGAATCCTAAAGATGCTAAGTGTGTGATTATGATGGAAACAATAAACTCTCTTATAAAAGCAAAAGGGCTAAAAAAGGAAAAGTGCTGAGGAAAACCAAACCTTGCTCATAGATATGGAATGGAGCCTTGACCGTAAGAATAATGCAGAAGGACAAAGAGTAGTTTTCCAGCTCATGGAAAGTTATGTACCTAGGAGGTGATCGACAGTTGTTGCCAAGAGATTGATGAAATAGGAGACATTCTTGTCTGGGCAATTCCAGTGGTTTTCAACCCTCACTGCACATTTGAATCAACTAGCGAGCTTCTAGAAAATGTGTTCTGGGGCCACACCATAGACCAATGAAATCAGCACCGCTGGTGGTGAGCACAGGCATCATGACTTTTTAAAGCTCCCCATGGGATTCCGCTGTGTAATCAAAGTGGGCCATAGCAGTGGTGTCAGGTTTTAGCATCAGAATCACCTGGAGGGCTTATGAAACTACAGTTTTCTGGCCCAATCCCCAGAGTTTCTGGTTCACCAGGTTTGGGGCAAAAAAGCTAGGAATTTGTATTGCTATCATTTTTTAAAAAAGATTTTATTTGTTTATTCGACAGAGCACAAGCAGGGGGAGCTGCAGGCTCCCCACTGAGCGGGGAGCCCGACCTGGGGCTTGATCCCAGGACCTTGAGATCAGGGGCCGAAGGCAGACGCTTAACCCGCTGAGCCACCCAGGCGCCCCCTTCTACCATGTTTCTAGTTGATGCTGCTGCTGCTTAACCTGATATTCATTCAGGAGAAACCTAATGGTTTGTTCCTGACTTTATGGTGATACGGCTTGTCTTCCACATATGGTTGGTTCTTCAGTTTCAAGGGCCGTATGAATCTATACATAATGAAAGTAAGTTCTAGAATGGAGTGTGAGATAATGCAGCTGCTAAATCATTTCCTCAATGCTTGGGTAGATCATCAAGGAATGTGACCTGTCTCAGTGTAGGTAGACCTAGTCTGTCTTAGAAGACACCAGACAAAACATATATCAGCAAGGCAAAGAGAATGGTGGGATGAAAAGCATCTCAGAAATTCATTTTGGGATTGCAAGTTCATACCCTTCCTCCACCAGATTTTACCAACAAATGAACTAAGCACTCATTTGAAACTTCTACGTTAGCCGATACATATCTGCTATGTTTTTAATATTAAGATTGCGAAAAGCACTATAAACAGAAAACCAAACAAATTATAAATGAAAACCATTCAAACTTATGTGAGAGAAAATTGTTTCTTAAACAATTTGACTTTGAAGAGTTTGAAAGTCAGAGAAAGACTGTGAGTTAATTACCATACCAATCACTGTTAATTCCTAGCCAGTAACTGTTTCAAGGAAGAGCCAGGTTTCACTTCCATCCCCATCTCTCCCTGGCCATATGCCCATCTTCTTACTGCCACCAGATGCAGAATGTACCTCGTGGAACCATCACACAGCTGTGGCATGAATAACCATCCTGGTCCTCCAGTGGATGTGGCCACCATCCCTTCTTCCCCAACATTTTCCATTCCCTTGTAGTCATCTTTGGGTCCTACAATTCCATAGCAGTTCTAACCTATTTTTTTTTTTTTGAAAGGGAGAGAGATTGAGGGGCAGAGGGGCAGAGGGAGAAGGAGAAAGAGAATCTTAAGCAGGTTCCTTGCTCAGTGCAGTCTTACAGGGGGCTCAATCTCACGTCCCTGAGATCAGGACCTGAGCCGAAACCAAGATTTGGACACATAACTGACTGAGCCACCCAGGTGCCCCAACCTAATTTTTTAAAAATACAAGTTTTCCAATAGAGTTACAAAGGCTACCATTTCTTTTTTTTTAATTTAAAAAGAATAAATAAAAAGATAAATAAAATTTAAGATGGATAAATAAGGAAGGAAAGGAATAATAAAATGAAAAGATAAGCGGGGATGTGGAGAAAGGGGAACCCTCCTACACTGTTGGTGGGAATGCAAGCTGGTGCAGCCACTCTGGAAAACAGTATGGAGGTTCCTCAAACAGTTGAAATTAGAGCTACCATTCAATCCAGCAATTGCACTACTGGATATTTACCACAAAGATACAAATGTAGGGACCCGAAGGGGTACGTGCACCCCAATGTTTATAGCAGCAATATCCACAATAGTCAAACTGTGGAAAGAGCCAAGATGTCCATCGACAGATGAATGGATAAAGAAGATGTGGTATATATACACAATGGAATATTATGCAGCCATCAAAAGGAATGAGATCTTGCCATTTGCAACAACGTGGATGGAACTGGAGGGTGTTATGCTTAGTGAAATAAGTCAATCAGAGAAAGACATGTATCCTATGACCTCACTGATATGAGGAATTCTTAATCTCAGGAAACAAACTGAGGGTTGCTGGAGGGGTGGGGGGTGGGAGGGATGGGGTGGCTGGGTGATAGACATTGGGGAGGGTATGTGCTATGGTGAGCGCTGTGAATTGTGCAAGACTGTTGAATCACAGATCTGTACCTCTGAAACAAATAGCGCAACATATTTTAAGAAAAAAGAAAAAGAAGAAGATAGCAGGAGAGGAAGAATGAAGGGGAGTAAGTCCGAGGGGGAGACGAACCATGAGAGATGATGGACTCTGAAAAACAAACTGAGGGTTCTAGAGGGGAGGAGGGTAGGGGGATGGGTTAGCCTGGTGATGGGTATTAAAGAGGGCACGTTCTGCGTGGAGCACTGGGTGTTATGAACAAACAATGAATCATGGAACACTACATCAAAAACTAATGATGTAATATATGGTGATTAACATAACAATAAAAAACCAAAAAAAATGAAAAGATAAAATAAATTTAAAAAGGATAAATAAAAATTTATTTATTTATTTGAGAGAGAGGGAGCGCATGAGAGAGCACAGGCAGGGGGAGCTGCAGAGGGAGAGAGAGAGAGGGAGAAGCTAACTCCCTGCTGAGCAGGGTTTCCCCCAACATGGGGCTTGATCCCAGGACCTAAGTTTAACCAACTGAGCCATGCAGGTGCCCCAAACGGCTACCATTTCTAAAGCTCTACATTAAGAAATGCAGCCATATTTTCATGTCTTCTCTTTTAAAAAAATATTTTTTTAATGATTAATGAAAAGAGTGTAGTAGCCAGCCAGGCTGAAGAGAAACTCTAAGTGCATTCATGATTTACTAAGGTTTGTTGGGTGTCCATGGGCAGGAATCTGGTAGTGTTACATCCAAGCAGCTCTCTCTATTCTTTGAATCTTCCCATTAAAATCTGATCATGTGATTCTTACATTTTTCATTTTTAATGGCAAGTGGTGGGCATATAGAGGGTCTTTTAACTTGTTCTTCGAGAGCTAGTAGTACCTACAGGCTTTGAATTCATCCTGTGTTTTGGAAGTTTGCTGGCTTTCATGTGGGAAAACTGTCAGGTGAACCATACAGCATCAAAACTCCAGTAAAGGTAAAGTGATGGGGTTGTGGTTGCTTCATAGAGGGAAGATTGAGCCATATGTGTGAGTGAAGAACACCAAGGAAAAATATGCATTTTGATGATTAAATATTATAGCCTATTTTTAGAATATGTACTCAAATGTATTTGGTCTGATTAAATAAATTAGAATGTTTGGAATAAGACACTCTGATTAATATTCTAATTAACTGAGTATTGATCAGGATTGGGGGATGGGGAGGAGAAATACTTACTTAAAAATTTTTAAAAAGAAAAAATTGTGCTCATGCAACTTCTCATCTTGGCAAATGGGGTTCATAAAATAAAGTGTATCCTTTTGCAATTGCAAAACTTGTGTCTAGTTAATCAAGATCTACTAAATGTGGAGTTCAAATTAGTTGTTATTTATTTAATTTGCTTTTCAGCGGCAGATTAACCTAACAATTACAAATAAGAATTTCAATTTCGGGGGCATAATAAAGATGAAAAGGGAAGGGCCCCACCATGTTAGTTATATATAAAAGTCCTTTTTAAAACATGCTAGATATTCATATATAAAAGTCCTTTTTAAACATGTTAGATAGTCAAAATGTAAAAATATTTTATTGGTGTCAGTTTTTGCTTGAACACATTTTTCTTTTAAAAGTGCCTTTTTCCATAAGGCTGTGGGGGATTTTTCTTTTCTGGTATTTAAAGTAAGATAAAGTTTAGCTGATTTCTTTCCCTGACTATCCCCTTCCCCCTCCAAAGGCTTAATAACCACAAGCCTAAGATTTATGGTGAGTGAAAAAGAAAAATAAGTAAATTATCTGGCTGAGGAGCCGTTCTTCCTCTCTCTGGCCATACAGACTATTTTAAATGCTGCTAGCAGCAGTCTAATTAAAATAATTTCTGTCAAAAGTCCATGAAATATGCAGCCACGGCCCAGCTCAATGTTCTCAAGCGGGAATGACAAATCTCTGCTTAATTGGTACTTAATATGGTAGTACAGGATTAGTAATTTTCCAGGATAAAGGAGATAACAAGTAGAAATCTCTTGCTTGGGGCAGGGAGCCTTGGAAGATGAACAGACCAAATAGTGCTTACCCCCAAACTGCTTCTATCAAAGGTTGTTGTTTTGGCCATCATTTATGAAATAAAAGACAATTAATGCACAGTTTATGGCTAGCTCCAAGTCCTAATTAAATACAACTATGTACAAAGAATGTGAACAGCCTGACTTACAGAGACCAAAAATAAATACTGGCAGAATTATGGTGACCACTGCAGCCTTCGCTCATCTTTTTATCCCGTCTTGGGGATAAGAATCTTGGCAGAGGCATAAGCTACTTCTGAGGCACGGCCATTAAGCTGAGGCTCCTAGTGAATTTTAGAAAATTCGGAAAATGTAAAAGACCATCGAAGGGGAAAAATCATCCGTAGTACCATTGCTAATAAGTTGGGTACTAAGTTGGGACCACAGCTAACAAATTGGAATTTTTCCTTCCTGTGTGTGTGTGTGTGTGTGTGTGTGTGTGTGTGTGTGTGTGTGTGTGTGTGTTATCTCCACTGTATAGTTTCTGTGTTTTGCTTATTCTACACATTGTTGCAGGCCTTTTTGTACCTTACTTGTTTTTCACTTACTATTAAATAGAAACATTTATATACCTATTCATAAATGTTCAGTGTAAATACCACTTTTAATGTTAACGCGGTAGTCTGTCAGGTAGAATACTAGTTGCTAGTATCTATCTTGTGCTGACTGGGTGCCAGATGCTATTCTACAGGCTTTGCTCATGTTAACTAATTAAATCAATAATAGCCCTATGAGTCAAATACTTTCATCATCTGCATTTTGTAGGTGTGGATACGGCTGCACAGAAAGATTGCATTAATTTCTCCAAGGCTACATAAAATGGTTAGTAGAGGCAACATTTGAACAAGGCAATCCAACAATAAAAACTATGTTTTTAATTAGTCCACTATGTCATCTCTTGAGGCACTACCTCAACTCAACCAGATGATGCCCTTGATCAGAATCAGTAAACTTTCTCTGTTAAGGGCTAAATAGTAAACTTTCTAGAATTTGTGGTCCAAATATAGTTTCTGTGGCATGCTCTCCTTCTTCCTCTTTTTTCTTTTTTAAACAACACTTAAAAAATGTAAAAACCATTCTTAGCTTACTGGCCACACAAAAACAGGCCATGGGGCAGATTTGGCCCATAAGCCAATCCCTGCTATACATTAAAAGTGAATAAAACCTAATTGTGTGAGTAGCAATTAAGGTAATTAATTTAAAAAAATTCAATATTAATGAAGCCAAATGATTTGATTGGATGAATTATTCTTATTTCAGCTTGTAATGTTAATATTAGTATATTATAACAATATTATGAGTATACTGCATAAGCATTTGTTTGTGAATACATATTTATAATGGCAGTTGACTGACTGAAAACATTTAAGTTCCCATCAATTTAAAGTAATTGTGATTTTACCTAAGGACAAAATGAATTTGTTCTTGGTATATCTCACAAAATTAATAGAAAGTCACAAATTTTACATTTAATCATCAATTTTGCCTTTTGATGGGCCACATAGAATTCTGGTGTGCTCTGTTCATTCGTTATGGTAGCAGTTCTCAAACTGTGGCCTTCAAACCAGCAGCATTGGAATCATCTACCATCATCTTGTTAGAAATGCACATTCTTGGACGCCATTCCAGAAATACTGAATCAAAAACTCTGGAGATAGAGCATATTAAAAGTTTGAGAACCACTGTTTCAGAAAAGTTTAGTTCCAAACAAGTTATTTTTGAGGACAACGCTGTGTGTGTGTGTGTGCATGTGAACATGCACGCATATGCACACACATATGCACACAAACAAAAGGATTATTTGTGAGCTAAAAATATCTCACATCATACCTTATTATGATACATTATGCAACCACTATGTAGACAAGACACAAGAATCAGAATAAGCAAATTTTAGGGCTGCATGTGCATCTTATGCAGGAACATGAATAAATCTATACTGTCACACCTGTCTTTTTATATGACACTGTATTGATTTTGTCACAGCTATTTCCTGATTCATTACCTAAGCATGCCTTTCTTTATAACATTAAGGGATTTAAGACTTAAATATCTGAAAACTTCTGTTTTAAATTGAATGTCCGCAATTATTGAGGATACTATCCCTGAAACTTTAATTGACAAGTTTATTGTAACAAAATGTGTCATTTTAAAGTGTCACTCTCAAGATTTAGATTCTGGCTAAAATGGAGAAAGCACATTATTCTCTGCTCTCCATCTGAATACAGGTGGAAAACCTGGACAGAATGTGGGGAGCAGTTATTTGAGGACTCTGGAAAATAAACAGTAAATAGAAAAGTGAGGAAGAAGACCCACATTCAAAGTGCCACCGAACTGGTGTGAGTTTACCATTGTTGTCTCCCTGTCACATCGCCCCAGAGGTAGACACAGCTATAGAAATGCATGGCACAATCCCAGCTTCCCGACTGAAAGCTTCAAAAGAGGAGTCCCAGGAAAGCAGAAAGCAGTAGGGAGATTGTGGAAAAGGAAGTGCTCACGAAAGCAACCCCATAAAGTTATTTACCAACTCGGAGATTCCAAGATTTGCACATGAATGAATCTCATCCTAATCAGTATATATAAAACTTTGAAAAGTGAATAGACTTTCACCCAGGTCTCAGATTTACCACTGGGTGGTACACTCATGGCACAGATCTGAATAGCGATGGGTTTTAAAACCTGAACTCACATTGGGACCACAGTCCATAGAAAGCAAGTTGGAACTTATGGCTTGAAAATAATCAGGTCAAATTCCTACTGAAACAAAAATATCGATATTATTCATAAGTTTTAAATAAGATCCAGAGTCTCATAGTATAATAGTCACAATTTCCAGACTCCAATCAAAAATTACGTGGCATATGAAGAGCCAGGATAACTCAACTCATATGGGAAAGGGCAATTAATAAACATCAACGTTAAGATGACATGTAAATTCAAATTATCTGATAAAATTTAAAGCAGCTATTATAAAAATGCTCCAACAAGCAATGACAAACTCTTTTAAAGCAAAGGGAAAAAAGTCTGAACAGAAAAACAGAAAATATAAAGAAGGACCTAATGGAAATTTTAGCACTAAAAATACAATAACTGAAAAAAAAAAACCTCAATGGATGGGCTCAATAGCAGAATGGAGATGACAAGGTAGAGTCTGATGTAAAGACTGATCAGTAGAAAGTATGCAAATTAAACACATAGAGAAACTAAGATTGAAAAGATTGAAAAAATTAACAGAGACTCAGGTATCAGTGGGAAAATAATAAAAGGCCTAATATTCATGTCAATTCAGTCCCAGAAGAAGAGAGAGGGAGTGATGTTTTAAAAAAAAATTGAAGAGATAATGCCTGAAAATTTCCCAAACTTGGTAAGACATAAACCTAAAGATTCAAGTATCTCAGTGAACCCCAATCGAACAAACTCAAATCCATGCCTTGACACATCATAATCAAACTGTTGAAAACTAAAGGCAAAGAAAAAATCTTGGAAGCAGCCAGAGAAAAACAGCATATTATCTATAGGAGAATAAAGATTTTAATGACTGCAGATTTCTCATCAGAAACCATGGAGACCAGTGGGAGGTAGCACAGTAGTTTTCAAGTACTGAAAGGAGAGAATTATCAACCCAGAATTCTATATCTAGAATCTATATCTATATCTTTAAGAATGAAGGTGAAGCAAATCTCTCTCTCTCTCTCTCTTTTTTTAAGCTTAAACCATGTACCAAGTCTTTGGTCCAAATTGTGTAGGATAAGTTAAATTTAAATTGCCTTCTATTAACCAATATGAGTGTATTTCTGTAAGCATAGTTATGTTGAAATAAAGTTTTAAAAAGAGAAAAAAAAGAGTGAAGGTGAAATGAACATTCTTAGACAAAGGAAAACTAAGACAATTTATTGCTAAAGAAGTTTTTCAGGAAGAAGAGAAATGATATTAGAAGGAAACTTGGAACATCAAGGAATGAGAGAAATACAATAGAAATGAAAAATATCTGGGTACATGTAACAAACTGTTCTCTTGAGTTCCTAGAAACTGATGGTTGAAAAGAAAAAATTATAGCATTGTCTGATAGGGTTTTCAATGTGTGTAGATGTAATACGTGACAACTACAACATCAAGGAGGGGAGTATAAAAGGATCAATATGGTGGTAAGTTTTCTACATTTTACTTGAAATGGTAAAGTATTGAGTCTAAATAGATTATGAAAAGTTAAGTGTATACATTATAATCCTTAGACCATCCACTAAAAATTCATACAAAAAGATAGAATTAAAAACACAATAAATTAAGATGGAATAGTCAAAAATAGTTCAAGTAATCCAAAAGAAAAAAAAAAATAAAAGGATAGACCTATATCTAAACATCTCAATAATTACATTAAATGTAAATGGTCTACACACATCAATCAAAAAATAGAGATTACCAGAATGGATTGAAAAATCATGCTCCCCACTAGGTGCTTTCTATAAGAAACACACTTCACATATAGTGATATAGGTAGGTTAAAAATAAAAGGATATGCCATGTATAAATAAAAAATGAGAAAAGTAAAATAAATAATGGAAAAGGATATGCCACAAAAACATGAATTAAAATATCGCTTCCATTTGCTTTTCCTGGGAAAATATCTGCCATTCAAGAATCCTGACACGACAATATGAAGTAAACTCATTCAGTTACTTCAGTGAGATTGTTCTGAGTGATCATCAACTCTGCTTAAGCTGCTTTTTTATTTTTAAGTGGGCTAAATACAAGCTTAATTCGGAACCAATTAAGCTTTCTTCTGCCATTTCAAAGGAAGCTTCACACTTTCACAAATGTTTTTGTGTAGTGACAAGCACCAAAAAGCGCAAAGATTGATTTTAATTCTAAGGCAAAATAAGCCTGAATATTCACATATAATCTTTTAAATGAGAGAAACACATAGTCCCCAAGCTCACACGAGGTCCTAAGTGTTTATTAAATATCATAAATACATCAGATTTGCTCATGTGTTCAAAAATAGACATGCATACACAGGCGGGTCACAGCTCCTTGGAAAACCACCCATGTTCTCTTCCTCAGCTATGTTATGTAACACATATGGTTCCTGTCAGTAGCACTCATTCAGAGAGATAAAAACCCTGCAACAGCTAAGTTCAGCCTCTCTCCAGTGGCCTTTTCCTTTGATTTCCAAGATATAAAGTGACTATTCACTAAACCCTATAATTGCCAACCTTAGCCAGTTCCACCTCTGAAAGAAGAGGAAAGAAATGGTCCATTTAAAAGATCTTTTCCCAATACATTGCATAATTAACCAACCTTGATTCTTTCTGGTAGTATCTTTCTTTGTTAATTTTTTTTAAAAAAGAAAAGACATTGAAAGATACATGTGTTGATTAACTGTCCATAAAAATTTGAAAAATAATTTAGGGACATAATTTTTGTTGTTAATATACAGTATTAAACATATTTGATAGCATAATAATAAATGGTAGTCATGAGCATGGGGAAGTTTCTTTCTTGAAAACTTACAGAGATGACGATAGCATTGTTTTCTTCAAACCTGGCTTGAATTCAACTTGACACATTGTTCTTTTTCTTTTTTGTTCTTCCTGTCTTTAACTTTTCTTCTGCAATGTGAAAATACAAGGCAGATGTCTTCATCTCACTGGAATGCTTTTAACCTTAATGAAGGGTTGTAATAAATCAGTACTTTCAACCTGCTTTCTATCATCAACACATACATACTTTTTGAGATATTAGTCTCTACAGAGATTATTAGAAATAATTAGAACAAGTTAGAACTTACAATTATTAGTTTGTTAATGGGCATATAGTTACTGTTTGTTTACTGTATTTATTTATTTATTTATTCAAGTTTTTATTTAAATTCTAGTTGTTAACATATAGTGTTAACAAACATATAGTGTTTGTTACATTACACTAACTTATAGTGTTATATTGGTTTCAGGAGTAGCATTTAGTGAGTCATCACTTACATACAACACCCAGTGCTCATCACAACAGGTGCCCTCCTTAATGCCCATAGCCCATTTACTATATTTAATTTGCAGAAGATTATCTTGTTCATGCATCCAGACACTGTAGTTATTGGACAAGATCTTTTTTTAAAAAGCCATCAATGATTCATTTTTATGCTAGAATAAGTGTGGAATATGTATGTATATTTACACACATGCAGATACACTCACATTAAAGGGACTATTAAAGTATAATGGGGTGATTTTTAAAACTTACCTGTATAGATCATACCAATTTACAAAAAAACTAGGAAATGAAGAACTTTTTCCAATTTAAGATTTTCCTGATTGATATTATAAAATTAGAATTTACCTTTTCTTGACCAGTTAAGGTATTCCATTATTTCACATTTTGTATTTCTTATTTACTCAGGATTCAAAGATGCCAATTTCTTCAATAAACAAAATTCAGCACTCTGAACTCCTCTCATTAATACACAGAAGAAAAATAACCTGCAAAACTGCAGCCCAAAAAGAGGGAGGTGGTAAAAATAACCTCATAAAAGGTGATGTCTTGGTGACCTATTTTAAATGGATGAAATTTGGTGATAGCAAAACAAATCACTACTTTCCAAGATCACATCAATTAAGATGTAGCTGGGATTAATGCTAAAGCCCTCAGCTAACCGTGACTGGATCTGAAGATGTGATGGATTTGAATACACTCTGCAGTACACTAAGCTAAGATAAATTTTTCTGATGGTGACATCCATAAGAAAATTTTAGAAGGCAGACTGACTACCTATCTTGATTCTCAAATGTTTAAAAAAGCTGTTCTGACTTCCAGTGAATCAAGCCTACTCATTCACCTTTCAAGAGACCATAAAGTTTCATGCATGAGACTCTGGATCAGAAATAATGAGATTTAGGTTATGGGCCTCCTTCTTGGAAGAGGAGAACTAGGCCACTCCAATTCTGTGGCATCCTTCTGCCACATGAATGACCTCCCACATGGGAGAATAGGTTATAAAAGCTTTTCCTATATTTGAGTCCATGGAGCAATGGAGTCCAAAGACTCAGTTTCCAGTGTCAGCTCTGCCACTTGAGTGACAAAAAGAAAATCACCTGCCTTGCCAAACTTCCATTTTCCCATTTTTAAAATGGGGCTGAAGGTATTCCTAGGATGTGTGTGCAACTGATTGTGACCAGCAAAGTGATATTCAGCCTTCTAAGCAGGCTGTGCTGGATATTGTAGATGCTGTTGGTGGCTTGATCTTTATTGACCTGTCTGACCTTTAGCATTCGAAACTTGCTCTTTCCCTTTACAACTTCCTTTCCAACACAACACACATTTTTCTGATCATAATTCCAAGCAGAGTTGGATGAGATCTCAAAACTAGTCTCAAAGATCATCGGTTTGAGAAACAGAGGCCCAGAGAGGAAGCCAGAATCCCTCAAGGAATCATGATTTGAATTTAGGTTTTCATACCACTGGTGTAATTCTGATTCATTCATTCCGTAAACATTTACTGAGCACCTGTTATGGGCTAGGCACAAGGCTTCTCTAATCTCTCTTTCAAAATGTAGTCTGTAAAAGTATTAGACCATCTTTCAGTGTTGGTGTCTATGGTTAAGATTCTGGTCATAATTTATCATTATTTAAAACACAGTTTTACAGTGATACTGGTACTTTTCTATGATTGTTATTGTTGTCACTGTTATTACTGCTAAGGAAGCCTTCCCTTACGTGAGAAAGAGGCCCAAGATAGAGGTCATATAAAAGCAGGCCTGTTTTGCGTGAAGCAGGAGTACCCCTGCCCCAGAACTTCGGAGGCACCTTGGCCAGACTCCTAGAGTTTCAATGGTATCAGAGTCTGAGAACCATGGCTTCACATGATTCTCTTTCTTGGGCTTGACCTAGAGATTTCAACTCTAGATAGAATGTAGAAGTATTTACTATTATTTTAAGGAATCAGAGAAGCTTAAATCAGCCAAAAATGTTAAACTGCTTTCTTTCCAACATTGTGCCTATATCCTTGAGATACAGGGGATAAGAAATTTATATTTCCTTGTTTGGGAAAATGCTTCCTTTAGGTATCGGTATGCTACTTTGGCTCTGACTGGCTACCATTCTGTGAAATACACAGGCCTGTTAGGACTGTTCTAACTACAAATGAGTGAGGTTGTTCATTGGCCTGGTTATGGTCTGTAATAATGTTCCAATGGTATTAACAAACCCAGCACCAGAGTGTATTTTTATAGCTCCAAAGTCTTCTTTTCTCCCAGGAGCATGGGTGGAGGGATTGATGTTTTGATAAAGTTTTTCATCACTAAAAATTCACTGTTCAGTGAAGACTACTGAATTAGGAACACACATGGGCTAATTATGGTGAACAAGTCAAAATACAAAAAAAAATATGTATTAATAAATCTTCTTATGGAATCTGAAACAGCTGTATTTGTCTAGATTAAGAAGAGGTATATGACATGCAATAAATTGTTTTGAATTGAGGGGTTTTGGCAAAGGGTTACATTTAGGACACAGTAAAATGTAGTGACATCAGTTTCTTTTATAAAGAATGGATGTAATAGAAGAAAACCTTCCTTTGAAAATAATTGAGTTTGGAATGTCCATCAAGCCAATCCACATTTTGCACATTTTCAATCAATCCATAGGTCAAATGGCTTTCAGTTGTCTCTAGGGTTAACACATGACAACTCTGGTTTCCACATGCCTTGGACTAAGCCCATTTCTGTCAACTACTCTGGAGGCATTTGGCCAACATTTATGTTTTTATTTGGGTTATGAAACATAGTTTTGCTATAACTATACCTGTTTGCTAGATTATTATTATTAAAGCTCCAGTTTCTTCTTTGTGGTCAATGAACCACATCAATTGATCTAATCCTCAGTATTTTTCACACTAAATTATTTCTTTTGCCTGTTCACAAGAAGAAAAGAAAGGAAAACCGTATATGTGTTCCGTGTGACTCCACAAGTAAATTATGTAGAATTAAAGCAGTTTGCCCTGTAGTTTATTACTTAGACATAACTAGATAATGAAGGACTGGTGCCATAAAACAACACTGTTTTTATCCAAAATAGACATCTTATTTGAAGAAGTGATTTTGCTTTGTTTTAGTATATTTGAGATAGAACCCTACTAGTTTATGCCTCCCTATTTTATTCATACATGATATATGTGGGAAAGAAAAATGATTGATCATTCCAAGTGCTTTCTAAAAATAAAAAGCTGGGATTTCATTTTTCAAATCGCTGCTTAAAGATGAAGTAGTCTCTTAAGAGTTGAGGGCAGATACCACTCTTCCAGGAGTCCAGCCCTATTTTGAAAGATTTTCTCTGTGGTTTTAAGGACCAGAGTCATTTTAGCTCACAAGAGTAAGCCATTCTTGACCACAGATGAGGAGCAGATTCTTGCCAAAAGGGAGGCCCAGGCCACCATGCAAAGGACACACTGAGTAGGGGCAGTTCTGTGAAACACCTCAGGATTTTTTTAATGTTAGGTTCCTTTCATATACTATAATGTAGTGTTCCAAATGCCCGTTACTACAGAAAATGAATAAAAATAAAGAGCACACCTCCCCATCCCCCATGATAAGCCTGTCACAAGGAAAACTCTGTATCTTAAAGAATCAGGTTGAGGATAGTGTGTTCACTTCCTTCCTCACCCTGTTCCCCTACCATTTCTCTCTCCTTTACAAGAACCTTACCAAAGTGCAACAGAGCAAAATGTAAAGCCTGAGGTAGAAATGGAAATGAATGGAAAGGTGACTGACCAAACACCTCAGCTCATCCACTGTCCACTTGGACACACAAGTAAAGAGGGGCCCTGCTTTTCTGGTATAGAAATAAGAGCTCACCAAAAATATTCAAAGAAAATCAGAAATACCATATAGTGTGAATGTAAACTGGTACCTTTCTGGAGGAGCAATTGGAAAGTTTATTTTACAAATACTTGGTGTCAGCATGCCCAGTTCTAGATATTTCTCCTAAGGACAACAATCATGAATGCATACTAAGAGTTAACTACGAATGTGTTCATTGCAGCTTTATTTATAATGGTGTCAAACTGGAACCAATTTCAATTTCCAGCATAATGGTTTGGTTAAGAAATGATATAATCATCATTAAATGAGGCTATCAAAGAATATTAATAAGATGAAAAGACTTTGTGATATATTGATAAGTGACAAAAACAGATAACATTAAAAATTATGTGTGTGTGTGTGTGTGTGTGTAAAAGAAATGTTGGAAGGCTCTATCCTAAAATGTTAACAGTCTATATCTCTGTATTGTGATATTTGGGGTTATCCATCTATTCCTAGATGTTCTACAACAAATGTGAATTACTTTGATAACAAGAAAATATTTTTTTAAATATTGGAAAAAGAGAAGTGCCCCAAAGAGATGAAATAGCTTTGTAGAAATTGACTGAATGATTAATTGTTGAGAACTCTGCATTGTACCTTCACAATTTAAATGCAATCCAAAATAAAAAATGATTTCTTTGTAGAAAGGCTTACTTGCTTCTTTAGGAAAACTGTCTTCAACTTGGCAGTGTAGCAGCCTATACATTCCCATGTTTTACTTTTATTCTTTTTCTCCCCCAAAGTTCAGATTTATAGTACCTGCTGTTGCATTTAATGTCATAGTCACTCTTAATTTCTGCAGCCAGTGAAATTCTAAGAGTCTCCATTCCACAAGTTGCCCTCAGCAACAAGCAGTCTGGGAGACATAAAGCCAAGAGATTTTCTGAGGGCAGGTAGCAGACACTTTTACTAAATATGAAATACCAAAGCCACCCCAAGCCAGAGGGTATTTACTAAAAAGGTTGCAAGTAAGCAGCAGATAATTTTAAGCTACTCAGACTAGGCAACTTTTGAAGTTGGATATGAGCCCCTTCAGTCAAAGAGGGCTTTGAAAAGAGCCACGAACCATCCTCCACATAAGAACCACAACTGTCCATCTGGAAGAGATGTGAATTTGACCTTTGAATAAACACTGTGAGATAAAAAAGAATAATACAGAATTTTATTTTCTCTTGCCAAAACCTGAGAGGCATTGTAAAAAGATGGTTAAAGGCACAGGCCATGGAGCCTCCATCCAAGTACTAGCTATGTGAGCTTGTGGGAGTTCTAATTTCTCCCTGCCTCGATTTCCTCAGCTGTTAAAGGGACATTAAAATGCGCTAATCTTGTAGGGTTAAAATGGAAATTAAATAGAACAGTTTTTGTACTTTGCGTACATGTGACAAATGGAAAATAGTCTATAAACATTACTGCTTTTATTTGTTAATTTTTAAATTATTTTATTATTTTCATTTGGTTCAGTCCCATAAACAATAAAGGGAGTCATCTTCTTCTGAATTCCAAGAAAGAAAAGAAATTCTTTGGAAATGTTTAGAAAACAGAGGCATATTCCAAAATCTATTTCAGATTCGTAAATCTAGCAACCAATTTTTGGCTACAACCCATGGCTTCTGCTCATAATTGCAATTCATAGCTTCCCAACTGCTCTTTGCTTCAAGTTACATTCCTACATAGCTCTCTATTCTGAAATGCATATGTGTGATAGAAACAACTGACTGCCTCTTTAGAGTGGGGGTAATGTCGGGCAGTCATGAGTAGTCCTTAAGAAAAACGGCCCTTTAAAACAAAAAAGGGTTTGTGCATTCCCCCTAGTTTTTGAACACTGACAATTAGCAGTGATTTCTCCACTTCCTGTTAATCTCACTGTGGCCACAGAGATGAACATGTCATTAACTGTTCTGAAAATAACTTCTGTGCTGCAGAGAAATCCTACTTCATCTTAATCACGAAACCCACCTCTGCCGTTATTTCGTCAAATCACCATCACCTAAAGGAACAATTAACACCTTAGGATGTCCGGAGTTCTGCTCCACCGAGCACAGTGAAGGTTGCTACCAATTTTTGTGTGCCAACTAAACCACTCACTCTGTTAAACATCCCTGCTGAGAGTCAAAAATGTAGTGATCTTTACATTATGATCATCACTCATATTTGAACATGGAAGTCCATGTCATGACCATTCGACTCCAAATACTATCATTAACATATACTATAATAGCAAAGAGAAACATCAGTGGGCCAGATAACACGATAAATGGATTGTATTTTTGAACACAAAAAAAGTAAAAGACAGGGGCACCTGGGTGGCTCAGTTAGTTAAGCGTCTGACTCCTGATTTTGGCTCAGGTCATGATCTCAGGGTCATGAGATCGAGCCCCTCGTCGGGCTTGCGCTGGGCAGGCAACGTGCTTAAGATCTCTCTTTCCCTCTCTTTCTGCCCGCCCCCCCCACACGCTCTCTCTCTTTCTCTCTAAGAAAATAAAAATAAGAAGTAAAAGACAATTTACCCTAAACACTCACCTCTACAAACTTACCACTAGCCTCTGCAAAACATTAATGGGACCATCAATCTATTTACTAATTGTCCAAGTATCACAGACACTCAGGCACACAAGGTGAATAATTCCAGTTTTCTTCATTGAAAAAAATGCTTCCATTACACACTTTATTAAGAAAACACCTCCACGGCAATGGTTCTAAAGAAATGATACCAGTTTTTAAAAAAAGTAATTAATATATGTTTGGACTATAACTTAAGTATGAGACATGTCTAGTCAACATAGCTTAAAACAAGTAATGCTAAAACGAAAACGCTGGCCACAGGAATGCAGAGAGTTATTTGCTACCGTCGTCAAAACCTAATCATGGGCAGAGGCGAAGGATCTCCTTTGCTCAAAGGATCAAGGTCTGAGAGTTTCAAAGAAAGAGAAGTTCTTAAAATGAGGTTCCAAGAGAGTGGCAGTGGGCAGGGGGAGGGTCTATGTTTTATTTTGTGCCGTGTCCCACAATGGTAACACAATAGGCATTCAATACTTGTTGAATAGATGGGTGAATGAAGAAAAATTGGAAGATAATGTCATAAATGCCCTGTATGTTACTAACAGTGTGTGCTTGCATGTGCATTCTTCTAACAATTTCAGGTGAATGCTCACACCCTGAGTAAGCAAACGTGCTAAGCAAAACCCTTTGCATCATGGTATGCCAACAATTCTTCTTCCCGCTAAGCAGCATCCCTTAGCAACCGAACGTGGAGGAGCCATGTATTGTTTGGCTTTGTTTCTACTGGCACTTAGGACATCTTGGCTGCTACCTAGGAATTACACAACAAGTAAAATCCTGATTCCTAAGTTAGCAATGAATTCATGTAAACAGAAAAAAATATTTATTGTTTCAATAAATCACAAAATTGGACCAAGGCCTCGAGGAGGTTAAAGTTTCAGTGTAAATGGCAGCTGTCCAAACAATTCTACATTCTTAAATGTACTTGCCCAAGATCTTTTGTGAAACGGACACTAAGGAATCATAGCATCAAAAAGGGAATGGAAGGTGGGTGCCTGGGTGGCTCAGTCGTTAAGCATCTGCCTTCGGCTCAGGTCACGATCCCAGGGTCCTGGGATGGAGCCCCACATCGGGCTCCCTGCTCAGCGGGAAGCCTGCTTCTCCCTCTCCCACTCCCCCTGCTTGTGTTCCCTCTCTCGCTCTCTCTCTGTCAAATAAATAAATAAAATATTTTTAAAAAAAGGGAATGGAAGGATTCAGTACAGTATCACCGTAAAGCCCAAGTATTTGGTGCACTTTCTTGAAAAATTTGACAAGACAATCTCTATTTCTCTTATTTACATATATATATATAAAAAATGTTAGCCATAAGCCATAAATCTTATCATTGCTGTGGTATACTCTTGCTGGCTCTGTTACTTTCTGGTATTTAAAAAGAGTATGACTATGAACAAGAGTTGGAGATACGGTTTTGTCTGTTTTTTTTTTGGCCTTGGGTCATTATTTGATATATAAATCAAAAATAGGAGTTCGGGCTTACTACTAGATAGCATGCACTATAACAGAACCCAACGAAAGCACAATCTATTCAGAATTTGGATTATAATGAAAATCATAATTCTGCTCCAGGCAAGGTTTGGGTTTTTTAATTTTTGTTTGTTTTTTGTTTTGTTTTTGTTTGTTTGGGGCTACAGTACTTCTGCCATATAAAATATTTTTTAAAATATGATTTTATGGAAAGTCTCCATTACAATTATTTACCACCATCACTGGAATCAACGCTTAATATTTTGAAGTTTCTCTATCTCAATTTTTATTTTTTTTTTAATTTTATTTATTTATTTGACAGAGAGAGACACACAGCGAGAAATGGAACATAAGCGGGGGAGTGGGAGAGGGAGAAACAGGCTTACTGTGGAGCAGGGAGCCCGATGCAGGACTCGATCCCAGGACCCTAGGGTCATGACCTGAGCCGAAGGCAGACGCTTAACGACTGAGCCACCCAGGTGCCCCTCTATCTCAATTCTTTGATACAATGGTTTTCAAGCACCTGCTCCATGCCTCACACTATGCCAGGTCCTGTTAGAGATGCAAAAGAAATGCATTTAATAGCCCTTGGCTTCGGAAAACTTAAATCAGATGAAGTTGTAAAACCGAGAGCCAAGTGCTGAAATGCATACTACGAGCTGCGCATGCCATGGAAAATCGGGCAGACAGGGGTGTGTGGAGGACAAAGCAGTACTGGTGGGGGAGGTGGAGCTGAGAAGAGGCTGAGCAAGGAGACGGGGGTATTCTGGGCTTCGAGCTGCTGGTGCAAAATGGTGCCAGTAGGAAAATCGGGCAAAATAAAATGGAGTATCATTTTCTATTTGGGAATTTCAAAATGATCTAATAGCTACCCTTTATTGAATATTTATTAAGGACCACGCTGACTTGACTTACATCATTTAATTTAAACCTAAAAAAAAATGAGGTAAGGTGCTATTATTATCCCCGTTTTCCAGATGAGGAACCTGAACTTAGGAGTGCAGGAAACTCTGCCACAAGACTAGTAGCCGCACAAGCAGAAGTGAACCCAGGCAATGCAGCTCCCAAGTCACATTTTATACATGACATTGATCCATGGATTTCTCCATGCAGTATTCCTGGGAAGAAAGATAGGCCTAGCCTAATGTTAGTGATACAAGCTTCCCCGGAGGGAAACTGTCTAGAGCTTGGAAACATAATTTCCCAGACTCTGTAATATCCTAGGTCCCAAGGACCATCTTTAAATGGATTCCCATTCTATAAAATACGTGCGTGCTCACAAATAATGCAGTGGTGGTATCTCTTTGATCAGAGAATCTGCTGTTATCATGCAGTTCAAGAAAAGCATCCAAATTCCACACGAGAAGTCAGCCAAAGAAGTTGAGCCCTGGGCCAGTCACTTAACCTTTCTTGATCTCAGTTTCCTCATCCTAAATGAGGGGTAAAGACTTGGTGATCTCTAGGGTCTGTTTTGAAATTCTGCAAGTATTTTATAAATGTCACTAACAATTTCAGACAAACATTAGAATTCCAGAAATGGATATGTCAACTGAATAATGCGTAGCAGATGCCATGTGGAAACTCTGTCATGATCGTTCTTGAAAAATAAGCCTTCTTTGTTTCATTAGTGACACAGGAAGGCAAGTACCCCAAAGACTTCCTTTAACAACTTGAAAAGTCCTTCTAAAAAGACAAATGCAAAAGAACTGAGGTGTATTGTATGGAAAATGGGAAATGGTATTTAATATCAATTTTTTTGGTCATAAAAATACCATAGCCTCATACCTCAATTGATCTAAGTATTCAAGAGAATGAAATACATTTTACTGAAGTATGCTTGAGGCCAACAGTATCATTAACTAATTGATCTCTTGCTTAGGCAAGTGATGAATCAAGCTAAAATATCTATTTCCTGACTGTTTATGTTTAAACACCACCATTTCCTAAGGAGAAACTTGCAAATGAAGCACTTCCTCATTTAACAGAACATTCTGAAAACCAGCCCTTGAAGGGCTTTCGGTGAATTCCCAAGCACATCATATAATGATTTTAGTTTCCTCAGCCCCAGCATTGTCATGTCCTGTGATAAAAGTAAGAAGAGGTGAAAGGTTCATGTGTTTTCATTTATCCTTTTTTTCATTTACTCTTTAGAATAGCTTCATGATTTTATCTTTGTCTGTTCATGGTTGTTCTAACAAAGTGAGAACATGTCTTTTTGCACCGTGTATTTTTTTTTCCGGATAGCGTTTTAAATTTTTTATGTATTAAGCTATAATTTACCAACAGTAAAATGTACAAATCTTAAGTATACAGCCCAATGATTTTTTTTTTCCATGTTATGTATCAAGTTAACCGCTGCCCAGATTAGGATATAAAACATTTTCATCACCCAGAGAGTTCCCTTGTGCACCTTGCTAGTCAGTAACCCTCGCCCTACCGAAGTAACTGGCATTCCGATTTCTAGTCCCATGGACTAGTTTTGCCTGTCCTTGAAATTCATAGAAATGGAACCACACGTTATGGACGCTTTTTGTCTGACTGCTTTCACTTACCGTAATATTTTTTAGATTTTCTGTGTCTGGGTATCTGTAGTTCATTCCTTTTACTGCCGAATGCAGGGATATAGGACAGTCTGTTTATCCGTTCACCTGTTGATGGGCATTTGGGCTGTCGCCAGGACTAGGGCTATTATGAATAATGCTGTGATGAATATCCTTGTGCCAATCTTCTTGGGGACACATGCACTTGCTTCTTTTGCATGTAGCCCCAGAAGTGAAATTATTTGTCATAGGGTAGGTACGTGATTAACTTGCTCTGTATTTTATGAACACTATCAGAGAGCTGCCACATGAAACATCTATTGTTTATCTGAGATCTGCAGGTAGGAAAAAAGGGGAATTTCTGGGCACACTCATAGTAATCTCCCAGATCTAGCATTTGGACAGTTACTAAATAGACGATCCAGCAGTTTTTCAACAGTTTCCTGTTCACACAGACAGGGTGAATGCACCTTTTACATCCTTCATGGATGCTGGTGAAATCCTGCCCTCTACCATCAGGGAGATTGTTCTCTGGAGACCAGGTGTTGTTTCAAAACTCAGATTTCCTAACAGGAAATGTGTCACAAAACAAATCTTAGCATGTGAGGATCCTGGGCAAGGCCAAACTGACATCTCATTTGACCACTCAGGCTTCCACAGAACTTGATAACCCCTCGCGTCTAAGACTTCCCTGTGTCCCTGAACCAAGCAGTAGACGTCAGCCTCAGGAAGTCTCAGTCATTTTAAAAACCGATCTCCCTCTGTTCAGATAATCATCTTTCCTCTGATTTATAGTTGCTGGCCTGCAGGTGTTAAAAAGGTAGTCTTCACTGAGCCAGAGAGCAATAATCCCAGAAAGTATATCTCCACAGCTACACCACCCTCCCCTGTCACCCACCATCACAGCCAGCCCGCTCCTCACTCCCTCCTGCTGTGAATCTGTAACGTGCCTGGGGTCATATTTGTGTCATTGGTAGCAAACTCTTATCATTCTGCCCCCAAGTCGAAGGGAGAAAAATGCCCACAGGGATCAAGGAGAGTGTCTCCTTACACAAATCTTTTTTCTGATAAGAGGTGACCCATAGCCAGAACCAGAGATTTATATATGCATTTTGACATAAATCTGCATCTGTAATTATGAGTCATAACGATCTTTATAGGCTGCACTAAATTGGTGAAGAAGAGTTACTGTTATTGACAAAGCATTGACCTGAACATTAGTGGAGGAAGAGCTAATTATTTTTTTCTTCCTGAGGAGTGAGACTTCTTTTCTAGTTGTGAATCACTTTGAACCCAGGCCTTTGTCAAGTATCTTTTCACATCTGAAAATAAACATAACTGAGCCTCCCATACTCATCCTATATCTTTACATAATTATATGAAAATTTCAAAACACATTCTAGAAGCGTTTTGATCACTTCCAAGACAATGATCAGGGTATGGGAGGTGGCTGAAGAGGCCAATCTATATTTTGGGAAAGCAAGTTATCTGTGAGATGTGCTCCCATGTCTCAAAGACCAAAGCCTATTTTTAGCTGGTCATGCTGGGATTCAAGTGTGGATCCACCATTAGCATTAATAGAGCTAGGGGCAGCTGACTGCTGTGTAGTCAGCTCAGAAAATGTACTCTTTGGAGTGGTGGAAGGTTAAAGCGAGCTTTAAATCACAGCCTTATCATACTTGCATGTTATTGGCAAGTCTGCCTAAAAATAGAATCTCATTACTTTAATTCTACAGTATTCTTAGGTGAGCCAACCTTTATTATTAATAACAGCATTTCACATTTATATAGCACTGTCTGCTTAAGAGAACTTCACAAATTATACACATAAAACTTTCCTACCTTAATGTAACAAGCGATGGGTTCAGAGGGCAGGAGCTGGGTGGTAAGTAGTGCCCCCCCCCCACCAGACAGGAGGACGAAAGAAATGTCACAGGGTGGCTCTAAACAAAGCCACTCTTTGAAGTTGAGCCATTTTAATTCTTTCAAAGTATGTTGCGTTTTCCATCGATGATTAGCAAGGTCCTGGGGACATTCACAGTAACTTCAGGAATAATAGGCAGCTTCTATAATACATTTTGTGTATATCTATTCAGGTCTTAGCTGAATTTTGGAAACAATAAGGGCAATAAAAATGCACACCTTCCCCCCACCCCGCCTTTCTCCAACCAACCAGGTGTTTCTGAAGTGCCCTCTCTGTGGGTTCCCATATCCCACTTGGGAAGCCAAACCCAGCTATTTAGGATGGAAGGAGGATGGAACATTATCATCCACCTTTAAGCTTATACCAATTCCTTACCAAATTGCTTAGAATAGTTCGTAGAGTAAGTAGCCATGTTTTCTGGATAAATGCTGTGTGGATGTGTAAAGAATGCCTTTTGAGTATGGAGTAATGTGGTAGGCAAGATTCTAGTTCAACTATGTAGCTTAATAATTGTGTGAGTGTATGTGTATGTATGAGAGTGTGTGTGTGTGTGTGTGTGTGTGTGTAAGAGAGACAGAGATGTGTAGTGGCGATAGGTATTCAGACAGCCTGCAATTCAGTGGGACAAATAGGAAATGGGATCATAATTTCTATACAGTTAGTGCATTTTACTGAAAGCACGTGTCATCTAAAGAAGCTGTCAAGTCAACAATTCCACATTAATGACCAGAGAAGTACCTTCTCTGAGTCAAACACTGAATGGGCATGAAAACACTGAATAAGACATAATCTCTACCCTACAGCAACTTGCAGTCCAATGGGGGAAAATATGCAAAAGGGAATTTCTTTTTTTTAAAAGATTTATTTATTTACTTGAGAGAGAGAGAGAGAGAGAGAGCATGAGTGGGGGGTGGGGCAGAGGGAGAGAATCTCCAGGCAGACTCCCCGCTGAGTGGGGAGCCCAATGCAGGCCTCAGTCCCATGACCTAAGAGATCATGGCCTGAGCCAAAACCAAGAATCTGGCGCTCAACTGACTAAGCCACCCAGGCACCCCTAGGGAATTTCAATTGGTGGGAAAAGCACTTGGATAAGAATAGAGTACACAGACATTTATAGGAGCCCACAGGAGAGGAGCATGACCAGATCTTGGGTGGTCAGGGAGTGCTTCCTGAAAGAGATGGCATTTAAGGTAGCCAAGCAAGGAAGGACGGGAGGAGGAGAAAGCCTCTAAAGGAAGAGGAATCATCAGGTACAGAGTCCTCAAGGCAAAGAGAGCTTCACAAACCTAGCACTGAAAATGGGTGAGACCAGGGTGTATCTCATCAAGAGCACATAGTGGCCACTGGAAGAAGGAAGAGAATACTGACGGGCTGTGTATACCCCACTAAGGAGCTTGGGCTTTATCCTAAGAGCAATGGGAATTGACAAAGTAGTATTTTAATGGGATAAGACTGTTTCTATTTTGAAATATAGCAGGTAAGATATTTCAGCTCACTGCTTCATATTTGTACTTTTGAAAGTAGCCTGCAGTCTCTTTTTCTCCCTTAATTTCCCTTTTCTTATCTCCATATAGACTGTCCCAGGATACCTACATCTCAGCATTGAGTCAAAGTTAGCACACTGGGTCTTCCTGTGAACTCAGAAGTAAAATCAATGGAAAAACCCCCAAGACAGTGGTTGATACCTGGATACATTCAATACTCCCAGCTGCTTTTGTGACACCAGTCTCAGAGGTAAATCCTACAAAATGTCACCGAGTCTTGTGCTCTTTAGATGGACTAGGCCATGCGGAGAGGGACAAAAGAGAATTGCACAGAAAAAGGGCATTTCTCTCACGTTGACCATGATAAATATGCTTGTTCAGGGAAAAAAAAAGTGAACTAGAAAGCTTAGGAGTCTGATCTGGACAGGAATGTATATGTGTTTGTGGTTCCCAGATGGAAAAATGCTTCATAAAAGGCCAGCCCATTGGCACTGTTAACTCCTATCATGGTACCTGACAATGTTCGCAGAGGGTTGGCTGTTTCCATTCTGCAAAGCTTCAAGGGGACTTGCTGACCCAAAGGATCAAAATCATGGTGGAATAAACACCTCCAAAGGCTTCTGGAGGGGGAACAGTTCAACTGCCTTTCTTCTTCCTCCTTTCCTTCCTTGTTCAACCCCATAGATGATTCTACTCCCCGCCCCCATCACCTCTGATGCCCCACATGACTTTTGGAGAAAATACTGTGGTTATTAGTTATTAGTCTGGATAAAAAAAAAATTAAGCTGATTATTATGGACCATCCCTTCCCTTTGGAAATTTCTCTCAACTGTAAAATGGAGATTTGGGGAGGATTTGATGAGACAATCCCTGTAAAGAGCTAAGCATGGACCTGGCTTATAGGAAGACCTTAATCAATGTTAGCTATTTCTTGTCTTCTTGTGTTCCTATGAATTAGTCTGATTTTCATATGGTTCTTCAGAACAACCTACAGGTCCTGTGTCTAACATGGCAATTCTTCCTTGTCTTCCAACTTCCAAGGATTCTTGGGAGTTTGGGTAACATATTGCATTATTGTATCCTCCAATAGGCACTTACATCATTCAATGCAGTGCTCTTTTAGCAAATAGTTTTGAGCTGGAGATTTTCTGTAAGAGAAAAGAACTCAAGCTTATTCTAGAGTTTGGTAAAACTCTATTTGCACAATGCATTATCAATTGGAAAGAAATTTGGAAATATATATCAAGATCCACAAAAATGCCCAATTTTTTAACCCAATCATTATATTTTATTTCCAGGAATCTTTTCTGAGGAAATCATCCAGAAGGTAAGAAAAATATGATTATAAATATATTAATGACAGTATGATTTAAAGTATCTTAAAACTGACAACAACCTAAATATCTATCAGTAGGGGTGTGGTTTAATTCACACTGGCATATCGAATCAAGGGTATATTGGCAGCTCAATTCTGAGGGCCCACTGGGAATTTTCAGAAGGATTCTGCAATGACATCCACCCCGGAGGAAGGTTTGAAAGAACAAACTTAACAGACTCTTTCTAATACAGCCCTCTCTTGAAAGGGAGTTATTTTCAGGTGCCGGGGTGGCTCAGTCAGTTAAGTGTCCGACTCCTGGTTTGGGCAGGTCATGATCTCAGGGTTATGAGATCGAACTCTGCCTCAGGCTCCATGCTCAGCACGGAGTCTGTTTGTGATTCTCTCCCTTTCCCTCCACCCCCCACCCACTCTCTCTCGTGCGTGCTGTCTCTCTCTCAAACAAATAAATCTTAAAAAAAAAGAAAAAAAGAAAGGGTGTTATTTTCAAAATGGCCAGCCAATTTTGCTCTTCAAACGTAATGGGTAGATGGCTCTTGGATTGTAGCTACCAAATCCCGGTAGCACAGAACAATAGCCTCACGCCTCCCAATAAATGATTAGTGTAAGCACAGTGTTTTGAGGCTACAGGTTATGCTCTTAGTCAATTTACATGTGTGATTTCATTTTATCCTCACAAAAATCCAACGAGGTATTATTACCCTATTTTACAGATAAAGAAACTAAGTTCCAAAGCAGTGCAATTCATCTGTCTACTTGAAAGCCAGTCATGAAATTGTCCTGAAAATCAGGTGACCTTGTGTATATGAAACCATAGTAACCTCTCAGTACGTAGCAGCTGTTAGTTTTATAAACCACTATGCAACATTGCTTCCAGCAGTGTTAAACAATCCAGTTTTTTAAAATAAAAAGTGATTTTTGGTCTGAAACAGAAAACATGAATGCCATGTGGACAAGTTCCAGAAGAATAATTTGGCCAGTACCTTTAGTAAGCAGAGCCTTTTAGTAATTAAAACTCCTATTCCATCTGTCACTTTAATAGCCAGTTCCTTGCCAAGCTGGAGATAAAGGTAAACAATGCTTTTGGTCAACGGGGTTCTTCACTATTGGTCATGGGAGAGCCTTCCTCCATGATGGACAACCAGAACAACTTCTTGGGGAATCATGCTAAGACACTTTAGAAACAGGGAGAAAGGGAGGGAGAAGGTTGAGAATGTAGAAGAGCATGAGTAAATTTGCTGTGAGAAAGTATGCTTAGCAAATGAATTCATCAGCACGGATATATGAACTGTCATTTGATAAAATTAAATGAGGCAAACATTTAATGGTGTTAGGCTGTAGCGATCCAATTAAATGATTGATTTTCTCAGAGTAAGAGCGTTCTTAAAAACAGTCTTTTCACACAGCATATGAAACTATCCCTCAGTGAACACGTTCACCTTTTATTACATTCAAAACTTATTTTTCAGGGCGCCTGGGTGGCTCAGTCGTTAAGTGTCCCAGGGTCCCGGGATCGAGCCCCGCATTGGGCTCCAGCCCTGCATCGGGCTCCCGGCTTAGCAGGGAGTCTGCTTCTCCCTCTCTTTCTGCCTGACACTCCCACTGCTTGCGGGCTCTCTTGCTCTCTATCAAATAAATAAATAAAACCTTAAAAACAAAAAAACAAAAAAAAAAAACACTTATTTTTATAAAGCATGTGGAGCCAAGTCCCCTTGTTCTACATCCAATTACTGCTCCATTGTATCTTCAGGCAGATCACCGTGGCTTCCCATTAGGTGTGCAAACAGCCCACCAGCTATGGCAGAGCCAGAGAGATAGGGGAGAGGCTGGGCTCTTGCAGCGTTCTGGAAGCACTCTCACTGAACCAGTCTGCAGCAGGGAACAAGCCCATGCTCATTTCTAGAGGAAAACCCAGCGTGAGAAAGCCCTTGCTTTATTTCTGACCATCATTAAAGGCTTTACTCTATTAAATGGAGTCTAGGTGTTCCCTGCTTTTCAGAAGTTCGCATTATGCCACTTGGCTTTTATGAAACACCTAATTAGTACCTGTTTTCACTAACTGAAAGAAATCTGAAGAGGATTTGCACTTTTTTGAAAAAAAGCCAAAAGCAAAAACAGCGTTTTGCAGCGAGCCGTTGTAGCGGCGGCAACACACACTCTGAGGCCGCAAGAGCGACCCCACCAAGCTCCTTCCCGGGACCACACTCGGCATCTCAGCAGCAAGCGGCTCTAGCTTTGAACAGTGTCTGAGGGCATCTGTGCTTTATCTCCATTTATTTTGTGCATCCATTAGCAAGATGTGTCCTAAGGTACCAGAAAAACCTATGAGAGGTTATTTTGGGGGGCTGGGAATGCCCAACTATTTTTCCATATTAATTAATGGCAATTGCTTCTTTGCTTTACTTATATTGCTGTGGCTGATGCAAGATTTCCTAGGAATGCTCTCCCTTCAGACAGCGGGGAGACCTGTGCGTGCTTGTGCCTTTTTGCCCCATTTTTCTACTTCTACACGTTCCAGGCCAGACTTTCCTTACCTGAACTTGAAATAAGCATGATTTTGCCTCTCCTCTCCATTTCTGCTATTTGTTTTGGGCTGCTTTTCTGAAATGAGAATAATGGCCAAAAAAAAAAAAAAAAAGGAGAGAGAAATATCATTCAAACTTTTTTTTTTTTTTTAATGCTAGGGCTTACTTAAAAGAGGTGTTTATAAAATAGGTAAAGCTCGGCTTGTTAGCCTCTCCCGCGTAGAAGGTGAAAACTGTGGAAGAAGGCCAGCACTCTAACTGATGCTTGAGAAAAACTGCATCTCCACCGGAAACTTGGAAGAAAAACCATGGAATGGAAGGAAGGCGCAAATAATCAAATAACATCTCAGAAATCTTGCTCTGAGCAGCTTAATGAGCTATTTGTGTCTCTTCGTGGATTTTTTTTTTTTTTTAAGAAAAATGAGATGAGACACTTTTAATTTTCCCCTCCTCTGTAGTCTTGGAGGTTGTTTAATCTCAAGTGAACTCAATTCGCATTTTCCTGGCAGTGTTAGCTATCAGCTCAAGCCATTTTACTCATTGCATCATACTGCCAGTCAGCAAGCAGGGACCTAATTAGCTCTTTGCTTTAATGGCAATAGTTAAATTTACATTATTAATTTAAATATTACAGACTCTGTGGACTTGAGCGCATAGCTGACATAAAGATGTAAAATGAATAATAAGATGCTGAAAAACACCAGAGTCATTATTCCCATCATGTTCAAACTTTGAGCTATAATGATATCAATTAAAACTCTAATCCTGGCCAAAAAAAAAGCTTTGCTGGTTCTCTTTTGTTATAAAAGCCACAGTTATATTTAAATGCTGGGCTGGAGTATTCAAGTTTTACTTTGCAAAATACAGTGGTCGCATCTGTCAAGAGGCCTAATTACAGTTCTGATTATATTTTTTGCTTTTTAAAATACCCAAACAGTAAAAATATCGTGAGTTCGTCAGCGTCCTCTGTGCATCCCTGGCTCTTCCTAGGTCCTGAAGGGCTACAGTCATTGCGGTGTCAAAACCTGTTTGGGTTGCAAGACAGATGGGACCTTCAAAATGAAATGTACCTATGACTGTTTGCTACTATATATATAAAATGTCTCATTTAGTCTCATCTGTGATTTTCCAAGAGGAAAACGTTCCAGGAGCAATTTATCTCAGTCCTCCAGGTTTGTATCATTGAATGACCATCCGAAAAGCAGGACCAGAATCTGTTCTTAAAGGGAAACTGCCTGTGTTGGGGATGTTTTTCCATGCAGTGGTGGAACAGTATTGAATAACATTAAAAGGAATGAAATGCACCAGATGAGATAACTGAAAATGATGAACTTCAACATTCTCAGTTGGAGTATGAACCCTTTCATTTGAGTTCCTAAAATATTTCATACTGTATTTGGGGGAACAAAACAACAGGTCGAAAAAAGAGGCAAAAAACGTTTTTTATTTTAGTGCCAGATTGGGCATTTTAGCCTCCTTGCCACCTAACCAGCTCTTTACGGAGTAAACCAGTTTCAAAGTTCTTTGACGTGAGCTCCCTCCCGGGTCAAAGCCACCCTCTCCTTGAACAGGGCTGCAAGCCCAGCTGCAAAACCTCCTCAATCCCCTGACTCCAATCATGGCTGTTATTATTATTATTATTTTATCTCTGATTGAGGATTCTAATTTCCCCTTTAAGTAGGTTCCTTGTGGCCAGGCTCTGTGTCAGGTGGCACTAAGACTTTAACTCAGATCACTGGGTTGGTATTATATAATATTGCCTCTGTGGAAATGCTTGGGGAGAGAGAACCTCAAGATTCTGGAACGCCTGAGACCATGCTGTAGGTACTAAAATTTTGAGATGCTCAAATTTTGAGGCTTACCTGGAAGTAAGTCTCAACTAAAGTGACTCTCCTGGTTGTTAACTCAAGGGCCCTGTTTTGAGCCAAAGTCAACTCCAAATCCTGGGAAACCAGCCTCCACGGAAAAGGCCCCCCTCTTTCCTCTCGTCCTCATTGTCTGCTAGCTGCTGTACTTCCGGTGTGTTAAAGCTCGTGGGGCAGAGAATGCTTAGCAAATTAATAGGAGGAAAAAACCTGACTTTCCTAGCTCATAAAAGGTTGATACCTTCCAGCCATGCTGCTGAACGGAATGGGATTTATGCTGTAACTTTCTTCCCAGATGGGAAAGTGCTTTACAAATAATGGAACTAATGCAATTTATTTCTAGTGAGTAAATTTGTCACCGTGGATGTTGTATTAACTCTCTAAGGCCAATTCAATTGGGGATTCAGTAAATAAGCTCTTTCAGTGTACCACATGATGCCCCACCGGTTAGAAAGAGTCCTAGATAAATAGCAATTTGATCCTTTGCCACCTTGAATTCTATAATCCTCGAAACATGCTTTTGAGAAATGTGGAAAGGATTAATGCCTCCATTTTCCTGCTGGAGTAGCTGAGGAACACGTGCGATAAGGAATGAGTCCGGAGATCTCTGATCTCGTTCAATTCTATGACCATTTAAAGTCCTCATTTCATGAATATCTTCCAGGCTTATTCCTGGGTCATGTTTTTAAAAGGGATCGGCAAAACCGGGCTCGAAAAACACTTCTCTGACTCAGACACAGTGGCTGTCGTCCCCTTAGGTGAATTTGAAACTACCTCCTTCAGTATTCTGCTCTCACGAGCTTCTGTTTTATTCTCGCCCTTGGCCATTCTGAAGGGTTTCATTCTTTGAAGGGGCATCGCTCCGTGCATTATGTACTGGATGCTTCCTTCATACTAAGCTGAAGGTCATTGTTTATTGAGCCAAAGTTGGCACTGAGAATGGAAACAAATGGGAAAAGGATGTGTACTTGAATTCACGCTGTGTTATTTATGCCCATGGACCATGGCACGTAGCACGTATAAGGAGTTTCTATTTATTTATTTATTTCAGTGAACTCGGGTCGTCCTTCACGAAACGAATAAGTATAGCACGAAATTGGATTTGGGGAAAGAAAGAAACTTGTATTAAAGAGCAACGCATGTGACCACGCTGCAGTGCAATTCTCTGAACAGAATTCCTTTGGAAAAGTGAAACTCAAGCACCTGGCTTTACCAGACTGTTCAGTTGGGTGAGATGTTGACTGCTGGGAAAGAAAAACAAACCCGAACTCGAGGGGAAACCATTTCTTATAACTCAATGGATAATAATTCTGTAGTTGTGCCATTCGAAAGTCCGAGTAATGCTCCTTAATTCCTATGTAGCCTATGTAGGATTTAAAATGCCTTGAGGGATTTGCTGGAAGCGTTGTTTTATTTGTTTTAGGCAAGTGTTGTTTCACGTTGTTTTAAATAAGGAAGATGGAGCAGAATTGATAAGGGTTTTTTTTTTTTCCACCTAAATAAATGAGGTCCATTTTAACGTGAGCACTAATTTGGCACCATGTTTCCTTGATTAGTAGTTAGTATTGTTATTATTCCCTGAGAGTTTTATTCTCATGATGTCACCATGGGTAGCTTGGTATTTCTGAGCTTTTCCGGATTCTTTCCTGTGAGTAATTTGCCTTCTTTGGATATTTGATAGATGGCATTGTATGAAAAAAATATTAAAATACTCCAACGAACAATGTACGTGTCCATTGTGAATTCTACATGAAAGCGGTCTTGGAGCGTGTTGGGAATATAGAAGTTTGGGTCATTTGCTTTTTCCAGCTTGCCTTTTTCTATTTTGCAAAACATGCTGAATGTACTGTTTGTCCTGATGCAGACTGTGTTATTTATGAAAGGTCTGCGTGGAGGAAGAAAAAATAGGTGGTATTGTTCAAAGAACCATTAAGGAGATATTATTTGAGGTAATAATATAATTAGACTTTGTTAGAGGGAAATGTAAGTATTCGTAATTTTAGCTTTTATATAGGAATGTAGCTGTGGCTAATTAAGGGAAAAGTCAACTAATTCATAATGTTTAAATTTAGTGTTAAACCTGATAATATATCTGAAATTTCAAAAGCTAAAACAACTCCAGTGCTAGCTCAAAAGCGGTTCTTTAATTTCGGGTTCAGATAAACACTGTCTATAGTAACCAAAATTCTAATTTTATAGAGCCATCTCAATCTTAAAAGGAGTCAAAGACAAAAGAAAATTCCCTACAAATCTGCCATGTTCAAAGTATCTACTTCAAAAAAGAAATTTTTTTTTTATCTCCAATTTATCCTGACAAAAATTCTCCTGGGCTTTTATTTCAAAAGATGAAAAATGAGCCATGGCAGTCAACAGTGGATGGTGACTATTTATCTGTTTACACCTATCCATGTGATTGCTAAGAAAACCAGATTAGATTTTGAATGTGATATGAAGAATGTACGCTATTCACAAGGCCCTATTCCTCAGAGGAGAAATAGGTTAAAAACTCAAAATTAAGTTTTAGAAACCATACATTTCATTTTGGGGAACAATAACTCAAAGCCTGATTTTTTTTCAGGGAATACATATATGCCCAATTTTTAAATAAACGTATCATACAGCATGTGAATTCGTGGTTTGTAATTTATCTCAACAGCAACAAAAAATCACAACACAAATTATTTAATGATGTCCATATTTTAACTTCCGTGACAGGTGTCTGTCTGAACAATCCCTCTACATCTGCTTTTGATTAATTGAAGAATATAAAAAATGCACGAGAGAAGCCTTTTATTATAGCCTTCTTCGGCAAATACCTTCCTAAAGCAAAGGGCATTTTATCACATTAATAATAGCCCTGAAATCAGTCCCATTTTCCGTTCCTGATTTTCATAGACTGCATTTCTTTAAGAGGGTGTGCACCTGTAGGAAATGTCATATGGCAGGCAGCCACACTGCCATAATCAGAAACCAAATTCATTTTCAGAGGAAAGTAGGAAATACACAATGGCATACGTGCCTCTTTTACGGCCACATCTGCACAGCTCAGGGAAAAGTTTGCAGATATGTCTGCTGATCACATTACAGGGCTGTTATGAGAGAATAAAGTTGCACCTTTGATGGGCCATTGCAGCTGAGGTAGAGGTCCCCAGTTATTAGAAGTTTTGCATGTCGCAGAGCGGAGCAGATTGGAGACCCAGACATACTTTCTGCAACTCGCTGAATTTTTGGTCATTTCCATCAAATATCAATGGACCTGTTAAATAGAGGTGAACAACATACACGCGCGCGCGCATGCGCACACACCAGTAGTAAAGATGACTCTAGCTTATTTCTGACTTTCACCTCCACGACAGAAAGTCCCTGTGCTCACACAGTGCCTCCAGGACACCAGCTGAGAACAAAGCTGCTTTCAGAAGTAGTAAGTGATTTCATTCTATTAATGTCCAGGTGATATGTGAAGCCCATTATCACATCACTAATGTGGCAGCAGACATTTCCTGGCCAAACCAAGGTAGCTCAAATGTTTGTGAAATGTGTAACTGGAAAAGGCAGTCCTGAGAAACTCTTTTTATTTTTCACTAGTGCCCCTAAATGCGAAATGCAACCAAAAAAACCCTGATCTTTTAAATTAAAAAAAAAAAAAGACAAAATTGAACTCCACATAAAAGATCCCAGGGAACATTGAAAGAAAATAATTTGTAGGATTTAATTGAAGGGTTTTGGTAAAGCGTTTGTGTTCCAGATGTAATGTGTGGCATGTTATCAGAGAAAGCAGGGGGGAAAGCTATTAATGTAAAAAATGAGAAATTCCAGTTTGATGTCAGAACACAGAGAGTGGACGGGAATCATCCCTAACTGTCCATTGTTCTCCTGAGGACATCTCAAAGCACATTGGGGACCACCTATATGGACTCCAACAGTCAGGCACCGTGCCCCACAAAATTAATGTAAGTTGTGAGCAGGAGAAGCAGCTCCTAGACATATCAGGCATACTGAAATACAGAGATAAATAGCAAGGCTAAAAACAGAATCTGCAATATGATTAAAAATAACAACTGCTACCTAATTTTGAGGAGACATTAAAAAACAATACACACATTCTTGTTTAACATTTTGTTAACGATGCCAAGTCCATATTATCCAACTGTCCTTTCCTTTCTGAATAAAGAACTCACCTCAAATAAATGGAAATTGATCATTTTCCAGATGGCAACGCACGTCTACCCTGATTTTTTTAAATGAGATATGTTACTTTAAAAACAGTTAAGATTAGAATTCTAGGTAAAAATTTTAAGATCTAAAATGAATACAGTAAAATCAATACTGATTATTAGGAGTAAAAGTGCTAATTGAGGCTGTAAAATCTTTTAAGAACTAAGAGGAGAAAATTTCCAGTAAAGCTACAATAAATTACTATTAAATAACCAGAATATTTGTGTGGAATTTAATGTCAGTACATCAGACTACCTGAATTTTTTTTTTAAGTAGTGTATTACTGATTCAGTCCGGAAGACTATTCCAGTAATATTACAAGAACAGTGTCACTTTGGCAAATTACCTTTTCAACTTATATTGCATTATATTCTAGTGAAACCTACTTTTTAGATTTCTTATGCTTTTAAGAATTCATTTTTAATTATTGCTTTTTCTTCTTCTTCTTCTTCTTCTTCTTCTTCTTCTTCTTCTTCTTCTTCTTCTTCTTCTTCTTTTTATTTGGCCCTCAGGTCTTTCAGAGCTTAATATCTACTGTTCTCACACTAACATGAAAGCAAGATGATTTTATTGAGAGAACACATTTTAATATTGAACACAACATTCTGACAGCTGATATTCTTGATGACAATTTTAAAAGAATAAAAAGGGCTTTATTCTTATAGCTGTGTTCTTATAGGATCTGACCCAAATTTTCAGTCAACTGCCTTGAATGGGCAAATGTTGGCAAGGTCCAGATCCCCTAGAAAAGTTGCTTTCATCAAGGCAGAAGCTGGTGCTGATTTCAGGTCAAAGAACCCCAACATTAAATCTGTATGTTAGCATTTAAACACTCCATTTAAGAACTTTTCATTCCAAAACACTCCGAGGGCTCCATCGAGGCTGAAATCCACAGTCTGGAGCTACATTTAAATGGCCTGTGATATATTATTATTCCCTTTGGAGGCGTAAGGAATTCTGGTCTTTCTCAACAGCTGCTTCTCTATCTTTCCCCCCCTCTCATTTAGTCTCATCGTTTGCACTTGATCTAGCTACTTCTTATCCCCCCAGAAAAAAAAAAATCACATTTCCAGCTTTCTAGCCATATTTGAGGTTTTATCCATCCACCCAGAGAAAACAAGAGGGAAACGGAGACATTGTAAACTGGGCAACAACCTGTTCCTCCTCATAATCTTGATGGACTTGGTCGCCTTCCAGCATCTTATGGGTGACACGGAGTGACAGTGTTCAAGATTCCTGAGGGCCCCCAGGAACACGGTGGGAAGTTCCCCGAGCTGAGGTCAAGCAGGTCTCACCTTCCTGGTTGGTCCCTATTAGTGTTCAAAGAGCCCACGGAAATAAGAGTGAGCACAGATTCATAAAAACCTGGAATCTACCTCAAAGAATATCTCTTCAAATAGGTCCTTTTGCAGATGAGAACTGAGGACCATGAAAGTAAAGAGTTAACAAAGAATTGGGAAGAATCTCCTGCCTTCATCTCCATCCCAGGGGTCTCTTTTCAGGACATAGGCCACCCAATGGTTTCTACAGGCACCTGCAGTTTTGCTGGTTGGTTACTTCTAGGGAGTCTTTGGTGGAAACTGTTTAAGTGGCCCTAAGCGGGTAGGCATTATGGACAGTCTGTAGTCATCCAGAGCTCCCAAGCTGAGTTTCTGAACAAGTAGGTAGGCAAACACCAATAATATAAGGCACATGCTTCAGACTTACTAGGATCTGCACATAACCCCAGAATTCTTCAGGCATGTTGTCAGTATATTACAGCTTATATAATTGTCAATTTTCTGCCATGAACATGTATTTTTTTTCTTAAAGATTTTATTTATTTACTTGCCAGAGAGAGAGACACAGCGAGAGAGGGAACACAAGCAGGGGGAGTGGGAGAGGGAGAAGCAGGCTTCCCGCGGAGCAGGGAGCCCGATGCGGGACTCGATTCCAGGACCCTGGGATCATGACCTGAGCGGAAGGCAGACGCTTAACCAACTGAGCCACCCAGGTGCCCCGAACATGTATTATTTTTAATAAAAAATCCTAAGTGTTATAAAAATATCACCACTGATCATAGCACCTGTTTGACATCCCTTTACAGTTTATGAAGACTTTCATGTACTTATTCATCATATCTTTACAAATACTGTGATGTAGTGTTAGTGTCCCTATTTTCCAGATGAGGAAACTGAGGCTCAGAGGGATTAAGAGACCTGCCTAAAGATACTTAGCTACTAGGAGGCAGAGCAAGAACATGAAATCCAAGTCCTCTGATCCTAAATCACAATCCCCCTTGACATGAACATTAAAATGGCTTTTTTACAAGTTTTCATGAGCATCTTGATGAATACAGGTCTCTGAGAAGCCCAGATGTGTTTTCCAACTACTGCTTGGCTTTTACGTCTCTTTTTAACATCCTCTTTTTACTCTCTTTCAAATTTAATTTTGAGAGAATAAGATCCCGAGTCACCTAACTGGCCGGGAGACACTTGAGGACTGGGAGCCAGAAAGCCCACACTCAGGGAAATTGAGGCAGGGCTTGAAAGCTGAATGCATTTTGGGAGCACATCTTTTTAGGGCCTTAGGCACTTTATCTGCACACTTTTAAAATTTTAACGTCCTGTGAGTTCATTATAACCCCCTTCTACTGTAAGGATGTTTAACAAATACAATTGTCCAAGGAAACAAATCAATTAAGAACAACAACCACCCTAAGGAATTCAGTAATTTACTTACTACTAACTTAACATTCAGTGTACTTCAGGTAACATCTATCAGCTCTTCTCCAGGAGATGTCTTAGGACGCACGGCAATTTACGATGGGGTCTGATGTCGGAGCTCTTGGGACAAAATCGGGAGCTGAAGTGTCTGAGAACTTGAAGTGAGCTGCTCTGTGTTTTCTGCCTCTCATTCCTCAAGGAAGCCTTTCTCTTACCCACAGCCTTAGCAAGGAAGGAGACTTGCATGAAAGGGCCAGTTTGGGATCCTTAGATTATCTGGGAGCACTGCCCACCACGACTTTTACTAACATTCAGTTGGGTCGGGGCCATAGCGCCAATGAGGAAAAAAAATAAAAGACTCTACTGTCCAGCTGTGTGAATGGCTGCCATCTTGGCTCCCTGCAGTGAAGTTCTCTAGTTTTTCTGGTTATGTTTCTAGGGAGACTAGAAAACCTACAATATGCATGCCTGTGCATACATATGCGCGTGCACACACACACATACTCACACATATGAAATAAACATTACTTAGAGGTGGAATTCTGGTTCAGGCATCGACTCTGCCCCAGATGTATAAAAGTAATAGTAGCATAATCTTTTAAACCATTATTTCCCTTTCTAGTTTATTTTTATGTTGTTTATTCAGCTTTTTGTATACATTTTATCATTTCTGTTTTGTTTTTCTGATTATTCACACTTCCTAGCATATTTCTTCTATAGTTTTCACTTCAGGCCAAGGACATATTTAGTGACCTCAAAGCTTTCAAGTAGAATTCAACATGTTGAATTAATTTCTTCTTTATTCAAAGTGTTATTATGAGAATAAATGTGAAAGCACTTAAATTGTAAAGCAATATATACATGCAAGATGATATAATTGCTAATTTAATTCATTAACTGAATTCATGTATTCATTTATTAAACAAATATTTATGTAGTGTCCATCATGAAGCAGTACAATGCCAAGTGTTTGATGAAGTCAGAGTTGCCTGAAGACTCCCATAATTTTGGTTTGTGGACAGTAACTTACCCGTGGGTAATATGCCTTTGAAATTGTTCCTAATAAAAAGGATAGCATACACGAAACCTTTTTGTTTTAAATTTGCAAACAACTGAATTTGACTAAGACTTTGAAAACACACCATTCTACTCACAGCAAGAGTAATTTCTTAGCCTCATCCGCTGCAGGAAATTTTACCTAGTAAACAAAGGCTAGGTCTGCGCAGTGCAAAACAACATAGCTATTTGGTCTAAGTGTCTACCTAATTTTATCATTACAGAAAGCAAATTAAAATAACATGCCCTTAGGGGATTTTTCTTCTTTTCTCCTTTTCTTTTTATTTACTGTTGTTGTTAGTGGATGAGGTATTTTGAGAGGAGGGGGTTACTGAATAATTATTTTGGCGAACTGCATTGGTCCAGGGGCTGGGCATAACTCTAAATGCTTTTTGGGTTTTGATGCCCCTAAATCACATTAGATTTTGTTATTTGGATTTCATTGTCATTTTTATCGAATTGAATAGCTTCAACCTTACTTTATCAAAAACAGGGTTTCTCTGAATGGTAGCGAGGTAAAAAGAGAGGCAGAGAGATGGTGAGTGGAGAGAGAGAGAGAATCATTCTCCAGTAAGCCAATATTCAGGATCTACAGACAAATACTCATTTTGCAATTTCTGCTTGTGTTCTATATAATGTGCCTTTTGTGCCTGATGGCACACAAAAAAAAGGGAATATACATTTCTTTTTTTAAATAACAAACTCTTTAAAAGGAGTTTCAAGCTCCTGGAAGTCAGCAAGTTTATCTTATTTTCTCTCTCTAGCACGTAGCCTGGGTCTGTCCATGTTTGTTAAATAAACAAATGAGTGAGTGAAGGAATGAACGAACAAACCAACTACAAATAAGGGAAGCCTGACTTTTTAAACACAATCTAATAAATAATAATAATGCAGTTTCCTCCTGTCTTGAGACACAGCACAGTGCTTGACCCGCACCAGACTTCCAGTAAGCGTTTGGTGTGTGGTGAATTCCACTGGCAAATGCTAGCAACCTTTGTAAGTGAAAACCAAAATAAAACAAAAACAAAAACAAAAGAACCTTAATCATTTTGTCACACATTCACTCACATTAAGAACAGAGGCTCTGAGAGTATCCAGTAAATCACAGTTTCCAGAATGTGGCTGGTGGCATTATCTCCATTTTCCACACTAGAAAACTGAGATCCAGAGAGTTTAAATGATTTTCTCAGAATCTCCTAGCTAGTGATAGAACGTCAAACAACCACCAAGGTAATTCCTTGCAAAGAGTTTTTGGTGACATCTCAATATGCCAGCCTAGCTGTAGGCCTTGAGAAACTCAGGCCTTGTACACTGGATGGAAGGTGGGAGCTTCTAGAAACAGTGGGGCATTCCAGGATTCCGCTCTTGTGATACGGAACCGGGTGTTGAATCAGAAGCTGGGTAAGCATTACTCTGAGTTAGAGCGGTTGTATATATTTGTGAATGAATGAATTATGGTAATACCAGCAGCCTCCACCAAAGCTAGTGAACAAGGCTCCAGCCAGTACTAATCAACATGCCACCAGAATTTTAAAGAACATCAAGCACATATAAAGTTAGTCTGAGCTAGGAACAAAGCTATGCTAAGGTCATAAGCAGTGAGAATTTTGTGATGTTGCTCAGGGTACAGCGGTGATTTCCCGAAGGCAGGTCAGTGCAAATATTTTCAGAGGTCCACAGCAAAATAAGAGAACTTCTTTTAAGAGAGACAGCGTAGGAAGTCTTTCCTAACATTGAATTTATGCAATTTGAAGGACTTCATTCTTGGATTATGGTCTTCTATTGCAGTACTAAAATTCCCCTTTTTGTATGAAATGAGGATGTGAGGAGACTGGGTGTATTCAACGTCTTTACTGGTCTGTAGGTGGGCGGGAGTTGGCAATTCTCTGTTAATCTTCAGACTATTTCTGGAAACTTGGCCAGTTCATGAAATGCCAAGGTAAGGTAACCAACAGACCACAGAACTTCACCTGTCTGCCTGCTTTCACGAAAGTAAATAGAGCCTGGGACCACAAGTCACGGTGACCGTCTATCACTCTCACGACTGCCTGCAACAAAAGTGTGGTGACACCGGGACCATCCTCCTCGTCCTGGTGTCTGCAACTTTCTGGGCGTGTTACTGACTGGACGGGAGGTTTTCCCAGTCTGTTTTGAATTCATTCCTATGCTGACACAGGCTGCACTTTCAACCAAGTTTTTCCACTCAATGCTTCGTTGGATTCCCCTTGATGAGAGAGAATTCAGAATCTCTTGGTTCCCAAATCCAAAAAGCTTTCTAATGCACTGGGGTCAGGGAAAACTGAAGCAGTGCTTGCTTCAAATGACAGCCACACCTGCCGCCAACCTCCCCATAACGGTCCTGCTTTTCGGGATGGGATGTTAATTTCAAACCAGAAAGTCTAGTGAGTCAAGAAATAGAAGTTCCCCATGTGAGACCAGGGCTGTTTAAGAACACATGGTCTACTCTGATTACACACACATGGGGTTCTGCAATCATTAAAGAAAGATCACACTGATTCTGGGCACCCCAGCTGTCTGAATGTTCGGGAGCTTAGATTGTCACGTGCTTTTTGCTGTTATTCGTGTTGAGATCTTTTCATCTCGTTCTCTCTCTCTCTCTCTCTTTTTTTTTTTTTTACATTGGTCAGAGAAAATGGGTGACGCTTTTCCTTTGAAGAACTTGAACAAAAGTTAGAAACGACAACATCCGTCACAACTGGAAACTCTGTATTGTACTTGTTCACTGAACAAGTGAACTGTCAGGAAAGCGAGCTGGGCCGGGAGGCAGCTTCCCCAGACCGTGAGCTGGACAAGCCATGACACTGGGCTTTGAACCTACATACTCCTAATCCAGCAGATCACGTTGCTAGACAGCAAACTCAGTGAGAACTTTGATTTAGCAGAGAAATCCTGTAACAGCAGAGAACTCCAGAGTTGCTGAGCTGCTTGTCTAAGAATGCCTAAAACGGTCCTTCAGAGCCAGCGGATACTGATGGACGATTCACTGAACTGCATCTTCCCAAACTGGGGCAGTAATGAAGGAGGAAGACTTATTTCCCAAACCCTCCCCTTTGACCTTCTCTAAGCAGCCTAAAAAACATGGATTCAGAGAAAAATAAAAGCACATGTTCAAGAGAATGTAGACTACCCAGATGTTGTGCATCAGGGTCCAGAGTTGCTGACTGAGGGCCGTGCACATCTGTGGTATTATAAGCTGCCAACCATCTATGCAAATACGGGGGGAGGACCCCAAACTAGCACCTCAGACATTTACAAGGATCCGTTCACATGAACAAATCTGAGGAGGGCCATCTACGCTGATGTTAACATCAGACGGCGTGCTAAAAAGAGAGCTCTGGACTCGGAATGAGTGAAATTGGAATTCTGGTCCAAATTCTGCCGTTAATTAACCATGTGTCTTAGGCAAGTGATTCTGCCTCTTTGGGCCTTACTTAATTTCATTCTATGTCAAACAGAGATAAGACTAGAACATCTCCAAGGTCTCCAGCATCTCTAACATTTTCTGATTCAAGTTGTTGATCAAATATCAAGAGAGGATTGTTAAGGACTAGCATGGTTTTCGAGATAAATTTACGTCCTCCTCCTTGATGCATAATGATCACCTTCTCTAGTAGACCACAGCCCAAGGGTCTGGCGGAAGGGGGCCTAAAAGCTTAAATCCAATCTTGGCCTTGGAGGGGTCGGACATTCTTGTGTAGGGGATAGGACACATGCATCAGCTGCAGTACAGGGCAACCCATGCCCAGTGCCAAATGCTCAGCCCAGGCACTACACCGAATTCAAAGGAAGGAAAGCTAGGCCATCATTTGGGGCAGAAGAAATTCTTTTCAAGGAGAAGCAGAGCTTTAGCCAAATCTTCTCTGAAGGTGAGAAGCTAGATCAGACAACTTCTTAAGATCCTTAGAATTCTAAGATTAGAATGAATTAGCAACAATTACTGTTCTTAGTACATAAAGACTCCACCTCTAATAGAGCTGTAATTATTCGTACCATGAAAATTAGTAACATTTATAAAGGACTTGTTTCTCTAGCACAGATATTTCAGGATGGTTCATTACAGATTTCTTTGACTAATCACATCATACAGGCGAACTACCTTCCATGTGACTTAATAACTAATTCTGGTTTAAGTAATTGTTTGAAAATAAATTGAAGATGACTGCTGGAAACTATTGCCGCCAAACCACTAGGATTTCTCTCTTGAACATCCAGTAACCATCTCCTCACCATTGGTCATTCTGGGGTCACACATGGGCAGTGAAAAAGAACGAAAACCATTATTTGGCCACTCTAACGAGGTCTTCTCACTGGACCACCGACCTTTTCGCTTGGAAATTGGTGGGCAGGGAGAAGAGCAGAATTTAGAGATCTGCCATCATCAGGCAGCGTTGTGATGTCGCGCACAAAGAAATTTAGTAAGGACACACACACAAGCATCCCCCTGGTAGGTGGCAGAGAGATGAGTGTGGTGTGTCCCGCCTTTCAGGGTGCCCCAAACACTATAGTTCCCCAGGAGAGAAGAGGACTCCCACTGGCAACGTTCAGGGTGGAATTTAGAGGATGTCAACTTTAGAAATAGAAACAGGGACAAAAGGCTAATTTCACATAATTGGGCCATCCCAGGTTTGCAGCTCCGACGGTGGTTGAAAAGGGAAAGATTTTAGAAAATAAAAAGAAAGCAGGAGTAAAATGGGAAAATGCTTATTTAAAATTAATGTCACACCTCATGTTCAGTTAGTCTCTCGTGAACTTTGCCTCACTCCCACACCCCTGCTTGTATATGCTTAAACTTGCAGACAACCATAAAATTAGTTTACATAAAAGCGCTAATTAACATACACCGCTGGAGGATAACAAACCAATCTTTTCATCTATTTTTAAATTCTTATTGTGAATCCTTAAAATATGCCCTGTTTAAAAGCATCACTGACTCAATTTTAAAACAGTGCCAAAACCTGCTTTCCTAATCGGCAAACTCGATAATTCTACCCCAAACCTCAGCGCACTCAGCAACAATTTAATAGCAAATATCTCTAGTGGGACTTCATATTACTAAGATTCTATTACTTTTTATATTACACAAAAAGTGCTAGTACACTCTAAAATATTATAAATAGTTCAGACCAGGCAATGCTTGTCAAAATATGTGAAAGTTTATTTTTTTGCACTTAGTAACCTGGGATTTTTATCTTGTATATTTATAATCTATAATGTGCCTCCCATAATTAGTATGAAATGTAGATTACTAATCAACTTCCTAAAGTTTCTAGACATTTTATTTCTGTTAATATGATTACTAAGGGTGATAAGTTGTATGGTTAATAACCCAATCCTGCTACTAAATGCAAATTCTAAACATATCTTAAAATAATTGCATAGATGCCTAAAATGGGCTTCTTTAATTATATTCTTCTTAGACTGCTAAGCAGCTTTTTTTGATTAAAGGCATTTGTGTTTATGTTTCTTGAAGACTTTTAGTTTGAGGTTTAAGAGACATCTATTAATCTAGATGCTTATTTAATAGATAGATGTTGTAATACATTTTAAGTGACGTATAAGAAGTATACATCCCCCCTTTAACTAGTAATACTTCATATCTTGACAGAAGTCTCCACAAAACTGTTCAGTTTTTGAAATGTTCAAGTTTTTTCATCATTAATATTAGTCCAACTAGAAGTATATGGGAGTATGTCAATCTATAAATATAGAGATATTCCACATAGAAGAGATTTTATAATGCTTGTATCTTTTCAGCAATTTCATGCTAGTTCAATTGTTAAATTGATCTTTACTCATTTATTTTGTGACCACTATGCTGTTTATTTATTTGTAATAAATGCTATTCACAATGCAAATCAGTTTTTAGTAAACAATTCACATGTTTTAATAGAGATGGATTGCAAAATGCCACTTCCGTTGCAAAGCAGATCCACTACCGACATTTGCACTGAGTGGGGATTGACATGCTAGCAGCACAGACATATGGGTCTCCCTCGCTTCACAAAATGTCCCCGAGGGTCGCAGAATGACAATCTTTTGGCCCAGCTCCCTGCCCCTCCTCTTCCCTTCACTGTTTCTCTAGTACGTTCTATCCCTCTAAACCCCTCTTCACATTAGTATCATGAGTATTCATCTTTTAAAAACATTTACAAGGAGGTATGGCTGTCACAGGAACCAAAATACTCCAACTTATTCCCTCCCTATAGGCAGATTTCACCAGCCAGCCAAATCGTAAGGAGCGGCTCCTTGATGAACCCTGACTCAAACAAAGGAGGGCTAACTGGAAATCTTTCATTTAACACGCAAAGCGCATCCCGAGCCCTGGCACGGTCTTGCTCACAGGAATGGAATTTTCCACCTCCTCAGTGAGGGGAAGCATAAAACTGCTCTGTGTTCTCTTTGGCAAACATGCAGCCCTACTTCCTGACCATTTCCGTGGCCTAATCTGGACTGTGCCCCAGAAAGGGACTGACTCCCATGCAAAGCCTAGATGGCATCCTTGGTCTCTGATCCACTAGTCAGGTGCCTGGAAGGGACAAAGTTCAGAATAGCTTTAGTGGGTTGACAAGCAGATGCTGTCTTGTCTATCAATTTCTTATACAAACAATTCTGACAAACCCAGGACCCATTGCTGTTCCAAAAAGGTATTTGTGTTTCCAGGTGTAGCAGTCCATAAGCGTAATGCCCAGGGGCTTGGAATCATCAGGATTCCAAGCTCCTTCTTTTATAGACACAGAAAATAAGACCCAGAAGAGGTTAAATGATTTTCCAAAATTAGACAGCTAGCTAGAATGCTCCTGCTTTTCTTTACAGGCTTTTCTTTTGGCGGGGGGATGAGCCTTCACCACCTTTACTGGTTTTACAGCTATTAAGGAAACTAGACCACAAGGGATGTTGGCATCTGGCGGGGATGGGGAGCACAGTGAGCAGCAGTGTGCTCATCTTGGCTTTCAGAAGTCAGGTGGGTGCCTTTCTGTTCTTGTTAATGACAATATCTGCAGCCTAAACAAAAACCATTCACCTCAAGGTTAGCCTCCTCATAATGAAGAGTCTCTAAATTCTGAGTCCCAAAGCAAAGAAAAGCCACGTAGCTCTAGATCATTATTTGTGGGGAAGAGTGGAGAGGTGGTGGGTAGACGAATGCACAACCAACAGCCCTCCAACCCCTCTTCCTGCTTACTGCCTTCAGGTCTTACCACCTATGATTGTTTCTCCAAAGCCTCTCTTCTCCCTCTAAAACTCCTCCGAAACACTTCTGCGCTCTCCAAGATGTGCTCCTGCTCTTCGACCCTCCCCAACCATGTTTATTATATAAACTAAGTAGTTCTCTGGGCTTCTCAAATCTGCATTTCTACTTTTACCTGTGTGTGTGTGTGTGTGTGTGTGTGTGTGTGTGTGTGTGTGTGTCCATCCTTGTTACCCACCTAATCTTGAGTGTAAAGGATGTTTTTATAGATTTTCAAGCTTCTATGACTAGAGCTGATGTCTTTTGTGACAATAACTAGAATAAATGGGTTGGCCATGTCATGGAAAGCTCTTTCAATGTGACTAGCAAGAGGGTAATCTTCCCTGTCCTGGCCCTCAGTGTCCGCCTCCTGCCCACCCCCACAGGTAAACAGAGGGCACATTAAAGTTATTAAAGTTATTTCCTCATGCAAGGGACATCGGTTGTGGTGGAAGACGTTCAAGCACCTCCCTTCTGCAGCGAAAGAGATTAGAATCTACTGTTCGTGTCAGAGGATATTTATGAACTTGTAGAGTCCTACTAATTATACCATGTATACAATTCTACATGAATGAACCAAGCTGTCAAAAATCCAGGATGACAAAATAACTGGATAACAATCTGTTCACCTTTAGGTGCCTCTACTTAACTCTGGAAGTGCCTCCCAACTCTCTTGATTGCCCCTACCCAAAAACTTCACGTGTTCCTTTGGTTAAGTTGGTCAAATGTTAGATCAAGACCAGGCTGTGAGGAAGTTGTTCAGGAGTTAAGTATCGATGCCAGAGAGAGAAAAAAATAATGAAGACATTTTGGTTGTAAAAAGGCACTTGGCTTTCTGCCCGTGGCCAATTTCCCCATTCAGTAGTGGCCATTGAGCCTTCCTTATTTCTCCCCTGTTGTTTTTCCGCCTTTTTTTTTTTTTTTCAGAAATGATACCAGTCCTGACAAAAGAACTCAAAATGCTAGCGTCTGAAGGGTTTTTTAGGCCCTGAGGATATAGGTGTTGGTATATAAGTCAATTCTCATTCACCCGATCCTGGCTCGCCAAGAGGAGATATGAAGTTGTCCGCTATACTGTTTATAACAGCTGGTGAGAGAGAACACATTTTAGAAAGCCTTCATTATGAGGTATTCAAAACTCAGGTAAAGTCCCCAGATCTTAACTTTTCAGAAAACTCAAATCCAGAAATCCAGGATTTGGGGGTTCTGAAAAGGTTTTGAGACCATCTCATATTGTTTTATTTGACAGGTAAGGAAATTGACAACTGAAAAGGCAGGAATCATTAGCTCTCTGAGATGTTTAGGGACTAAAATGGGAAAGAGAAAGCATTAATTGGTGTCATTCTAAAAAGTAACCTTTTGTTTGCATAGGTCTTCTTATACACACCTCCAGTTATTATATAAATAATAATGCCATGGATCTATGCAGGAAAATAACCATGCTAAGTTACAGACAATATTTAGTAATAGTGATTTTTCTTAAATACTCAACTGTCAGCTTTTAAGGACCAGTGTCTCAGCAGAGAAGGTGCCCGCACCCCCTGATAACTTCAGAACAGGGAGGGCTGATAAGAACACAGAGCTGCCATTGCCTTCTCTGATGGAGGAAGCAACAGGATCCTAGGAAATAAGCAGTCTGGGTCTAGTTTTAGATCTGCCACTAAGCAACTGTATGGTCTTGGGCAAGACCTCCATTCTCTAGGTCTTGAATTTTATGTGCAAATCAAAAGTTTTAAACCCCCGAAACACATCCTTCCAGCTCTGAAATTCTTTTAAGTTCATTATGTAGAGCTAGGGAGCGATCGCATGATCTCCATGTGTGTGCTCAGGGCAGATGTTAGGTCCAAACCCTGCAACCAGCAGAGTTAAGAGGAAGAAGAGGGTTAAAGATGTAAGCATGTTGGAACAGCAGATGAACAGAGGAGGCCCCCAGCTCCTGCATATTTCATGTAGCCATGTTATTGATAGGAGAGGTTATAGAGAAAGGAGTGTCGCGGTTTTCCAGGGGAAATCAATAGAAACCACGGTACCTGACTCAAGAGTTCAAGAAGATTGGAGACAGGAGACGGGCAGGGTGAGGATGGCATGGACATGGTACCAGACAAATACATAACTCAAGGGGTACGCATGAGTAGAGAGATCAGGCCAATAAGGTCATGCCTCTGTCACCTACTATCAGCATGGTCAGCCATTTTCAAACTTCGTTGAGCTTCAGAATCCTGCTGCGGCAGCCACTACTGGGTAAAGAACCAATAGACATTCCCTTCATTCCCTGCCTCCTGTCCCCCTCCACCAAACCTCAAGCCGGCATGAGCTCCAGGTAAACGGGGTTCCTTCTCAGACCCAAAGTCCAAAGTCAAAGAATCCCTTTCAGGTGTTAAATACAAATACGCCTGAACCGACACCCAGGCATTAATTTTAGCGTCTTGCCAGGGCCACGGCTACCTAGACACAGACGATACAGCCAGCTTTCAAAACGGAGTAGCCCTGATTTAGGTGCTGGGTAAATTAATACTCCATTACTGCATTTCTGCTCATCGTTTCAATACAGAAGTGTCAGAGAATGGGGAGATGAGATCCACTTGTAGGGAGGAGGACGGATGAAGAGGCTGCTAGCCATGCACTCCTACCTCCTTCGTGAGAGAACGAGCCCCGGGGAGCAGATTCCAGCTAGAGAGAAGACCTGCTGGGCCACCGACACAGCAGCCTGGAGGTGGCTGAGCCGATTTGTCTGTGGTTTTTGTTTGCTTGCTCACTTTTCCATGTGAAAAAAAAAAAAAAAGGTGTTTTTTTTTTTGCGATTTCTGTTTTTGAGGTTTTTCAGCATTGAAAATGTATGACTTTCGTTGTGAGAAAATAAACCATAAATATCTTAATATAGTGCAAAATAGGAATTTGAAAACTGCTATTCCTAAGAATATATGAATTTCTTTTAAAACATGATATATAAAGTAATATATATGAGTGTGCATATATATTTTAAAGGAACCAGTAGTTAGCATAGTACTTCAGAGAAAAAAATTGTGAATATTGATTTTTTTTTTCTTAATGAGATATTACCTGGGAATCACAGCCAAGGTAGGACTATTTAGACTACTTTATCCTTAACCTTTCTCCATATGTAAATTCACAGACATCAGACTATAAAATATACTTGCGACATCTCCAAAGGGACCTGAAGTCTGGTACAAGCTCCTCTTTGGGAAATGAATGGTTCTATCTTATGTCTAAAGCACTCCAAAAGTTCTTGGGATAGCCATTCAGCAGTTCCGTCATATTTACAGATCATCAAGTCCAACAGACTCTCCTGGTGTTGTTTAGCGAAACTCACTTTCTTCTGCTCTGTCCAGTGAGGTGGCGAAGGCCCGTTTGCAGTCTCCAGAGTTCTACCTCATTGCCTGGAGGTTAATTCTGTCTCCCTTCAGCCTTCTCTTCTCCAGGATAAATAACACACCTCTTTTCCTTGTGTACAGAGTCTCCAAGCCCTGTCATCATTTCCCTCTTTCTATACATGAATTCTATGTCATTTTCATACATCTGTTTTAAGTTACAGACCCAAAGTGTAATGTTCAAATAAGAACCCAACCTACGATGAATTTACACAAGGATTATTTCCTAGCGACAAATGGTACTCGTCTTCACACAGCCCGGGATAATACTGTTTTCTTAATGCCATCACCAGGTTAGTAACTCGTGTATTTCTGGAATACCGGATCTTTTCCAGCCAAGTCTACGTCAAATTACACTCCCTATCTCGCCCCTTCTCCTACCACCAACTATTCCCCCAAAGAAAGTCACTGTTAATAAATTTAGATGTTAGTTCTTCTAATGGTTTCCACTTTAACTCCAAATAAATATCTACACCTCCCTTTCTTGATTTTTCAACCTTAGGGAGTCAGTAGCTATTGACTGCTCTACATGAAAGATGAAAAATTTCACTCATCTATACGCCTTCCTTCTCTCTCTATCTTCTCCTCAGTTTAGGTTAATTCGTCCTTTTTTACTTCTTCGGTTGGGTAGCTGTATACTTTTAAATGATACAATTATATCTCCATTCCTGGATCTAGCAGCTTTAGAAAATATCTGTTGACCTTAGGACTCTAAGATAAGGAAATTAACACAGCATTCCACCCCCGGACATCTGTTAGGGTATAGCTTTTAGACTGCCAAAGTTTATAATGTTTACCTTCAGTTTTATAAATATTATGACTTCTGATACTATTATTATATAAATATTATTTATTGCAGATGCAACAAAAGGGAAATTAATCCTAGGTCACCAAACGAATACTATTCAGAATATAGTGCTCTGAGCATCAGGATCAATTAGAGTCTCTACTCTTAAACTCCAACAAACCCTCCACTCATGCCATAACTTAGTTTACTTTTTCTTTGAGTCCTGGCTTTTTAGGCAGTTTTATAAATGCCGTAACTGGTTGCAAGCAGTTAAAACTGATTAACAATGAACTTGTTGAAAGAATATAGTGTCAACTGTCAAAATGAAAAGGAAAGCAAGGGTTGAAGCAACCACAAATTTCCAAGATAATCGATTAGATTGTGAAACTATACAGAGAGTCCCCTGGCTCCTGGCAAAGACCATCGGATTGGCCTACGTTGGATCACAAGCTAAGGGCAGGGCACCTTGATTGACAGTCCCATCAAGGTTGCACACAGTCTTGAAAGGTCGGTCTCACAAATAAAAGCAAGTTACTGTTCCCAGAACAAGAAAGAACAGAAGCAGAGTAGACAAAACAGTACCATTTATTAGGTACAATAACACTCGTTGCATTTTAACTAATAAGTAATTTGGGTAGTTAACCGTACGATAGTGTCCTTCCCTATCAGATTTTATGTTCCACGAGGAGAAGTTACCTATATTATTTGTTCTCTTAATCCACATGCCTAGCCCAGTATACAGCATCTACAAACACTTACGAAATATTTGTTGAAAATTGTTGGAAAACAAGAAATGCCAAGGGTTTGTGGGATACGCTGCATAGACTACCTCTATTTATTTTAGTAACAAATACTTTCAGGTGGCTGAATTACATATTAAAGTCGAGACTGTTCTTTCCAAAGTTTTCTATTACAAGTTTTGTATTTTAAAAGAAAAGCACCAGACTTCTAGATCATGGCCGGAGCCCACGATCTTGTCTGCATGTTGCCCACACAACTAATGGTGTACAATTATGTGATGCAAAGAACCAGTCAGCGATTTGAATTTTCATTATGCCTTCAGGGTGTCACAGCCTATGGATCCCTGCAGCCAGGATTTGATAAAGCGACATTTAGGACCTGCTCAAATACCCCCGTCCATAAAACGCCTTGCCCTCCCAAGGAATCAAGCCTTCCTCCCACTCTTCTCTGTGCCACTTTCCCCAGTTCTTAACAAATTGAGTGAGAGTTATTTGTGTATGTATCTGCCTCTACAGCTAAACTATGAGTCGTGTAACAGAAGAAAGTATGTCAGATTCATCTTTGTATCCCCAGTGCCTATCACAGAACTGGACAAATAGGAAGCATTTATTAAATGTTTGTCGAATCTAAATCACCATCAAGAAAAAAAGTCTTCAACAAAGAAATATAATGAGTTCATAGAAACACCAGTCCAGACTCTAAAGAGAGATTTCATCTTCATTTAAAATAATAAGACCAAAAAAGAAAAGAAAAGAAGGAAAAGGGGGTGGGACGGAGGGGAAAAGGAAGGAAGGAAGGGGAGTTTTAATTCTTTAAATTGTAGAGAAATTTTAAGTTATTTTTCAAGTGAAACCATTCATGGACTGGCCAGAGAAGTATAATATCTCTAAGTGAAATGATGACTAAAGAACGACGAAGAATGCAGAAATTATCCTCTCTAAAATTTCCATTTGTTTCTATCAATCAAGAATTTTAATAAGGAAATTTCAGCAGGAGTCACTAACTCCTCACCAACGTCAGAAATTTAGTTTCACTTTTCAGAAACTTCATGGCCATGCTTGCGAAATCAAAACTGTAATTCATATCTAGACAATACCTAATTATTACTGATTACTAAGAAATAAGTCAACAAAGATATTTTCCTGTTTACATTCTTATCAGACTGTATCAGAACCATCTGTTTTCAAGTTTGTTGTTGCTGGGGATTTTTTTTATCCCAAGGGATAAATACTCCACATTGTTCTCCAAATATATGCATGCAAAAATGCCTCTTGCTGCACAGCTGCAATGTTCACTGAAACATTTGGGTGAGGGGAAAAAAACCCCACATATTCTTCTGAGAGAGAAAATGAAAAGAAAATTTGATATCTCGCCGAATTTACTTACCTTCAAATGAAGGATATGTTGGGGGTCTGTCCCAACTCTAATTACCATCTCCTCCTGTGTATGGGTGACTACTGACTTTGCTAAAAGTATATGTGTAGCTTTATGACATTAAAGTAACTCCAACCTGGAAAGCATAGTAAAAGACTCTATAACATGAGAAAGATTCTGCAATTTTAAAAGAAATAATATGTGACCCCTTTGTTGCATTGTTCATCAGCCCTACTCTCCTGTGATACACACAATAAATTTTCATTCTTTAAAGAGAGGCATAATTGTTCCATTGCCAAAGAAGCCAGAGTAGGAGATTAAAATTGTGGTATTGACAGAGCTGCTACATGGCTTTGGGCAAGCAATTAACCCTTTGGTGTCTCAGTTGTTTCATCTGTAAAATAGGGATAAGGATTTTAGCACAGATATGGCGCCTGGACTAACTGGTATAATTATCATTATTGATGGGAAAATAATGTTGATCACTGATTTCACATCTCTTGTTAACACCCCCGAATCATTTCTATCTCCTCTACATGGAATCATTTTTTTAAGAAGACTAAAAAAAAAAAAAAAATGAAGACAAAATCCACATATGGAGGCTGGGACAATACAATTACGATTACAATGGTCCATATTCACATAGGCATATATCCATTAAAGTGGATTATCTTTTGATCATTTGTATTTATCACTCGGCGATTTTCTAAACTTAGACTAAATATGCAAACTACAAAGACACAAGGAGACTTCTCCAGACCCATGCTCAACAGGTAACCTGCACTGCTGCAAAATGCTTTCTAGTTCATTGGTAGGTGACATCATGAAGGTACTGTAGTGGTTTAGGCTTGAACCATAGAATTTAGGGTAATTGAAGTCAAGGAAAAATACACACTGAAGACATTGCTCCTATGCCATCCAATACTCTCCAATTCCTTGTGCATATCTGCCTTGCAAGAACCCCAGCTCAAACAGCGAGGGACCAGGATGGACAACAGGGGTACATGAGATGCCAGCTTTATAAGAAAGAGAGGGAGCATCGAAGCTGGGTACAGTAGGGTGTCCTTACACAAGAGCACAGATAATGACCCATGAGTCAATGAGAGAGACGTAAGTTGAGGAAGACAAAATGGGGATTCCCTCTGTTCTCAGGGAGGACTCCTACCTGCTCTTGCTATATGTATCTGCTTTAAAAGGAATTACCTGTGCATGTTGGCAAAAGTGGCAACGAACCATCGGGGGAAACATAAAACATAGAAAGTGCCCCAAAGATCAGTACTCAACGTTAGCACCTCTGCATCCCTTTGTGTAGACGCGTGTTGTGTGCAGGTCCAAAACGCCTCCCCATGGCTTCAGATACCAAGGGATTTCTCCCTGCAGAGAATTCTCTTTTCTTGAAGTGAGTAGACATCAAGCCTCAAATCTCCGAAGTCGCTGAAGAAACCAGCCTCTTGACAAGCTCTATACTTGCCTCAAAATTACAGGCAACAATTTCCGAATTGAAACACCGAAGCTGCTGCCATTTTCCTATCACCCTCACCTACCATAGGAAACATAACAATTAGCATTTGTAGCAGGATTGAAACTGCTAACACAACTTCTTATGTCCTACACCATTAAACTTGATTAGAAATCCCTTCCCGATTAACATGCATCTCGCTGTCTCGCGCGGGAAGGTTAATAATACCCACCGTCTCCTGCGGGAGGGGGAGGGGGGCGCGGGCCCGCACGGAGGAGCGGCCGAGGCTGCGGGGACGGAATTTCCCGTTGCGTCCACTAGAGGGGGGCTCCGCGGGGAGCACGCCTGAGGCCGCCGCGGCTCCACTCCCTGGCTTGCTCGCCTGCGCTTCAGTTGGTAAGACGAAGCAACATCAGTATTCATCGTTCTCTCCGCTTCACTCTCGTCAGGTTTTAATTTCTAATAAGCCCCTTCACAAATGCCAGAAGTCACTGTTGGCTGGGCCAACGCGTGATGGAGGGGAAAAAAGAGAATCTCAACCTACGATATTAGACCGCTTAAAATAACATCCCGTCCAATTCTTCTAAGTCAACACTGGGTAAGATAAATACATAACGTGTATTAACAGATCCTAAGTTCAAGACCTTCATACATTATGAAGCAGTCTGTGTGCTGCGGCCGTGGCTGTGGGGTGAGCCGCGCATGTATGTTGGAGGGAAGAGCAGCTACATCACGTAAAATGCATAAAGAAATGTACCTAGCCTTTAGCACACCAGCTGTTTCTGCTTATAGGACTGAGTTATCCATGAAATGCAGGAGGACATTTTGCAGTAAATATCCTACTTGATGGACTTTTTTTAGACCCAGCCACCTATGCAGATTTATATAACTAAGGAAGAAATAGAAATGTACCGATGAAAGACAAACCTTACATTTTTCCCTGATCAAAATATGTTATGTGCTAAGAAAGAAGGCATGGGGAATGAGCCTGTTTGGGTGGACTCTACGTAGATGGTAAAGCAAAATATACCTTTCCCTATCTGTAATATTGTTCGGTTGTTGCAAACCCTCTTGCTTGTTACAGTACAGTAAATGAGGTGTTTAATTTGGGATTCAATGTAGTCTAGAGTCAAGGTGCAGCAGTTTTATTACAGAAATACAATTTTATTGGAGGCTGAAGATTTAATTTCTACCTTACGTAGAGAGCCATAAACGTCATGCCTACTTTACATTTTGCATAGCATTTGATATATGTAATTTCTGGTTTAATTTTAGAGTTTGAAAAGGTGGTAAAGTCACAATATGTAGATTCAAATTTTCCAGCCTTTTAGCCACAAATGCCATTGAAAAATGAGCAATTTTCTGTTTCTTAGTCCTGGATTTGAAATTATTTCTTCCCTCCACTGATTGGATTCTGTACCACATCCTTTCTAGTCCCTCCTAATTAGGTGAACCCCAAAGCCACCCACAGAACACCTTTATGTTAGAGCAAATGCTTTCTTTGTTTAAATTGGTCTACTAGTTGATATGCTACTTAAAGTAAGATTATCAGATGATACAGATAGTTTGCCTTCTCTTGTGCTTAATATCTGTCTGGGTCACAGGTTAATGTCTGTTTCGATGGATGCATTTGGGATAAAATAATTTGTAAATGGATTGGAAGGACTGGATCTGAATCAAATAATCAAATGATGTTATCTGGGAAGCTACATCAACATTGAAATCCACATTTGGGGAATTGTGTCTTTCTCTTTCCTTCAAGCATATTCAGTACAGGAAGCACACGCGCACACACACTACATGCTGCCCTTTCCTTTCCATTTGCATGTCATACCTTCTGATTACCACCAGGTGGAGCCCTTTGTTTATGGACATCTGTCCATTTCCTTTTTCTCCAAGATGCTACCAGATAAATAGCTCCAGAGCTAAAATACTGTTGCAAACACGAAAATTTAACACCCACAGATTAAAAAAAAAAAGTAAAGCTTTTTCAGGCACTGGTATAATAAACCTTGCCTTAAGAGTCCTATTGCTGCTAGATTTAATAGTTTACACATTTTCCTATTTACAACTTCTACACACCAAACAGCAGAAAATAATACTGTTGTGTGTGCCATAAACAGTGTTGCTGCAGGTCTGTTTTATGTAGCACCATCGTTTTTATAATCTCAAATGTCTAGCAACTGCAGTCAAAAAGCAAAAACAGAAACAAAAACAAAAACAAAACCCTATATGGTACGAGCCTCAGTTTTCTTCAGTCTTAAAAATATACACCTCATTGAGAAGAAAATGTTTTCCTTCAGACAAAAGAGAGGGTAATTCAGCCATAGGTAATAGAGGGCAATGTCACATTCTTCTCTTAGTCAAATTCATCTCTCTTCGATTTGAGATCCAGTTGAGGGTAAGTCAAAATCTATCTTACCTTTGGTTCTATTTAGGAGCTAATCAAAAATGAATACTATTAGCAATGTTCAATTCTTACATTTTTCAATTATTTTAATATTCTTATTTTAAGAAATTAAAGATCTTCTCATGAACAAAAGGCTGTAATATAAAAAAAATTAGAACCCTGATTTGCTGCGGAGTGAGCTCACCTAAACTAGTTTGCCAATGACCTCAACCTTGATCTGGAAAGATCATTTATTCACGAGTAAAACATTCACATTCTCTCCACTAACTCTGTCTTGGATCTCTTCTCAAGGTAGATTACTGTGACGTTGCAGGGTCTATTAATAACATATGCATTTACCAACACGGGAGAGTTACATATTTCACTGAAATATCATTTCTGTTGTATTTTTTATTCTAACCGGGATTTTCTCCCTTTGTTTTATATATATATATATATATATATATATACATATATATATATATATATAAAATTTTGCTGAAACATCTGCAAAGCTGGGAGTGGAAGGTGAATTTGTGGGTATGCTTTACTGAATCGGTCTCTGGGCCTGAAAATCTGGCTTTTCTATTGGTATCCAAACTGGTTCTGCAGTCTGCCATCAGACGCTAACTGCGAAGGAGCCCTCATACAACAAAATGCTGGAACCACCATTTTGCTGTCCGCTCGCATACAATAAAATAGTGGCACAGAAAACAGTTAACACACTGTGCCCACGAGAGTTGTCTTTGAAAGTATTCTACTCTCTGATCCAAATATAGAGCTGCTTTTTAAAATATTGTTACCAAGGGACTAAAGGTATTCATTTTTCTTTAATATATAGAAACTGTGTGTGTGTGTGTGTGTGTGTGTGTGTGTGTGTGTGTGTGTGTGAAATGCTGAAAGAATCGGGCCGTATACATTCAACCAAAGGATAGAAAGAACTGGTCGAAAATAAACACTCAAGCTCAGAGGGAAAGCATACCCAAATCAAAAGCGCAGATCCTGAAATTGCTTCTAACAGTTCACGAAAGCCGTGTGGTGAATTTGGCCTTGATGACTCCTTTCATTTCAGGATTCACTTCGTGCAGTTCGGAGGTAGGAAATTTAAGAGAGTTTTTTTGTTTTTCCTCTTCTTTTTTTTTTTAAGTAAATACCCTGTAAAAATTAAAAGTAAGCCCACATTTGACCCTCCCCTGGGAACCGCACACTCATTTTTTATAGGAAGTAAAAAAAAAAAGTCCCATCGTCCTCTCCTCTTCCATTTCTTCTGCTCTTATTTTTAGTCATTAAAAATGCTGCCTTGACTTTGTTTAAGTGTGGAAATTCTCATTTTTCTGCAGGGCTTCAGACTCACATAGACTCCTTGGGGACATAGTGAGGAGCTAACCAACTGCACATGGGAAATGAGAATTTTCGTGGTTAGAAAAACTGCAGCGTATGGTAATTTTCCACATGGAGTACAAGTCAGGAGTGACTTTTTGCTTTTGAACATAATGACTACTTGAGCACTTTGTATAGAGTTGTAGGTTCGAATTTGAACATTTGAACACATTACAAGGTCTTAAAAATTTTAACGACCTCTTTTATAAACGTTTTCACTATTTTCAAGTGCATAACAAATAAGTTAGAACAGGATATGCTCCCTTCTCCCCCCGCCCCTGACAGAATTATAAAAGGCTTCTGTCTGTCAATGAGAAATAGCCCTAGAGGACCCACCAGCAGGTTATGCAGTATGTGACATAGACCACCAGGGGCTGAAATGAAACCACTAATACTTTTTTCATAGGATCATTAGCTAGAGTTAAACAAGGTGTCAAAGTGAAAAGATGGGGAGGTTGACCTGGCTCGTTATATTTGCATGCCTTCACTTTATTTTTTGCATTAAAATGAAGCACTAATATTCAATTTTATAATTCAAACATGCTGTTACCCAAATACAATACATTACTTTTCATATTTTTAAACGATTCGCAATGCATAATTTTTTGGTTACTATTTACAGCTGGTTTTCAATAGATACTAACAATCTTGTGAGTGATGCAATTTACATTTAAGGCTAAGGAGAGGTAGTCAAATTTTTCCCTGTTGTACTTTATGAGATAAAATTAATTGATTTGTTTTGAAGTTTAGGTCTCAAAATCTGCCTCCAACCAAGATGAGTGGTAGGTCTAGGGCTCGCAGAGTGAGTTTGCATGGGTTCTTGACCTTGTGCTGACAATCTTCGGGAAGAATGTGTTCTCTTTATAATAGCTGCTTTACAATCTGGGAGACATTGCTAGACTTTTACATGCACTGATATTAGTTGCCCTGTGTACCTTAAATAAAGCCAAGCCAATAAGAAATAAATGTCATGTTAGTAACCCTCAAGCAGATATCAGAAGAAGGAGTATGTGATTGTTTAGTCCAGAAATTAAGTTTCGTGTTTTTAATCGGCGTCATATCCTGTCCTAAGTCTATAGAGCTTATATCAAAGGCACCCATATTAAACTGGAAAAGAAATATGATAACAACTCCTTTCATTCCCCCACCGGCTCAAATGTTTGTATGCTCAACCCTAATTTTTGTTAGGACACTTTCAGGCAAAGACAACAGGAAATAGTAAACATGGCAACACCATGCACGTAATTTTCGAAGGCACTGTTTGTCTCCGTGTGCAGAGTGAGTTGTTCAAGCTGCGGAGGAAACTATTGTTATCATTAAACCCAGTGCGACGAAAACAGCCACCCTTCCAGCAAAATAGATACCCTCTTCATTTCATAAATCTTGTTCCCAACTAGACTAAAGCCAGGAATCAACTTGGCCTCTCACATCAATGGCTTGAAACTGTTGTATCCCAGTACTGTGTTCAAAGGGAATCAGGAGTATCCAACAACAACTTCGGGGGCAGGGATGCAATTCTAACTGACAGCCAGATGTCTGGCCTGGCTGCTAGAAAACCCATCAAGACTGCAGATGGTCTTGAGACCTCTGCATCCAAACAGCAAGTCCCAATGAATGATATACAGATAAACAACAATACCACAAATCATCAACACGAACCAAAAAAGTTGCGGGCACTGATCAAGATTTCAGATGTCAAGAGTTGGCCAACTTCTCTCCCTTCTCTCCTCCCCCACGCCTGCCCCCTCTTCCAAACAAAAAGCTTGTTAGTGGTTGAGGGCCCAGCAGGAAATGTTTTCACACCCAGTGCCAAACGCTAATCCTTCGCTGAAGCCTTTAATATATTTAAATGTTTAGATTAAGGAGGCAAAAAGGATTCCAATAGAAATGACACTACCTGTAGAATATGGAGAATTCATAATTTGGTTAAATCTATGTTACGTTTATTGGACTTCCTCTTCAATTAAGGATTACCTTAAAGGAGCATACTGAAATTCAAAGAGAAAGGGAATTCGTTTTAATTATCCTTTATGCAATTACCAGCATGAAACTTTTTGTTCCTTCAACACGTGCTTCAGGGACAAAATACGAGTAAATTCTCTTAGTAAATTATACAACTTTTCTTAACCTATCTAAATACACATATTTCTTTATTTCTTCATTTTCACTGACTCCACGTTGCATTGTCTAGAAATACTTCTCTTCGTCTGACTAGACTTGACGTGTCTTTGTGATTCACAAACTATTACAAATATCAAACCATTCTCATCCAAATAGGGACAAAGGATTCTGGGGAAAACCCAGTAAAGTTGTCTTATTTTGTAAGATGGTTTGAATTTTTAGTTAACTTGATGGTATCAAACATTAGCAAAAACAACAGAACTATATTCCCGTATTTATTCTTTTAGTAAGTATTGGTGGACTTTTCAATGCTATGAACTATTTTGCAGTTTTCCTGGTGTCTCTTAGAGTCACTAAAAATATGTCTTTTCAAGCAAATTCCTTCTTATGAAGTTTTTGCAAAGCTGTTTAGGTTTACTATTTCAGATCCATTTCCCTCTTGTGACATTCTTCACTAGGGCTCTAGTGCAGACTCCTGGGGTTGTCTGTCCCAAACCCATCTTGAAACTCAGCTTTCTCAATAAAAATGTCAAAACTGGAGGCTTTTCCAAGTAGCTGCTCTGAAGACAGAGCCCTTTCTGCCCAGCCAGCCTGGGCCGTCTCTTCAGTCTCCATCAGAGACCTGCTTCATGCGGACACACAGAGCAGCTCTCCAAACAGGGAAGCATCGTATGCCCTTTTCCGGAAACAACACTTACAGAAATGTGCTGACCAAGAACAAAACAGCAGGGGTGAGAGAAGTGGCCAAAGCACTCACAACATCTTAACAAGTGCTAATTGAATGTCTTTCTTAAAAATATGGCTTAAGAAAGCCAAATACAATAACTTCTTACAGATGGTTTTGGGAACTAACAAGACCCATAGGAAATGGTGCAGTCATTAAGATTAGTGTCCCCAAAGTCTCCTACAACCATTAGTGACTGGGGGTGCTGTGCACTTTAGGAAGAAATGATGAGAATCTGTCTGAAGTGAAGTGGTTCTCCCCCACCCCCATTTGTCTCCGAAGGGAACTTTGCATCTGTTTTAGTGCATTACACAGTCAATTATTGAAACAGCTAGTCAATCGAATATAAAGAGAGTATGAGCAGGCTTGAAATCTATTTTTCTGGTGGGGTACAAAGACATCATGAAAAAGGACTGTGAACACCAAGAAGGCAGGAACTGTGTTCTGTCATATCAGTCCCTCCCGCTCCAATGCAGAGTGGGCATTGATAACTGTTCATTCATTTATTGAACAAATATTCCTTCAGTGGCTACCCTATGCCAGGCATGGGCTAAGTTTTGGAGCTAAAGTAAACGAGAAGACAGACAAGACACCTATCTTTTAGAATCAATAGCCTATGTGAAGATGTTTGTTCAAGGAATGGATGGAGGGATAAATGATCTAATAAGAGTGTTTCCCAGACACAATTCTGACTTTCCTTTAGGATAAGAGCCTTGGCTGAGCTCATTCAAAGAAATGTAGAACCAGATTCCCAAGAGACAAGGCTCAAGACAAACCCAGTGGTGGCAGTGATTAGCCTCAGTGTGGCCTTGAAAATAGATGCTTCCTTGGCAATCTGAGTTTCAGATGAAGGAGCCGCCAGAGTTAAATGAAGTTTGAAAGATCCCAGACCCTGTTCAAGATCACTATTAGCACTAGCATTCTTCAGAGGATCTGAAGAAGTCCTTCAGGTAATAAGGAAAAAGGTAGACCTAATAGTTAAAAAAAATTACCTTCAAAATAAAACTAGGGGCGCCTGGGTGGCTCAGTCGTTAAGCGTCTGCCTTCGGCTCAGGTCATGATCCCAGGGTCCTGGGATCGAGCCCCGCATCGGGCTCCCTGCTCCACCGGAGGCCTGCTTCTCCCTGTCCACTCCGCCTGCTTGTGTTCCCTCTCTCGCTATCTCTCTGTCAAAAAATAAATAAAATCTTAAAATAAATAAATAAATAAATAAATAAATAAATAAATAAATAAAACTAAAAGACCAAAATGTAACTATATGTCTGACTCGATGATGAAGACATGACCTCTCATGTCTAGTTGTTTGCTTAATCCCCCTCTGGAAGATATGTCTTGTGGCCCCAAACTGCTTTTCATTCCAGCAGGCTTCTTGATCTCTTCGTTGTTGTTGTTGTTGTTGTTTTTCCTCTTCCCATTTGCCATTATTTAACTGCTTAATGCTAATGTTCTATAGCTTGTCTGTACTCCTGATGCAACCTGGGGTCCGGCAGCGAAGTGACTGTTAGAACCCGTAAGACCAGACGTCCTGGAGACTGCCACACTTGTTCTCTCCAGGGGAGGTGGGTTCTGTCACAGAAAGCATCAGGTAAAGCTTGTCGGTGGGAAACAATGAGTCTATCTAGCCAGGCCCTTGGGGAGGTGGGGAGAGGGATTCAGGGGGAAAAATATCCTGCCTGGATGTTTTCCATAGAATTAGTTAACTGAATTTTTATTTTCCAGCTGGCTGCTTTGCAGTATAATGAAAAGGAACTTCCAAGTCCTTGGGCTGATGGGCTGGTACCTGACCCATAGAAACACCTGTGCCATGTCACTCTGTTTGTCCACATGACTTACCAGCTACCACCAGCATCACCCTTCATAAAAAAAGAATCACCCCTGCAATCAAGGGGAGAAAATAAACTTGCTTTGGATGTGGTGTGATTCATGTCATACATTCACCAACAAACATTTACTAAGGAACTCTTCAGTGCCATTTGCTGACCAGCTCTATACGAGCAAGTTGGTAGGAAAAAGTGCTGCTAAAGAAGTTAAGGGAAAAAGTTAAAATTGTAGCATTACGGATGTCATCTTCAGCCTCGGGGACAGAGCTGGGGAAGAAGGTGCTGCTTCGGGTGGCTACCACCCACAAGGTGATTGACCGTTGCCAGACCGCACTGCACTCAATTCCTTACATTCATTTTGTTATTTAATGAGCACAACAAATCTGTTAAGTAGGACTCATTATTCTCGTTTTACAGATGAAGAAACCGAGGCTCGTAGAGGTTCAGTAGCATCTAGTAAATGGTGGCATGTGGATTCCAATTCCAGTCCTCTCCGTCCAAAGCCCACAGGACAGTACTGCTTCTCTCCTATGGCCGACTTGCTCGTATTTGAGGCCATTTACTATTTAAGTCAAAAATCTAGGTGACTGTCATATCACATGTGAGGGTTGAGTGAATATTTTTGAAAACAGATCTGGAAGCTCTGTAAGGGAATTTTTTACATGCATATTTAAATGCAACGTTCACATGTATGTCCAAACATGTTAGTAACATTGTATGAGCTCCAAATCTCCTTCTTCGTGTCGTCTTTTACATCAGACCTCTCCAGAGGTGCCACAGATGTCATGTTTCAGATCCAAAAGGCGTTGCCCTTGAGGGCATTATGCTAAGTGAAATAAGCCAGACAAAGAAAGACAAATGCAGTACAATCTCACTTACATGTGGAATCTTAAAAAATCAGACTCATGGAAACAGGGATCAGATTTGTAGCTGCTGGGGGTGGGGGAGACTTAGGTGAAGGTGGTCAAATGGTACAAACTTCCAGTTATAAAGATAAATAAGTCCTGGGGATGTCATGTACAACGTGATGGCTGTGGTTAACAATACTGTATTGGATATTTGAGAGTTGCTAAGAGAGTATATTCTACAAGTTCTCATCACATGTGAAAACTATGTGATTGGATGGGGGACCCTATGGGAGGTGATGAATATTAACTAATCTTATTGTGATAATCATTTTGCAATAGTTACAAGTATTGAATCATTCTGTTGTACACCTTAAACATATACAATGTTGTATGTCAGTTACATATCAATAAAACTGGGAGGGGGGAGGTGTTGCCTTTTCCTCCCCCAGATAGCACAGTTTTGCGTATGGTCCTATGGCAGCTGTGACAATCAAGGAGCCCACAGATGTGATGCCTGTCAGGAATGTCCCTCCGAGGTCTGAGGCGCTGGCAGGGAAGAGGAAAGAGTGGGGGAGAAAAGGCAAAGCTAGCAAAGCATAGGGAGAAGCAAGGGAGAAAGAGAGAGAAAACTGCTCTCCAGTCTTCCTCTCATGTCCCTGTCGCCAGCACGGTGGTCACCTCACAAACAGCCAGCCATGGGTCACCATCTTCCAGTTGGCCTCCCCCACCATGGGTGGCTTTCAGAAATGAGCAAAAGAGGTGTGTGGGGGCAGAAGACCCAGAAATCTTGGCTTGTCATCTGAAACTTATGAACCCACACAAACCATGAGCCTCTCTGGCTCTGTTTCCTCATCTGTTAAAATAAAATAAGAAGGTGCATTGCACCCAATATTGAACAACTAATGAGACTGTGCATTTTCCATAGTTTTATTACATTATACGTGACATATGATAAACTAGACGTATTTAAGAGAGAGTGCATTTAAGAGAGCATCTGTAAACCGGAGAAGTTTCGTCTGCATTGGGCTTAGAGTCCCCAGTAGTACCTGAATTTTTGAAGCCATTTCTGCCTGATTTTTAAAAGCCTTCCTACCTGGGCTGCACCTTACCTGGTCAACCTCATTTCTCACCACTTCCTGATACAGTCACTCTGATACAGTAAGACCAGCCTTCTTCATTTGACATGCCTTCAGCTGGCTTTTCTCTGGAACACCAATGTGACCTGCAAGTTCCCAGCACTCGTGTGCCAGCACCTGGGTCCTCCTGCATTCATTCAGCCCCTGACTGAACACACAGCGCATCCCCAGAGCTTGGAAAGGGATGCGTATGTGTTCCAAGCTCTGGGGATGCTTCTGTGAGCAAGCAAGACAAGTTCAAGGACCTCCAAGGGAGCTCTCGGTAGTCTCCCTGGGGTTCTCTTGCCACAATCATCCTTCCTTAGGCAAGTTCTCCCAGCTTCTGGTTCCCTCTCCTCTAGGAAACCTGTCTGGATTCCTATTGACTAATGGGCCTGTCCCTCTTTTTTTCCTACAGCGCTTGTAGGCTGTCTCATACGATTTGATGTATGTCGTTTTATTTGGTAAAATTCTCACAGATGAGAGCACTACCCAGGAATCTATTTCTCCACATCCTCATAATGAACACTAGACACATGAAATGCTTATTGATTTCAGAAGAGTGCATCAGAAAGGCAGGGCATGTGCGAGAAACTTTCTGAAAGAACAGGAGCCCCCCCCTCCCATCACCCCTCTGTGTCACCTGCTCCACGGGCTGGTTGGCTCCTTTGGAAGGGCAGCACTAGTGAGGACAGCTGATTCACGGCTTGTCCAAAGCCAACCACAGGGAAGCCATGCTCAAGGACATGTTCCTGCCCCTAGCGAAAGAGGAAAGACGAGTGTCTCCTAGCAACCAGATTCCAGTGGCTTCCTGGCCTCAGGAGCCTGCCCCTGCTCACTGCTTTGTTGCCTCAGGTTTTGCATTTTGGCGTCGCTGATCATTGCATTCATTCTAGCTTCCAAAACTCTAGGAAGAACGTCTGATCCACAAGCTAGCTGACTAGATTAGCTCTGAGAACCATTTCATTCATAACATCCTTTTGGTAATCATATAACTTTCATGGAACAGAATGTGTGGTCTTAGCTTAAGAAGAGTGAATACATTTTTTAAAGCTTTTATTTATATCAGAGCAGCTGGTTTGAAAGATACATAAAAAAGAAAAAGCATACATTCTTTCCATCCAATAATCAAAAAGTACTCAGACATTTTCAAAAAAGATACACTATCATTCAAAACCTGTTATAGCAATAAACTTTAACTTGGCAAATTCACAGATGCAGAAAGAAAGGCAAGACAAATTTGAAGAAAATGACTCAAGGTCCTTAAAAGTTTTGATGGCTTAAAATTATGTCTGCTGCAGTATGGCCTCAGCCGCAATTCTTTCAGCGTTCTTTCTAGAGATTTCCAGCCTCAGCTCTATTGTATGTAGTGCTACAGTTTTAAACTAGTAGGATTGAATTTCGCAACTGATATTGCCTTTTTAGTTTTCTCTTGTTCTAATAGAATATTCATCAAGACACAGCAGGTTACTCATTCATTTAAAAAAAATTATTCAGACTTCCTAGTGACGAGCTCTAAAACAACTCTAAATATGGCCTTAACTCCCCAAGCCCCATAAAGGTGAGTTAAAATTTGGACTACTCTTCTTCAAAAACAACAACTCAGAGACTGAAAGGTGAATGAGGTGCCTGAATCATGTGCCAAGAGGACTGATAAACCCAGAGGTCTTCCCCAGCAAAACCCAAACCACTGCTGCTTGGCATTGCCCTTGATTTGCAAGCAGCAAACTCAGGCTTACAGAGCCCACTGTTGCATTCATATAGCGAGCTTGGGCTCTGTCAGGTTATGAGTCCTTTGGAGGCATCTCTCCATTTCCTCTCCCTTCCCTTCCCCTTCTCCCAGCAATAAGAATTACAAAGTCTTGAGTCAAAGATTAATTCTATTTTGATGGTGGTGGAGTCTCACCAGACCTCTTGAGAAGAAAACTCTCAAGTTTACCAGCTAACTGCCATTGCCTTGCATCTTTCCATCATCCGCTTTAGAAATCTATCTTTGGATGGATTTTTACTGAAGCCGTGTTGAATATTCCCTAGACCAACTTATAAGCTCTTGGATGTGCTCTTTTGGGGTTCTGTGCACATTTGTTTTAAGGGTGCAGAATTAATTGTGTGGTTAAAGCAATGCATCCTTGCATCATCCTTGGCTTGCTCATTAAGTGACTTTATATGTGGATCGAGGCTTTTCTTATTGCCTCAGGTAGTTCTTCGTTCCCTGAAATTCTCAGGACGCGCACCAATTATCTTCGGAGGATGAATATCTTCAAAGCCCATGAAGAACTTTTCGTGAAAAGGAAAACCTACTCTGCCCCCACCCCTTGTCTGAGTTCTGCTTTCTTGCCCTTTTACCCCCATGCAACTCCATTCACGTGCTGTGTTAGCAGCAGTTCAGGTAAATTTAGCATCATCATGGCTTTTCAAGGGGGGGGTGGGGAAGTAACCCTGACTTCCCTGCAGGCCCTTTTTAAACATCTACTTGTCGTTGTGGAATGAGCTGGGGACAGGCCCTGGGAGGCAGGCCCGTGTCTCACTCCCCTGAGCCCGGCATTCCAATCTCTGCACAAGATGATTCAAGGCTGGTTTTCAGCCTTAATCATTTCCATTTTCACCATGGTTTACACCACAGTTGTGAATGACCAAATTGATAAGGGGCTCTATAATGCCAAACAGATTGGGAGGCAGTGTAGGATAGTGGTCGACTAACTGCCTAGCTTTTGCATTCCCCTAGACCTGGGTTAGACATCCAGATCTGTCATTTACCGGCTGTGTGACCTTGGGAAAGTCCCTTGACTTCTCTGAGCTTCATTTTTCCTTACCCGTGAAACAGAGATTGATAACTACCTGTATGGAGGTCAGTGAGAGGAGGAAGTAAAACAATATATCAAAGAATTTAGCACAGTGCCTGCGATTGCTATTTATTAAATAATAGATTATACTAGAGAGTGCTTTGATATGTAATGGTATATTAGCTTATGTTACCAGTTTTCTGTTACTTCCATACAAAGCACTGTGCTGAGTATAGGGCTTCCACCCACCCCCCAAATTTGAACCCTCCCTTTCCCCAAAAACTATAACCTAATTGCTAATTGAGAAACAATATAGAAACCCACAGGAAGAGTAAAAGAGAAGTTGGACACAATGTTTCCTGGAGTGCTGTCCATTCTCAGTAGCGTCAAGTCTAGATCTGAGGCTGATGCATGTGTCCTCATCGGTCCCACCTGAACAACCAGAGCATGAAACAGCCTCAACCCTTATCCAGCAAGTATTTATTGACATCTACTACGTGCCAGGCATGTGCTAGGTGATGGATACATCAGTCTTCCTGAGGTTTTAAGTATTTAAGTATCCTGAGGTCTGTTTTAAATATTTCGTTTAAATTAACTCTTTTAACCCTTCCACCCTTCAAAAGTGGGGGGGAGCTACTAGCATTAGTCCCATTTTACAGACGAGGAAACTAAGCCTAGAGAGGTAATTTGTCCAAGGCCACACAAGTAATAGGCAGAATTGGATCAGGACCGAGCAAAGTGGGACTAGGGGCTTTCCTCATAATCCCCATCCTTACTGCTGACTGCGCTTGATCATCTGAGGGGCCAATTTCATGCCTCTGGCCTCGTTTGTTTACTCCTCTTTTTGCTGATAGGATTGGGGCTTCACTCTTTCCTTTCCTCTCCCCTCAGAATACCTCAGAAGGGGCTATAAAATCCCTGCGGTCACTAGTTAGACCAAGCTGGGTGTCATCAGTTATCACGTTCAAGGCAATCTTTTGCTGTTTTGCATAAGAATTATAAACATACTTTGATGAATTAAAAATATCTACCCTAGGGGAGGTTTATTTCATAATCGAATAAAACAGATTTCTAATTTGAAGGATATGACAGCCTTTGAAGTATTATTTAAATTGTCCTAGACACAAATTACTTATAAAATTGAACTGTCACTTTATAGCAGAGTTAAAATTAATACGCTCCTCTTGATTCTGGCACGTGGGCATAAACTCCCTTATGTAAAAAGCTCTGAAATTTGGAGGGCTAAAATCTGCACCCTTTTCTCTGGTTGCTCTTGTGTCTGCTGGTAAAAGGCAAAGAATACAAACCATCAATAACAACCAGAGTGAAGGAAGAATGTTTACTCAGAGCCAAATGCCACTTTCTTTCCGAGTTCTTCAGCTATGGTTAAAAAAAAAAAAAAAATCACTAAAAAAAAAAAAAGGAAGAAAAAAGGTCTCCTATTTGCAAATGGAAAACACTGTAAAAAGAGAAAAATGGCTACCCCCATAGTCTCAGGATATAAATTTTTCTTAAGGGATGGGTGCTATCCTCATACGCTCTTTGCAGAACCTAGACCATCCTGCACACGCAGTAGACCAGGCACTAAGTTTCATCTATGGTTAGCAAATGACATACAAAGAACAAAATTGCTCCCTTGAAGTTGAAATCAAAGAGCCCTGGTGAGCAGCCATACATCGGAACGGGAGGGTACACACATGTGTGTGATGGAGGCAATCCAGAGAGAGGGGCACGCTTCCCAGGGGTTGTTTTAAACAATGACAGACTGCAAAATCTGAATGTGATGTGTTGCAACATGAAACACACACACACACACACGCACGCACGCACATGCACATGCTTGTGAAAAATATCACCAAAGTCTCTCAGAGCCAAAGTTTAGAAGAACACGTGCTCTGGACATAGCAACAGTAATTCCAAAAATCACTCCATTTATGATTCCATTCCTCATCTCTTTGGTCACTTTGGCACACTATTCAGAAAATAACAGAAAGAGAAATATGAAGCTGGAGACAGAAAATTTAATTAGAAAACAAAACCACCCACCTTGCTTTCAGGGTCAGGAATTACAATGGCCTTCTTTTGCAGCAAGAATGAACTTAACACCAGTGTGTTAAATGATCATGTATATATTTAAAAGAAAAGGAAATGGTTCTTAAAAAAAAGAGAGAGCTGCAATATCTCAGTCCTCATAGCAAGTGTTACCAAAAGTAAAAATAAATAAATAAAATAATAAAATAAAAGCAGCATACTTTGGTTCTTTGGCACAAGGCAGAAAGGGGAGTCCTTAAGTTACTATTCCCCTGTTTTGCGAAACAAAACAAAAAGCCACAGCAAAAGGTGCTGTTTGGCAGGAGGGGAAGGACCTTAAAAACACCTCGTGCCCTCCCGGGTCCCTCCCAGCGCCTTCTCTCCGTAAGGGCTGTAGAAGCCGCAAAGATCTACACCAATGTCACCAGCGGCTGCTTAAATGCCACAAAAGTACACTTAGAAATGAGAGGAAAGTGACTGACACGGATATGCTGAGCCAGCCCCACTGCCACTAGGACAGCCTTAAATGCCCACACAAGGAGAATAAAAAGAAAAGCACATTTTGCAATAGAATAAATTCTTTTTTTTTTTTTATTGAGACCGCGGAAAGTCACATGACCCTGCATGTAGCCCTTTAGGAAAGCAACCGAAATGGTAAAGCAAGGCGCGGGGGCTGCCTCCTTCCTCCCGCCGCCGCCTCTCAGCCGGTCCCGCCGCGTGTCCGCATTCTTCTGGGCGCATCTGTGGAGCTATTAAGTGGGATAATCCCTCTGGCCTTTGATACATTTCTGGACATGATTATTTCATTACTCGCAGTATATCAGTAGGATCATAATAAAAAGGACTTCTGACAACCTGCCAAGAGTTTTGTGGCCTTGTAAACACAAAAGTGCTCTAATAAAATTTTATTAAGTGTTAAAAAGTCATAAAAAGTGAAATAACATAAACTACAAAATTTACTGTCCTCAGCAAATGCTGAAAATATCGTCCACAGTAAAATTAAATTAGCATGTAATAGACAGAGGAGCAGTGTGGAGTGGATTTAAAAGAGGATCCAGGGAAAATGACACTGTAACCCAATCTGGGTCACGGGGATTTAATTCGGATTCTTCTGCCTAAATGTGAATAAATGTGCTGATTACAGACAAGAGCTCCGGGGTTACTGGAGTCTCACACATTGTCAATACTTTGGGAGAAATAATATATTGCAGATTGTACTGAGCTCGGAGCCGGAGCAAGCGCGGCGGGGAGCGGCCGAGGGGCCGGGCGTCCACTAGGGCGCGCTGCGAGACCGGGAATCCCCGCCACGCGCCCACGCGGCCGCGCCGCCCCAGCCGCGCGCACACGCTCTGCCCTCGCCCCCCTCCAAATCATATTTACAGTTCCTTTTTTTTTTTCCTTTTCCCCCCTTTCCTGTGACATTTTCTCCAAATCGGAAAGTCGAGTGTAAGTCGAGCTTCGCCGCAGGCGGCCCTAGGTCTCCGCTTTCAGACTCGGGGTCCCGGAGTGGGGCGCGCTGCCCCGACGCTGCTAACCCGGGGGACCGGGTGGGGACCCCCCTCCCCAACCCCAGCCCAGCGCCGCGGGCCCGGCCGCTCCTCCGAGGGAGGCCGAGGAGCGCGCGAGGCCCACGGCCGGGGAGCACCGGTGCACTCTGAGCGCGGCGGGTGGCCGGCCTCGCGGCGGGTTCAAGTGCATGCCCGTGGTTGGAGCCCGCGGCTCTGCAAGCGAGTTCTCCCCCGCTCAGCCCCCTCTCCGGAGTTCAGTGTGCCCCGCCGCTCCCGGGACCCCTCTCTTGGGCCTCCCAGCCGCGCGGAGCCGCCGGCCTGGCCTGGGCGCGCTCCTCCCTGGCCCCGGCCCACGGCGCGAGGCTGCCCAAGAGCAACGTGGAGCCTCCGCCTGGAAAAGAAGTCCGACTTCCTCTCCACGCTGCTCCGGTGCAATCTGGAATCGGCAGGAAATGGCTCGAACACCCATCCCGCGCCTTTGCAGTCAGGCCTTGCTTTGCTGAAGGGAAGCGGCTCCCACCAAAGTCTTGCCACCCCCTCCCCCCCCGAAAGACCCGCGCAGGTTTGTAAAGAAGGGTGCGAGAGCTGCAAAGTATTTGTCTCCTAGGGAGAGAGCTGTTGGTGACGGTGCCCAGTGAGAGATGCGGCGCTTTTTGGGTCGAGCTCATCAGTGGGCCGCATCTTGTTTTGTAGTTTCAAAATGCTGCAAACGCGCCCATCTGAGGAGTCACTATTAGGAGCGTATTGCTGAGAAGTTAGTGAAATAGCAAATAAACGGGAATGACATTTCGTGGCATCATTTTTCTTCAGGGATGTTCAAGGTTTTAAGCTGCATTTGACACTTAGCTACATCTTGCCAGAAAGTAAACATTTTAAGTCAACCGGTTGCTAAAGCTCAGAAGAGGTGAGTTACGTGACCACATTAAGATCCACCAGTTTCGTGCTCGCTTCGGCAGCACATATACTAAAGATCCTCCAGTTTCCTGTTGAGCCTCGCACAGGTTACTAGGATGAGGATGCTTGCTATTTGTGGTTTGACCGACGGCAAGAACAGTTGATTTTGATGTGCCAAGGTAGCGCTTAAAGCAAATGGAGCACCCAAGGATCTTTCTGATAAGCAATGTTCACTTGACACTTGTAGCCTAAAATAAATATAACTTATCTATAGTGGTAGTTATAGCCCCATGTTTTAGATTTTTTTGTGTGTGATGACTTATATGAAAAAAAAGTGGGTTTTTGTTTTAAACAATTAAAAAAAAAAAATCCTGTTTATTGTCATTTGCGAAGTATTGAATTTGAAGTAGCCTGGACTGGATCGTTGGAGTTAAAAAAGCAAACAAGTCCATTTAAATGTGGTTTGACATTTGCCGTCAAAGGATTTGAGACCTACTAAAAACAGAATTAAAAGGAATGGATATAAATAAAAAATTCCTTTTTGACTCCATTTGCCTGCCTCGGGGGAAAGGGACAGATGACATGTCAGTGGCCCAGCAAACAGCAGTTGTAAATGTGGTCGGTCAGTGTTGCCTTTGAAAATGAAGGGCAGGTATGTTTATGGAAGTACAGAAACAATTATTTTATCACATACGATTTTCTCAGGAGTTCAGACTAAAAGTTTTGTATTTAAAATTTTATGATAAATGTTTTTTGTTGATCTGTGAATTCCAAAAGGAAACTTTATACTCGTATTATTTTGTTCTGTGTTCATCTTTCAGACTGAAGTTCGTTTGTCCTTCAGAAAAAGCATTTTCATAATTATTAAAAACACCATCACGACTAGCATTTTTATTTCTCTTCAGGTAGATAAATGATTGGTGTAGGTAATTTTTAAAAAATTTTAAACAAGATTAGTACAACCCTACTCAAGGAGTTTAGTGGAGGGGAGAGGGTTTCCAAGCCCATAAATGCAGTCCATATAAAATTGTAATATCAAAGGCTTTTTGTATAGAAACTTGGGAATTAACACATTTTACATGAATATAAAAACATGTCTTAAAGGGGTTCTTCCACACTATTTTTCTCTTTCAGAAAAACATCAGAGACTGTTTTCCATTCTCTAGAACCACTATAATCAGGTATAAGAAGATTATTACATAACAACATTTCTGTCAAGATGGTGGATACTTTTGAATGTATTCGAAGGAAAAGGAATATTCTTGGCCCTTGATACGTTGGAGGTACTTGAAAAGGCAAGAAGTTTGTAAAAATATTTTACTACTGTAATCTACAAGACCATTAAAATGTGCAAGTAGTTATATTCTAAGTGCCTGAGAAGTATTTTTTCCAACCGCTTTTTTAACTTTGGGAAATTTTTGTGTGTACTTTAATTAGTACCTTTCTTTTAAATGTTCCAAGAATTGTGTTATATTAGCTGTTTGATAATAGTGTTATGGGACTTTCTTGTTTTCATTTGAGAAAAATTTTATTTAAATCTTTTTTTATATATACCAAGGGATAAATGTGAGCATGTGCCCTGTTGAAGTAAAAATCAACCCAAGTTCATTTTTCTCTTCAAAACTTGACATTGATCCTGATCTCACAGTTTTTATGCACTCAGTCTTCTACTGAAATCAATTTGGACATGCCAGGTTGCAGGAAAATTTTAAGACAGCGCAACTTTTAGGTGGAAGAATGTATGTTAAGGTAGGAAATAGCTAATAGCCGAAATTAAACCAGGAGGTATACTTGTAGCATTCACTCATTTGAATGGTAATTTTAAAGGTAGTTTTGCACTCAGGAAGGATTTCCTTGTTCTGTGTATTTATGAATATCTAAATTATGCTACACTGCAACTTAAAAACTCAAAAACCAGATACCAAATTTATGTATTTTTAAGGTGACTGAGGCTAAGGATATGAGAAGCAGATTGGCTTCGGGAAAGAAAGCAAGCATTTAAAATTATATTTTAAAATATAAACTTAATTTTGGTTTCTGACAGAAATCTTGTGGCCAGCTCATCAGTTTTCCAGATCAGTTTTAAAGCAGTATGTAAAAACTACCTTTTCCACATTAGAAGTTCATATTTAAGTTTCCTGAGCTGCAAAATCACTCTAAAACAGAGTGTTTTATGTTAAGGGCCATTTCATGTGTTGGTCCCATTGATTACATATGAATGTATAAAAATCTTGTTTAAAGACCAGTAAAAGTGAGGAAATTCCAAGTCAAGCTGGCTAATTCCATTCATAATTCATCCCGAGTGCCTAACTTAAGAAACTTGCAAACAGTTTATAGCTATACATACAAAATCAGTTGACTTGCTTTGTAAGCGGGGAAGCAGGGTCAACTTTGACCTTGTTGTTCAGAGAGGCTCACGCTGATAAAACTATGGAATGTAGGTTAAGCTTTTTGGTGACACAGGAATTTTCCAACCTCAACCCTTTTTTTTGATTTTCACTTTTTGAAAATGTAGACACTGAAGGACAACTTTTGTGTTCTGAAATGGGATTGCCTTTCACCCACCCGTTTCCTTCCCGCTTGCACCTTTGTTCAGTAATTCTTCTGAGTGCTGGGAGAACGAGAGGCCCCGCAGGGAGAAAAGAGCCCGATCTGTGCTCTGTCCCCTCAGCCATGCCCGTCCCCAGCCCTTTCATTCTGAGAGAACTGGACACGAGTTGAGTACTCATTCTGACATGGTGCAGACTGCTGCGTCCACGGCCCTCAGTGCTTTTGGGGATTGGCAAGACCTCCATTAAGACATGGCACTCGGAGCTGGGAGAAACGAGTGGGGAATCCTGAGCCTCGATACTGGGGAGCTTCCAGGCTGTCCTTCAGACCTGAAGTAATCATCTGCTCCTTTTCCAAGGCCGCACCGTAGGCCGATGCCTTCCCTTGGTTTTCATGTTCAGGAAGACGTTAAAACATTTTCATGGTTTCTTACACATTCTGAGCCATTGTAATTTTAAACCAGACCAATTTTAAGAGCGAAAACTAGCCCAGAGAGAGTCTTTACATAGTAACTTCAATCGGATGTGAACTCAAGCGCCTTTTTCAAAATAAGATCTTGAAAGGGTGGGTTGCTGGTGGAAAGGCTACCTTCTACGTAGCGTAGGGATCCTCAGGACCAGTTAATATCCACCAAACACGCATCATTAAACTGGAACAAACATGACTGAATTACTGGCTCCCCGTTTTCCTGAATGTAGGTCATTTTGTGCCCTTACAATTTAACGTTTGAAGGGATTTCCTGTCTTTGAAATGCAGCGCTTTGTCACCTGTTTGGATAGCCTCCTTAAAAGTAAGGGCTCTGTTCCTACTTTGAAAGACTTAGTGACTCCATGTTCCCTGACTAGAGTTTCCCAGATCACTAAAGGCAGTGTATCTGCAGGTGCGGGTGTCTCCTTTACAAGTCAGCGCCTGCAGATCCCATATTCCAGACTTGGTTTCTCAAGGTCAGAGCCTACAAGAAAAGCCCGGAGCCATCCATTCACCTGGGCGAAGCCATAAAGAGGTAAGCTTTCACAATGAGGAGCCATATATCAAAATTCTTCGCTTTTGAGAACTGGAATAACTAGTGTGCAGGCATTAGAGTCTCATGCTAGAGCAAAAGACAATAACTGGGGCCAAATGTGCCTAGTGGGTGACACCCATTTAAGTAATGACCTGCACTGAAAAGTGCTTTTAAGGATGTATTATTTTTAACTTAAGAATGTATCTTATTTTGTCACCTTGTATTATAGGGGTCCTCAGGTTAAATATTTTTAGTGAAAATTTGTGTATTTAATAAGTAAATGTCACATTGAACAATATGTAGGAGACAGCCATGAGTTGGTTCTGGGAACTGTCGGTATGCTTACTTTTTACCAAATGATGCAACATGAGCCAGACCTCTTGATAAACTATAGCACGCCCTACAAATGAAAAGCTATTTGCAAATATTTAAGTGACCATTTACCCTTAGCATGTGCAGCAACTAAACTGTTAGTTAGGCACATCTACGATCTTGTCACTATGAAGACTCAACTTGTTCTCTTTTGGAGCGGTTCACTGTTTGAACGCCTGGACACAAATCAGCGATCATCACAGTACCCCTCACAGAGAGTGTTTTCATCTTAATATTAAATAAACTGTCAGAAGTTTATGAATGGGGGGGCTTTCTTTTCAAAAACTGGATTCACGTATGCATGAAATTAAGACATTCTGGTAAGTAAGAGGGAGAAAATAAAGATAGATTCCTACATAGTTTCGCCTTAAGGTCACAATCAAACAGAGGAAAGTGGGCAGAAGCTGAGCTGCCTAAAGGAAGGAGTATGAGGCTAAATCTGTATCTCCTTTTTTGATAATGAATTAAAACGCAATTGTGATGTCTAGACATTTTCTTTTGGTGGGTATTAATCACCCTGATTCATCTGATTTCTTGGGAAGAAACTGTAGCCATTGTAATTGAGTCCGCCGTACTGGATTGCTTTCTAGCTAGTGCCACAGGAATCGTCTAGAAGAAAACATCACCTTCACAAAGCATGCATCTGAAGGGTACACCTCTTGTGTCTCTCACAAAGCAAGTGGTACCCCGTCCAGCCGAGGAGGTAGACTCAGATTCATGCACTTGTCTCAGGTTTTTGGTGGTCTCCCTGGTCCTTGCTCTTGGCAAATATAAGCCAAGTCATTTGTAGGGTGTGTGTGTATCAGAATGGATTCTATAGCTACCAAATGAAAATTCTGTCTTTAGTCACACACTCCTGCACCTTTCACGTGGGTAAAATGTTCCAATTATTTCTTGATGACATCACGGATGATATGAGGACAAGACAGGCAGAAACAGGATACAGAGCAGCTGAGTATCTCTGCAAACTCGGAGCGCTTAAAAACCCTCTGAAGTCACGCAGCTGCACTTTCTTTTTTTAATTGTCTTCAGTAAAATTCCAAAAACCCCGCAATGTCTATCTTAAAAGCACCAGGAGTATTTTAATTGGGTAATAACCACCCATGTTTTCCTTCTGATAAATTAAAAGGAATTAAGAATGAAATTTTATGATGATTATAAACTGTATTACTGACCCAAGGGACAAGAACAGTTATGAAAAATATGTCCTACATATTTGGCGTGAATATGAATTTAGACTTCTAAACCATTCATCTTAAATGCTCAAGCAACTTATTAAAGCTTATAAAATAGTATTCACATAATGATAAGAGGGTAGCATATAATCATGATTGAGATCATGTCATCAGTATTGCAGTGGGCTCCGTGCCAAATACTGAAGCTGACTTGGTCTTTGCCTGTTGGGCTTCTGATAAAAATATAAAAGAGGTGAAAGAGGTAACAGATCTTGTGTATCCGAGATCCCTGTTTGGTCAATAATTGTTTTAAAAATGCTTTTAACGCATCACATCTTTTCCCCTTCTCCCCCTCCTGCTTTCTCCCTCCCCCCCACCCTTCCTTTCTCCTCATTAAAATTACAAACCATGAGAGGGGAAATTGATTTTTGGAAAACGTGAAAAACCGGTGAATCAGATTTTGACTGATATGCAATATTGGGAGTGGATCTGGACAAAATGAAACTTTACAGCTAGCAGCTGTCTGAGGGTGAGTCCAGCTCGCATGAACATCGAATGAGGCTAACCTACCACGCTTGGCCCAGCTTTGGCCAGAGCCCAGGATAAGAGTCCTCTTTGAGAGCAAGAGCATTTCGAGCTTTGAGTCAGTGCTACCTGCCAGCCCTCAGGATACATTAACTCTCACAGTAAATTTTGAATGAATTTAAGACCACTAGGGAAATTGCTAGATTTCCACGATGTGGACAAAAACAGGCATGCTAAGCGGAGGGGCTGCGTGTATCTGAATGTTTCTTAGGCCCAGCCCTGCAGAGTCCTAGCAGGTGCTATTCAGACACTTACGCTATGTTAGCTGAATTAAGCACTTTCGAATATATATTTAGCTGTAAGTGGCTTGTTCCACCAAAGTATTTGTACTTTTTAGCATGACCTGCCTCTGTTATGATGACAGAAAATCCCCAAGGATTTCACCTCTGCCCATGGGCCTGGGTTTTGCTCCAGCTCCACCGTGTGACCTCTGGCAAGTTGCTTATCTGGTCTGAGCTTTGGTTTCCTCACTTATAAGATGAAGGCAGTGATCCCTCTTTGCAGTGTTATTGTGTTAAATGACCTAATATTTGTAAATTAATTTTAATTTATACATTAATTTATAAAGTACCTGGCACACAGTTTGCAGTCTGTAAATATGTTACTGGAGTTGCCAGGAAAAAACCAGATTGAATCTTTGATCTGTTTTTCATTACCTAAAATTTTAGAGATTGTTCAAGGAAAAAGAGCAACTAAATGCACAGTTATAATAGTAGCACCTGGTTTACACTCAGAAATGTAGCTCTGAATTCAGACTTGATATTTCAGTGCCAGCCAGGCTTCCCTCTTCCCATCATAACCGAAGGAAAAAAAATATTTTTTGGTAACACAAAAGAACTTAATTCTTTTTACTCCAAGTGATCACCTTTTCCTAGATGAGTCAGGTTAAAAACTGAGCCAAAGGCCTTGAGGTACGCAATTTACTTGGAGAAAGGAAAAAAATAAGGGAAAGTGTTTGGGGCCCGTGGGAAATGCAAGAATGACAGAGGTGGAGCTTTTTTCTCATTTGTATTTTACAAAAATTCTTGTGGGAAGTGGCTTTTATGGGCCAGGATTCATTCCTTGGTTAGTTTTTATGGCCACCTTGGGAACTCTGGATTATAAGGACCGGGAATAAAAATGCTTACACACCTGTAAGCAGAGTGGTGTGATTGGCACCCCCATCACGTTGTAACTGATACACAAAATAAAACGGCGATAATTGCTGCCTAGTTGAGGCAACAGAGGACCTGCAATAACTTTTATGTCTGAGCAATATTGTAGCAGTCTGACAAACTGTTTGATCTCGATCAGCAGTGTGAAGCCCATTCATTGTCACTCTTAAGGAGGCCTAACTAAAACGTCATTAAATCTTCACGAAAAGATCGTTTACTGCAAAATACTGCGATTTTTCTACTGGAGCCAAGAGATATGACACGGTTTTATGTTGATCCACTCAGTGGGCCTTAAGAGCCATTGAGAAGATACTGGAAGCATACATGAATGAAGTGACCATTAATGAATCTGTTCATATTCTCAATACAACAACAGAAAGAAATGCTATGGCATCTTACTCCAGAAATAGAGGTGTTCCTACACGTGTCACTCCATCACCTTGGATATCAAAACTGAACTGAGGTTTGCGGTCATTATGTAGTTGGCCAAACTTCACCAAATTTTGGGTTTTAGGTCTTACTGGATATTCTTGCCGCAATTGCCTCAGTTGGGATTTGAGACTTGCCTTTAAATTTTGGATGGTTGGCCTTTGCTCTTTACAAGTGCCCAGTCATCTTAGGGGGCTTTCCAATTTTATTTTTCTTGATTACACTCAACTAAATTATAGTCAGATGATGCCTCTAAAGCTTAGTTTTTCCCTCTGGTTTTCCCTGCTGACCTACATATAGGTACCTAGATGTCCTCATATCTAAAGTATGACTCCATAAAGAGTCCTTCTAAGATTACAAATTATCCGTATCTATTCAATCATCTGGACGTACATCAACCTGGTACATTTTGGAGGACTCTAGTTTGTTCTCATCCTTTTGTAGGTAGGTGTGGAGAAGGTGGGTAGGATGTGGAGTCCTCATTTGCAAGGAGAGGACATTCTACTTGGGGTAATAAAGGATCCGGTTATTTGAGAAAGTAGAGCATTAAGAGCTAAATTGTGTGGTGCATATCTCAGTGTTTTAGATCAAAGGAAAGAAATATCAAGGAGGACAGAAGGAGCTAGGAAAGGATTTTCCAGAAGAGGTGCATTTGCAACTGTGTTTGGGAAGGTAGGCAGCTTTGGGTAGATGCAGAGAACGTTTCCAATACGGGGAACACGGTGGGTGAAAGTGCTGAGGCAGGAATGAGCTCAGCATGCTCCTAGAACTGTAAGGATTCCGAGAAATGGTGCTGCTGTGCTTACTAGTCCTGTTTGTCTGGAGCCAACCAGGTTTCTTAGGGACAGATTTGACAGTCTGCACATACTGAGGTCTACTTCATTTTAGCTTTGTGTCTTGCTTCTCTCAAATTCGGTTAAAATGCTATTATGGATCATGTCATTTCCCTACTTAAAACCCTGGCAGGGCTCCCCATTGCTCAGTCTCCTCTAGACTGCTGGTGAGGCCTTCACGACCCAACCCTCCCCACCTTGAGCTTCATTGCACCGACGGCCCCTTCTTTCTTCTCACAACCTGTCATTAACCGCCTAGAACCCACCATATTCTCTCTTGTCTCTGACTTCACACAGGCTCAGGCCTCAGCTTGAATGTCCCTACTGCAGGGAGACCGGGTTAAGGCTCCCCTGCCATCTGCTGTCATAGCTAGCTCCCTGCAGGAAGCATATTTTGTCTTGATTTCTTAGTATGTGTCTTTCCCACGAGTCTATAAACTCCTTGCAATGAGAAAGCATGTTTGGTTGATCACGAGGGGCCAGCACAGAGCCTGGCCCCAAATCACGTATCCATTCATTCAAACCTCCCTATTAAACACCATGTGTCAGGCCCTAACACAACAGGGAAAACAGGCAAAACCCCTCTGCTCTCTGTTTTTCTATTCTGCTTGGAGAAACACACACTAAAACTAGCTAAAAATAAAATGTATAGAATGTATGTATCTATAGGCTAACATAAACGCTTAAGAGAAAAACAAGGCAGGAAAGGAAGATGGAAAGTGTCGGTGCAGGAGGAGCTTTAGGTGGAGTGGCCAGGGAAGGCGTCCCTATGACAGTGACATTTGAACAAAGACCTGGGAGAGGGGAGGGGGGGAACTGTGCACATACCGGGAAAGAACAGGCAGACCAAAGAGGAAGTAGGTGCAAAGGCCAAGACTCATGTGCCCCAAGAGCAGTCAGAGGGCGGGGGCTGGAGCACAGAGAGCGAGACAGAGAAGTGGGACATGAGGTCGGAGCAGGAGGACGAAGACAGCAAGGGAAGGACATTAATCATGCGCATCGACACATGGCTCCAGGACTGTTGTTCGTTCTTGTTATTACTTAATGATATAAGCACTTTGGACTGGGAGACCCAGAGAGACAAGCCTATGTCCTTTTCTGCTTTAAAGACTATTTTATTTTATTTTATTTTATTTTATTTTTTAAGATTTTATTTATTTATTTGACAGAGAGAGAGCACAAGTAGGCAGAGAGGCAGGCAGAGGGAGAGGGAGAAGCTGACTCCCCACTGAGCAGGGAGCCCGATGCGGGCCTCGATCCCAGGACCCTGGGATCATGACCTGAGCCGAAGGCAGCCGCTTAACCGACTGAGCCACCCAGGCGCCCCTTAAAGACTATTTTAAATGACAATTTCAACGACTTCAAACAATGCTAATAATTCAACGTGGAACAAAGCTCAGCTATCGTAAGCTGGTTGAGTAAGACGATACCAAGGCTAGCACACCCCCCCACACCCCCCCGGCAGGTCTGGAGCAACCTGCAAAAGGACTGTACGTGACACAGGAGCACATGACCCCGCCTCGTGTTTCTGCTGGAGATTTATGCCTGGAGCTGAAAGAACAGAAAAGTGGGTGACTTCAGCTACCCAAGATTTGTGTTGCAGAATCGACCTTTGCAGGGGAAGGCAGAGGAGCCGCATGATGATCGCGTGATAATGATACGGACAATAGTTGTGGTGGTCTTGTTGTTGTTTTGACCCAATTCTTTGGGGGCCTTGTTCTTGGCTACCACTGGTATAATCAGCAATGAAAGTAACTATTTTACAGGTGACACTCAGCACCGTAGCAAATGAAACAGACAGTGACTCTGAGCCCAGGGAAGGAGTGTTAGACCTGCTGGAAAAGGAATGCAAGCGGAAGAAATTTCTTTTTTGAACTCCCTCTCCACAGCCACAGACTCCAGAGCTCCTAAGCTGCGGGGGTCACAGGGGTCCCAGCCGAGCAGGACCCCTGGCCCAGCCCGCGGCGTGGCTCGTCACTCAGCGCACCGGGGGGCTCCAGCCGCCCCCTCCCCGCGCTCCGCCCGCACACACTGCACACCGGCCTTCCTTCCCTCAACACTCGGCTGCCAGCCGTGTGGACCCCACGCCTGGAGCCTCCTGAGCCAAAGGCACACAGAAATCAGGGCTGAACGTACACCCTGTCTTTTTCAAAGCCGGCAGACTCTTGCCATGAGAACAGCCTTCCCACCGCAGGGCTCGGTTTCAGCTCCTTCACACCAGAGAGAAACAAATCGTGTTTGTCCAGAATCCAGACCACCTCAGAATTCTCTGGCAGGGAGAGTATAAATGCCCAAGAGGAAGAAATAGTACTATAGGAAAAGCTATTTACGGGTGCACAAGAACTTCATAACAAGACCATGTGAAATGTGAAAAGACAAAATATCCATGAGGGAGATCTGGATGCTTCTGTTCTGCCCCGAGGCTCAGGCACAGTTTGGGAGGCGTTGACCGCTTCTCGACATAATGTTATGTCCTTGGCATATGATTGAAGTTTCGGCCCTTTCTTACTTTTCTCTGATCTCCACCTTTTGTCATTGCTCGTGAGAGTAGCTGAGCTTCGGTTTGGCCCGAAATCCTGTGGCACTTACGGCTACATGATCAAAGTCTGTTGCAGGCGTTTGGGCCACTGCCAGCAAAGTTCAGGTTGTGCTTCACACGGGGCTTCTGGTGCCTCTCAGCCACGGGTGAGGGCTGACTGGGTTTGATCTTGAGCTGCACACATTGGGGGAGTCTCAGGTCCCTTGCTGATAAGCCCCGCTCGGCCGAGCTCTGCTTTAATTAAAGCGGCCCTTGGGTTGGTTCGATTTCCCATGTTTCAGCACCTCACTGGGTGTAACCTTATCTTCCCATTTCACAGGCGTGATGGATCTGAAAGAGCACAGGTGAAGTTTGTCTTTGACTTGACAGCTGGATTACTTCCAAGTTTCACAACCACAGAAGAAAAGTCCCAAATCCCAGCTCTTCTCATCATTTGGCATTTTATGGAACAGCCACAGTGGGTGAGATGCTAATATGGTCAGATACGGTTCCAGTAAAATTGAACTTATTGCTCCAAAGTGTGTGCATCTACTACGTGTCAGTGTGAGAGGCAATGGAAATCAATGAATGATAGATGTCCTTGAGGAGTGATGGCGAGACGGCTCCGAGAGACTTGGGGGAGGACAAGGGGCTGCCGCCAAGCATTCAGCTACTTAAATAAATGCATCTAATTGAAGGAGACACAATGTTTCATTACCTTTTGGGAAGAGCGTTCAGAGGGAAAAAGAGAAAGCCCAGTGTCCTGAGGAGCCCAAGTCCTGCAAGAAGTTTCTCAAGTCAGTTTGAGACAATCTTTGAAAGATGGTCACAATGCCCTTTTCCCTTTGTTTTATGTTTGCATTTCTCTCAAACATTTGTTTTTAAAACCAAGAAACTTCATCACCACCCCCACCTTTTGTTTTTTAAGTCATGCTCATTAGCATACTAAGAAATTCATTTGCAAAACCCACCCACTCTAGGAATACAGCACGACCCAAGCTAAAGAGGGTGCCCTTGGGAGAGGTGCAACAGACTCAAGGAGGGGAGTCACTCCAGTCATCAGAGATTGTGTGCGCGTGCGCGTGCACGTGTGCGTGTGACTTGACGTGTCATCTGTCCTTACCACGGTCTGCATGGAGCGTCTTCTGATACTATTCACTCTCACTTTGGAAGATTTCTAAATAACGACAGCTTCTCAGATCCTGTGATACCAGGGAAGAGTTGTCCAGGATAGAAGAAAGGGTATTTCTGTTCCCTGGAAAGGGATATCCTCCGCTACAGATAGTCAACATTTTTTCACATATTCATCAGTTTCTTGTGAGGTAGCTAGAGAGTATGACCATCTCTGAAAGACCTGGGTCCAAGTAGTAACTGTGCCACTGACTAGATGTAGAGTCTTAGTCCAGTTTCTTCATTTGTCTATTGGAGTTATTAGCACATTGTAGAATTGCTGCAGGTATTAAACAAGCTAACATATGCTTGGTGCATGTGCTATATGAATCATCAGCAGTCCACTGATATATTTCATATTAAATTTTGTTTCTGTTATGATTCCTTATTTCAGAGATCAACAGACATGATTTTACAACATGCTAGAGCTCTTTAAATATGTTCCTCACAAGACCATTGTTAACAAAGCGTACACTGCTTTTTTTAGTCACCATTGCAAAGATAGAGCCAGGCATTCAGAGCAGTCCCTCTCAAGTGTCTCTCGGCTTGCAAAACCCAAAGAGGTTTATAAATACAGTCCCTGCTTTAAGGATTTTACTTCCTGGTTGTGGGTCTGTGATTATCCAGCCAGTGAAGGTCATAAGGATTTTTTCTTCTGAAAGGTAAAGGCATAGGTAAGGATTTGGTTCATTAGGTTGTCACATCTCTTTTACAAGACCAAATATTTGTGAGTGATGCTGAGTTAGGAACTAGAAAATTGGCTTCCTTGGCCTTCCTTGGCCCTGCCAGCCAAAAACATACCGTTGTATTTAAACAAGTTGATGATTTTTAATTTATGATACATTTAAATATCTGTTGAAATTTTTCTTATAAACATGCATTATGCTTCTAATAAACAGACACAGAAAGTGAAAAATAGACATTTAAGTTTGACTTGGTGGCATTTAGCATACAAACATCGGAATGCTAGCAAAACGAATTTTTGGATGCAAGCCATATGCAATAGAAGAATCAAGGAACCACATATTAAAGATGGATTATATATTCTGTTGCCATCCAGAAATTCTCTGCCGTGCTGCCCTGGGTAAGGGAGTGATGAGTGGCTGTTCCTGATTACAATGCCGATCCCGTTTTCACTGGGTTCTTTCTGTTTGGCTGATGTAAATGATTCACCACCACCTGGTTGCATCAGCTTACTGTGCGGTCACCAGCAGGCATGATGCTTTTCCTGCCAGAATCGCTCTGCTAGGAGACCCAGATCTTTGCACACAGTGAAAGCTCAGGACCGCATGGGATGAGAATCCTGAACAAAATAGAGCTGCGTCTTGATCCAGGAGCCATATTTTTTATATTTCCTCAGGCTGTAGGTTTAGGAGGAGCCACACCCAGGAGCTGCTACCCAATTTAAGGATGCAAGTTGGCAATTCTGAAGATTCCTTAAGACTATTAAAGCACTAACTTCCAGGGCAGGGGGATGATAAGGAGTAATGGTTGGGTGGAGGGCCTCCCATGGGGGCTGACTTGGTATATACTACAAAGGACTTGATTTTTAGATTTCTAGAAGAAAAGGGGCAATCTGAAAAAGAAATCTAACAAGTCTTATATAGTGAAGGGAAATCACTGAGCTGGGGTTGGTAGACTGAAGTCTAATTACATATTCAAAAAATATTCAGAGCTCTAGGTTGCTTCCATCTATGACTTTGGGTGACTCCGTGTATCGAAGTCATAGCTTCCTCTTCTTGAAGGTGAGTTTACTAGAGCCTCCTCTACTTCATAGGATGTCGTTAAGGCAAAATGAGTGACGATATATGCAAGAAGTAAAAGAATGTCTGTACATGTGCAAGATTTCTGTCTTCTCCCCTAGACTCTGAGCTCTTAGAAGACAGGGCCTTGCATCTCTATACCCAGAGGGCCTGCTAGATAGTGGGCAAGCACTGAGATTGAATGATGGGTTATGCTAATGATTGGCTGGTTGGCCCTGAGAAAGAATGTTGCCTCTGGAGGTGCTGAGTGGAGCCAGTGGTAAAAAACGGGTGCTGGACGGGAACACCAGCTTGGAGCATGCAAGTGAGAAGTGGGGCACTAAGAAGCTACTGCTGTCTGTGGCTATCGAGAAAAGAACATTTAGATTGGGAGAGGGAATGACCTAAAGGATTCCTGTCCAGGTCTTCATCTGACAGAGACTTGTGGGAAAAGGTCCCAGCTCTCCGATGCTGTGAAGCAGGAAAGTCGAGTGAAATCAGTTAGGCTGTTCTGCTCAGTGCGGCTGAGCGTGATGGATGGCTTGGCGTGCTGTTTATCTGGTGCAGGTTGGTATTTCACCTCTGTTTTCATTAGACTGATGGTAAGGTAATAATTCTTTCCTCTGGCTGAAGAATCTGTCTTCAGCCATTTGCTGGGCTTCTTGAACGGGCCCTTCAGGTGCACAGAAGTCACCCTAAAGGAGATTTTGAATGAACACTTAAATAATGCCAGTTGGCGTCCATGGAGCTCTGGAGCAACACAGGCGTCTATGAGACTTGCTGTAGTGGTCAGGTGCACAGAGTCCCATTTACTCAAAGAGAACTGGGTGAAAAAAATGACTCGAGGTGACCACACCTGCAGGAAACAAAGAGCCAATGTCAGACTTCTGTCTCTTGAAAATTTCAAGCTCATTTGCAAGTTAAATGAAGGCAGGGCAGTCTTCAGCTGGGGGGTTTCCATGAAACTGTGAGTTGCAGTGGGAAGTGCCCCAGACTGGGATTCAGAAATCTCCCCACTGGTTCACGCTACCGGCAGATGTCTTCATATCTCTACGACTCAGTTTCTTCATCTCTCAAACAAATAAGAGTATATGCAGTGGTTTTCATCAAAAGCTCTTATCGAGATAATGTAGCTTTTCATTTTTCTCCAAGGCTAGTAGGAACACACTAGAAACAATGACAGAGGCATGTGGCATCAATGAGCTGCAGAGCTATAACCCCTCCATGTTCCCAACCACTTTGATGAGGAGCACGGAAGCAAGAGGAAGGTGTTAGCTCAGTTGGCATTGGTCAAAGAAGCCATCTCCCCACAACTGACCGAATGGGTCCTTCCAAGCGGCATTCTGGGTTTGTGAGCTGATGAGCAGGTGATCAGACCTCTGCCCACAGAGTGCATGAAGTTGCTCCATCTGCAGGGACCAGCTGAAAAGTTTCATCCACTCAGTAGGGCATAGTCGGGCCATCCGGAGACATAGTTGGGATCGTGGACTGCCAGTCTCCTCTCAGGTCTTCCATTCACAATGAGGGTCTCTTTTATCCCATCAGCCTGGGGATAGCCCATCCATCCTTTCTGTATCATAGGCCACTTAGCTTGACAAATGGTTCTTATTTGATATAACTAGGGTGAACATATATCCTGATTTATCCTTAGCAGTCCAGTTTATGTTTTTTGTGCCAGAATAAATATTAGAGCACTCCCATTAACTTTTTTTTTTTTTTTTATAGAGAGAGAGCACGCATGTGAGTGGTGAGGGCTGGGGCAGAGGGAGAGAGATAATCTCAAGCGGGCTCCACCTTGGGCTTGGAGCCTGATGTAGGACTTGATCTCATGACCCTGAGATCATGACCTGAGCCTAAGTCAGGAGTTGGATGCTTAAACAACTGAGCTATGCAGGCGCCCCCCTCATTAACTTTTAAATTATATGGCACCCCAAACACAACAGATGACTTTTTCTGTAGGCACCTCCTCCATCCCCAAAGAACATGTCATATATCTTGCTAATATCCTCTCTGCCATCATCTTAGTTGGTTTATGACTTACAAATACAAATAAATTGTTACTTTATCATTTTCACACAGCAATCTATATTCATCAATATAGTTTTCAGGGTACTTCTGACTGGCTGGGGGAGTCATTATGAAGAACTGTGGTTAGTAAAATGTAATGTTTCTAATGAGGAAGGATTTCCCCCCAAATACTTTTGTGAAGATTAACTAATGAAACTTTTGTGAAGTGTCAATCAAATGTCAGCTCCTATTATTAATAATTCTGAAATAACAATTCCAACTAAAGAATTATTTGTGCTCATTCATTCTTCAATTAAGGAATTAGTCAACAAACATTGTGTAATGTTTCCTGGCACTGTGCTAGATACTGAAAATACAAAAATGAAGGATAATCTCTGACCATAAGGAATTGATAGAAAATGGGGTAAAGAGACAAGCAAGTGGTGACAGTCTGGCTCTGGTAGCACAAAACAGAAGCACCCAACTCAGTTTCAGGCCACTTCAGTGGGGAGGGATGGCTTCCAAGAGTCCGGTACATGGAGTGTCTTGAGGCGCATGTAAGAGTTAGCCAAGGGAAAAAGATACGAAAAGTCTTTTCTTTCAAATCTTTTCTAATATTAGAAAATAAAATAAGGAAGACAAATTCAGAAGTCAGGAAACATTTCTTTTGCTTGAACACTGATGTCTTCCTGTTGATTCTAAAGGAAGCTGTTGCTAACAGCGGAGGCTTCTGGTGGTTTGAGGGACTCGGAGGTTGAATAAGCTTTCATAGTTAGAAGATTCTTATAAAACTAGAGTTCTATAAGATCACTTTCCAGGAGAAAGTGGTGATCCACATATGGAATTTTAAATTTTCCAGTAATCATATTACAAAGTAAAAAGGAACAGGTGAAGTTAATTTGAATACCATGTCATGTTTAACCCAATATATCCAGAAGTAGTATCATTTCAACATATAATTAATATAAAAATGAGATATTTTGCAATCTTATTTTCACATGAAGATTTCAAAATCCAGTATGCATTTTATACTTAGAGCGCATTTCAATTCATAGTAGCCACATGTGAGAGCTAGTGGCTCTCATATTGCACAGTGCAGTTTTATAGCATCAGATCTCACTGTGGTCACAAAACTGAACCCAAAGTGTCCTGATTTGGTTTATTCACGACTATTAATTCTCTCACGTATATAAGTAGCATACATTTCTTCAAGAAGGGATACACAAAGATTCTAGAAAGATCTACGTTCTGACCTAGGTATTGCTTTATATGTGACAGCCTACAGTTTGTAATGACGGGCTCTATACCTCAAACTATAATATAGTCTTCAGGATAGAAATGTCTTAACTGTGGGTGCAGCCAAAGCATTTTGGGCCTCACAGGTTGGTTATAAACTCCATTGCCATGGGAGCCAGTTTGTGAGCGTGCATCTGTGACACAACCCAGAACCAAGTATTCCATCACCAAAGATGTGCTCAAGGCAAGCCTCACATGCAACATCACTTAGGACGACTGTTTTCTTACTGAAATAGTTGCAACGCTATGTCTGTGAGGCATATTGCACTGGATGGACCAAGACAGGAGAGTGACATCAGGATGAAAGTCCAGCCAATGAGCCAGCACTGGGAAAGCAGTGATCTCTGGGTCTCAATTTCTGTACCTGTGCAATGACAATAATAATTTTGGCCCCAAGGCCTTAGGACCATGAAGGTCGAAACAGATACTTCTCACCTTTCTGATTCTTAGTTTAGCAACAGTGCTGATGAGGCAACAGATTTCTCCATCTCTAAAAGTGTCCATGAGATAGAGAGCCATCCAGGGAGTCACTTGTTCTTTATTCTCTTTAATGGGTCACTCACAGTTTGTGACAAAAACATTACTAAGTGCATAGCGGGTGCCAGAGGCAGTGTGGAGCCATCGAGGAAGTCACTGTTAGCTACAACCCGTACACAAGCTGATTATTCTCTAGAGAGGCCCCACACCATTCTGGGAGAACGCGAGGCTGGTGGCGCAAAGTTCTTCCGCAGACAAGGTACACAGCCTGGGGCCAACTATGTTAACTGCAGCTTCCTCAGCTGTGAAAAATGAGAACGGCAATCTTTTATTAATTAGTTTGTATTTCAAAGTGCTTCACAACTCTCAAATTTCACTATTGAATTAAGGAAAATTTCCTTTCATTTTATCCCCCACCACATTAGGAGGAAAAGAAACTGTGCTCACTGAGGCTGTGAGAAAAATGGAGGGGATTCAGGCAAAAAAGCTAACAAACCTGACTTCCAAAGGTAGTGGCTCATTTCCCCAACTGCAAGATGGCACCCATTAACGGGAGCTTGGGAAATTAGGTATCTCAAAGGGCAACTGAATCTACTTTCTGAAGAATTGCATTCATTTTAGATTTAATTTTTATGATCCCTTCAAGAAAAAAAAAAAAAGAAAGAAAAGAAAATGAGCCAAATCACACTGGGATGGCAGCTTTGAAAATGAAACCTTCCCGGACTTCTTCCATGGGGAGTGGCAGAAACGCTATCATGCCTTCTTACTTGAGAAATGGGAGCTTGGACCTGCTTGTATCCCAGCTTCCAGATCCTCAGATCTCCTTGTCCTTTTTCTAGTTTATGGTAGAAATGATACCCACCAGACTTTTCCTACTAAGTGTTCCATTATCATTGAAGATTAATTGTTCAAAAAAAGAATTCATTCACATTCTCCCCCTGGTTAACTGTCCACTCCCCTTTTTGCTTCCTTCCATCCAATGGAAATGCAGCTGCTCCGCCGGGACTGTGCTTCCCAGTCTCCTTTGCATCTTGCTGGGGTCATAGGACAAGTTTTCACCAATGGAAGCTGAGTAGAAGGTGGGTTTCTAAGAAGTGAATGTGTCTTCTTCACTGTCTCTGAGGGCTGAAAATGATTCGGAAGACCTAGATAGAAATTGAGTCCTTTATCCCACAGATAAGGACCATCTGCTTTGGATTATTATCTGAGTAAGAAAGAAACCTCTATTGTGTGAAGACATTTTTTAAAAGTCTATTGTTACAGCAGCTAATGTAACCCCAACACACACACTGCCAAAGCTGACACTCCTCCCCAAAATTCCTATTAGAGTCGTCTTTTCCATGCCAGACCACGAAACTCCGTTAGGACTTTGGTGACACCCAGTAGAGTGCAGAGCATGTAAGGTATTTAATAAATGCATGTGAAATGGAGGAAGGAAGGAGGGAGGGAGGGAGGGGGGAGGGGTGATTGAATTAATGTCTGTGCATTTAAGGTGACTCACTTATTTTCTTTTACGCTTTCCAGCTCAACATGCCCATCCCTCCCCCACCCTCCATTAAGTTGTAAAACGGGGAAATAGTTTTCTTTTCTTCATGGTCTTCCAAAGGGTGGACACAGAACGATGAGAGAAATCGCTGGCCAGAGGAAAGAAATCCCTTAGAGAAAGCAATCCAAATATCATCACCCTAGAGAGCTGGGCCACTGCCAACATCTCCATCAGCAACTTGGAAGAGTTGTCTGACTTCCCAACACAATAAAAATGGAGACATGAGCATCCAGAGCCCCAGCCAGCACAATTACATGAAGCCAAAGAACATTACCACTTCCAGGTTGCAGGATTTATGACCAACTATGATGGATAATAAAGATAGAGATGCTTGTCTGAATTCATCATTCACAGAAGGCAATATTTTTAATCGTAGAGAAGTTGTATATATTGTACTTTTTCTAATGAAAACCTTAGGAAACAAAGCAGAAACAGCAGCATCCTAGAGGAAAAAGAAAAATGAAAAAGATTGCCAGTTTGCTTCTGTTTAGACGATAGGCAATTGATATCCTTTATTGTTGAAAAACTCCTTTTAAATGCACTGAGGCAAGCATTTCTACTTTGGTGGTTTCCTGGGTTTGGGAAACTGCTTCTAATTTGAGTGGAACAGAAGAGTAAGCTTGTGTTCGGTATAGTGTCTGCTGATCCAGGCATTAAATGGTGAGGCTAAAATCATGTCACTCCTAGGAAGCCTGTGCATGAATGCTACTTTCTGTGGCAGTGCTCCTGCCCCAAACTCCTCAAAAAACCATGTTTTTCACCCAGAAGAGTATTCTTAGGCTTTATTATCATTGCTCATTGATTGCCTCCACTCTGGGACATGTACCCACCCTATGAGTGAAGGCCCATGGTGTTCCTGGCCCAGTGCTGGCATGTGGTGAATAGTCAGAAAATATTGAAGAGCTCTGATTAGTTTGTGATTTTGTGTAATTTAAATTCTTCACACAGACCATTTGTTTTTATTTTTTAATTTTTATTTTTTTAAGATTTTATTTATTTATTTTTGCAAGAGAGAGAGAGAACACAGAGGTGCATGTGAGCAGTGGGGAGGGGCAGAGGGAGAAGCCCGCTGAGCAGGGAGCCCGATGCGGGGCTCGATCCCAGGATCCTGGGATCATGACCTGAGCCAAAGGCAGACACTTCACCAACTGAGTAATCCAGGTGCCCTGGACCATTTGTTTTCATTGTTGAGAATGAAAAGGTAAATCAGTATGGTTTTTGTCTAATGTTGTTGAATTTTGAACTACTTAAATGCATATTGGTAAAACCACTGTCTAACTGTTTATCAGAACCAAAATTACAGCCTTCGAACCTCCACAAGTTAAGAAGATTGCTTGAGAAAGGAAGGAAGGTACTACATAATCCTTCAAACACAAGATTCATCGCTTAATTCTGTCAATGCTTAGAGGAACTCCTCAAACCCTAAAAGCCAGTTTGTTTCCAGAACGCCTGAAACAGAGACCACATTTTTATGATGTTTGTCTTTCACAGTCAAGTTTACATTGGGGAGCTGTATTTTCCCTATATTTATTTTTAAATCATTTGAGTTTTCCAGTAAAATAACATTCTCTTTTTCTTCCCTCTTCCCAGATAAACACATCTATTTCTTTAATCGTGAAACATTCTACATGGGGCTGTGGTTTGTGGTTGGGATGCTCTGGAGTGGTGCACCTGGAAAAGAATGTGTTATTTGCATTTAAGGAAATACTTAGTGGGCTGAATGTCTAGCCACTAAAATAACAGTTCATCAAAACACAGTTATCCCAGATATCCATCCAAGAGTGGCAATCAGATTTCCCAGAGTCCAAGTAAAGGATGAAAACTGTGAGGAGGGGCAGACCAGAGGGACAAACTATGTTTGGAAGCAGAAAGTAGGTCAAGGAACTAAAGATCTGAAATATAGGAAAAGAAAGGGGGGAACACATGGATCGTCTCCTCTGTAGACATCCAATTTGAACCTAATCTAAATAAGTAGGAAGTGAAATCATTATCTGATGTTTTGTGGCCACCTCAAAAATGTGTTGGTAGTTTCGACCAGACTAGAGTCAACATTGAAAAACCACCAGCACCACTGACTTGGGCTGCACAGCGCAGCTATGGCCCAAACCTGCCCAGAAGGGCCCAATGCCAATTATGGTCAGGATGGGGATCAGGGCAAGAGAAGAGCAGTGTGCTTACTCAGGCTGGCCTCCGAGGGGGACACTGGGGCATCCATCCCTGGGCTACTCAATCACCTCTTCTCTGGAGCAATAAACAAAGAAATGGCAAGAGGCTAAGCTCCTTCAGTTAGACACTTTTAACCTTTAATGTGACCATAGACTGAGTGATTAATTAATGACTTAGAATTTATGTAGTTATATATATATATATGCATAAGTATATCTATGTACTTTCATGGTTAGTATTTATATTAATGTGAGTGCATTAAAACATTCTAAACTTGGATTGTGGTGATGGTTGCACAACTCTGAATATGCTAAAAACCATTAAATTGTAAGTTTAAATGGGTAAATTTTATATGTGAATTATATCTTACTGAAGATGCTTTCTAAAAATGAATGTATTTATCCCTTTATTTTTCTACAAATAAAAATCATACACTGGGTTTTGTTAGTTATTGTTATTGACTTCTTTCCTTCTATGCTTTTTCCCCCCCACTTCTCCAAGTCTTGGTAGTCCCAGGATACACTCCAGGATTGCTAAATGTTGGCTAATGAATTATAGCTTTATTCCAATTTTAGAACTGACAGGCCTTGTCCATGTTATGGCGTCAGCAAGAAAAACTGTACCAAAAATGAAACTGACCCAGAGTGGTGCTCTTCATGCACTCCTACCCCTCTACCCCCCAACCATTCTAGTTTCTCATTGCCTCTCTGGGTGTGGAGGCCTATTGTGGTCTCAGGCATCACCATGTGAAAGATGATGTTTTCAGTGATCCCTTCTTCTAACATTCTATGATGTGGATGAGACTGGTGGAAGTTGTTGTGAATGTCAAAACTGGTGGGTTTTTTTATAGTTGAAATACAGTATCATATAGCACAGTGATTCAACGTTAATATATATTGTAAAATGGTTGTCATAATAAGTCTAATTTTGTAGTTATTTTAAAACCTATCTTCAAAGTCAGTTCATATGCAATAATCCAGCTGTACAGTGTCTTGGGTGGTGTAATTGCAGTTGTAATTGCAGTTGTTGTTATAGATGATAAAATCTTATAAGGGTTATATTCCTCAGTTTCATAGGAGCTATTCATCTCTTTTTTTTGATGGTTGATAAATCAAGTGAATAGCATATAGCAATGCTTCTCAAACTATTGTGAATGATCTAATTTTATAAAATTTCCAAGAGACTGGTAACTTTTCTAAAACCAATAAAAATAAATTGCCAGTAAAAAACCATGAAAAACAAAGACATACAAAATACATGATCTCTTTTTAATATTAGGTTCAATAAACATTAAGTTATATTTCAATAAATATCAAAACAAATATAGGATAGGAAAAACAGATTGAATTTTTAAAAACTGTACAAATTGTTCATTGAAAACATCTGTAGAGGTAAATAATGGAGGAAATTGCTGTTACACTAAAAATTTTTATAATTCTGCCATCATAACACAAAATTAGTAGTGAAATACATTCCTATATTAAACACCTATATTCACACTTTTACTGAACTATTTTTTATATCAATATTTAATGTTAATGTAATGGGTGAGTTTGTCTATTGCTTGTTAACATACCTAATCTAAGTTAGATTGATGATAATGTTATTCATAGGAGAAAATGTATATCAAAACTGTTTCTGTGTTTTCATAATAATTAAAATAGAGAAATCAGTCTTACGGAGATGTATTCATGGGAACAAGGACAAAATAAGATATTCATTTTTAACTTCTTTCAAAATGAAGTAGTGATACTCTATTTGCAAGTTTTTAATTCTTTGTCAGTAACCAGTTCCAACTATTCTGTATAGTTAAATTTAAATTAACTTTAGATGAAAGATAGGGATTCTGTCTTTACATACTTTTGGGTTATTGTTGGCAAATTAACCTTAAAATATCATGTCTTACATGGTTCTACTCCTCACTATATATGACTTAATCACAAGTTCAACTGATCTTTCTGATCTGGCCTATGTGCTGATCAATGAAATGAGTCCATTGACCATGCATTTGAATGTCAAGGCAATGTCAAATTGCTATACAAATTTGTACCCACTTATTCTTAATCTCCATACATATCTCATTGTGGACCAGTAACAGTTGATGGACCAGCACTGGCTCTTGGACCGCACTTTGAGTAACACTACTTTGCAGATGTAGCATTCCTTAAATATCAAAGCAACTGAAGTCATTTCTCGAGATAAACTCTAGCATAAGATGGGTGGTCAGACTCTAAAAACTGAGATTTTAGACAGGAGCTAAAATGGTGGGGTAGTAGGAGGACGCTAGGCTTGTCTCATCCCTCAAACACAGCTAGATAAATATCAAATCATTCTGAATACCCAAGAAATTGATCTGAGACTGACAACAAACTGCATAACTAGAGGGAGAGAAGGGGCCACATTATGTAAGGTAGGAGGTGTGGAGACGTGGTTTGGGGGAGAAATGGATTGTAGGTGGTGCAGAGGGGAGGGAGCCCTGGTCATGGAGAGAGGCGAGGTTGAGGGGAGAGTAGGAGATAGAGAGAGAGAGGAGCACACAGGGGATGGCACAATGAGAACACTTCCCCAAAGCCTTTGACTGGGAAAATGAGAAGGGTTGACTTTCGTGAATTTTTACAACCAGTGGGGCTCAATGACTGGAGTTTTACAGGTCTACAGAGTGGCTGGTGTGGAGCCCTGAGGGGGCTGCAGTGCTCCTGTGGAGGAGGATAGAGGCCTGGAGTGGGCGGTGTGGTCTGAGGATCCTCTGGGACACCCTGGGACAGACAGTTCCCCTTTCTTGGAGTGCATCAGGGAGAGGTGGCATTGCCTTTTTGGGGTCGAAAGAGCCGACAGGCGCCATTTTTCTCCCCCGCCCCTCAGCATAGGCACAGAAACACCTGCTGAGGGCAGCTAACTTGGACACTAGCTCTTTGCTGCACTTTACTCCAAACTCCACACCTTTGCAGTTTGGTAGGGCTGCCCTCTGGGACAAACTGGCACCAACCCCAGTGTGGTGAAACCCTCCCCTAGAGGACCTGCCATGCCAAGTCCCTAAAGTTTAGAGTTTTAAATCTCAGCCAGCCTTCCTGGGATAGAACACAGGTGCACTGTGCTGCCAGGCAGGCAGACAGCTTGGACACAGACAGGATGAAGTCAGCAATCTGAGGGATGCCTGGGACACACAAGGGGAGATTGTTTGCTCTTCTGGGAGGGCTTCCCAGACAGCATGAACTTGCCTCTCTGGGAATGAGGGAGAGGGGTGGCACCATTTTTCTCCCCTGCCCATCAGCACAGATGGACTTCAGTGAGCAGAACAGCACCCACAGTGAAGGCTTAAACTGCTTAGATCAAGCTCGTCCCCTTGTGCTCTGCAGGTGCTTTTCGCAGGCAAGTGTGCCTGACAGCCAGAGCAGTGGACCCCTCTCCCAGAAGACCAGCACAAACCCTCCACATGCAGCATGTCTACTTACCATAGACTGCTGCAAAAGCTCAACACTAGTGGAAATAGCAGACAGAGCATACTCAGTTAAAACTCACCACACTCTGTCCAAGATCAAAACACTCCCCACTGCAGGCAAGGAGAAACTCTGCCAAGGATTGACCTGAGGGAAAGAGCAGCCAAAACACAGCAGCAGAGTGCAATACAACATACACCAGAGACACTTCCTGAAGTGCCAGGCCCTGATTAGTATATGACCTCTTCTTCATAAAGCCATTACTCTCAGGAGCAGGAAACATAACAGGCTTTCCTAACAGGGAAAAGAAGACAAAGACCTAGACAAAAATTCCAAGACAGAGGAATTCATCCCAAAAGAAAGAACAAGAAAAGGTCATAGCCAGGGATCAAATTGAAACATATAAAGGTAATATGCCTAATCCAGAATTTAAAGCAACAATTATAAGGATACTAGCTGGGCTTGAGAAAAGCATAGAAGATACCAAAGAGTCTCTTACTGCAGAGATAAAAGACCTAAAGACTAGGCAGGTCAAAATGAAAAATGCAGTAACTGAGATTTGAAACTGACTGGATGTAATGACTGCAAGGATAGAAGAGGCAGAGAAACGAATAAGTGATACAGAAGATAAAATTATGGAAAATAATGAAGCTGAAAAGAAGAGGAAAAGAAAAATATTAGATCACAAATGTAGACTTAGGGAACTCAGTGACTCCATAAAGTGTAATAACATTTGTATGGTAGAAGTCCCAGAAGAAGAGAGGGAAAAGGGGCATAAAGTTTACTTGAGGAAATTATAGTTGAAAACTTCCTTAATCTGGGGAAGGAAACAGACATCCAAATCTAGGAGGCACAGAGAAGTCTCATCAAAATCAACAAAAGTAGGCCAACACCAAGACATCATACTTAAATTTGCAAAATATAGAGATAAAGAAAAAAATCCTACAAGCACCAAGACAAAAATCCTACAAGCAGCAAGACAAAAGAATTTATTTGGGAAGACAATTAAGTTTAGTAGCAGATCTCTCCACAGAAACTTGACAGGCAAGAAGAAAGTGGCATGATATATTCAATGTGTTGAATGGGAAAAATATACAGCCAAGAATACTCTATCCAGAAAAGGTGTCATTCGGAATAGAAGGAGAGAAAAAGAGTTTCCCAGACAAACAAAAAATAAAGGAGTTCATGACCACTAAAAGCAGTCCTGCAAGAAATATTACAAGGGTGGGGGGTGCTTGGGTCTCTCAGTTGGTTAAGTGTCCTACTCTTGATTTTGGCTCAGGTCATGAGATAGAGCCCATGTGGGGCTCTGTGCTCAGCGGGGAGTCTGCTTGAGATTCTCTTTCAACTCTTCCTCTACCCCTCCCCCAACTTGTGTGCTCTCTCTCTCTCTCAAAAAAAAAAAAAAAAAGGAAATATTAAATGGGACTCTTTGAGTGGGAAGGAAAGACCAAAAGCAATAAAGACTAGAAAGGAACAGAGAAAATCCCCAGAAACAATGACAATACAAGTAATAAAATGGCACTAGATTCATAGCTATCAATAATTACTCTGAATGTAAATGGATTAAATGCTCCAGTCAAAAGGTAAAAGGTATCAGAATGGATAATAAAAAAAACAAGACCCATCTATATGCTGCCTTCAAGAGACTCATTTTAGACCTAAAGATACCTGCAGATTGAAAGTGATGTGATGGAGAACCATTTATTATGCCCATGGACATCAAAAGAAAGCCAGGGTAGCCATACTTATATCAGACAAACTAGATTTTTTTTCATGGTCAATTAATCTTTTTTTTATTATGTTATGTTAACCACCATACATTACATCATTAGTTTTTGATGTAGTGTTCCGTGATTCATTGTTTGCGTATAACACCCAGCTCCATTCAATACGTGCCCTCTTTAATACCCATCACCAGGCTAACCCATCCCCCCACCCCCTTCCCCTCTAGAACCCTCAGTTTGTTTCTTAGAGTCCATAGTCTCTCATGGTTTGTCTCCTCCTCCGGTTTCCCCCTTCATTTTACCTTTTCTACTATCTTCTTCTTCTTCTTCTTCTTCTTCTTCTTCTTCTTTTAACATATAATGTATTATTTGTTTCAGTGGTACAGGTCTGTGATTCAACAGTCTTACACACTTCACAGCACTCAGCATAGCACATACCCTCCCCAGTGTCTATCACCCAGCCACCCCATCCCTCCCATCCCCCAACCACTCCAGCGACCCTCAGTTTGTTTCCTGAGATTACGAATTCCTCATATCAGTGAGATCATATGATACATGTCTTTCTCTGATTGACTTATTTTGCCCAGCATAATACCCTCCAGTTCCATCCATGTCGTTGCAAATGGCAAGATTTCGTTCCTTTTGATGGCTGCATACTATTCCATTGTGTGTGTGTGTGTGTGTGTGTGTGTGTGTGTGTGTGTGTGTGTGTGTGTATACATACATACCAAATCTTCTTTATCCATTCATCTGTTGATGGACATCTTGGCTCTTCCCATAATTTGGCTATTGTGGGCATTGCTGCTATAAACATCAGGGTGCACCTACCCCTTTGGATCACTACATTGTATCTTTGGGATAAATACCCAGTAGTGCTTTGCTGCTGGGTCGTACAGTAGCTCTATTTTCAACTTTTTGGGGAACCTCCATACTGTTTTCCAGAGTGGCTACACCAGCTTGCATTCCCACCAACAGTGTAGGAGGGTTCCCCTTTCTACACATCCCTGCCAACATCTGTTGTTTCCTGACTTGTTAATTTTAGCCATTCTGATTGGTGTGAAGTGGTATCTCATTGAGGTTTTGATTTGGATTTCCCTGATGCAGAGCAATGTTGAGCACTTTTTCTTGTGTCTGTTGGCCATTTGGATGTCTTCTTTGGAAAAATGTCTGGTCAGGACCACGGCAGGGATGTCCATGATCAGCACTGCTATTCAACATAGTACTAGAAGTCCTAGCCTCAGCAATCAGACAACAAAAAGAAATAAAAGGCATCCAAATCAGCAAAGAAGAAGTCAAACTCTCACTCTTTGCAGATGATATGATATTTTATGTGGAAAACCAAAAAGACTCCACCCCAAAACTGCTAGAACTCATACAGGAATTCAGTAAAGTGGCAGGATATAAAATCAATGCACAGAAATCAGTGGCATTCCTATACACCAACAACAAGACAGAAGAAAGAGAAATTAAGGAGTCGATCCCATTTACAATTGCACCCAAAACCATAAGATACCTAGGAATAAATCTAACCAAAGAGGCAAAGAATTTGTACTCAGAAAACTATAGAGTACTCATGAAAGAAATTGAGGAACACATGAAGAAATGGAAAAATGTTCCATGCTCATGGATTGGGAGAACAAATATTGTGAAGATGTCAATGCTACCTAGAGCAATCTACACATTTAATGCAATCCCTATCAAAATGCCATCCACTTTTTTCAAAGAAATGGAACAAATAATCCTAAAATTTGTATGGAACCAGAAAAGACCCCGAATAGCCAGAGGAATGTTGAAAAAGAAAAGCAAAGCTGGTGGCATCACAATTCCAGACTTCAAGCTCTATTACAAAGCCATAATCATCAAGACAGTATGGTACTGGCACAAAAACAGACACATAGATCAGTGGAACAGAATAGAGAGTCCAGAAATGGACACCCAAATCTATGGTCAACTAATCTTCGACAAAGCAGGAAAGAATGTCCAGTGGAAAAAAGACAGTCTCTTCAACAAATGGTATTGGGAAAATTGGACAGCCACATGCAGAAGAATGAAACTGGACCATTTCCTTACACCACACACAAAAATAGACTCAAAATGGTTGAAAGACCTAAATGTGAAACAGGAGTCCATCAAAATCCTAAAGGAGAACACAGGCAGCAACCTCTTTGACCTCAGCCGCAGCAACTTCTTCCTAGAAACATCACCAAAGGCAAGGGAAGTAAGGGCAAAAATGAACTATTGGGACTTCATCAAGATAAAAAGCTTTTGCACAGCAAAAGAAAGAGTCAACAAAACCAAAAGACAACCGACAGAATGGGAGAAAATATTTGCAAATGACATATCAGATAAAGGGCTGGTATCCAAAATCTATAAAGAACTTTTCAAACTCAACACTCAAAGAACAAATGATCCAATCAAGAAATGGGCAAACTAGATTTTAAACCAAAGTCTGTAACAAGAGATGCAGAAGGGCACTATATCATGATAGAGGGGTCTATCCAACAAGAAGATCTAACAATTGTAAATATTTATGCCCTCAACTTGGGAGAACCCAAATATACAAAAGAATTAATAAACATAAAGAAACTCTTTGATAATAATAAAATAAAAATAGGGGACTTTAACAGCCTTCTTACATCAATGGACAGATCATCTAAGCAGATGATCAACGAGGAAACAATGGCTTTGAATGACACACTGGACCTGCTGGACTTAACAGATGTATTCAGGACATTTCATCCTAAAGCAGCAGAATAAACACATTCTTTTCAAGTGCGCATGGGACATTCTCCAGAATAGATCACATAATATTTCATAAATAAGTCCTGAACAAGTACAAAAAGATTGAGATTACACCATCCATGTTTTCCAACCACAGTGCTCTGAAACTTGAAGTCAGCCACAAGAAAAAAATTTGGAAATACCACAAATACATGGAAGTTAAAGAGTATCCTACTAAAGAATTAGTGGGCCAACCAGGAAATTAAAGAGGAAAAAAAAATACATGAAAACAAATGATAATGAAAACACGATGGCCTACAACCTTTGGGATGCAGCAAAAGCAGTCATAAGAGGGAAATATATAGCAATATAGGCCTACTTCAAGAAAGGAGAAAAATCTCAAATATGCAACCTAACCTGGCACCAAAGGAGTTAGAAAAAACAACAACAACAACAACAACAAATGAAGCCTTAAGCTAGCAGAAGAAGGGAAATAATAAATATTAGAGCAGAAATAAATGATAGAGAAACAAACAAAAAACCCCAATAGAATAGATCAATGAAACCAGGAGCTGGTTCTTTGAAAGAATTAATAAAATTGATAAACCCCTAGCCAGACTTATCAAAAAGAAGAGAAAGGACCCAAACAAATAAAATCACAAATGAGAGAGGAAAGATCACAATCAAAACCACAGAAATACAAATAATTATGAGATTATGGAAAACTATATGCCAACAAATTGGACAATGTGGAAGATATGGCTAAATTCCTAGAAACATATAAACTACCAAAACTGAAACAGGAAGAAATAGAAAACCTGAACAGACCCATAACCGGCAAAGATTGAACCAGTAATCAAAAATCTCTCAACAAACAAAAGTCCAGGGCCAGATGGCTTCCCAGGGGAATACTACCAACACTTAAAGAAGAGTTAATACCTATTCTTCTCACACTATTCCAAAAAATACAAATGGAAGGAAAACTTCCCAACTCATTCTATGAGGCCAGCATTATCTTGATTCCAAAACCAGACAAAGACCTCACTACAAAAGAGAATTATAGGCCAACATCCCTGATGAACATGGATGCAGAAATTCTCAACAAAATACTAGCAAATCAAATCCAACAGTACATTAAAAGAATCATTCACCATGATCAAGTGGGATTTATTCCTGGGCTGCAAGGGTGGTTGGATACACACACACACACACACACACACACACACACACACACACACACGAGTATATATTATACACCCACATAATGGAATATTACTCAGCCATCAAAAAGAATGGAATCTTGCCATCTGCAACAATGTGAATGGAGCTAGTATACGTCATCCTAAACAAAATAAGCCAGTCAGAAAAGAAAGACAAATACCACATGATTTCACTCATGTGTAATTTAAGAAACAGACGAACCTAAGGGAAGGAAGGAAAAAAGAGAAAGAGGCAAACCATAAGATACTCCACTATAAAGAACAAACTGAGGGTTGCTGGAGGGGAGGTAGGTGGAGGTTGGGCTAAATGGGTAATGGGTATTAAGGGGAACACTTATGATGAGCACTGGGTGTTGTATGTAAGTGATGAATCACTAAATTCTACTCCTGAAATTTATATTACACCATGTGTTAACTAACTGGAATTTAAATGAAAACTTAAACAAAAAATCCTGAGATTTTATGAACCCATAGATTGATGTTAACCTTAAGAAAAGGTTCAGAAAATTGCTGTTGAGTTCTTCATTTGGATCTTTTTTATTCACTGCTTTTACCAATGACTTAGATGAAGGTATGGCTTATGTGCATATATAGGTACATATAATATATATTTTAAAATAATAAGCACTTGTTTGATCCACGTACCAGGCTAATTATTTTATAATGACTATTTTCTTTAATCTTTATTTTGTAAAAAATATTTATTTATTTATTTATTTATTTATTTATAGCACGCACAAGCAGAGAGAGCATCAGAAGGAGAAGGAGAGAGAGAATCCCAAGCAGACTCCACACTGAGCACGGATCCCCCTGTGGGACTCTATCCCAGGACCCTGAGATCATGACCCTAGCTAAAACCAAGAGTTGGATGCTCAGCTGAGCCATCCAGGCACCCCTAATCTTTTTTTTTTAAGTTTTATTTATTTATTTTTTTAGTAATTTCTACACCTAACATGGGCTCAAACTCACAACCCCAAGATCAAGAGTCACATGCTCTTCTGACTGACTCAGCCAGTCACCCCTATTTTATTTAATCTTTAGAGCAATAATTCTGTGATGGAGGTACTGCAATCATTCCCAATTTATAGATTTATAGTAACTTCTCCAAGGAAGTTGCTACTTAGTGCTACCTAGTGGTGGAGTTGGGATTTGAGTTCAAGCCAGGTGACTCCACATCCAAACCTCCCAAGCTGGCTGTGACTGGTACAATTGTAAGTGAAAAAAGCAGGATATTTAAAATATTCTCTAGGCGGAATTGCTGGGAAACAATCAATACTTAAATGAAATTTAAGAGGAATATATGTCAATTCCTTTATTAGATTAACATGAGTCAATTATACAAAAGCTGGGTGAGGAAGGCCTGGCATGTCAGCGTCCCTAGGGATCACCTCATATCCTGCAGGCCTCAACTCTGATACCAGCCATTGGAGTAGCACATGTCCCTAGAAGCACTGCGGGCCACTTCAGCTAACAGCACCTAACTTAAAGCTCATCTTCCTGCCCTGAGATGCCCAGGAACCACACTGGGTGAGACTGCTCAGGTTACATGCAGTAGCAGCTGAGGAACTCCTAACAAACTGGAAAAGACAGCTGATGGATACATTGCTTGTTGTCCATGGTTTCATTGTGAGCAATTCTGATGAACATTCTATGGCCTCAGAGGGTCCCGGTAAGATGCAATCCCAGGTGCCCACTGCATGAACCATTCCATAAGGCCCCTTTGATTGGCTTTTCCTTTCTCTCCATTTCATGCTCCCAGGTTCTCACCCCTGATTCCTGGAAACATCTCCAAAGATAACTTTCTGCACACAAGTTCTTGTCTCAGACTCTATTTTTGGAGAACCCAAGTGTCTTGTTTTGAGCTGCTGTAACAAAAATACTGTAGACTAGGTGACGTAAACAGCAAACATTTATCTCTCACAGTCCTGGATGCTGGGAAGCCTGAGGCCAAGGCGCTGGCAGATTTGGTGTCTGGTGAGAGCCGCCTTCAGCTTCCTAGACAACTGTCTTCTCGTTGTGTCCTCACCTGGTAGAAGGGATGAGGGAGCTCTCTGAAGTCTTTTCAATAAGGGCAGAAATCCCATTCATGAGGATCCCACCCTCATGGCCTAATCACATCCTGAAGACGTTACTTCCAAATACCATCACACTGGGGATTAGGTTTCAACGTAGCAGTTTCGGGGAGAATCTAATCCTCAGTCTGTTGTCCCAGGCGAAGAGAGCGGCCTGGCAGTAAATCATGTAAAAATTGGATCTTAATAGATGACATATTCAGCTGAAGACAGGAAAATGATATGGTAGGAAGAAAGAAGGAGAGAGGAAAGGAGAGGAGAGGAAAGGAGAGAGAAAGAGGGGGGGAGGGAAGGAGGGAGGGAGGGAGGAATTGGCATAAAAGCATTACCATCTGAAGACCTAGATCAGTGGGCAGTACCACCTACAAGTCTCAGTATCCACAGAAGCTCAGTCCTTCTAATGTTCGGGCTCTTTGAATCATTTTGTGGATACTGGAAGTGTTTGATTGACACCACCACCCCCCCCCCGAAATACACCCACATAACTTCGTGAGCCCAGTGATTTGGTCTCCTTGCAATGCTGCTCTTCAGCTCTATGCCCAGCCCTGAGCAGCCGTCACAGGCCAGAGCTCCCACACCCATCGAAGGATGCTTGGCTAGGCACTCCTGGATTGACTCAAGGTGTTTGATATTTGCTTTGTTTGCCTTGTTTTTGTTTTTGCTTTTTGTTTTTTTACTTCTTGGGCTTTTTACAAATGGATTCTATGCTGCAGTATCCTTTATGAAAAAGGCCTGCTAGAACAATCAATGAGAATAATGCTACTGATACCTTGGGTATATTTGGCACTTCTCTCTCTAAATGGTTGATGTGTCTTTACATCTATGATCTTTTCTATCCTCATGACATCCCTGTGGAGTGGACCAAAGCAGACAGCACACACATCAGGATCTAGCCCATCAGGTTTCCAGTGTTTCTAATAGAAAGAGACATTTGACTGAGTCATAAACACTTTCCAAATCTTGCATCTTCTAGACTAACAGATCATTTGTCTAATTGTTTTCTTTGCTTTTGGGTTCTTTCCAAAGTTAATTACCAACCTTCATTAGTTCTAGTTATGAGATCTCCAAGACTATATTCTTTGTAAATATATGCTGCTTTATTAAAGAAGTCTAAATATTTACAAAATCTTTCAATTTATTACTTTGGCTTCTCTGATAATGGCTATTTTTATCCCCTTATAGAAGGAGATATTGAGAGAGAGAGACATCTAGTACTGCCCAAAGCTTGTGGGAAACAGAAGAGCTTCTTTCTTCCCCTGATTTTGTCTTCTGTGATTTATTTTTAATTGGAGCCTCTGTGGGCAGGAGAGGTTGGAGCAGAGTGAAACAAGTAAATTGTCATGGTATTAGAGGTGGTGGGTGTATCAAAGATAAGGAATGGCCCGAATTTGTAACTCTAAGTGAAGACCACATGACATTTTTCAACACTGATGGCTTTGTAGTACCCAAAAATGAGAAAATGTGTTTAAGGTACCCCTAAATGACCTGTTCCTGCCCAAGTCTCTCCAGGGTGCCTTGACTGTGCCTACACACTACACCACTCAACCAAGACTCTGAGCCATTTGTCTGAATCTGAAATTATTCCTCCATAGATGCTTACAGAAGACCCATGGGTATGCTCACTCTGTAAGAAAATTGGTCCATAGCTTAACTTCTGTGTTTCTTAGCTAAGGTCTTTGGATAAACTCCAAAGCAATAAATCATCACATGTGCCAGGAGAGAATTTTTTGTGATAGTCTGATTTATCCATATGACCCTTATATATGCTGCCACATAATAACAATAATAATAATGGACACCTTGCATTTGTATACCATTGTAGACTTTACAAAGTACTTTGTACCTTGGACTGACCTATTAATGTAGAATGGTATAGGAAGGTTCTTTCTCAAGACTGCAAATGGAGATAGATCAAATGAGGGTTAGCAGTGAAAGCTAAAAAAAAAAAACAAAACAAAACACACACAACATATTATTTGGATGGAGGTTGAGAGCATGAAGAGTCATAGAAAGCCAAATGAAAGTCAAGAGATAGAAAACAATTATGAATAAGCAAAAGGAAGTACAGAGTATAGTGGTTGAAAACTCAAATACTTTCCTCTGAATGAAGTAAATGGGTGAATTTGCAACTATATGACAATAACACGTGCTTTGCCAAAAAACATTTATATTCAGGATTTGGTCTAAATGTTGAGCTAGCCAAATAAAGCACTTCTCCAGGCTGTATTTGGCTTCTTGGCCTCCATTTTCTAAACCCTGGAGGATAGGGAAGGAAGAAGCCAGTCAGCATGGAGAGAGCCGCCGGGGAGCCAAGAGAACAGCGAGGTCGCAGAGAACAGATACCATGAGGTCAGGACCATGTCACTTGTGTGTGAGAGAAGAGCAAGAAAGAAATGGCCAGAAGGGACCCTACAGTGCCTTCCATCCTTTGGGACTCTGCTTTCTCTCCCCATCAGTCCACACGTGACCCTGCAATAAATGTCTTTTCAGCTAAAGAGTGAGAGTTTCTACTTTATAGTCTGAACAGCCTAAAGGAGACTACCCACATGCCTTTTTGATTCTTCACAAAACCCTTTGTTTTGTGAAGGGCTGGAAATCGGAGCTGCTGAGTCTCGTCTAACGCTGCTTCCAGTACTGCACAACATTTACCTCCAGCATAGGATGCCCGAGAAGCAAGCCCAGTTGTGCCCTCCTAGAGTGCCATTACATCCCAAACCTACTTGATTCACAGTGGCCGTGAGATGAGCTCTTTTCAGCCCCTTAGAAAAAAGGTGCTCCATAAAAGAGGAATCCATGGTGGTCCTACATATGCTGGGAGAGCTACCGTCTCAAAGGCATCCAATTCGGTCTTCCAAAAGCCCCAGAGAGGCTCTGAACACCTAAAATATGTCATCATGTGAAGAATATAAAGTAAATATGTAAAATAATACAGTCATACATTAACTTAAAATAGTGCTAATAAATTGTTAGGCTTAGCAGGAAATGGAAAATAGCTAATGGAATAATGAAGAGTTTGTTTATTCCTGTAGCAGGCTGCTGTCATTCGTCATGTTCCCAGTTCCCCGCCAAGAGCAGTGGCTAACGGGCTTGCTTGGGGTGATGAGGTGAGCCCAGGAAACTACGGCTTTCTAAATGTTAAAGCAAGGGCAGTGGTCGCTCTAGGACTGAGAGGAGCAACAGGGAGAATAACGCGCACGAGGGACCTTTGTAATGTGAACCCACAACGAGGCAGGACCAGGTAGCGGTTGGGGAGGTGACATTTGAAGGCAGTCAGGTTTGGATTCAGAACCAGATTTTTGGAGCAGCGGTGGGCACCTGAACCCAACGGAAATAAGTCCAAAGGCTAGCAACCAACCTATTGTGTATGTAGCCTTGAAAGTCAACCTAGCCCTGCTAAGTCCGCTTTTTCTTTTATAAAATGAGAAGATAACAATACCTAACTCAAAGGACTAGTGCAAGTACTGTATGAGGTGTGCGACCCAGCAAATGAAGGATCAAGCACAGTGCCTGGGATGCAGAACACTCCACAACTGTCAGTGATTGCTATCAGGTCGCCCAAGAAACGACTACATGGCCCAGGGGCCAAGAATCCATGTTCTTTTTTTTTTTTTTTTTAAGATTTTATTTATTTATTTGACAGAGAAAGACACAGCGAGAGAGGGAACACAAGCAGGGGGAGTGGGAGAGGGAGAAGCAGGCTTCCCGCGGAGCAGGGAGCCCGATGTGGGGCTCAGTCCCAGGACCCTGGGATCATGACCTGAGCCGAAGGCAGACGCTTAACGACTGAGCCACCCAGGTGCCCCAAGAATCCATGTTCTTAAGGCCAAACTAGGAGGGCAGCTTTTTCCAAGTTCTAGTCACTATCAGAGTGGAGGAGAAGTCCATGAGGTTTATGTGGGCAGATCACAGGACCAGCTACATGCACTTCTTGAGTCATTCAGGAAACAAAAGTCACTCTTGGATTAAAGTAGAGAAAGAAATATAATTACTCTCAGAAATGATCAAAGCTTAGTTTGTAGGATAACGTTTTATTTTGTAACAAAAATTAGAGCAAGAAAATTATCTTTCTATTTGATTATGAATAAAAATATATCACAATCACATGTTGATGATAAAAGGCAAGATGCATAACACACAGCAACAATCTTGCACTGACAAGTAAGTCATTATAAGTTAATGCTGACAAACGCTGGTGTATCAGTGTGCACCTTGAGAGCCCGACCAAGTCTGCTGTGAATGACGTGCACCTGTTCCTCACGTTCCCGTCTCCCTTGCAGCAGTGTGACAGAAAGAGGGATTAAGGCTGAGAGATTACTTACTTAGAGGGCGAGGTATTTTTGTTAGGATTTTCAATTTTAAGTTTCTCAAAGGCAGGACTTGTATCTCATTCATGTTTTCTAGGGTATATTTATGGGTATCAATTGCCAAATTAAAGAAATCTTGGAAATAAAAAATGTACAGTTACTCCTTGTAATAACCTTAGTTTTCAGGGACATTTTCCTTCTTCGAAGTGCTATATGATCTTGAGCCAGGTGTTCCTACAGCCCAAGGTCAATTTGAGGGCTAGGTTCTTTTCAGCTTGCTTGTGGTGATTATGAGTGAGGCAAAGAAACTGGACTAGGAGCGGGAGATTTGGCCACCTCGGCCCCCACACTCTCTCTCTGCTCTGGCCCAAGGCCAATTCATCACTCCATGTAGTAATGGAGGCAGGCAAACCAGAGGCCCAACTCGGGGAGAGGCTGGGCATCCTCAGACCTCCCTGGAGGCCACTTTCTTTTCAGCATGTTTGTGTTCTTCAGATTCCTTAGAGCCATTGCTCCAGACCCCACAAGAAATAGTCTCATAAAGTGCTGGTTATCACTGGGTCCAGGGAGGGCTGACAACATTTTCTCCCTTCTCACTGACACAAACGGTGAAAGACTCTGTCAGGAGATAATAGCCAATGCCCTGTTATTGTACCTTGGAACTCAGATCCTACAATCTTTCTTATGTCCAACACACAGCAAGAACACATGGAAACTAAAGTAAATGCTTCTAATGAGCAAATGAAAACACATCTGAGCCAAGTGAGAGCTGTCCGCTGTTTAAGAGGCCTCCTTGGCCTCTGGGGCTGCCCGTGACAGGATCAAACTCTCTAAAGGCGCTATGGCCACAAAAAGGATGGGATTTTCAGACTCTTAGCCACACAATTGCTTTTTAGTTCACTCTGCACAAGATTCCCCCCCCCACTTGTAATAAATGAGTTTAAGCCCAAATCAAATTTCAATACTTATAAAAAACCCAGCCAGTACAATTGATAGCACCAGTTTAAGGAATGAAACACTTTTGCATGGAAACAATGATTCATGAACTGCTCTTCCCTGCAGGAGATGAAGCCATTTGGGCTTTCCTCGGAGATGCTTATATTACTGGCAATGTTTAAAAAAACTTCATTATATAGAGAAAATTCCAGGCTTCAATTTTTCTTCTTGAGAGGGTTCAGTGTTTGCTTTGGTATATGTGTGTCTCTTGGTGGGTGTGTGTGTATGTGTGTGTGTGTGTGCGTGCACGCACACATACACACACCCGAGTGTGTTTCATAAAATTAGATTTTAGCAAAGGGAAAGTGCACTTATGCAAAAGCAATTCATCAACCACTTCTGTGCTCAGAATTCACCAAGGTAATTTAGATACTTTAATGGCAAGGTAGTTTAGGTAGGTAGGAGGCAATGTCCCCTCCCCCATCCCACTGCTATGGAAATAGAAAACGTGTGCTCTAAATGAATCTTTTCAGAAAAGTAATTCTAGTTTTAATTATTTATCCACTACCAAATATAAAATATAATTACATAGCCAATGTCCATGGGAGCAAAATCCACAGCCCAGTGTAGAATAGGAGAGCTTTCTGCTTTTAGAAATTTTCCATTTAAAAAAGAAGATATTAAAAAAAAATAAGATTAGCCAAATGCAGCTTTTAGTGCTAATCTGATTTTCATGATGTTAGTGTTTAGCAAGAGTCCGCTGCTTGCTCAAACACAATGGCTCCAGAATTTGCAGTGTTTTTACCATGGCCTTGACCTTTATGATGTCAGACATATATTACTTCTCTGCTATAATTTACTATTGACATCATGGATTAAATTTGTTGTTTCAGCTAATGTAACTGAGCAAGCAAGGTAGATTATGAAACCAAAGCCAGCTACTGAAATACGAGGGTTGTCAAGTATAAATTTACAAAAGATATTCAGACTGGGTGTAGAAGACAAAAATAAATGGACAAAGAAGCTGTTTTTGACAGACTGCGAGGGGCTAGAGACTTCAACTTGAACATTGTAAATCCAAATGTCATGAAACACTGCTGCAGAGTGAGAGACACGTCTATTCCTCAGGAATATAAATGGTGATGGGAAACCAAACTTTCAAGACACTGTGCATTTGTGAAAAGTATATCCCTGCTGCCTGGTAACAAACTCACTGATCTCTTCTCCCGCCCCTCCCACCCCTTTTGGAAGTCATTGCGAGTCCCCACCCTAGAACCAGAGATGACCACGAAACCAGTGTTCCTCAAGACACCATTTGGACAAGAAGCCCGGACTAGATTCCCTAAACATGAGCCATGACCAGTCTTCACATCTCTGACAAAGAATGTTTTAACACCAAAACTGAAGTGGCCTGAGAGGGGATATTGTAACAACTGAAATGCGTGAAGATGCTCCATCATCAGCATCGTGACCCCATGGAAACTAATGGAGCCACCTCCATGCCTGGTCTCAGAACAACAGTCTGGTCTGCCAGGCTGTGTCTGTATGAGACTGCTCTCTCATAGTCAGGCTTTCTTTGTAACCTTCCTACGGTTGTATTTTCCCAGATACCCTGCAAGCTAATGCTAACGGCATTTCAGAATAACTGAAATCAGAACATGATAAATGTGGACTTCCTGGATGGATTGATGGGTAGGCAGCAAAAGAACAGAAGCCTAGGAAGTAAAATGCTTTTTTTCCATGTCACAGCTTGTTATTATGGATAATGCCCACTTGGATTTCTTAATCTAGTCCAGGGTTAGAGTAGATCTTATGGATGGTAATCAGTGGTCATGTATTTGGGGCATTTTTAAGAGGTTGGAGAGCTTGGGGTTCTTCTTGACCCTATAAAGTCACTTAATAACCTGTTATCCAGACTTTTTTATGGAACATGAGAGAACACCATCTATGCCCATGAGTCAGAAATACAATGCGTATTTACAGAATAACTCATCATACTTATGCTGTACTGGGCCTTAAAATCACGTAGTCATCATTACAAATAGACTTTGCCCTCAAGTTTATAGTCCAATGTCCACGTGTGTTTAGGTGTAAAAGAGAAAATTCCGATTCTAATAAAAATTTCAATGTGGGAAAATGGGGACATGAATATATTCTTTGCTCCTGATCCAAATTATGCCTTTGAATAAGCTGTTAAAAGCCTCAGATGGGGCCAGACAGTATTTTCAGGTACACATGGAAAGAAATGACACAGAAACTCTTATTTACATCTACTTTAGATGCCATGGAGATGCCATGATTGAGAATGGGGTGAACTTCAGAGACCCATCATCATTTTGGGTGTGAGAAGCCTGGAAGGAAGATGTGCTATGAACCTAATCCAAAAAGAGGGACCAAGAGCCCCTTGAGCTGACTCCAGATGCAATCTTAGAGAAATTCACGACCCCCAAAGGAAGCTCGAACTTTCCTAGACCTCTCGACACCTCTTTCAGTTAATTTGTGGGTGACTGACTGCGGGTTAATTGGACACCCTCCAGGCCTCCCTCTCTTGGTGTAATTCTGATGCCCATGGTCCCCTATCTCCTTGATTTTCAGGGCTATGTGGGTGAGAAATTTTATTGTAAAAGTTGATGGCTTAATTACTCTTGAAGAAAGTACTATATTTCTTTATTTAGAAAAATAATTCCTTTGTTTAGGAAAACCAACTCTTGCTTTGCCTGACCCTATTGCTTAGTTAACATCCCATCTCATATTTTCATGAGTTATTTATGTTGGGTTGTAGGCACTGTGTATTAATTTATCTCTGTCTCCCTCTAGGCCAGTGAATTTGTTAGGATGTGTTCAACTACATCTAAAAAAAAAATCCAAATTCAGTGGTTTAACCAAAATTTTCTCATTTGTCTTAAAGTTCACAAGTAATATGTGCACAGTTGGTGTGGTCACTTTAAACCATCAAGGGCCAGCCTCCTTCTAGCTCCTTGCTCTGCCATCTTAACATGCGGATTTCATCCTCCTGGTTTCACAAAGGAAGGCGAAAACGACAAGATGTAGGAAGAAGTGGGGCTTTTTTCAGAAAAGGAAAACTTTCCCAGAAATCCTCAGCAAGATTCTACTTGGTCAAACCTAGGTTAGTCTTAACTGCAAAGGGGAATAGAAAACACAGGTGTTGTCTGGGTATAATGCCATCATGAACAAAATAAGGATCTGAGATCAGGGAGAAAGGAAAGGACCGGAGATTAGGTAGACAGCAAGTTGTATGTACAGCTGCCAGGCTGCAGCTATATACGTTGTGACTCTGCCCTGTGTGTTTGCTGAAATGACTTATAGACGATGCAAAGACTTTGAGACTGCTCTCAATTTTTCTAACACACACACACAGAAAAACTCTCCATAATGTTTTTTCTGAAGACTGGGAAGATGATAGACTTTCCAGATGCTCCTGTTTAAATAGTGATTAAAGTCCCTTGGACATTTTCTTCTTTGCAAAATGACGAGCACACTGTACCTTGAGGAGAAAACCTGGTTTTGGAACTGATCTTGCTGCCAACCATGCTATTTCCCCTCCCTGGGCTTCAGTTTTCCAACTGGTCTCCCTGCCTACCCTCTTGCTACTGCTACAAATCCATTCTCCACTCAATGGATACATATATCTCCACTGCTCAAAATCCTTCAGTGCCTTCGGTTGAAATCCAAAGTCCTCAGGATCTCTCCTTTGTCTACGTCTCCTACTTCATCTGGTACTACTGTCCCCTTTGCTCATTCCACTCTGCCACACTGGCCTCCTTTGTTCACTGTTGGCCTTTGCGTTTGCTGTTCTCTCTGGGATGCTCTGCCCCAAGGTCTTCAGTGACTGGCTCCTTCTTATTGATACAATCTCAGTTCAGATGTCACCTCCTAACAATGATGTCTAAACTACAATTTTCCACCCAAACTCTCTCTATCACCTCATTTATTATAGAACCCTGTTTTCCCTTTAGAGTACATACCATGGCCTTCAACTTGATTATTTATTTCTTTGTTTATTGTTTGCCTCCCACTGAGAATGTAAATTTCTTGTGAGCAGGGCCTTCCTCTATCTTATTCACAATGGGTCATTCTGGCCTAGTTTCTATCAAGTACATGTACAGCAAATATTAATGAGTGAATGAACGAAGCATGAGAGTCTCAAACTTGATCTCAAACTTGAACTCGCAGTTCCCTTCCAACTCTAAAACTTCCATCACGTAGGGCGACTATGTGTATGAAATGAAATGAAATCATATTATATGAGTGTTTAAGTCAGTAAGCAGTACAGTAATGTTAAGGCTATTTTAAATAGAGTGTGATTTAGGGCAATTTGTAAACTGTTAAACAAAACTTGGTTCTTTGAACATTGTTTACAAAACAAAGTTGGAAATGATAAAAATTAGATCCAGAGCAAATGAACCATTTTGAAATAAAGTGTTTTCTAAAAAGGTGATATTCTGGAAAATAATACTAACTGAGCAATTTTTCCCAAATCACTTCTGTAGAAAGTAATATTCTTCCCCTACCCTATAATATTTGAGGAAGTTCTATTTGCAAGTCATTTCTAAAGGGTAGCAATTTATTTTGTATTAGTGATTCTGTGAACTGTAGACCCCACTTGGTGAAATCATATATCTCTGTATTATCTGCCAGATATGAAATTGCATTGATGTGAGTTCAAGATTACAGAAGACGTACCCATCTGAAAACCTTCATTGGCCCAGTTGTGTTTCCAGATGGAATACTGAACAAGAAATGGAATCCGAGAATCTGCCTAGATGTTCTTTAGTTGTGTACCAGACTCAGGTGGCTCCAGTTAATATTTATTTTTCATGATAGAATAAGCATGTATTCCCAAACACGGATTTGAAGCACTCACCTCACTTCTCTTGGATATTCATGACACCTTAGTTTAGGGAACTTTGTTAGGAATACCAGGCCTCATGTCATGTCACTCTTCTACATCTAGATAGTCAGTGGCTCCCCGATCCCCTATCTTCTGGCACTCAGGACCCCACAACATGGCCCAGCCCAGTTCCTAAGGGTATAATCTCTCTGCTCCTATATGTAACCACTATATTCCTCCCAAACTGAATTGAATTTTCAGAGTATGTCTGATACTTTCTTACCTGCCTGGCCTTGCCATGCATCCCCTTGAGAGTCCCCTTCCACAACCCCCATCATCCCTACTATAAAAAAAAATTACCTCCTTCTTAAGTCCTACAGTCCCCCACCTGGAAGCCATCTCTCCATCCTCTTTGTATTTAATTATAGTAACTATAGTTTACATTTATTGAGATCATGCACCAGACACTGTTCTAAATGTTTTACGTAGCTTATCCTATAGCCCTTAGAATGAGTCTATGAGGTAAGTACTATTGTAATCCCACTTTCTAGATGAAGATGCTGGACCCAAAAAGAGTTATGAACTAGTACACAGCCAGCCCATGCCAGAGTTGACTCAAGAATAGATATACAACTTCTAGAGCCAGTGGTGTGCATGTCATACCAACCAGAGAGAGCCTGTTGCTAGTATCTCCTTCCAACTCTGCATTCCGTGATGCCATATTGGTGGTTTAACATAGGCTATAGAGAGAGTATCTACACTATGGAAATAGGCATGAGCTACAAACAGCTACAAACCTGTACAGCCCTCATTTTATTACAGACCAGCAATTGTTAGACATTTACCAATAGAGCACTGTGTAGAGCTCACCTTCTCAACCGTTACATCAACCTGCCTCACCTATTTATGTTTCAGCATTATTCCCATCAGACTGTGAGTTCCTCCAGGGAAGGGAGGCATACTCATTTATATCTCATGCTTTCTGGGCACATTGCCTTCCTTCTCCATAGTAAGTATGCAATACACAGTTATTGGAATGATTCGTAATTCATTGTCAAAGTAGTTAATACCAACATTGTATTAGAAGAAAAAGAAGTAGTAGTAGTTGCTCTTCTGGTTAAACCAAAATAGTTCTCACTTTATTTTTTTTTAATTTTTTTTAAAGATTTTATTTATTTATTCATGAGAGACAGAGGAGGAGAGAGAGAGAGAGGGAGAAGCAGAGGGAGAAGCAGGCTCCCAAGGAGCAGGGAGCCCGATGCGGGACTCGATCCCAGGACCCTGGGATCATGACCTGAGCCGAAGGCAGACGCTTAACCATCTGAGCCACCCAGGCGCCCAGTAGTTCTCACTTTAAAAAAATACTATGTATTTTACATAGTATATATTTATTATAAGGGACTGACTCATATGATTATGGAGGCTGAGAAGTCCCATGATCTGCCTTCTGCAAGCTGAGGATCCATGAAAGTCAGTGTTGGAGTTCCAGTCCAAGTCCAAAGGCCTGACAACCAGGAGAACCTAAAGCATGAGTTCTAGTCCAAATCTAAAGGCCTGAGAATGGAAAACCTACCAATAGTATTTAAGTCCCAGTCTGAAGGCAGAAGACTAATGTCCCAACTCAGTCAGGCAGAGAGAGGAAAATTTCCCTTTTACCCTCTTTTTGTTCTATGCAGTCCTTCCATGGGCTGGATGAGGCCTGGCCACATTTGGAAGGTTTACTCAGTTTAAGGATTCAAATACCAATCTTTTCTCTTAACACCCTCACACACACACCCAGAAATAACATTTAACCAGATAACTGGGCATCCTGTGGCCCACTTAATTTGACAAATAAAATTAACCATTACACTAACCAATAAAGAAGAGGGAGGCTGGGTAATGATTGGCTTTTTTCTGACTTCCTCAGACATCTGGGATCGACCCTAAAGCACCTCCCCTGACCCTAAGAACTGCCCCCTTCAGGAGTCCCCCTGCCAGGCCCCACCTCCCCCCCATCCCTTTAGCTCAGACACCTTAAACAGTGACCCTACCCAGGTCATATCTGAGTTTGCTGTGCCTTTAACATTGGGCAGATTAAATGACTGACTTCTCCCAGGACAGGGCCTGTTTGCAGGCCTGCCCTGGCCCCCTCAGTGCCTACCCCACCCCATGTGTCCAAACTTGTTCTCCTGCCCCTACTGGGGACTCCCAGCATGCATCCTGACAGAGACAGTGCTTTCTGTTTTGTTTTGTTTCATTTGTTGACCAATCTTAAGCTCCTTGAGGACAAATACTGCATTTTCATCTGTTCTTGTCCTGCTGCACCTAGCACAGTGCCCGCCCCAAAGCAGGAATTGTCTGAGAATAAAAGAAATGGTGCCCTATCAGAAGATAGTTGGTGTTCTGACGGCCTCTACGGACACCTAAAAGGAGCAAGGAATTAGTGGCAGCAAAATAGCCTAACTGCAACAGTAGGAAGTGGCATAATCCAGAGGGTTTTCACCTTATTTAATTAACACTCATAATATTTACTGGGTACCAGGCGTGATTCTTTGCACTTTGAAGATAATCACTTATGTTTAATCCTGAGGAGACAAATAGGTGAAACTACATGCCGGCAGTCAAAGAGCTGAGTTGCAAGGCCAAGCGATGTGGCCGCAGAGTCCTGCTCTTGACCAGGACCTGATGCTGCTTTTGTGAACCAGGCAGTTATGAGGGAAGCCTGCAGTCAGGCCAGTGGGGCAGAATCAAGACTGGGGAACAAGTTCAGGACCAGGAGCCAAGGAGGCAGAGTGCTAGGGAAGCTGGGGAGAAAGAACTGTGATTTAGGCAAAGATGTCAGACTGTTCTCACCAAACGCATCTTGATGCCAATCTCACTCTCCCTGGAGAGTAGAGAGGGAACCAGCCCACCCTTGGCACATGGCTTGGTGGCGAGGGGCAGGCTCTGGGCACAGATAGCCCTTGCTCTGGATCCCAGTTCTGCTGATGAACAGCTGTTGACCTTGGACGAGATACCTAGCTTTCCTGAGCCTCAGTTTCTACCCCAAGGGATTGTTACAAAGACTAAATGAGATAATGCATTATAGAAAGCCATCAACTTGGTAAAGACTTACTAAATGTTGGTTAATATTATTATCACTGTTGTTACTCATCTCAAATCCCCTTTGGCTTTGTCTGAGCTGATGCAGCAAACTTCAAATTTGTAATTGGCTCCTGTATTATGTCTGGTCGTGGTCTTGGGCCAAGTATATCTTCATTATGAGGAATTTATTCATTCTCCATTTTTTGGTGTGTGCTTACTGTGTGTATGCAGCGAGAACTATCTTAGATACTTAAGAGACAAAGATGAATAAAGCACTTCGTGCGTTAGGGTAAATAAAAATGTAAAAAACAAAACAAAACAAAAAGACTTAGAGGTCATTGTAATAAATGGTATCCCAGTGGTATAAATAAGAATAATGGAGAATAGAGTGCCAGATGTTGGGGAGGGGTCTAGAATTTTCCTATTTGAGCTGAGTCTCAAGGGGTGAGCAAGACCTTAAAGATGGCAGGGGAGGAGGGTGGATGGCATTCCCAAGGAAGGTGCAGAATGAGCAAAATCATAGAGGTAAAAGGAACAAATTATTTGGCTTGGTTGTGTGTAATGCTGTAGCAGGAAATGAGTTTGGAAAAGGAGGCAGATGTCAGATCCTGTAGACAGTAGAACAGTACTGGGGGATTTTATGTAGAGGAAATAATGGGATTTAATTTGTATTTCAGAAAGATTGTTCTGGCAATAGTTTTAAAAATTGATTAATAGTGTCATCTCAACTTCAGTAAAAACCTTAGTGATTTGCATATGCCAATCACAACTTTCTGCCCTAACCTAGGGTATCTCCTGTACTCTAAATTCCTTAATATTTTTCTTTAAATTACCTGCTTTTTTTCTCTCAAAATCATTTTAAAATAAGCTTTAAATCACAAGCATAAGTGGAAAGTCAGCGTCATTTGCCTTACAAGTGAACATAATGGAAGCAATATTAACGAAACAATATTATAAAATTCAATCTACATATTTTTCAAAAGTGTAGAGTCTGAAGACTTTTAGTGCTTTCAAAGTAGTCTTGCTAAAATGGTCCCTCAGAAAAGTTGGAGTGGGCAGAAAGATGGGTGAAGTAGAGGCAAGGGAATTGAATAAGCTGCAAATATGAAGTGGGAAAAAGAGAAATAAAGGAGGCAGAGGTAACGAGAGCGTTCAAGGTGTGGGGGCTACAGGATAGGAGATTTTCTCGTGGACCATATTTTTATGCCTCTGAATCTCTGCTTGTGCTGAAATATCCATCCCCAAACCTCCAGCGTCCTCTCTCTCTCACCCAAATTACTGTTCTCTCCCACTTGTTTCCACAAAATTGCTTTTACTGATGGTGTATCTCTGCAGGCCTTGACAGTGAAGTTGTGTGTTGCCAAGCTTTGTATTTTTAAGGACTTGGCAGTTGCCTGTAGTGAGTGTGCAATAAATGTTAAGTTGGAACAAAAAATGACAAGAACAAAGATTAGTTGAGCAAGTGTCAGACGTATGTTAAAGATATACTAACACCAACATGAGACTTTTTTCTTGGTCCAATTAGATAAACTGGGTAAAGAGCAGAAAAGGCAATAACTTTCTGATCACGTGATCCATGTTATGAGCCTAAATTGCCTAGAAGCATCTTACACTTTGGGAGACATGGATTAGAGCAGAGGGTTTAAAATTTTTCTTGATCGGGACCTATAGAAGAGACACATTTTGTATCTGGAACCAACGAGAATAGGAGCACGCACGCTCGCGTGCACACGCACACGACCGGAGAAAAGAGCGCCAGGCAGTAACAGTCACCCTAGCTCTGTGCGGTGTGCTGTAGTATGCTTTATCCCATTCTGTTGTCTTTCCTTTCTTTTCTTTTTTAAAATGATGATGGGGAAATGCTAAATTGATGTCACCACCCACTAACAGCTTGTGAAAAATCTCATACTTTGAATATCTCTGAATTAAGGGAAGACGGACTGGAGGTAAGGAAGAAACAGAAGAGGCTATTGTAATCATCTACCCAAGAAATGTTGGGTCCTACCTGGATGCTAGTGGCAATAGAAATGTAATAGAGGTAAAATTGACAGTGTGATTATACTCACCTTTAAATGTTGTAACATTTCATGTAGGGAGGTGGAATTTATAAGTCCATTTATTGTGAGTTGGTTTAATGTGAATCATGTTCCCCAGCAGTTGGTCAACTTTGGGTGACTTTTGAAGGGAAAGTAGAACTTTGGGGAAAACTAGCTGGTGGCATCAACCTTGCAAAGCAACACATTTCATAAGCATCAAATCTGACCATGTTGGTTTTTCTTTCTCTTTTTTTTCCTTTTTTTCTTATGTTGGAAAGCATTCTATTTGCAAATTCCATTCAAATCATGCTCTTCAAGGAATCTTCAACCATGGATACACTTGGGTCTTTAAGTCTGTACAGCAGTTGTTGTCTCGGATGATAGCTTGTTTTGTAACCCTCTGGTAGCCAAATGAGTGTGACAGTGATGAAGTTAAAACTGTAATTACATTGTGCTCATATTGTTTGTTCGAGTGAGCTTTAATGACTGGGTTCCCTTGAGTGAACTGCGAAATGTGAAAACGTTTCCAGTTTTAAAACAGGGAAAAATACATTTTCTTGAGTGGTTCTGGAAAGGCCACCTCTATTTACAAGTGTGGCTATAAAATAAACAATCTTCATCTTTAATTTACGTTTGCTACCGCACCAAGATGCTTAGGTGTTAAGAAAGGACTGTACGACAATGCACTTGCCAGACAAAAAGCCTTCCCTGTTATTAATGACTGTTGGTACCCCAGTGTAATCAAAGGGCACAACTGCGGTGATATACAGCAGTGACAAACCTCAGGATCTTTCCTTCTCAATGCTAACCTAACAGAGAGCAGCCGAGAACTTCCAGTGCCGTATATCTACAAGATAAATAGCACAAGATATGAATATACGTATTGCTTACAGTCTTGAAAAGTATTGTTATATCCTCCTCTGCAATCATTCTAAATATGACGCAAGTGCATTTTTCACCATTTCAGTACAATGCTGTTGTTTGTAAATGGCAAGAGTTTTCCGGTGGAGATTTAAAACCCTCCAACTGTACCAGTCACTGCAGTCTGATTTGAAAACCGGTGCCTATGCTGCTGATCGTGTCAGTAGAGCAGGTTTCCAGAGATTCATTACCCCTTTTACATTGACAGGCAGCATCAAAAGAAGGAATCACTTCAAGAATTTACTAGAAATCATTTTTATTTTTACTCCTCGATCATGCCAAGATGATCTAAAGGGAAAACTGAGAGTTTTGAATGATATGATATGATATGAATTTGACATGAAAGACTCTGTAAGAAGAATTCACTGGTGTTTTTATTTCCAGCTATTAAGCCATTTTTTTCCCTCTCCTGCTTTGAACCTGTGACCAGTTAAGTGCCATATTTTGCTTTGTTAAGAATTCAAGAAATGCATTTAATTGGAAGTTATGGCCAAGGTAAAATACAGCATGAAAAGAGGTTAGCTTTCTGCACTTACTCAGGTGTGAATTCCTGTGGAAAAATTCTATAATCACTGATCAGGTTTCCATTAAAAATAAAGTGAACAAAACCACTGAATGGACAAAGCAAGGTCTTTTCCCAGATCAATAGCAAAGACACGTCCATGCACACACAGAGGAAGTCGGTGCAGCTCCATGACCTTTTCATGAACTTTCTGGGAGACGGAAAGATCATTCAAAGGGCAGAGGTCAATGTTCATGCTGGTCACAGACAAAAATCAGATTTAACCTCGTAATGAAGGATTCAGGGCTCTCACCTACTGATGCAAATTAAATACAATTATTGTACATTTTCTTACATTATCTATTGCAGAAGAAATTGCTTTTGTATTTGAAGCACGTATTAACATTTACTTACCAACTCATATTATTTTGCTATTATTATCAAGCATCACCAGACTAAAGTGGACTAAAACTAAAGTTTAAAAACGGGAAGACCTCAGTCAAGATGGGAATCTTGAGCTCATCAAGAAGAACAGATGCTCAAGATGCCCTCTCTGGATGCTCCCGCACTAGCCCCAGGACACACAGCACAGAGGGAAGAGCAGGATTCCAGAAACACAACATACCATGAAGTTAAGAAGAGAGCTTCAGTTAGAAATAAATCGCATAGGTCAGGAGGCAATGCCTGGGCATTGCTCCTCTGTGGACACAGACCCACCACACAAAGAAAGAGACCAGTTCTCAGTTTTTGCTCCAGAGATGTTCAGTGCAGAAGAGACAGCAGTGGGAATTACTAGGGGTCTAGAGCATTTTACAAGAGAGCCATGTTTCTAGTAGCCCAGACTCAGATCAGCCTCATTGTGAAACCCCAAAACCACATGGGTTCCTGGCACCATATAGAAGTGCCAACTGGTAACTTCTCTTGCCAGTGTTCTTCAACAAAGAAGAACCCAAATAGACCAAAGTCTTTTAGAATCAGTGAGTGATAAGGCCCTTTGGGGGGCTTTGAGAAATCAAGCAAGTATCAGAATATAGGAATTCTACTATTCAGAAAAATTCAATATTTTAGCTATCAGTTAAGAAGGAAAGGCATCTTCAGAGAAACTGATGCAACCACTACAAGTTACAAACGGCTTTGCATTCCTCTATGGATGGTATGCAGTAGTTCAAGGTTAGAAAGTTCTGAAGCCTTTAATAAATGCACCTGTAACATATAGAAAAATCTGGGTACTAATTCTCTTGTGTTCCAACATATGTCCTAAAGACACTCGTTATTCCTGCTGTCCATGTTCTATTTTCCTGGGATACAGCATTTGATTTTCTTAATCAATTGACATATGACATAAGCAAATTTCAATACATCTTTTTTTAAAAAAGATTTTATTTATTTGGCAGAGAGAGACACAGCAAGAGAGGGATCACAGGCGGGGGTGGGGGTGTGAGAGGGAGAAACAGGCTTTCTGCTGAGCAGGGAGCCCGACGCGGGGCTTGATCCCAAGACCCTGGGATCATGACCTGAGCCGAAGGCAGACGCTTAATGACTGAGCCACCCAGGCGCCCCAAATTTCAATACATCTTAAATCCATTTCTACCAGTAGCTGGTCTGTGAAACTTTAAAATCTCAAAATTTTGTGTTAAATTGGAAATTAGCTCTTAGGGAAAAAGGTTTATCTATGGGGGCATGTGGGATGGGCCTGAGAGTGTGCAGGCCTACTAAAGCCTGTAGAACTTGACATTTAGGGAAAAAAAACAAAAACAAAAACCCTTGGCAGAGCATTCCAGCTTACCCTCTTTGTTTTCCAGAAAAGAGACAAATGCTTGGTGATAGAGTATGTGTGATGGGGCAGGAGGCAGGGGAGAGGGGGCGAGGGAGGGGTAGAAGGAAGGGGGGCAGGCACTGACCAATCAGAACAGAGGCAAGCCCTGACCATCAGAATGGACTGTGGGTCTGGTGCTGGGGCAGGATCCCAAAACTCCTCTGCAAGTACCAGTTAAACTCTTTGGCTGCTGAACTGTGGGAAGTTGGAAGATATACTGGGAGGGCAAGTGAGCTCAGGTAATAGATAACATACAGTATCAGACATAGACTATCCTCCTGGCCTGGGAGAAAGATGATGTTTGGTTAAATACCCATCTGCCTGGGATAGAATCCTGACTCTACCAACTACAATATAAATATTCTTAGACAAACTATTAACTTCTGTAAGCCTTGGTTTATTCATCCATATAATGGGCATAATAATAGTAACCTCACAGGACCATATAATCATATATAATACTGCACTAAATGCTTTAAGTGCACTCTTCATCTACCATCTATGACCCTCTGAGGTAGAGGGTTTTTATTATTTGCATTTTAAAGATGAAGGAATGGAGGCTCTGGTAGGGTGAAATGGTGCCACCATTTCACATTTGGTAAGAGGCAGAGAAGGGACTCAGTCCAGGAAGTCCTACGTGGAGCCCTGTGTCAACCTCACAGTCTGACCCCAGACACTATTCTATATTGGTCTTAATGGCTCTGCTTAAATGGCCTTCCACTGGAAGCCATAGTATTTATTTAAAATAAATAAGCTGCTTATAAAAGGACTTAATGTAATGGATCTCTGTCTCGCTTTTTCCAGAGAGGCCAACTTGTCCAAGTTTACACAACTAATTGGTGGCAAAATTGCATTAAAGGTTCATCTTCTGGCCCTTAGTGCATGTGCTTTCCACTGCACACACAGCCATGAGTAAAGCTGCAAAAGAGATTGTAAGAGCTCTCTGTGAAGCATGGCACAGTGGATGAAAATGTGGACTCTTGAGTTAGACTGCCTGAATTAGAATCCTGATGCTACTGATGTGTCCTGCGACCTTATAAAAGTTCGATGAACTTTCTGTGCCTTACTTTGCTCATCTGGAAAATGGGGATGATAATAATCATATGACCTATTTCCTCCAGGTCATGGTGAGGACTAAGGGAGGAATGCATGTAGAACAGTTAGAACAATGCCAGGGACACTAAAACCGCTCGATAAATGTAAGCTATTACTATTTTTCATTTAAGCACATAGCCCCTGTGCAATCAGATCAAAATTTCAGAAATTTTGCCTTGTACTTTCCAGAACTATGCTGGGTCAAGAGGACTACAGTGGGTACATGGTGGACTAAATTAGAAGGACAAGGAGTTATTTAAAGTCTTCTGGAGAGGAATGGTTAAGCCTTAGTTCTGAAATCAGATAATACTTCAAAGAATCTTGGTAACATTATAGAGAAGGAAGTCTGAGAAAGTATTATAGTTGAAAAAGGAAAAATTAGAGGGGAATCCTTGAAAGCATACGGTACCCCAGTGACAGTAAATTTTACTCAGGGAAGGTTTGGGCTTGCAAGAATCATGATATTATTCAAATCAGAAATAGAGAGCAAACTCAGCTAAATATAATTTGTGTGAAACATTTTAAATGTCAATTTTTAAAGGAAATATAATATGGAACATAATATAAATGTGTATTGGGATGAATGGAGAATTATAATTAACCTGAAATAAATATTATGTTCAATTCTGGGGGGAGAGAGCATAAAGATTTTAAAAAATCTATTTCCCTTTCACCGACTTCCATAAAATTTTTTTAATTCTTCACGAGCACAGTGAGTACGTTTCTGCCTCTTCTCCCTTTTAATGCGTTCAACTTGGTTTTAAGCACGCATCAGAAAGCAGCTTACAATGAAAGCCTTTTGTCGTCTGTAGACAGAAATGTCAGAAGCTGAGCCCTGGCGATACAAGGTTTAAAAGAATTCCCCCTGATGCCATCTGTCCTTCAAGGTCAAGCCCTGCACAGCTGCATGCTCAGGATGGTCTAGGATCACCTGGGCAACCTCTGGGTGACGTTCATATTTGAGATGTGACCTAACATGGGGAAGACAGGGGAGAAATAGCAACATGATATTTAACAGATTCTGGTCTGAGTGATCACACATTTGGCTTCCTGCAAGGCATAAATCCATTATCTTCAAAACTGGCCTACTTGCATTCCTCCTAAACAGCTGCAAATGATAAGCCTTACTCTACATAATTTTCTTTAAAGCACCTTGGAGATATGATTAACCATATGCATATATATAATGGACCCTTATTTTCCCTGTTTCAAGAAAGATCCAGAGATTTTAGTGACCTCCTCCATTTTTTTATTGACTCTGAATGCATCCTTCAAATCTGCCTCATTCTACAGAGATTCATATTCCAATAATGAGACCATATCTTAAAAAATAAACTTTAAAAATTACAGAACTAGATCATGCATTATAATCTACTGCTCTATCTTTCCTCATGTAGAGAACTTTTTTCCCTACAATATTCTATTAAACAAAGTGGTTTTAATCAAGAGCTTCTAGAAAAAGAAATGTGTTGGGGGCTCCTGGGTGGCTCAGTCGGTTAAGCAGCTGCCTTCAGCTCAGGTCATGATCCCAGGGTCCTGGGATGGAGCCCCGCATCGGGCTCCCTGCTCAGCGGGAAGCCTGCTTCTCCCTCTCCCTCTGCTGCTCTCCCTACTTGTGTTCTCTCTCATATAAATAAATAAAATCTTAAAAAAAAAAAAGAAAGAAATGTGTTGGCACTGGTTTCTTGCAGTGCTTGAATAAGGTCAGCAAATATTGAGACCCAGGGGCCTTAGATAAATTGCTTTCAGAGCTCTTGGGTAAAAAAAAAAAAAAAAAAAAAATCAAATGGATTTTGATCCATTTTCCAATCCATTAAATAATCCTAGAATCATAATCACATAATTTGGAGGGGTCTACGGTAATGTGCCAAAGCCAACTTATGACTGACTGGCAGAGTCAACTGTGTATATCTTTTCCCACCTCAAGTTTGGTAGCTTCAGATTAGGCATGGAGGAAGTATTTACACTTTGGACACTGGCAAATGCTTCTTCCTCCTACCATCCCAGGAGCTGGTTGCTAAATATTTACCAAGCACCACAGATTTAACAGGGCCATGGATTCAGCCCTGGACCCTAAAGCTGGGGAAGGTTATTTCTGTGGACACCAGTCATTGAGATACATTAGGTACTCAAATAGTATCTATTATGCTCATACCTTAAATAGATATGAATGGATGATGTGATACTGAGGACAAGAAATGCAAAAGATTATGCTTGTTAATCGAGTTTTTTCTCAAAACTACCTTTTATGAAATGGAAAAACTACTATTAGGGAGGACAAATTGAACCTCACATGGCAATGACTGACATGACTGACAACTAAGATTTTGTAGAAGTGTGGAAAAGTCTTCTGAAAACAACCTTTTTTAATAAAAAAAATCTATATATATATGTGTTTGTTCCTTTTTACCTCATACATTAAAACAACAACAAGGACAAGAACCTTTCCATATGTTTTACATTAATGAAGCAACTTCCTGTCTGGAAAAAGATTGTTAAATAAAGTGGATTTAACTTTGACTCATCCTTAGCTCTGTCTCCTTCCCTGTTCTGGCATTCTTGACTCTCAGTACCACCCATCCTTCCAGGAGAGTCGAGTAGTAAAATCATAGAGGGAGTTTAGCTTTTATTGATTCTGAAAGAACAATATAACAAGATACAATAATAAACAGATACAAAGTTGTTTCAGCCGGGAAACAATTGCAGCCATATAACCCTTGGTGGCCTCTTTTATATGAACTGTTATTTTTCTCTTTACAATGACTAACATGGGAACTATCATCCGTCCAATGCTGCAGGTTCTACTTGCTCAGGAAATGGTTAAACTACTGCAGGTCAGCCCTGCAACCTCATGGAAACGCTTTGATTTGTCTCCCACACAAAACCAATTTGAGTCATTTATTTTACTAACAACTCCCCACAGAATCAAGGCACTGCACAAAGTCTCCTTTTAAGAAAAATTTACCCTCACACATATGTGACTTTGCCAAGAAAGTTTCCTCTGGAAAAGACACAGATTTCGTGTGCTTTCATGAAGTGTCTATAGAGCTTTTACTTAATATTAAGGAATTGCACAATTTGGCATTTTTTAAAAAGCAGCCTCACAATTCCAAACTAGTTTAATTTGATGCTGTTTCTGACATGGAAAATAAAAGTTTGACTTGGAAATTCTCTGGGGTAAACAATTCAAATGTAATATTACTCCAAGTGCTCCTAGCCACAGAATAGGAGGATGTGGGTCCCTGACTCTTGAGTCTTGTGGTTAGCCAGTGTCCTCTGGATATGTGATTTTGTAATAGGTATTTGTATAAGTGATTCTTGTTTGAACATTGCAAATATTTCTATATCCCATCTTCCAAAACACTCTCCAAGGTAAAGAAAATCAAACAGTTAAAAATATACTTCTCAAATAACAACTCCTGTTCCAAAATGGGTGATTCATAATTGAGTCAGCTTCTCCCTGCTCGAAGGTCACCGTGGGAGCAGCCAGGAGGGAGGGTGACATTCTCCTGTGACACCATGGCCCCTCCAGGGTCATCCTGCAGCTGACCAGCCACTGGCTTCACACCACATCTACCTGAGTGAGCAAGATTTTGGGTGATGGTTGAAGAAAAGAAAAGAAGAAGAGAAGGAAAAGAGAAAGAAGATCAAGAGATTCCTTTGACAGAAAATAAAATCTCTCTTTTGTATTCCAATTTCAAAGGGAACTAAGTTCTGCACATGCCACTCTCAAACTGTAGGGCTTAAGAACACCAGCCTGCATCAAGTCGTTAACCTTTTAGGACCTACTCAAAGCAGTGTAGTGTGACTTTATTAATGAATACTTTAATGTGGTCTATAAAAGCTAACAAACACAGCCACTTGCTATGATTCATCAAATTTAAGATTCCATCAAACCTTTCCGTTTAAAAACCAATGATTTTTTTTTAAAATACCAAAACCTCAAAATGGAAGTCCTGTGCTCCAATTAAACTTAATGCATCAAAAAATAAAAACCATAAGAATTTAATACTGGTCAAAATTTTGAATAAACAATAAAAGTAATAAATGCTGCACAACATTAATTAATAACTCCAGAAAATATTTTATTAAAACCATAGAGAACTAAGAGATGTGGCCCTTGAAAACAGACTTGCTGTTTAAGGCACACATTGTCTGCTGTGTTGCTAGGAGGCAAAAGACCCTACTGTAAAATAGCTGGGTTTCTTGCTTCAGGCAAAGGCAAATTCTACAGTCAAAAAAACTTAATTAGAAACTTCTAAAATTTTTGTGCTATTGTACTCAATGACTTTTATAGTTTGGAAACCCATACTTATGTGCCTGGCTTTCTCTGTAAGAGCCCTTCTTGTGTAGTATCGATATATGCGGTTTCTCACTGATATTTTATAAACTGTGCTACAAAAGAACAGCTCACCTGGCTTGCATTCAGTGTCCATCTACAAGAATTCTTGGACAAAGTTTTCAAAATGTCAGTTTGCTTTTAAGAGACCTTCTTCATGTTTTTCTTTTTCAATGTTTGTGTGCTGTGGTATTTATCAGAAGGAAAACGAAGAGAACTTTGGGGGTCAGATCTGGTCCCACTCGATTTTGTGTTCAAAATCTAGGTTATGGTCAATGTCTGATATGTACCAAAAATTAGTACAGTTTCAGGGAAACACTGTCTTGAGAACCAGGTCTTGAGAACCCTCTGTGGACAAAGAAAGGGGTCTATAAATTATGTCACCAGGACAATCTGCCATGTCATCAAAGAAAAATCCAGGTGGATTATTATCATCTTTTTCTCTTCAAATCATCCCGTAGGTGTCTTAAGTGCTTTGCAAACTTTATTTCTCTTTATCTGGTTGTCAGATAGGTTATCTCTCATTTTACTAATGAAAGATCAGAAACAGTGAAGTTAACTGATGAGCTAAGGCTCCAATAAAACTAAATCAAGAGGCTACTGACATCAGGATCTTTCCATCATTAAGAATGACATTTCTTGGGGTGCCTGGGTGGCTCAGTCGGTTAGACATCTGCCTTCCACTCAGCTCATGATCTCGGGGCCCTGGGATCGAGCCCCGCATCGGGCTCCCTGCTCGGCGGGGAGTCTGCTTCTCCCTCTCCCTCTCCCTCTGCTGCTGCTCCCCCTGCTTGTGCTCTCTCTCTCTCTCTCTCTCTGTCAAATAAATAAATAAAATCTTAAAAAAAAGAATGCCATTTCTTACCTTCTAGAACAGAGAATGTCAAATTATGTGAATTTTACCCAGTTTAGTTAATTTCTCTCAAGCACACTGCACACAGTGCAAAGTTCTCAAGTCTACTCCAAAACAGAAAAAAAAAAGCGCACATTCATTAGATTTTTTAAAATGCAAACATAGAATCTAGAAGATATTTTAAATGACATGGGAAGTGAAAAGCTCCTATGTTTCTACTATGAAATGTGAATAATTCACTCACATTATCTGAGATTTGTGTGGCAAACTGACTCACGAATCATAGGGTAACCAAAAAAAATGTCCATGTGACAAAAAATAGGTCACTTTTTAAATTTCAGCTATGTGTCAATCCATCCTAGAAATAAATGAGAAGGATACATTTTTAGTGACAATTAGGCTCATGTACAGGCAAAGAATTTGGTATGATTCAAAGTCACAGAAGTTATGTTTAGCCAGGACTTTCAGAGATACAGTTCCAACCATTCATCTTAGAAATGAGGATGCTAAGTTCTGAGAAGTTAGACAACTCAACTTCTACACCCTTAATTAGGGCTACAGTTGACATGATTAGGTTCATTTGTATCATTTCAACTATAAATTGGGCCTCAGTGAGGCAAAATGAGTTCCCTTCCAACTATAAAGTCCACATAGTCATTACCTCTTCTCAGGGAATATCCAGGCCCCTTGTTTCCCATTTGATGCTCAGGTCAACCTTATTTCATTTTGTAAACATTGGGAGGCAGATGTAGAAAAATGTGTAAGGTACATTACAAGTCCCATTATTGTGAACTCTTGGGTTTGCTGGTGGGGCTTGTTGGCGGAGGGCTCAAGGTCTTCCTAGAATCTATATCATGGCTTTGGTATCTTTATAGGAAAATGAGAGGGCCAAGGGCTGGTCCAAGGGAGCAGCCACTGGATGGCGCTGTAGAGCCTGTGTGACCGAGTGAGGTGAGAGCCTGGTTAACTGTGTGATGGCCCTGGCTGAGGGGCAAATAAATGCTCACACTCAGTTTCCCACTTGTCCTGTATGAGCCCTTACTATTTTGGCTCCATCCACACCTGTAGGTCTTGTAATGTACCTTACACATTTTTCTACATCTGCCTCCCAATGTTTACAAAATGAAATAAGGTTGACTAGAGCATCAAATGGGAAACAAGGGGCCTGGATATTCCCTGAGAAGAGGTAATGACTATGTGGACTTTATAGTTGGAAGGGAACTCAGAATATAGCTAGTACAATTCTTTTGCCTCACTGAGGCCCAATTTATAGTTGAAATGATACAAATGAACCTAAGAGAATGTGACTTTGGGCTATAGTTGGAAAGCTGGGGCGGCCACTCTTGGCTAGGAACATGGTGGTGGAGAGGGATGAGAGTTGTAGAAGACTCTGCTTCAGGGGCTGACCGATCATGTTCTCAGAGCACTGGGGGCTCTCACAGAACTAATATAACATGCTGCATTAGGAATGAGCAACCCAAAGGCCTAGAGTTCCCGTCATTTCCCCCTCATTTAAAACAGCACTGTGCTGAGTCCTGCAGTTCTCCAGTGAGCAAAAACCCAACAAGGTCACTATAGTCTGGTCACATGTCTTTACTGGTCAAAGTTGCCTCATATAATAAACTCATTCAGAGTGGATTTCAGCACAGCGTCAGACTTTTTTAGGAGTGTTTTGTCATGAGCTCATCTCTGTCCAGCTCCCCAGAACTGTCTACCCCCTTTGACCTCTATGTTCCAGAAATAGTGAATTAGCAACTGTTCTCCAAAGCCTCCACAATCTCTCTCATCTATACATCTTTACACTTCCTTTTCTTTCTCACGAGAATTGTCTTCCCAATACCTCTTTCCTTGTTAATTCCTTTGCTTAGATACCCAGGAATCTTTCTCTTTTCCTCCAACCCCATCCCAGATTGAGCTGGGTCCCCTCAGGTGTGTCCCCATGGCACCTTATACCTCTTGTATCAGAGCTTTAAATTGCCTTTTGCTTGGCTGTCACCTCCACTGGGTTCTAAACTTGATGAAGGTAATGTCCCTGCTTCGTGCCTATTATTTTATATACCAGCACTAGCACGGGCTCTGGCCACAGGGTCCAAAGGTAAACTGCATTTTAATTTAATTTGTTTCCTTTGTAATTCTGTCTACTTTTTGGAATGATTTTAAAAACATTACTCTGAGAAGGCATCTGTAGGTTTTATCTGGCTGCCAAAGGAGCCTGTGGCATAAAAAATTTTAAGAACATCTGCTGAATGCTCAATAAGTATATGATGAATGATTAGTTAGACAAATAAATGGATGAAAGAAAGTAAATTAAAGAAAATTCCCTATGATCCACCAAGGAATGAAGGCGTGACTCCAGGTCTGAGAGTTGTGAGAATCTGCTGCCCATGAACATGATTTTATTCCACAAGATAGAGGCATGAAATTGCAGAAAAGGTTCAAAGCTTCTTGAATACCAATATGTTTGTGGCCTGTAAAAATCTCTTGGTTGCCTACGTTACCACCAATCCCTTCCCCTTTCTTCCATGCTAGCAAAGCTTACCTCCTATAATAGCACTAAACCAGCCCAATATTCCTTTGTGGTTAGTCATGGCTATGGCCCAGTTCTGGACAATAAGCTGTAACGGGAAGTCTGCTAGCAGCTTCTGGGAAATACGTCCTTCTTTGACAAACAGTGATCTTGGAGAGAAGCTTTCTTACCACCCCGCCTTTGGGCACAGCTTTGCAAAGATGTGCAGTCTAGAATTATGGTGGCCATCTTATGTCCAAGATGTAATAAATTTGAGGATGAAAAGCAAACATGCTAAGGATGGCAGGTAGAAGTGGAGGAGGAACCTGGGTCCTCAGTAATATGATTATCATTAAATTATTCATGGCATCACCTTATTCCAAACATCCTGATTAATGAGATCATTAAATATCATTATTATTTAGCCCGTTCTTTGGTGGGTATCCTATGACTCAACGCCTTCCCATCTCAAACAGCAACACAAGCCACTGACAAATTCGGCTGCCATGAGGATCAGGGCTGTGGTCCTAAACTAGCTAAGGACACCACTCCTTGTTTTCAGTCCTCAGTTAATATTTCCCTCTGCCAAGTTCAGATTCATTCAATAATTATTTTAGCCCTCAAATACACCAGACAGAAAAGATGAGCGTTGGCTCTGTGGTAGGGAAATGCCTTCATGATCTTATAATCACCATCACCAGCAGACCTAGCTGAAACATCACTATATATCTAACTCTCCCTTGTCCTGACCTAACATGCCAGGCCTGGACTGAAAGAGCATACAGAAAAGGTTAAGTTCTGCTCTGAAACTGGAAGTTGCTATGATTCACACCAGTTCCGGGCGTCACTTCCCCCAATTCCAGCCCATCCCCTAGTGTACCTCCTGACATCTTTCACTTTCTATTTCTCTCAGGGGATTGACATACCTTTCCAATGGACTGTAAGCTCTTTTTTTTTTTTATTATGTTATGTTAATCACCATACATTACATCATTAGTTTTTGATCTTTTGAACAAAGGGATAGTAATCCAGGGGTTATCGTATACTCCTTCAGTATCCAAGCAGAGAGTCAATAAATGTTTATTTGATAATAGTTTATGAAAGGTTTAGGACTACAGGCAATCCTTGGATATATTGGGGGTTCATATTCCAGACCACCACAATAAAGTGAATATTGCAAAATAAAGTGAGTCGAATGAATTTTTTCATTTCCCAGTGCATATAGAAGTTACGTTTATACTCTACTGTAGTCTCTCAAGTGAGCAATAGAATTGTAACTAAAAAAAATGCACATACCATGATTTAAGAGTATTACTAAAGAGTGCTAACCATCACCTGAGTTTTCAGCAACTTGTAGTCTTTTTGGTGGTGGAGGGTCTTGCCTTGGATGTTGATGGCTGCTCACTGATCAGGGTGCTGGTTGTTGAAGGTGAGGGTGGTTGTAGCAATTTCTTAAAATAAGACAACAGTGAAATTTGCCAAATCGACTGACTCTTCATTTCACTTGAACACTGAGAAGCCATTGTAGGATTGGCTTAATTTCATATTGTTTTGTCCCAGAAAATGGGGAGGCCTAAAGAGAGGAAAAGAGACAGGGGAATGGCTGGTCAGTGGAGCAGTCAGAACACACAACATTTATCTACTATGTACACTGCCTTATCCTGATCACAGATCACTGTAACAAATATAATAAGAGTGAAAGAGTTTGAAACGTTGTGGGAATTACCAGAATGTGACACAGAGACATGAAGGGAGCAAAGGCTGTTGCAAAAATCAAGCCCATAGACTTGCTCGATTCAGGGTCCCCACAAACTTTCAGTTTATTAAAAACATGCAATATCTGGCAAGCACAATAAAGCAAAGTGCAATAAAATGAGGTATGCCTGTATTCCAGAGAGTTGAGAGCACATAACATAGTCCCTGCAGAGAAAGCACATGTATAAAAAGATACTTAGGCTTCCAAGCAGTGTGCACTCTAACAGTTGCATGAAGGAGAAAATCAAGGTCACTTGGGGCTAAGATGGGGGAGGAAGGCTCTATGGAAGAGCTGTACCTCAAACTAGCACTGAAAGTGGGTAAGACTTAGAGAGGAAGGGGAATGGAAGGACACACCAGGTGGAACAATGACAGAGGCAGAAGGACTGTTTCAGGAGGGTGAAGGATCAATGTAGAGAAAGTAGGGGATAAAATGGGAGAGGTGGTTTGATGTCACATGATAGAGGGCCTGTATTGTAAGCTTAGACCTTTAGACTTCATATGATACAGGGAGCAATTAAAAGTTGTAGGAGAGACTTACAAGTATGTACCTTACAAATGCCATTGACTATACACCTTGCTGTGAAATCTGAGTCACTCACTGATGACAATGGCAGAGGCTCTACAGTCAGTCAGGAGATTATTAGGTAGCAGAATTATCTAGACCCAGGTTTCCATCATCCTGGTGAGCAGGTTGTATAGGACAGACTCAACAGCCTTCCTATCTATGAACTGTTGCTTCCTGCTAACAATCATACTTGATTTGAAGGAAAGTATTTCCATTACATTCCCAGAGACAAATTAAAATTATAGTCTTTTATTCTTCATTTTTGACCTCAAGGGCAGAGGCCTATAAAAATCCTACACCTCACTTTATAGCACGTCGTCACATTATTCCCACAAGACCCTTCTCTTATTTCATGATTTTCTCCTCCTCACCCCAGAATCCTCATCACCTTTCCTCTCGCCTCCGCACAGGCATTCTGATGTTGTCAGTATGTGTATCTTTGTATATCCAGCCATTGTTTTGTATTTAACAAATTTGAATTTGTCTTTTAAATTAGGGCAGATGGCATTATACTTTAAATCTCATTTTTTCTTGCTTCTTCACTCATAATTTTGCTTTTAAGATTTATCCATATTTACGTCAAAATATTGCATATCTAAACATTGATCATATTGCCTCTATTTGTTGCATAGTTTTCCATAGAATACAACCACCCCACTAATTTATTTATTGTCCTGTGAAGGGCACCCATGAGAATTCCAACTCCCAATTAGCACAAACAGCGCTAAAAAGACATCTTTGTGCATGATCCCTTTGCAATAATATCTCTGGGATGTGTTCAGAAGTGGGCTGCAGAGTAGGACGACTATATAATTTATTGTCTTCCCTAAGTGGAATATTTTGGGAAGTGAAAGGGCACTATTAGTAAATTATGGCTGAACCTCAAGTTTTCCCTGCCTTCCTGGCTAACTTGTCATCTTCACTTTAATTTCACTAAGATTGTCAGATTGTTTTCTGAAATGATAATACTCTTTACTCTTCTCCCAACAATCAAAGAGTTCCCATCACCCCCATGTCCCTGTAAACACCTGGCATTATCCAGGTTTCCAGTTGTGACATTCTAATGTGTCTGAATTGGTTTGTGTTCTGATTACCAGTGAACTTGAGTGCCCCTTCTGATACCAGTTCACCATTTGAGCTTCCTCTCCTGTGAATTGCTTCTTCATCGCCTTTGTGCATGTTTCTTTGAGGTTTCCTGCCTTTTTCTGGCCAGTTTGCAAGAGTTCTTTTTATATTTTATGTAATAATCCAATGTCACTTTTTTTAGAAGCAGTTTTAAGCATTGCAAATTCTTCTCCCAGTCTGTCATCTGTCTATTAATATTGTTTATGAAGCTTGTTGTTTACGGTTGCCAAGATCACCATTTTGTCTTTAAAAATGAAAAGACACTATTATCTTCTCCTCTAGGCTCTGGCTGATTCTCTAGCTCATTGCATATTCTCTACAAAGCAATAGTAAGATCGATAGTAACTGAAACGTGGCCTAGGGATATAAGACATCAGAGTCTGCGGAATGGGATAATAGAACGGGAAAGGACTTTAGACATCATCACCTAGCTCAAACCCCTCACTTGACAGATACAACATTCTGAGTCACAAAAGAACAGGTGCCTTGACCAAGGGCCGAAATCACAGGTCTCCTGCCTGATTCCAGGCTGGGCTTGGTTAGCACACCAGGCACAATGTGAAAGTGTCTCTGTTACTCCAGCCATCCCTCATCAAGACTGACTCACCCTTCTGTTTCTGTTTCCCAGGCTGTAGAGTGAGCCCTATTTTTGTCTCACAGTCAACTTCTTTTTTTTTTTTAATTTAATTTAATTTTATTATGTTATGTTAGTCACCATACAATACATCATTAGTTTTTGATGTGGTGATCCACGATTGATTGTTTTCATATAACACCCAGTCCTCCATGCAGAACGTGCCCTCCTTAATACCCATCACCAGGGAAACCCATCCCCTCCACCCCCCTCCCCTCTAGAACCCTCAGTTTGTTTCTCAGAGTCCATAGTCTCTCATGGTTCATCTCTCCCTCCGATTCCCCCCCTTCATGTTTCCCTTCCTTCTCCTGATGTCCTCCATGCTATTCCTTATGTGCCACGAGGTTGTGGAGAAAGGGGAACCCTCTTACACTGTTGGTGGGAATGCAGGTTGGTACAGCCACTTTGGGAAACAGTGTGGAGGTTCCTCAAAAAATTAAAAATAGAGCTACCCTATGACCTAGCAATTGCACTACTGGGTATTTACCCCAAAGACACAGATGTAGTGAAAAGAAGGGCCATATGCACCCCAATGTTCATAGCAGCAATGTCCACAATAGCCAAACTGTGGGAAGAGCTGAAATGCCCTTCAACAGACAAATGGATAAAGAAGATGTGGTCCATATGTACAATGGAATATGACTCAGCCATCAGAAAGGATGAATACCCCAACTTTTACATCAACATGGATGGGACTGGAGGAGATTATGCTCAGTGAAATAAGTCAAGCAGAGAAAGTCAATTATCATATGGTTTCACAGTTGACTTCTTACCTAAGGCTTGGGGTACTAAAAGGCTAAAACACTTTCATTTTCAGATGTCATTATTATCAGCACATATTTATTTCCTGCATTTTCAACATTTTTGGAGTAAAGCCAAAGACAAGTGACCTCACTTTACTGTGGATAGCATCTCTGAAAAGAACCCACCAAACCTCCTGAGCCCAATGCCAACAAAACTCAGCTCCGTGGCTTCCCCTGTTTCATATTCACATGATGCAAAACACACGGGCCAAATTTATGTCACTGCAATTTGCCTGGCAGCCTGCATTTAAATCACCAAGGTTTGTACCTCCACGTTTTAGGGTGTTGTTTGCAGTCCTGCAGCCAAGAGCTCTGAAGGAACGAGCACACGTGAAGGCTCATTAGCCAGCCGGATGTGATAGGGCTTTCCGGTCAGACTAATTAGTATGCTGCAGCACATCTGCATATCTCTCAAGTAGACATTGTTTGTGTCTTTCCTCAGTGACAGGGGAGACTGTTCAGTAGGACACCTTACCTTTTAATATGCAGGGTTTGTTAGAAGAACGCTCAATTCATATTTCCCCGGTTTGATGGTAAGTGAACAGCAGTGGCAATATTAATCTGTAGTAACCTGTCAGTGAACTCTACAGCTAATATGATGTAGTTATGATTTTACCATCAATCAGGACTGAACAGGCTCTGGGCAATCCTTACAGCACAGCCTCAAAAAATCTAATTGTGCAAAAGCTTCATTGGTTTCCAACATTTCTTTTTTATCTGTCACAGGCTTTAGGCCTAGTACACAACCTTTTATTATTGGCCTTATTGCATTAGCTTGTTGGACAAAGGAGAAAAGGCTAAAGCAGAGGGTTCCCCTGCATTCCATCATTTGTTTGCATGCAGGATTTTATTTGACAGTCCCGTATTGTTTTAGATGTAGATAAAAATTATTAGGACATATGGCATCGTATGAACTTTTGAACTGCCAATTGCCAATGTGCTTGAGAAGACTAGAGGCATCTAACAATTCTTATCTACCTACAGAGGCAGAGATGCCACATGGTCAAGCAAATAAGGTCTCCCCAGAGAGTTGCATTTTAGAGTAAACATAACCTTGCATGTTCTTCTTGACCAGTTTTTATGCCGGGGAGGAGCAAAATCCCTCAGAGATGAACATTAGCAACCGAGATGATCTCTAGCCAAAATTAAGGTTGCATATTTGTGATATGATGATAAGGAGCAGTTTACTTTCTCCAAGAACATGCCCACACAGTGTGAAGTTGCATGGGGCCACATGGCCCCCGTTCCTATGCAGAACATTTCTCTCCTGTGTCTGGGACACAGTCAGACTCGCTTCCAATAAAAGCATGTGCGTAAAACACAAATCCACATCAAAGTCACTCCAGCCCTTGAGTCTACAGGGTCGGAAGGGACTATAAGACTTAAAACATATAAAAACATTTAGGAAGATGAACTATTAACTTTATCCATTGAGGCATTTTAATCTTTTGCATCTTAAATGTGATTGGGCCTTTTGGAACTGGGAAATTGCTAATCAGCATGTTGGGTAAATGTTTCTATTTTAAAATGTGCACATTTAGAAATAACAGCTGGCCATAAAGTGCATATTTATGTTTGTGATTTAATGTATCACAAACTTTATATTTTATTTCATTTAGCTTCACAAAGAGACCACACTATTTTTTTTGCAAGCCTTATATAACTTCTACAATAGCTTTATGACTCAAGACACACATTTGACAATAAATCAGATATGTATACAATGCCTAAGTTTTCCAAATTTGAAATACCTTTTAATCAAAAAAATTAAGGATTATATCCACTTCTTACCCTGTTTCACTTATTTAAAGATTCAGTTGAAAATTCCTATTCATTAATCAGGAAAAATCTGCATAGAATTACAGTGATTGTCTTTTGAAACACTGCACCCTCGCTTCAAAGGAAACATATTGTGAGTAAGGGCACACAAACCGCACAGCTGAGTGTTAACTCTTCACAAGCCAGCATGCACACTGTCCACAACCTAATAAAAACATCTACACAAACTGAGGAAATGGCTGTGACATCCTGCAAGAAGTGTGCAGGAACGCGCCTTGGAACTACGGAGGCGGCTGCTGGAGCAAAGAGACAAAAACAGGATGTGACAATTATTGCAGGAGTGGTGGTGATTTTGAGAGTTCTCTGGCAACCTCTCCATCATTGGTGAGATTTGCTCTTTTTTTTTTTTAATTGTCTTTAGAAGATTCTTTTCAAATGCCTAAATCTAAATGATCTTGAGGAAGACCACCTGAAACATCTCAGCTCTGGCAGACTTCTCGGCAATTTACAGCTCCTGATGTAACAATTCCTGACAACGTGGTTGGCACACCCCTAACATGGGTTTTTGTCAATACAGGAAAATGCTTGCATTTGCCAGAACAAGTATGTTTCCAAAGTATCATAGTTGAAAAGTGAGGAAGAGTACTATATCTTATTGCGTTGTTATTGACAAGCAAAAACATGACATAGAACATTCCTATGAGCAGGTCCAAAGTCTGAAAACTAGGAAAGAGTCCAAAACTGAGTAATTACCCCTAATTAAGAAATCTAGACAGTCTAACCTGGATGTTGCTGAATACTTAGGCAATTTTTTTAAGTTAAAAAGTATGTACAGAGACGTAGCTGTGATAGACAAGTAACAGTGAAAACTCTCTCCCAAAGTAAAAAGTGCTAAGCAAATGAAAAGTAGCATTTCACCAACATTCTCCTTAGGTGGGTTGGAAAAAAAGATAACTGGATTCATCTTATCAATGTCTCAATAACTGTAAATTGAGAAAATATGTCTTTCAAAAGAGTTCGCTGGAAACAAGGGCAAAAAGTTTCTAGAGGAGAACTGGAGATAAAGACCTGGGGGCAGAGGGATGGTGAACTTCCTTAAAAAAAAAAGCTATCTGGTCATAGTGAAAGATAAAGATACTGAATTATGGGGGAGGAAGAGGGAAAAGCTGATGAAACCCACATATTAATTAAGTGTAAATTTGAAAATAGACAATAAACATTACTATGCAAATTGTTTATATTTTCAAATACTCATCCCTACAGGGGTACATGTAAATGTAAAATACACCTTCTCATGCTATCATAAAGCGTTTTTTAAATAAAATATCTATTAAAGTGCATCTTAGGTACATATAATTCTGGCTGGGTTTGTACTCACTGAGACTATTTCCTAGACCCCAGATAATTTAATATAGTTTCATATAATTTATGTTTTTTTTAAATTATACTCTTGTTTGGAAGGTACAAAGAGCAACAATTATTCCAGCAATCTACTGAGCATGGAAAGAACTGAAGGATGTAAAAGTTATAATAGCAAAATGTGTGAAGTTCAGCAGCCAACGAGAAGGAAACACAATTATAAGCTCAGTTGGTCAGAATACAATAAAGCTGATAAAAAAATACAAAGATTAATTTCAAAATCATTAGAAAAACATCAAGTAATGCATAAATCATTGAGGTAGGATTAGTCAGGTCCTCTAGTATTTTGTAGCAGGAAAAGGAGAAGAATTGAAATTCAAATCCAATCGTATTTACTTGCATTCCTTTTTGGATAACATTATGGTATCAACACAAAATGTTTGGATCAAGGCCGTAGGTCAAATGAAATACATGCTATAGGTCAAATGAAGTATTTGGTTGAGCCATATGAAACTGCCATTTTGTAGGTCAAAATTGGTTGAGTTTTAGCAGGCTCAAGTGGTTCGTGTATCTTGATACATGTTGTAATGTAGGCAATTTAAGACAGTTTTTGAAGTCAAATGGGCATGTATGGATTCCATCTCAGTTCTACCACTTTATTAGCTGTGAACATTAGGTAAGTTACATGCTTTTACCTCTCTGGTAGGTAATGTCCCTACCTAGATAAGGGCATTGTGGTGTCCACTCTTGGAGTGTTGTGTGTATTAGATGTGTAATCCACGTACAGTACCTCAGACAGGGCTGTGTCCCACCTAATGAAAGCATAGTTCCCCAAAGGTTTATTTTAAAATCAGTAGTTTAGAACTGAGAAAGGAGGGACCCTAAGGCTTTACTGAATCTTCTGAGATGCCCTATGATTTTAATTGTTCTGGGCTTCGGTTCACCTTCCAGAAAAGCCACACCTAACACAAGCCAGCTGTCTGTATAGGTGAGGGCATCCCACCAAAACATCTGCTTTGAATCAAGATCAGCTTCATCTTCGAAAGATATCTTAAATCTTGTTTCCACACCTCGCTCTGCCAGGGACAGTAGAATTTAAAATAACCAGGAAGACACAGAGAATAATTCTTTGAAATTCAATAGCTGTGAAATTGGGAAGTGGAGTAGGTGGGGAGCTTATGTCAAGCCCTTCACACTTCATAAGCAATTGGATAACTCCTTAATGCCTGGTGGTATTAATCCCACTGGCCTTACATATTTGGGTTAATTTCCTTTGGGGTAAGCTTTTTCACACCCCATCCAGCCAGAGAAGTAAGTGCTTATCAACCTCTGGAGGATACCGGTAGGTGGTTTCTTCTCAGAGGAGTCCTGGTCTCCAACACCCAGTCTGTTCTTCCCACAGAAGCCTTCAGAGTGAATTCCATTGCCTATAAGCTTTCTGGCTGAAGGACACAGAGCCCTGAAAGTACATCGAACAATAAGCTTGTGGCTGTGATGAGTGATTTCCATGTAATCTTTCACTTCGTTCTTACGGCCACTTAGAAACGAGGAAACAACTTCACACTACTAGGTACTAAAGTCACATTACTAGGTACCAGGGAATCCCAGAGTTGGGCTTCTCTGTTGTTACACCCTGGTGCTTCAGAAAATCAGGAACAGCCTAATAATAGGCATGCTTTAGAGGGTTCTTTTTTTTTTTCCTTATGAGTAGAATTTCTACATCAAATAATCGGCTAAGGATTTTTCCTCATTACATCCTCCAGCTCATTCCCATTATCCTTCAAAATGGGTCAACATCACACGGCCTTCCTTTAGTGACTAAAAGGTGCTCTTCTCCTCTATGATTCCCAGTGTTTTACCTTTAAAGGGAACTCTTTCAATGAACTGATACATTGTTTTCAATCTTAGCTTGTCCTTCCAATCCTTGTCCTCAGGTATCTTTCAACTCTGGCAACAGTTCCCCATATGGCAGGTTTTGCTGGTGTTAAAAATACCCCATTTTGTCCACTTGCACCTTTAGAATCTGTGCAGGCCCAGGATCTCTGGCACAAATCAATATTCTACGTTAGAGAAGTGCAGGCATGAACCAATAGAATTAGCAGAGTAATTTACTGTGCCTCTGCTACAGCTGGTAGGGACTGCAGAGGGAAGCAAGCAGATGTTTGTTTGATAATGGCGGTTTCCTCCAGCGGTCAGAGCCCAATGCCCATACTCTGTTAGCAATCTGTCCAGCTTAATTAAAAAGGATAAGGGAGATTTGGGTTTCTTCAGTTTGTAATGCCAGTTGAGTTCTCCTTCTACTATTTCATTGCAATGTTCCATGTTTTTCATGGTTATAATATGGAATAATACCATATGAAGTTTTAGATTTGTTGTGGTGAAAAAAGGCAAGGGTTTGGATTCAGAAAGGTCAGAAACAGTTATTGGGGTCACAATTTCCTATAATTATAGGAATTTCCTATAATTAAAATGTTCAGGAAATCATGGCCATTGACAGCCCACAACAAGCTTGACAGAAAATAAAATGGCAGCAAGAAGCATATGAAAGAACATGTTGGTTTTCCTCTGTTTCCTTGCAAGGTAGTAATTTACAGTAATTTTTCTAAAATATTAAGGAATAAACTTGTATCAATAAAATATACAGCCAAGGAAAACCCTGTTTCCTTGGGATTAACTTCTGTCCTTGACTTCATGCCCAGCTTCCTGGGAGGGAAACCAAGACTTCAAGGGTAGCAGTGTCTTTTTGGCAAGGCCCCTGAGGAGATGAAAGTACATATACTATGAACCCACAGTAAGTCTTGGTATATACTTTGCTTCTGTTTCTTCTTTTGGACCTTATCTATACCTTGAAATGTTTATTGAAAAGTATTCAGCCAAGATATATTTTCTGAAGCTTACTATGGCAAGGTCCTGAGTCAGGTTCACAGGAGAGATAACTTATAAATGAGAATATAATAAATGTACAAATATTAACAATACAGGAAGACTGACACAAACTTTGGGGGGTGAGGCCAGGGGAGGGTGTTTAAAAGACAAAAAGATGAGGCAACATTGTTTTTTTTAAAAAGCCACTTCAGCTTGAAACCGTGGTGGACCTCGCACGGCCAGAGGCACGGTGAGGGAAAGGTGAAGGAGATGGCAGGGGTAGAGGCACAGACTTGGTCAGAGAACAGAGAGGAGTTGTGTGGGCTGGACATAGGAGTTGGTGGCGAAGTCGTCAAAGATAAGCCTAGAAAAGAAAAGAGCCTAAAGCGTGGAACACTTTGAATGCCAAACTCTGCCATATGGATTTTATGTGGTAGACTACCAGGCACCACTGAGGGGCTCTGAGCACAATCTGTCCAGCCAGTTCTGTGATTCAGGAAGGTCACTGGTCGTCAATGTGTGGGTTGAATTTGTGGGTACAGAGTAGCAGGAAGTTAGGGGATAACAAAGGCATGAACTAAGATGGTAACAGGAAAATAAAATGGAAGCTAAGCTGAGGATTTGGTTAAGGGGCTAGAAAATGCAGAACTTCTCAGATAACTGGGTGATGTGGTGAGGGTGGTAGTTCAAGAGGAAGGAAGGGCCAGTGGCAACTGAGGTTTCAAACCTTGGGAATTGGGTGCCATTAAAAAATCTAGACGATTGAAAAAAGGAACTGATTTGGAGACACTACTGAGTATCTCAGCATGTCAAGTGCTTTTCATGCGGGGGTTTCATCTCATGTTCACAACTTTTATTAGAAGCTATGTTATTCCTACTTTACTTCTGAGGAAACTAGGACTCTGATCATAACCAATTTGCCCAAAGTCACACAGATAGCATGTGGAAGAGTGAGGATTTGAACTCAGCTCTGTCTGGCTTCAAACCTATTCCAGAGGTTTTTCCATCTGTGCTCTAAAGAATTCTGGAAATCCTCAGGGGCTCCTTGGGATCTCCTGAAGGGTCATGATGGACATTGCACCTCTGGGGTCCCCTCTTGGCTTCAACCTGGCTTAAGATTTCCTCTAGGGAAAGAGTTTTCCTACTAGCAAAACCAGCATGTCCTATTTTATCTTAGAAGAAGAGAAGGGGTTGTTTTTGGACATGGTGAATTTGAGAAGCACATGGGACAGGTGAAGTTGTCCAAACGTTACATATGAAGGACTGATCTTAGAAATGGCACAGGATCAGGAGAATGTGGAGGGGATCAGTGCAAGGGGCTGCCTAGTTCCATGCTGGTATTAGATTTCTAGTATAAGTAATCACATTCTTGCATTTCCAGTATTAGTAATCACATTCAACAGTCATGTGCTGGAATGGCTAGGAGTTCCTAGTTGCCCTGCAATGCTGGATGCTGCTCCCTTGAATATCTATACATCTCTGCTCCCAACATTTGGGTATCCAATTTATCAAGAGTACTTGGGCTTATTCCCAAACCGGTTTTTGCCAGTTGCATTTGTTTTTATAATACATAATTTTATTAAATAATATGTAAACCATGCAATGTGAATGCAAAGGAAATAAAGTTTTCCTTGAAAAATAGGTTGAATTATCTGGAAAGAACAGACAAGTTACTTTGTCTTCAAATGAGATGGAAATGAGATTATTGTATAATATTGGGGAAAACCATAAAAATCTAGACAGATTATTATTATTACAGCTTATACTACAAGAAAGTTGAGTTGGCCTTCAAACATCAGACCTTAGCCCTACAACAAAAGAGTGGGAAATTACTCTATATTGGTAAGTTTGAAATGAAAATAAAATGTTATGTATTTTATAATGGGTTTATATGTATTATTTTTACTGGGTTTATATATATTACTTTTTGTGATGCTTATTTAAAATGACTTATTCATTAACCCACAACCAAGTAGGATAAAAACCTGTCTACCATGTATTTCTAGCCCTTGAACAGAAAGGGGATTTTTAACACTTGGGCATAGGTCAGTCACTTGACTCTTCTGATCCTTAGGTCAAACCAACTAGAAAATTTGGCAAGGAACAAAAAAATTGTTGAACTGGGTTGAAACTTCCTAGAACCAATCAATATGAGAGGGGGCGGGGGTGAGAGTTCAGATTTTAAATGACTTAATTATGATTTCTACTTGGAAAATTATGTGGAAAGAAATTTCTTCTCATCTTAAATATATGTAAGCTCACTTATGACTCATCGGCACAATTCTGCCAATCTCCACAGTCACATAAAATAGGGTTCCAGGCCAGGCTAGCAGGGAACAGACGGCTGTGAAGACATTTTTTAACTGTGTATACAAGGTCAGATTTTACTTTGCTGCCCTGGAGAAATACGAGGAGCTGGAGCAAACAGAAGGACAGGCCACGTTGCTCTCCAGCAGCTGCTGCCTCGTGACCCAGAAGCCCTGAGCGCTCAGCACCATCCATGAGGCCTGTGTCTCTAATTGGCACAGCAGCCAGTTAAGACTCTTCCCTTTGTGTGCCCTAAACTGCCAGAGCCAGAGAGAGAGTGAGAGAGAGCGAATAATATGTGTGTGTGGTGTGTGATCACCTGCTTCCCTTCTCTTGTTGCCATGGGTTACGGAGCCCAGAGCCGGAGAGTGGGGCCAAGCACTCGGGGTGGAAATAACTGCGTCAGCCTCTGAAAAAAAGAAATTAGAAATAGGGAGCAGGGAGACAATGGGCAAAAGAACAAAAATCAACATCCCAAGGCAGCCTGACTCTGAGCAAGGAAGCCAGGCAGCTGAAATGAGAGCAGCCCTTCATAAATCTAGCTCCCACCAAACACGTTGGTCTAAACACCCAGGAATAGAACAGAACAAATGCAAATATCTACAGCAAGCCTATGCCTCTACCTGCCTTGGGCCTTAAGTACAGGTCTAGGATCCACCTTGGAGAAAAACAAAGTCTGTTAAGAGTTAAGTCAACAGCTGTCAGGGAGCCCACCCTATGCATAGCATTATGGAGTACCAGGCACTGAGTGGAGAGACACACACCGACAGGAAGGAGGCTGTGACCTTGGGGAGGCCACTATTTGATTAGGCATCTTAAGTCTGTAAGTCAGGCTTGTTGTGAACCCTGCACCCAGATACTCATTACTCTTCTTATTTGATGGCCCATCAGGGAAAAGAATGTGTTCCCCCCCTCTTTCTTATGGCTTCTGAATATTTTATATGAAACATCATAACTTTTAGAAGTAGAGGGGACTTTTCAACAAAGTCCAATCCCCTGATTTTACAGCTGAAAAGACAGGCTCAGAGAGATTAGGTACCTTGATCAAGATAACCCAGCCTGTTTGGGGCTTTTTTTGTTTGGTTTTGGTTTTATTTGTTCGCTTGCTTGTTTTCTGCAGAGGAAGAGAAGGGGAAAAAAGAGTCTTAAACGAGGCACCTATTGTTTACTTATATCAACCTCAGACTGGATGGCCAGGAGGTGAGAATCCCACATCCCTTCAGACTGAACTATCAAGAAAAGAGATAACTAAGATCCCTACTTTTCTGATCGGCCTCTGGATGTGAGAACAAGGGCTGCTACCCACTAACATTGCTCAGTCCAAGTCTCATGGATAGCCCGACATTTGGAGGATCATTAGGAGGGTGAAGATCACACCTTCACTAGTGAAGGTGTGATCTACAAGCCTTTCTAATTCAGACCATGACACCATTGTAATCTTCCAGGAGCAATTTCTTCCTTCTTTGACCCCTGTCAGAGGAAACGAGTCCTCAGTTACTACAGTGCCTGTTGGCTTTTGCCATCTTCTCCTTCCTCCAGGTTGTGGTGAGCCTGGGTTCTTCCCGGTTACCATCGGCTATTGGCAGGAAACTGATTCCATGAGAGGTTGTGGTTAATCTGTGTGCCTGAAGGGAGCTAGTTGACTAGCTGATGAGCCACTTGCCAACTCTCTTTCCTGCTCTACCTCTCACTTGCTAAATGCAGTGACGTGGCCATTCTCATTTTGGCTTCCAGTATGTCTTGCTACCTCAAGAATTTAGTCTCTCACATTAAAACACGTGGAGAGTGGTGTCAATTGTATGCTTCTGGCAGACACTGTAAAAATGTAATATCTTCCTGATGCCAGTAGGGTAGAGATAACTATGGCTGCTTGATTCCATGATCCTCCTTGAGAAGGCTAGTGTCAGAGAGGGATGAGCATGACCCTTCATAGAAGTGTGTCAATTTTGTCCAGCTCTTCTGTTTCCCATGGAGGTAGGGTGGGCCGAACACAAGGAGGAGAGGCTATGCCACAGACTCTGTGAATGTTTATCAGGAAGCACGAGAGAGCTCTGGTGCTGGGAACACATAGGGAGCTCTAGGCTACCCCTTGGAATGCAGACTGTCCCAGGAAACCACAGGAGACAGGTGCGTCCAGGTTCACATCCCATCCAAAGTACCACAGCTATTCCAAAGGATAGAAGGGAGTTAAGCTTCTCTCTGCTAAACAAATTAATCCAGATTCTAAATCCTGCTTGTTATTAATGGCTAGATATCCTTGAGATGGATTCCTCGGCAAGTCCTTTGATCTTGCTGGTCCTCTGGGGGCTGCAGATTTCTCTCAGTAATCAAAGTCCATAGATCTTTTTTCTTCAGGGGTTTATCTATACTCCATGAGTTTTTCAAAATCCTTATACCATGTCCTTCTCTATTTCACTTCACTCTCTTTTGCTCTTCCTCCATCGAAATCACTCGTATTTACCTTTCACTTTTGATCTCCACAGAGAAATAACCTCTCAGAATTCTGGGATCAACAACACACCAGCAATAAATGTTTACAGAGCACCTACTGAGTGCCACCCCAGGCCCAGGGCCAGGGTCTCACTGCAAACACAGCAGGTGTACTCCGTCCTCACCACACTCATCTAGGGGGTCAGAAAAGTCAGAGGGGGAAAGTTTCAGTTGAGAAGAGGGGGAGTTGTGGATGGAGAAAGGGAAACACAGGTACAAAGCCCCCAAGTCAAGAGGGAGTACAGCATGTGAGAGAAACTGAAAGGAGTAGGTGGGAGTGTCGGCAGCAAAGGAGGGACGGTGAGAGACACTACGGGAGGAGGCTGGCAGGGACCAGGTCATGGAAACTTTTAGACCTTCTAGAGGAGACTTTCTCCTGGGGGAAATGGGAGACGTTGAATGTTATAAGCGAGGGGTGGTGTGATCAGATTTGAATTGTGGAAAGATGGATGCAAAACTGAAGGGACATGGGAGTGTCCCCCCAGGGAGACCAATTAGGAAGAAAGTGAGTGGGGGTAATTACAAGAATAGTGGCAGTGAAGATGAAAACTGAACAGAATGGAGACTGATTTAGAAGTGGAAATGCCGTCTGACCCACGTGGGCTGGTGTATGAGAAGAGCTGCGGGCCGCTCTGAAAGGCCCCATTAATTACAGAACAGGAACACAATGGTGACCTCAGATGTCAATCATGGGGCCTACCCAATCACAGCCCCTGCTGAAGGGACAGGTTGGAGGAGCCTGTGTTAAACAAGGTAGCCCTACTCTCCCTGGTCCCAGCTGATGAGAGCCGGGGTAAGCTCCTGACCCAAAGGCAGGCTGTCCATATGCTGGCCAGGAACCTGTGATGTGACCTAGGCCTATCACTAGAATCTGGACCAGTTAAATCTGCTCTCTTGAGAATATAAACTATGAAAATGCTGAGAGAATCGGTCAGTTAGTAATAAGAGCTGAAGTTTAAAAAGGATGGAGCAAGAGGGAATGTGCAAGCTGGTTATAGGGAAGAGGAAGTTATGAGAAAGCAATAGCAACCAGTCCACAGACAGGGTGGAATGCAACAGATGACAAAAAGAAACAGATAAACCAAGAGAGGGTATCCCTGTGGTTCCTGAGAGCAACAGAGAGCATGGCACTTTCTAGAACTATCTCCAGCCCTGAGCATTTTCTATTTCAAATGCTGTTCCACAAGCATCCTTGCAATAAATCACCTCCGTAACTTGAGAGTCTCTGTTCATTGCAACAGAAGAGCATTTCCAAAACACTCACCTACTATTTTGCTCAGTGTCACGTGCATGACTCTGCCCATCTTGTTGCTTGTCTCCAGGGTGGTCCAGAGACGCTTGCTTGCCCTAGATCCCTTGGTGGGGAAGGAATTCTGTCATCCCTGATGACTTTACAAAAGCTGCCTTTGGCCCTACTCAGTAGGTGCATCAAAATCTGAAAGAATGTAAAGCTTCATTCCAGAGATTCTGCTCTATGGCAAAATTTTAAACCCATGACGTGTTTCAGTGGGTTGAAAATGTCTTTGAACGTGTGCTCCCATATCCAGAGCTATGATTAATTACTGGTTGTTGCTGCTGGTTATGCCTGCAGCTCTCAGCAAGAAAATGAGTAAAAAATAATTGAGCTTTTACATGCTCTATCTGACAAAGAGTCTCTTTTAAAAAAAGAAAGAAAGAGGAGAAAAGAAAAAACAAAGCTGGATGTAATTTATAACAAGATTCCCGTATTTTCTGGGCAGCCCGGGCCCAGGCAGCGTCTGCCCTGAGATGAGCTAGGATGGAGGCAGGTGAGATGTGCTGCTTCTTCCCCACACACGAAGTTAGCCTCATCATGCTCTGTGCACATTTCTGAATTAGTTCCAGCTAGTTAGTGTCACCGCAGGACAATTTAGACTGCCATTGTTTGAGTATTCAACATATTCTTCGATGATGGATTCCCAGAAAAGGCGAAATCCATTATTTACACACAGTAGGAAAAAAAACCTTCTCCCCAGCCTACACCATGAAGATCGGAAAGCTTTTCATTTTAGACAGTTGGAAATTTTGTATTCAAGTGGCTTTGTCACCTCTTTTAATCAATGTCTTTTGGAAAAACAAATTTAGCAATTCGGCTCCTTTATTCAGTAGGGGTGAGGTGTAACTAAGGGTATTAGCTATCAATGAATGGTTCATGGTCTGTTAGCCAGCACTGGCTTGTAACAAAGTGCTGCTAACTGACAGCTGTGCCTTGAGGTAGCTTCACAGTAAAACAGTAACAACAAAAACCCTCCAGAATTGAAAAGTACAGGTAGGCAAGCTCAGTTCAAAGAGCATTTCGCTCCAGGGAGAAGAAAAACACCCTTCCCAATGGATAGAAGATGTTCCCATGGTATAGTCACAATAGTTTTCAAGTCAATGCTGCAGGTTGTTGATGTTCTCTGAGCTTCTTTCAACAGATGCCCAAACGTTCTGAGCACCGGGGCCAGCACGGGGAGAGGATGTGAATGGCGTCCAGTGGACCGCGGGTCAGCAGGGGAGGAGACCTCTCCTTAACAGCAAGGGCTTTGCAGGACACCACTTCAGTGGCCAGAGAGACTTTGGGTGGTGGTCAGTGTAACTGGATTGGGGCAAAGAACTATAGGAGAGTATTTCCCAAAGTGTGTTCCTAGGGATGGATTAGGTATAACACATGAAAAGGAGTCCAAGATCAGATTAGGTGGGAAAATTATGGGTTAAGCAAAACTACACAGGTTGTAGGACTTCTTGAATCTTTTAATAGGCTAATTAATCTGTAAGAAAGAGTATAGCTTGTGGTCTTTTCAGTTTCTTTTTAGCAGAAGGACCATGGGAGCCTTTTTATGGAGCAGCTCATCTCACCGGACTAGTATGCTGTGACAATTCTTTCCCAGTACTCACTTTCTGTCCCCCTCCTGACTCTTCAAAAGAGCGTATCATGTTGTCTCAGCCATCCAACTTCGTTCTGATCTCCTCCTGGGGCTCTTCCTTGCCCCTGCTCCGTCCTGTATTCAGCCTTCCTCTTTGACATTGAAGGTCCTGTCAGTTGCCCCAGGGACAACACTGGCTCCGTCTCACGCTGACTGGGTCCTCCTAGATTACACTCGTGGGCGCACTCTTCATGCGTGAACAATCATCTCACCTGGTGCTGCCCCACACAGGATCTCAGAGCCACAGTTCCCTGTGGGAGGCTCTGCTCAGCCCCTTAGCCTCTTCAGCAGACAAACTTGAACTGATTATCCAGTGGCCTCACTACAGAGCCACATCACTTCAGGGCGCCTCATGGGGACACATCCTGTGCGACCTCCATCCTCTCTGGAGCTCTGAGGTGTTGTGAGGGCCTCACAGATGCCAGGAGGCCTTCAGGGGAGGAAGCAGAGCTAGAGTTTGCCCCCAATCCCCTGTATATTCCCTTCCAAGATCTGTCACTTTCTCTCTCTAATTATAGTCCCTTCCTGCCTTGCATAAACAGCTGGCTTGGGGCAAACCCATGAGGAGGCGAAGCTGCTCTCCCAGTCACCACTGTTCCTTAGGCCCCATCACCCAGTGTCCCCTTTGGAGCCTCTTCCCTCCCGCCCTCGTCTGGGCTTTTTTCCCTATACATCTTGCTCTTATTTGATATCAGTCATTTACACATAAGTATAATTTTAGCTAAGTTTTTACCTCTCTGGGGACATTTCAAAAATATTAGGTAATTAGAAATGGAATGAGTGACCTCAGGAAGTAGGGTAGGGAGCTCTACTCCCTGCATGCTACAAACCACAAGATTGCCTTTGCAGAATGCTAGTCCTGGCGATGACATTACGTACGCGAGCAAATTCAGGGGACTAAAGAATTGTGTGCCACCGGCTAGGCTCCCAGGTGGTAAAGGTGGATAAGCAGATCTTGTATTTCGAAAAAGTTATACCGGGAGCCAACCATTTAGTACTGTGATTACAGCCCTTCCCAGCTGAACTTTCATGCCATTTTTTATGTTTTTATGTCTTGTACTGCACAATGGCATTATTTGACTATGCCATATGGGAAAGAAGACAAGAGAATGACCCAGAATTCTAATAATGCATTTTCTCTCTTAACATCAATGGATGTAGAGTAGCTAATTCAAACCATGGTGGTACTTCATGATGTGATATTTCCCAGCATGTGGTGGCTCTATAGATACTCAAGTATTTGAAGATACAAGATGACAAAAACAGAACCGGTAAGGAGGAATTGAGAAGACTGAACCCAGTTTTCCTGCCATTCCTGTCAGGAGTGACTCTGTGCCGAGCCATTTAGGAGAAACCAGCCTTGTCCTTGGGGCTGTTGAGAGCTGAGGCTGGCCTTGGCAATAGGGGGATCTCAGAAGACCAACAGAGGGAACTGAGGACTCACCTTGAGCAATGTACTTTGTCAACACCTGTAATCCCTTCATCACCTAGCTCAGTGCCCATATTTATTGAACTGAATCTGTATCAAACTTAAAACTGAGCTTGGAGCAAACCTTATCTGGTGCGTTAGGGGACAAGACATCAGATGAACTGTCATTTTTCTTTACTTAATTCTACCCTTGCCGTTCTTTTAAATGAATGCAGTTGCAAAAAAAAAAAAAAAAAAAGGTAAATAATCTTTACCTCATAAGATTATTGCAAAAACTAAATGATATAATTCACATAAAGCAATTCACAACAGAGGCCATAGGCTTTAATAAATGCGTGTGATGATAATAATGATGATATACACACGCCACTGACAAAGGGTCTGGGCTCAATCATTTATTTTAATATTATGAAGGTGTAGCATGAGATATCTCTGTGGTGATAGAGCAGTTCTGTATCCTGTTTGTGTGGTGTTTCATGCATCTATACCTGTGATAAAGTTGCATAGAATTACACACACATACAACTGAGTGCCAGTAAAACATGAAATCTGAATAAATTACATGGATTTGGCCAATGTCATTTTCCTGGTTTTGACACTGTACCATAGCTATGTTACCATGGGGAAACTGGGTAAAGGTAAAGAGGACCTCTCTGTACTAGTTTTTGCAACTGCCTGAGCATCTATTACTATAAAATAAAATAAATTATTTAAAATTATTTAAAAATAAAAAGGCTGTAAGAAAGGATTCATGGTTTTCCCATGTTTTTATAACCTCTAAAAGATTTCATTAAATATATAGATGTTCTTATGTTTCCTCATTTATTGAAAAAAACAAGAGAAAAATTCTCATCTCTTCCTGGCGATTACTATTGTTTAAATGGGAACCATTTCTGCCAGTACATGTGGTTCCATGAGTTTGAGACAGATTTGTGCAAATAGCTGATTTGTAACATCACTCACTTAAAAATATTTTATCTTTAGGTATACAGTATAGGTGTTGAAATTTAAAATATTGCTGAGCAGCTGCCAATATTAAAGTTATAATAAAATCAAATGGTCACTACCTAAGGGCGGGGGGACACGCAAGCACAAGTCTAAAGAAACTTTATAAAGAAAACAGATAAAAAGGTCCAATATGTTCTTAAGAAAAATTATGCACTTTCCCATCCCCAAACAATATATTATGCATTATAAGAAATCTATCTGTGAATTCACAGAAAGATGTAAATCTCCGTCCATTTGCTTCCAAAGGAAATTCAATTTTCTGTAAAAAGCAGCTCAACTCAGAATGAAGGGACTAACTTATATTTGACCACTAGGTGTCACTGTTGGTGGTGGCGTGGACTATAAGGAGGGGGAGGGGAAATTGAAAGGAAACTCTTAGGGGATTTTTTTGGATTGTGAGTTTTTTTAACATAAAATTCTCATATTATTGCCATTTTTGCCTCTCTGTGTTAAGAGGGATGATGTGAAAAGGAAATAGAAAAGTATGAAGATAGAGTTCTTGGAGAATTTCTGTACTCACGGACCGTCACATCACTTTAAGAGGTGGGAAGTGTGTGGCTTGACTATGGAGCAATAACATCCAACAAAAACTATTAAACACAAGCCCATTTTAATAATTCCCTAGCCACATGGCAGGAAAGCAGAAAAACATCAATTATTTCATGTTCAGAGAGGGAAGCAGTCCTCAGCCATGTCTGCCTGGTGCTCGAGAAATTAGATGAATAATTTATATCAGAAAGCAGAGTGAAGTTCAACGTGTGTGAAGGGATTTGAGGAAGGAGCTATTGAAGCACGTCAAAAACACCATCCGTGAGGCCACAAACAAAGCCTGTTGGAAGAGTCTCAGGAAGTTGAATGGGATTTTTTTCCCATCAGTTATCAGTGAAATATAATTTAATTCTGGACTTGGCTATAAGAAATGGGAACTTTTTCAAAGCCCATGGAAAATCAAACAATGAAAAAGAGATTTTCCTGGTGTTGTACTTGGCACAGGACTCCAGCGATAGCAAGATGGGTGGTGCCTGTCTGGTCTCTCGAGGGGGGTCATCCTTTTCTTCTGAAAAGCCTGGGCCTGCTGCCAAGCCTCAAGGTCAGGGGCCTGTTCCTGGGGACCCAGTGGCATACCCAGGATCTGTGGGCCCGCTGGGCTCATTGGCAGAAACCCGCAAAGGAAGCTGCTGTGTACCAGCGCTATTTCAGGCAAGCGTCTCTAGCTGGAGCTATTATTCTTTCACTTTCCTAAGGGAAAAAAAAAGTTTAAGAAAACCAAGGATTTGGGATGGAAGGGGAGTTGGAGGATAGAGCCCAAATTAAGGGTACAAATCCCTAATGAGCATCCAGAGGAGAATTTTTTTAAATGGAGGGAAAAGTTGACCAGATAGCCCCCAACTTTTCATACTTGAAAATATTTCCTTACTCATTTATGTTAGAAGCTAATGCATGAAGTGATCATTTCTGTCCTCTGCTTTAGATGTTTCTCAGGGCAGTATTAATGGTTTATTAACCACATTCACTGAAGGCAAGTTAGTGAGATAATCATTTAATAAATGAAAAAAGAGGAAAATAAGCAGCTAACATTGAATGATAACTGTATGCTAGGTATCATTCTCAGTGCTTTCTAGGTATGAACTCATTTAATCATCAAACAACCTCATGAAGCAAGTACTATTATTATTCCCATGATAGATGAAGAAACTGAGCCAGAGAGAGGTCAAATACCTCGCCCACAGTCACAGAGCCTGTAAGTGGTAGTCTGCCTCCATGGTCACTCATCGAAGCAGTCACAAAATCAGGACCAGAGCTGGAGTTCTGACCCTCATCACCCAGTTTCTCCTCTTTGGACCACCTTTTGCCATCTTACGATTTGTGAAATGTCTTTCCCAAAGTCAAGATGCTAACCAGAGACCCACAGAACTTTTGCCCAGAGGGATTTCTTCACCAGCTATGTTCTGACAAAACGCTACAACAAAAGATGAAAGACATGCTGGAGTGGGAGGTACTGGCCCTTGACAGTCATGCCTCTCATGGTTGACAGCCTTAAACACTACCTCAGGTAAGCCCTTGTGACATCTCTCTGGACCCACTTACGTTCTCATTTCTACATAATGCATGATCAGAGTCCACTAGCTCTATGAGACTATATATCAACCTCCCATTGTGATCCACATGAAAGTGGTTTCCAGAAACTGTAACTGACAGTACTTTGTATGAAAACACTTTTCCAAGGGATTTTAAATGTCTACCCTCCACCACACCACACATACACACTACGCTTTTGCCAAAATAAGTTTAAACCAGTTGTGTAATTGTACACAAAATAGCTGAAGCTTCACAAAATGCCTTGTGGGCAGTGACTTGGGGGGTGGAGGGAGAAACAAAGAAAACATGTGTGCTCCCTAATAACCCTGGGAGCTGCACTGATTCTAATGGATAGTTTCTAGTCCAGCAACAGTATTGTGATTTGTCATTAATGGATGTGGGAAGGCCAGTTTCCTTAGTTGAAATGAAGCCACTATTAGTAGATAGCCCCCTCCCCCTTAAAAAAAAAAAAAAGGAGAGAAGAAGCCAGCCCAGGAAATAAACACAGAGGAAGCATTAGCTCTGTAAAGTAAAAACAAATATCAGAGCACAAAATGTTTTGTGGAGGTTCTCATGGTATTGCTTTTAGGACAGACACTAAGCATGAACAGTGGAATTACTCAACAGATTTCTCATTCCTATTGTACTTTTAATGAGCCAGGGTTATTTCATGATTTGTCTAGGAAGCCAATTATGCAACAGAATTAAGGGGACTTTAGAATTAAACTGTCTTCAATTCAAGTGACCAAAGAAATCTAACTTTCAAACCTCCCCCTCAAATCTGATCAATTTTTGGAAAATGTTTTCTATTTTACTTTGCCACATACATATCTAGATACCAATTCCACATTATGGGAAACTACCAAGGTAAAGGAAAAAAAAAAAGAAGTAAACATAAAATGTTTATTAAGATGATTGCATTTGAATGCAAAGTTCTAAAAAATAAATTCTTTCACATTCATAAAACCTAACTACAATAAGCAACCAATTGTCAATTTATCAGAAGTAATTTTTCACTAATGACTGTATTTTATATTCATATTTTCAACAAACATTTTTGTGTTCTGCTATGGACTGGATAGTATTCCCTCAAAATTCATACATTAAAGACCTTGTGACTGCATCTGAAGATAGGGCATTTAGGAGGTAAGAGGGTTCTAATATGATAATATTGGTGGCCTTATAAGAGATACCTCTGTCTCTCATTCTCCGTGAACCTGTGTTGAGGAAAGGCCATGTGAGGACACAGCAAGAAGGTGGCTTTTGCAAGCTAAGAAGAAGTTTCATCAGCTGCCAGACTCAATCTGGGACTTCCAGCCTTAAGATCTGTGAAAGAGAAATTTCTGTTGTGTGAGCCACCCAGTCCATGGTAATTTATTACGGGAGCTTGAGCTGACTAATATGGGCTCCTCCTCTGTATCAAAGATATTACTGCTTGCTGGTCTACAGTGGTGTTCAGCTCAGATATGGGCCTTGTCCTCTTGAAGCTTAAGGTCTCATTGGGGTGACAGACATTAAGCAATTAATCATAAAAATAAGAGTATAGCTATCAGTTATAACAGTGAAATATAAAAGGTAAAAGGTAAAAGACTGAGAGGAGTTCAGTTTAGCTTGGGAAGTCGAGGAAACGACATTTAATCTAAGTCTTTGAAATGAGCAAAAAGCCAGATGATGATAAGGGTAGAAGATTCTGGACAGAGGAAACAGTAGTATATGCAAAGGCCCTGAGGCAGGAAAGAGGATGTTGACTTTTAAATAACTGAAAGAAGTGGGTGGAACTATAGCACGGTGAGCAAAGAAAGAAGGACACAATATAATTCATGTTTGTAAAATATCACTGGAGCTTCTGTGCAGAGAATAAATGGCAGGGTGTGGGTGAGAGTTGATGCAAAGGACTAGCTAGGAGATGGGACTGGAAGACAGCAGCTTCAACTAGGGCAGTGCCTGTGAAAGTAGGAAGAAGTAAAAAAGAGTCCAGGAATCCTGTGTAGGTGGAAACAAAAAGACTCAGTGATTTAATGAAGGTGGAGGGAGGTGGTTAGAGAGAAGACAGGATTATGGATGACTCTGGTTTTCGGTGTGAATAACTAGTGCCCATATGTGGCATTTACAAAATGGGAATAGTTAGCAGAGGAGTAGAATTGGGAGGTGAGAGCCACGATTTGGAACTGCTATTGTACTTGCTTCTATGAGGGTGATCTTGAGATTGACCACGAGACTATTCTCTGAGGTGAGACTTTGGATGTATCATACATACCAAATTCAGTAGGAGATGAGGATAAATGACAAAACCAAGAAGTCAGACTTCTTGGATGTAGGGTACTGCAGGTTTGGATTAGGCTCCTGCTGCAAATCTACTTTGAGGGGCAGTATCCACTGCTGGGCAGCTATCAGGGGAATGTCAGGAAAGGACAGCCCATGAACTTGTCCAAACCTCACCCGCACACTGAAGGCCAGGGTCACAGGTCACAGACCAACTGAAGGAATCCTTTAGGCTGAGTCAATACACGGCTCAAGATACCTGGGGGAGGTAGCAGTTTTCCCTGGATCCCGGGGCATAAGGGGCTTCTAGAGGGCATTATGTCTCACTTGTTTCCCCCACCATAGACTTGGTGCCACCACCACTGTGGTCTGTTAGACATAGGACTAGGAACTCTTTTGCCAAAAGCCTTGAGGATGTATTACCCTTCCTTACTCTTCCAAATAGTCTAATATTAAACAGTACGATGCAAATTTGAGAAACATATTGACTATTATACTTATCCTAAACAGGTATGGACCTATAGCTATCACAACAGACTGTTGGTTTCTTTCTAACTTCCATTCTTTCCTCCCTCCATAGCAATGGGACTACAATTCTTAATGAGAGATGATGGAAGCTGGGACTAGCATTGTGGCGGTGGAGATGAAAAAATGTGGTGGGCAGGAGACTTACCCAAGAGGTAAAACCAGCAGGCGTTGGTGGTCAATGAATATGGGGACTGGGGGAGATATTCTAGGAGACCAAAACAATGCCTAGGTGCCCTATTTGCAAAAGAGAGCAAATAATGATGCTGTTTCCAGACAGGGAGAGAGGAGACTAGGTTTGAGAGGAGAGGTCACGAGCTCCACTTTGGATATGCTGACACCCATGAAGAGATCTGAAAAACACAGCTGGATACACAAGCCCGGAGGTGAAATGAGGGATCTGGACTGGAAATATAAATTTGAGAACACCAATATTTCCTGATTAGGTAGTGAAAGATGAGCCTGCAAAGGAAACTAAATAGAAAAGGTAAAAGGTGGAAGAGAAAACTAGGAGAGTATGTTGTCATGAAAGCCACAAGAGGAGAGTATTTCAACTGGAAGGGACTGGTGATGGCATAAAGTGCTTCTGAGAGTTTAAATTCAATGAAGACTAAAACATATTCTTGAATTTAGCCACATGGAAGCCACTGGTAACTCTGGGGAGAATTGTTTCCAATGATGAGGGAAGCCAAATTAAACCAAGTTGGACAGCGACCAGCATGTGCGAAATGGAGCCGCAAGTATAGGCAACGCCTCATTTCCCTTGCCAACTACTCCTCCCTAGTCACCATTACTCATTAGCAGTGGTCAGGAGCTCCTCTCAGTACAGTCTTCTACATAGAAAGATCACTGTCACCATTGAGTTAACTCTGCTCAGGGCACTATTGAAAAATGTAGGTTTCTCATTGTTTTTTAAGATGATCTTCACCTGTGAAGGAACAAGTTTGAATGGTTTATAAAAACAAAGACAGATGTGCAGACTGATCTGTTCACTCTCTTTTCAATCAATCCCTTTTTTAAAGAAGGTTGAACACAGTTTGGGAGTACAGCCCATGGTCATGGAAGTGACTAAAGCTTCCGTTTGGGGTTGATGTCTGGCCCTCTTTATTCTGCTCTTATCATCATCCAAATGACCCGCTGAAACCTCCTGTTGTGGGCAGCAAGTGAATAAGGAATCAGATGACAGGATCCCTACTCTGTGGGCTATTCGATACAGAAGGAGAGGGAAAAGCAAATGTACACTTTAAGGACAAATCAAGGAAGCGTTCTTTCACCGAAGGCCAGTAACATAAATCTATTCCTAATAGAGATAAAAGTTCAGACTTGGGGGAAAAAGGAGCAGTAAAAGACAGGGACAGTTAACTGAGTGAATGGAATGTATCTACCAAGAAGAGTGTTTTCAAGAAATGGTTTTAAAGTGAGAATTCCGTAGTTTGGCACAGATTAAGAAGGATATTTATAGACAAGGAGAGTAGAATACTTGAAAATGGTTTAGATATTAGAGGGACAGAAACAAAGACAGACTTAGGAGTCAATTCTAGCTCCAGGGTTTATACAGGTCTGCAACCCCTGGTCAGAAATCCCCAAATTGAAAAAGCTCTGAAAATTGAACGTTTTCCCCTAACTTATTGGCAGTCAGTTCTAAAGTGACCTGAACACGTTTGGCTGCAAAACCTGATCTGGAAAGATGTAAAATTTTTCACAATTATCTCAATTCAAGGTGAACAGTCATACACTTTATTGCAGAAATATTAATGTTTGATTACAGAGTGCTGCCCAGACCCTACTGGGATATTAGACCCTGTAATGCAGATGACACTAAGTTATCTTCCTGAAATATGGAAAATTTTGAATTCTGAAACACATCTGGCCCCAAAGATCTGGATAAAGCATTGTGGACCTAGAGGTGGAGGGGGAAAGAGGACTATATTCCTGACCGTATGAAGATGATTAACACAGAACAAATGCAGAGACCACAGCCTGGGCAAGATGTTCATCTTCATGGAGCACATATGGGGCCTGCAGTCACAGTCATGGGCTGTGAATCAGCCTGGAGCTGAACCTAGCTCTATGTTCTTGTAAGAGGGAGGTCTGAAGGGCCCTGATGGTCTCCAGCCAGGAAACCCATGTTTTTTTGAGAGTCTGCTGCATGCCAGGCACAACTCATTACCTCATTTTATTCCTCACATCAGCCCTGTGAGAAGAGAAAATAAGACTCACAGAGTAAATGGCACAGCTAGGGATCATATCAGGTCTGTGTGACTCCAAAGCCCATTCATTGCCCATTACACCATGCCGTTCTCTCACTGACCATAAGTCAATGGACTGAGGACTAGAGGGAGCAATTATAGCTAATTCTTATGGAATATATTCTATGTGCAGGCACCTCATTTAATTCTCAGAACAATCAAGCTGAGTTGGTATATTATGATCCCATTTTTCAGAAGGAGAAACTGAGGCTTACAGAGGAGAAGTAACTTGCCCAAGATCTTATAAACCTAATCAGTGGTGGAGCTGGATTTCAAATGACATCTGTCTGTCCCCAGGGCTGTCCCCTGCTCCCCTATATGCTGTGCTTCCTCCTGAACATAGATTGCTGGTGCCAGTGGCTGGATATTTGCACACACACACACACACACACACACTACAAACATACAAACCCTTTTCTTAATAGCCATGTGATTACCCAGAGTTAAGTGTCAATGGCCTTCTGGGATCTCTCTGAAGGGTGAAGTGATAAAGGTCACAGTGATGGCCACAGAAACCTGTTTATTATCAGGAGATTACATTTCCTGTCACTTAAATGAGCCAGAGACCTCCAGACACTCCAGCAAGTCTCCCATTACACAGGAGAACAGCTTCAACATCAAAGGAGAGTGAGATATGGGCAAAGGAGGGGGAGGAGTGCTTTTCTTCAGCTGTTGATGTTTGGTCAAGTGAGTCTAATGGCTTATTAATAAGAAGCAATTAATTGTGTAGCCAGCCCAGTAGTTCTAAAAAATGAAATCCCAAATCTGATATATGAAGGGCATCAGGGATTGAATAACTGTTAAAAAGCAGTTTCTGGCACTGTTTTGCATCAATAAAGATGTAAAGAACAAAGAAATAGTGTGCAACTGCACAATCAATAGACACTTGAAATACAAAAGCTGAAAAAGTGAAGAAGCGTGACACCTGGTAAAATGTTAATATCTGCTTTCCAGAGAGGAAATCAGAATCATGGAGAAACAGAGTTGGAAAGGACCTCAAGAGGTCATCCTGATCCACAGCCTAAATTCTCCCTGGCTGGGGACAGCTAATCTCTTATTTAAAACATCCAGATAATTGCAATAGACTGTATTCCAGAGAAACAGGAGAATGTGCATCTACTTATTGCAGACACTGGACACCTGGTCCACTGGGAGCGGGAAATCAGAGTCCAAAACCATGAAATACAAAGAATTTCTGGACTCATCAGACCTCCTATAATGAACAAGACTGACATATGCCTGCATTCCAACAGAAATCATGTGAAATCAAAATTTCAGCCAAAAGAGATCTGGACCCTGTGATGGAAATTCTTATAATTCTAAAGCCAGAACTCATAAATTTCAGCCACTGAAATGAAGGGCTACAGGGGCCACTTTTGGGGGGGAATCCTCTGGCCCATGTGTAGTTGTGACAACCTGGGCTACTTGGCAGGAAATAATATCCACATGGAAGGGATGTTCATAGTTTATAATGATAAGCTAAGAGAATTCTAATGCTAAACTGAAATTGAAACACACACACACACACACACACACACCCATTTGGAGATTCCAGGAATGTGACAGACGTAGGATAATAGCATTTGTATCACGATGTTAATTTATTAGTTATGCCTGAAAAGTGTAAGATTTCCATCCTTCAGTGAAGTTGAACCAGCAATGTCCCTGCATCTAAAATGTCCTTAGTTCCTATTAATAAGGCTAAAGGAAGACTCAGTAAAATGTTTGGAATGTTTTGAGATCTCTGAACCGCTTGGGAACACCAGGCATAAAAATAGAACAGATTTAATGATCTCCATATCATGCAATGCTTGTTGCCTAGAAACATCCCCCAAAGATTAGTAGATGCTGTTTTTGTACATACTCCTGTATTTCTGAGTCCTTTACACTTGTCCATGTAATTAAAGACAGGATATATACAATTTATATCTGGTCAGAGGACATATACAATTTATATATTGTTTCATTTCTGGGCGCTTTTTAGAGATGTGCCAAAGAATTCTAGGGGACCTAGGGAGTTGTTCAATTGGTCAGCAGAGCATTCATGTACGGTTAAATACATTTGGTCATAAGTATTGCCATATCCATGTGATAGCTGAGGAAATAAAATCAAAGACTCAGGGTTGAGGCCAACATTTGTAACAGGGATCCCTTTCTTTCAGTCTAAGACACTTTCTTGGTAAGAACAATCCCCTTTATGGGACCTGAACTGCCAAGCAAAGGCCATTTATAAAGAGACTTTTCTTTTAGTTATGAGATTGTCTTCTAAACTAGTCAAATCCCATGGGCCCTAAATATAAAACTGGCTGACACAACCTAATTTTAATATGGCAATGTACCATCTCATGTTGGAAATGTATGAATGTGATCAGGATTTAACTTTTTTAAGAGGGTTTGCTAGCTTTTTGTGCCTAGGCCATCTAACCCTTGAAAGATTGGTAAATGTGTAAGTCAGAGCTCCACTCAGCTAGCCCCATAAAAGAGGAACTGGTGGCTGACTCTCAGATAGCATGAGACAACAGGACAGGCACTGCCCATGTTGCTATGGTTGCACCTTCTGAGACCCATCCTTGACTGAAAAGGAAAGGTCTGGTTTCCTTGGGGACATCCAAGTAGTTGGAGTAACTCATCAGGATGCACAGTGCCCTGCCTAGATGGTGAGAAACCCTTCACATTTCTCTTTGAATATACATTCTCCATTCTCCAATGGATCATGGGAGAGAAGCAGGTGGCATTACAACATACTTGTGCCTTATGTCTGTGAGTCTGTGACTCTGGGTAAAGGCCCGCTTATTAAAAGGGAGAAAAACCTGTTTCACATTCCACCTCTGGAACTAGAAACTTAATCCTTGATTAGACAAATAATAAGATCAGTGAATAACAATTAGAAACCATACCTAGAATCCTACCAAATTAGAAGGTCTTATGAACACATCACATCATGTCTCTTAAGGGGAAAGGAATGATGAACCTACTCACTTCCATTTGGCTTATTAAAAAGGAACCAGAATAACACAAAATGCTAGAGATATTTCTATAGGTGTTCCTCCATCCCTCATTACTCTTTTTGTTTGGTATTTATGTGAAATCACAAAAAAGAGTCTCTATTAATAAATGTACATTGAGTGGCAGAGATGTGCTGAGGGAATTTTGAGGTATGGTAAGAAACATGATATTGTGAACCAACAGATTAACACAGGCATATATTTTATTGTAGGTATGCTATGATGTTTTTATGCATTGAGCCCATCTTATAAATCAAGCAAATAAACAAATAGAGTTGGCAATAGCTCATGAGCATCTGTAGACCATTTAGACAATTACAAGGGGGAATGAATGTTTTCCTTTTCATGTTTTATCAAACTTGCTAATTTTATGATGTGGCATGCCTGCTTTTTCCCAGGGCTTAAATGTTAAAAGTCTCTTGATGAACACAGATAAATTAATTGGTAAGTTATAAAACAGTTTATAAAACTGAAGTACAGACCTGTACCTCTGAAACAAATAATACATTATATGTTAAAAAAAAAAAAGAGAGAGCGAGAGAGAGAGAGAAGATAGTAGGAAAGGAAAAATGAAGGCGGGGGGAGTCAGAGAGGGAGACGAACCATGAGAGACTATGGACTCTGATAAACAAACTGAGGGTTCTAGAGGGGAGGGGGTGGGGGATGCGTTAGCCTGGTGATGGGTATTAAAGAGGGCACGTACTGCATGGAGCACTGGGTGTTATACGCAAACAGTGAATTATGGAACACTACATCAAAACTAATGATGTAATATATGGTGATTAATATAACATAATAAAATAAAATTTAAAAAATAAAAGAATAATAAAAGGATTTAAAAAACTGAAGTATAAAACATGTTCTTTGCCTCATGTGCAATGCAATATTATGTTAATAACGAGTAAACACTCTAAAGACATTGCCCTGTGCATGCTAGATTGGAGAAACAGTTGAAATTTTGAACAACGGTGGTTTTCTTCTGCTGATTCACAGAATGGAAACAACATGAAGCAGCTCTGATTTTTGAAAGTATAAGCAGAAGTACTAAAAAAATGAGAACGCTTCATTGCATCAAACCTTAGAGTTAGAACCAGAAGTAATGACACACCTGGAAAACCAGCAAGAGGAAAATTTATGAGACAATGACCCCAGACTATAATCTTAACAAGAAAAAGACATGAATCAAGCACACAGGTTGTCAGGCAATGTCCTTATGCAGTGGACCTTTTGGCCTGCCCAGAATTCCCTTTTCTTTTTCCTAGGAACCATACCTTTAACTCCTGTGAGAAAACCATCCCCTCCCCCCCAATCTCAGGGCATGATGAGATTGGGTACATTGCCTCTCCTGAGGTAGACGTGTAATCCAAACTTTTGCCATCAGCATATTCCCTCCCCCTGGCCATAATTATTGTCTCAAGGATAGGGACATGACTCCAGTTGACCAGTCATAACCAGGTTATTTGCTGAGCTGAATATGAACCCAAGAGGATATAAGTCTGAAGTTGCTGGGGGTCATCAGATGAAGAGGATTCATCCGAGAGTAAAGCCAACAAATGGGAGAATAAGTAAGAGTGAGACTGAGTCCAAATAAATTTGAACTCCAGCATCCAGTCATGCATAAATGGGCCTAGATTTTTAAGTTATTATATGATCTATTACATTCTTTCTGTTTTAATATAAGTCACCTTAGGGGTGGGATTTTGGTCCCTTATAACCAAGACAGTCCTGAGTAATACACTCCAAAATAATGAACATGAACCATAGTGGGCCAGTGAATATGAAGTCTGAATCTGTCATTCTGGTAGATGTCATAAAAGAACTCTGATCTGTGTCCCAAATGAACCAAGACCCTTCATTTGTTGAATCCATGTGCCAAATACACCGTCAGCCAGAGGTAGAAGGGTACCATGAAAGATTACAGTGGTCATACTGGGGAGAAACCATCTCCAGGCTAAGAAATTTGACACAATTAAGAAACTAAAGTCCAAATCGACACAGGTAATATCTGATTTGTCCATTGCCAACAGTAAATGAAGAAAAGAGAAGACAGAAATGGAGACCAGCTGGTAGACATGTTTTGGATTTGCAGAGCATCGGAGCAGTCCATAATGAGAGAACACAAAGGACTGGAGAGGTTCCACATCAGTAGACCAAGCACAGACTTCCAGGAAGCTTTTGATAGGAAGGCTTTCCTGAGTTGCCTCCATCATTCCCTCAAGCTCCTTCTGACCTTTGTCTGATATGATCAACAAGTATCCAGAATATTAAGGTGGAATAGAGGCAGAGAGAAAGAACTACTTTTCTTTGATCAATTGGATGCAGTTTTGTAACAACATATTAAGAAAGGATTGCTTTGTAAAATAAAAATATGAGCAGAATTTTAGTGTAGTAAATTCATACATGTGTATGCAAAAGGTCTATGTAGGAAAAATTGGAGGCCAGGATAAATGTGTCGAAGGGGACCTGTATAGAGAATCTAAAACCTAATTCCTAAATGTTGACAATCTACAGGGGAAAAAACTGGGAAACAGGACAGGAACAGAAGAAAAAAACAACAATGAAAGATTTTTAATACAGGTGAGAGGTAATTCAAATCTCAAGAACATGATATAGGATAATGATAAAAAAAAAACATGCCAATGGAGACTTAAAAATTCAGACAGATTCAGATATCCCTGGATTCCACATCTCTCAGTGTGATTGTGAGAATCTGTTACACATTCATTTTCTTTACCCCATCCAGAAAAAGCATGGACTCCAGGTCAGATTGGGAGCTTCTCAAGGGCAGGAGATATTTCTTTTTCTTCTTCTTCTTCTTCTTTTTTTTTTTTTTTTGTAAAGTGTATCTTTTTTTTAAGATTTTATTTATTTATTTGAGAGAGAGAGAATGAGAGATAGAGAGCACAAGAGGGAAGAGGGTCAGAGGAAGAAGCAGACTCCCCACTGAGCAGGGAGCCCAATGTGGGACTCGATCCCGGGACTCCAGGATCATGACCTGAGCCGAAGGCAGTCGCCCAACCAACTGAGCCACCCAGGCGCCCCTCTTCTTCTTCTTTTTAATTCCTAGGGCCTTCTACAGAGGCTGTCCAATACTGCTGAATTCATTGGTTAATTAATCCCAACCGGAAGTGATAACGGCATTCTGAACTAACGCCTAATTTTACCAATGAGAAAATAACAGTCAGAAAGGTGATGAGTTTAGTTCAAAGTCCAAAGCTAGTGATAGGAGCATCAGAGACAAAAGTTCAATATTCCTGAGATGAGGAAAAAAACTGTTCATTTGCCTGAAAAAGTATCCTGGATGGTGGTGACTTTCCTAATCGATTAGAAGATGGCTGCCACATAGAACAGGGTGATACTTTAATAATTGCAGGAAATAGAAGATTCCTTTCTCTCTTGTTTTGCCAGAGACAGTGAACTGAGGAATAGAGAATGTAGCAGTGGTGATTAAAGAAACTTCCACAAATATATTACCAAAAGCTTTATTTGGACTCCCTGTTTGGGCTGAAGCATCAAGAGACATCAATTTACCAGTAAGTCTGTGGTGTTTGTTAGTGCCTTTAGCTTATGCACTGTAGGTTGGGAACAAAGGAGGAAACCAGAGAGACAGATGACAGAGGGAGTGACAGCTCAATCACATACCTGGGTTTAATTCCACAGAGTTCATTTAATGGAAACTGGTAGACCTGGATTAATCCTCTCTTCATCACTACCCAACTGTGCAGCCCTCTGTGGATCTTTGCTGCCTCATCGCAACTGAAGGGTGAAGACTGAATGATCACTAAGATCCCTCCTGGCTCTAACATTACCAAACTCTAAGTGCCATGTGGATGTGGCATAAAGGCCTAATCAAATTCAGTTGAGGTTAATCTAGAATTGTCCATCTGGCCTTCCTCTTCTGGCTTTACTGACAAATGAGTATAAACCTGAAATTCATTTTGTTTCCAGAGTGCCTGGGATGCTAAAATTATTAATATTTTAATCGGCTTTTAACAAGAATAGGTAAGAAAGAAAATTAAGAGAATTAAGAAATAATGAAGCCATTATAAAAACAGTAATGATTTAAAAGCAGGTAAGGGAATACTCTTATTGAAAATGTTGAATACCGGCAAATGAGCAGCTAGATGATGAGTATACAATGGGATTAAGGGATTTCACTAATGTATAGACTAAACCATTTATAATAATTTCTTCTCAAATTTGGGGATAATGCAAATGTCCTGATTATTACTGAAAAGATATTTTTTCTTGGAAATTGACCATCCTGCCAAATGTTGGATATTATATCTGAAGATGTTATCAATGTTTTGCTCAAAGGTATTCTCTTTTCAAAGATAGCAATTTTCTAGAGTTTCTTGTAAATCAAAAGATGTTTCTGAAAACTGTCAGAACAAGACTTGCTCTCTTAAAAAAAAAAAAAAAGTCAGGGTGTGATGCTAGGAGCTGTAACAACATACCCTAAACCTCAAGCACTTGCTTACTCAGAGTCCAGTGTGAATGTCCCTGGTGGGAGAGCTCTCCTGGGAGCACCTCTTCCAAGCAGTAAGTCAAAGGTCTGGGCCCCTTCTATTATGAGGATCCTCCATCTCCTAGGAGCTCAAGGTATCCCATTCTCAGCCCTAAGGACAGCAAGGGGAAGAGCTTGAAAGATTACACAGAAGGTTTTATGGCCAGTCTTGATGGTAGCCAAAGTAGTTTCTACGCACATTTCTTTGGCCAGAACTCAGTCTCGTGGTCTGACTTAGATGCCAGAGGGGCTGGAAGAATAGTTCAGCAGTGTGCTCAAGAAAGAAAGAGAAATGAGGTTGGCAAACACTAGTAATTTCTATCATAATACAGAAATCAACCTCAAAAAAGAAGCTAAAAGAGAGATGGAGGACAGGCAGGGTTCTGCATTGGGGGTCACTCAATATATGTGAATGTTGGCCACCAATCAAACAGACTGCAAATCTTCAGAATGACCCCTGTGTGTGTGGTTTGGGTGCTGTAGGAGGAGAGGAAAGGGTTTGGGCAAATACGTCCTGACTCAGACAAGGCTCTTGCCATCATAATGCTTACAGAATAGTTAAGGGGATAATGTGTGGAAAGATAAATACCCAGAGACCACTTAATAATATGAGACAATATCACCCCAAGCTTTAAGGACAGGGATTTGGCTTTCTTTACAGCCCAACACTATGCACATAGCATGGCATAAATTGGCACAGATACGTGTAGTTGACTTGAATTAAATGGACTATAACAGAGAGTACAAAGAAGTACACTGACTAACTTTCATTACTAAGTCCTCTAAGTTCAGAAACTGCTACAGGAGTAGCAATAGACATTTATTTGCTGCCTTCTGAGCACAGCCATTATCCCCCATCTCTCACCAAACGGTGTCCTAAGGTGGGGGAGTGCCTCCATTCTTCAGCATGTGGTTTGTCTATCCCCAATTTCAGAGGCAGACATCAATTGTCTTGTATCAAGATTTCTTGGGCACAGATTGGTACAAGTCTAGGCACATGATCCTGTTAAGGTTAAAGAGAAAGAGACAGACCATCTGGAAGCAGGTGGTATCACAAGAGATACTCTTTCTTTTCCTAGAAGAGAGTGAAGATGTAAGATCTTGGACAGCCATGTAATTTTGTGGTCATAAGGGGAGATCTCAGAGCTGTGGGAACACTGCCAGATAGGGCCAAGGAGAAAGATTCACCGTGGAATTGAGAATGGAAAGCTGGTGAGAAATTGAATCTGTGGTGGCATTGCTAAGCCCCTAAATTTAGCTTCTCCTAAAGCCAGATGGCTTTGGATTTTTTAGTTTTGTGCCAACAAACCTTCTGGTTAAAGCTAGTTTGAATGTGGCTTTTGGTAACTTACAACACAAAGTCCTTATTGATACAGGTGGTGTGGCCACTATGGAATGTACTATTGGTTTCCTAACTAGCAGTGTTTCCCTTCTTCTTTCAGGCAGAGCTTGGAAGTGCTGATCACTTTCCCAATCTCTCTAGTAATTAAGGCACGTATAGGAATATACTCACTCCTGATGAATAGGACCTGAAGGAAACTCTTCATTTGAGGAGTGGGGGTGCAAGGGAGGTGGTTCTGGTAAAACATCACTCCTTGACAAAAAGAAACACACAAAAAGAAACTTCTTCTTTTGCTATTGGCCACTGTGTGTGAGGATGTGATAGCTGGAGCTAGAGCAGCCATATTGTAACCATGAAGAAACAAAGTCATACAGAATGGCAGAATGAAAGATAGAGCCTGGGGCCTTGATGACATCAATCAATTGCTGAATTTATTAACTTTGCAATTATCCTACTCCCACCTTCTTTTATTCATTCCAAGTTCCAAGTTATTACTGAGATGATAAATTACTTCACTGTTTAGATTGTTTTTGCCTGAATGGAAGAAGTTCAGGAGTTGACAAGGATTTAAAGGCATTAGAATTGATAGAGGCTGAAAGAAGAGTAGGGAGGCTTCTATAACAATACAACAATAGTATCTACAATTTACTGAACATCTACTACATGTGAAAGACTTCCTCATTTATATCCTTAATTTTAATCCTCTAATCTCCATAATAATCCCAAAATAAATGTTATTATGTTAATTTTGCAAAGGAGAAAACGGAGCCTCAGAAAAGTTAAGTGAATGTTCCCAAGCTACCCACCTATTATGTGGCAGCACCCAATTCCCATGCATCTGCACTCACTCTGTCATATTGCTACAGCTATGAATTTTAGGACCAGCAAGTGCAGTGGGCACACCTTTAGAAGCTGAAACAATATTTTCTATTCAGGCATCAAACCTAAACTTATGAAGTAGGTGAACACCCAGTGGAACGAATGTGACATGTCACGTTAATGGGTCACCAAGGAGCGAGAGGATCCGTGCTTTTACTTTCCTGCAAGATTCTGTTTCCTCCTAGCCTCCGCTTTGCCATTTATGTGCTGCCTATGTGAGGAAATCATCAACTGGTTCTGTTCAATCTGGGCCCAAACACAGGAGGGGATGGTAAAGAGCTCTTTTTGGCAGTGCATATCATCCCTTCCCCTTTCTTTTGATGACAGTCCCCTGCTTTTCTTAAGGGAGATTACATACTCTGCCTTCAGCATTGTGCACATTCTGGTGGAACCATTACTCAGGCAAGGGGTCAAGCAACCTTCTGGCCAAGGTGACAAGTGAACCAGATAAGCCATAAAGACTTTCCCTTCTAGGACTCTGCATCTTGAGGGGAGTGATGCTAGGATGAGGAAAATGGTTGGTGCCCATATACTCACTTCAGAGGGGGTACTAGCCTAGACCACCAAATGGTTCCTACTGTCTGCACCCGACTGCCTAGACCCCTGCCACAGTCCCTTCCTGAGCCCAGTTTCCATCTTTCTATTGATTACCCAATGTTCTTGGACAAATCATTTTCCTGCTTAAGCTGATTTCCATTTAAACATAGAAAGTTAACACTGGATTGTCACCTCTGTGTGGGCAGGAGCCATGTCTTTTTAGGCTCATTGTTACATCCCAAGTATCCAGCAGATAGTGAGCACTGAACAAATATTTCAATTTCTTAATTAATTAATGAGGTCCAGAAATGAATGAGTCGTCCCAGTCTATAACCAAGTAGAAGGTTGAAGCTTAAATTTCAGATTCTCTTCAAGGATTTTTGTATGAGAAATTATCTCCTGCTTGTATTGGCTGAACAAAAGCAGAACCTTTGATATTATGAAGAGTGGGTGACAGCTTAATCAGAGACAAAGAGAAAGTGTTTTCTCCTGTGCCACTAAGGCTAGAATGTGCTGTTCGAAAGACAGGCAGAGAAATATATGCTTCCCTGTGTGAGATATCCTCGATACCACACATCCCAGAGCTTCTGATTCTTAAAGAGGGTGAGTAGGTGGACAGAGAAGGGATAGAAAAACCAAGAATATCTCCAAAGGAAGCCACAGTGTCCCTCTGCTAAGAATTATAAGGCCAGGAGTGGGTGACTTGGCCTGTAGTCTACTTGCTAGATAAAAAATGGGGATGTGGCTAGGGCAGGAAGGAGTCCTCAGCACACTGCTGGCAGCTCTCCCTCAACTTCTTTCAGTTCTCTTCCAGTCTCTCTGTCTCCTTACACCCCCACCAACACCACACATGCATGCTCACATGTGCACACACATGCACACACACATAGAGGCTGTGAGAACCCAGAAACATACAGACATAAAACAATTGGAACTGAAGGAAATTCAACACCACAACCCCCTGGTAACGATAATGATGAAGAAAAGCTGCTGCCAGATGCATCTTGTGATGACGCCAGTGATCTAATTCTCTTACTATCAAAAGATGCCGGTAAAGGCAGCCTTGACAGAAGGCTTTAAAAAATCAAAAGAGCGCAGCATCACTGGAACTGTGTTATCTGATTTATGCCTTTTCAAAGACCAGGCTTGTGTCATATGCTGATAATAGACTCTAGCCATCAAAACGTTATTTTATCTGGTATCTTGATTTTAAAGAATTGTGGAAACTAGCAAATGGAACTGGGTTATTTATATGATGTTTGAACTATAGTAGTCCACTAGGGGAAAACGCAACACACACACACACACACACAACAAAATCAAAACCCAGGCTAGATAATAATATAATAAAAAGCAACAGCCATCGGGTGCCCGGGTAACACAGTCGGTTAAGCGTCCGACTCTTGGGTTTCGGCTCAGGTCATGATCTCAGGGTGATGAGATCAAGCCCTGCATTGCATCGGGCTCCATGCTCGTTGTGGAGTCTGCTCAGTTTCTCTCTCCCTCTCCTTCTGCTCCTCCCCCCAGCTTGCTCTCTCTCTTTCTAAAATAAATAAATCTTAAAAAAAAAAAGCAATAGCCTTGATGTTATAAACGGTCAACAATTCTGATTCTGATTTCTGAATTAGAACATTTCTCTTTATAATTTCATAATGAAAGTATGAATGAATGCTAAGTTGGTATATGGGTGCCCACTGGATGAGACCCTTACCCATAAGTACTTGAGCACTGCCAGAATTCAGAGCCATCACTGCCAGCAGATGGAGACTCCTGCTAAAGAAGATCCCACATCAGGAAACAGCCTCGTCTATTAAGTTACACAGAAATAGAAGGGTCTCCTTGGAACACAAATTAAAAAGAAAAAAAAACAGTTAAAAAAAAAAAAAGTTTAAGTAATTGAATGTAAAAACTCCCCCAGAAGCATGACCTAATCATTCCACGTTTCAGGCAACTTAAGAGATGACATCCTTTTCCTTGAATGACTAGACATTAATCAGACAGACCTCCACACTTGAGAAGATAAATGCCAAGCAAAGAAAAGGAAGCCTTCTCTATATTTACCTTACCGTTTAAAGCACATTAGAAATGAATGAAATGTTTGACCATTTATCATACAGAGAGACCAATTGTCTTGCAGAAATTTTTATGTCAAACCACACCTGGCCATACATGTTTGTCTCTTGATTCACGAGCCCTAAATATCACTTTGCAACGTTGTTGGTCTTAAGCCAAAAGTAATGTGTTTAAAACTTCTTCCTTGCAGTCTTAAATTAGCTGCAATACTGGAAGAAAGAAAAAAGCTGCCTTGATGATCCAAAACTATGAAAAATCTCAGTGTTATTTATTTAGTGTTTTAAACATATTATTTAATGGGGTTTGGGCCGTATATTGACCTTCCTAATGAGGTTTGACTAAAGCCAATATTAAAATTAATGTGCCCTCCCTGAGCACCCAGTGACAGAGTGTAATAGGAACCAGCTCAGAAGAGTCTATGTGGCAGAGAAAAGCCAGCCTGGCAATAAAAACTGGGCTTGGACAATCTATATGCAGATGATCAAGAACTAACTTCATCACTCTTAGGGATTCCAGGAATCATCTTCTCAGACTAGGCTCAGTGCTCAATGATCAGAATATATTGAATAGGAAATATTGATTATAGTGGTTATAGTTTACGAAAACACAAGAAGAAAATATAAAAGATCCTGAGAGTGGTTTTAAGTAGAAAGACCAGTAGCACATGCGTTTGAGCTCCATGAGTTGAAAACTACTGCAGGGTAGTAATAATGCCTGGGACTGGCCAGTCCTACAGCACGTCTACTTTCTCTTCTGGATCCTGTATGTTTTCCAGCCTTGCATGCATTCTTCATTATTATTAGGGTGCTCACTTGCTAACTGAACTCCTCAATAAGTCCTCCTTCTCATCCCTAAGCATCACAGACTCATGCCACCCCTCATCCCTGAGAGCACAACCAGTCCAGCTGATAGCGACAGAGGTGGTAAGTTATTTCCACCACCCAACTTCTCTGTTTTCTTTCCTTCAATCCCCTTTCCCCACCCTGAATTTCCCCCTGAATCTCCCTGAGGTTGAAATGACTAATAATAGCTTATAGCATGACACCTAGCAGATTCAAGGTAGCTTTCAGAGTATGGCTTTTAGTGAGAATAAGCCTGCTTCCTATTTACATATGCTCACGGTCACCTCACAGCTGGGTGACTCTGGGTGAGTTATTTTACCTTTCTCAGACAGTTTCTCAGTTGAAAAAAATTGGGGATGAGGAATGAAAGTATATTCACAACTGTTTGAATACCAAGAGGCACTTCTTTGTATTAGAAAGGATGTAGATGCAATAGGTTTCTCCTCATTATTCTAAGTCTGGAGATTCAAATACTGTATGTTCATTTCTTTAATACAGTCCATCTGGATATTTCAAACTCCAAAGAGAATTTGAGAGGCCAGATTACCCAATTCATCCTCAGAGTAACTACATTTACACTGGCTGCCTATTCCACTGCATCCCAAACAGGATAATTCCCGTCTCAAACCCCTTTTAGTGAAATCCCTTGGCCATGTCCTCCAAGCAGATGATTATAGATGTTCTCCTTCTCTTCGTATTTGAATCCTCAGCCTGAGTGGACAAAGCAAGCAGGTCGGGAAAGCAGAGAGCAGGCCAGGAAAGGACAGGGACTGATTTTCTGTTGAACTTGCCTAACTTCCATTTCATGTTTAAGGCACCAAAATAGTTCTTCAAATGTGCTTGCAAACAGTGGCACTGCCCTTGAATATGTTCCCCCGGCTCCCATCTGAGTCAGTGTAATGAGTCTGCATTTTATAAGAGCTGAGCCTGGTCCAAATGGAACCGTGTAACTGTTAGAAAGATTAATGGACTGTATCATCCCACAGTCGACTATAAACTTCTAATTGTGTGAAACTCAGTGTGGCGTCTAGAGCTAAATGGGAGCCTGCCTCTTCATTCGCTAATATGCACTGATATTGTTCATGATTTTTCTAATGCCAACCCTAGGTACATCAGGCCTGGGCAGACCCCTGAGGAAAACAACAACTTTTGCTGTAGGTACTTGAGAGCAGTCATTATCACTGTTGCCAATTAATTCATCAATCTGTGTTTACCAAGCTGCCACAGAGAATGGGGACCGGCACCGAGCCCTGCTGAGTGAGGGAAGGACAGAGGAATCTAGGAAGACTGAGCCTCTGCTCGAGCAGACGTAAATATGAGCCAAGGGATCTCTTTCTGAGTGGGGACTGCGTGACATCAAGCAACTCCCTTACCCCTCTGAGCCTTAAACGGGGAAGCAGCACACCCACCAGGCCATCTACCTGAAGAACAACAGACACAATGTCTGTGTGAACACGCTTTGGAAAACATGAAGCTCTACACAAATGAAAGTATTCATCATGACCTATAATAGAAAACACAGATCCTGTAGAGCTAAGAAGAAATCAGGTTAACTCGGGTGTATCTGTACCATTCTCCTCCTTACAAATTCTTGCCCCTCTCGGGGCGCCTGGGTGGCTCAGTCATTAAGCGTCTGCCTTCGGCTCAGGTCATGATCCCAGGGTCCTGGGATCGAGCCCTGCATCGGGCTCCCTGCTTGGCAGGAAGCCTGCTTCTCCCTCTCCCACTTCCCCTGCTTGTGTTCCCTCTCTCGCTGTGTCTCTCTCTGTCAAATAAATAAATAAAATTAAATTAAAAAAAACAAAACAAATCCTTGCCCCTCTCTTTTCACATTTCAGAACATTTTGAGTGACTTATCCACATCAGCAAACCCCTACTCTTTTTCAGCTTTGAAATCATGTGTGGAGGCTTCTTTAAGTCATACTTGCTTTGTCCCTGACATAACCACATTCTATTAAAAGGACTGTCAAGTATTGGCCCCTGGTTGGGATCAAGAGAAAGCTAGAGAGAACTTCTTTCCTCTACTCCTACACACCTGTTCCTTCCCCTACTCCCTCTTTTTCTGACTTCCTCTGAATGGGAAGCACAGAGCTCTCAGCCCTGTGATGTTCCTCCATCCCACAGGAAACTGGACCATTAAGCGGAAGCCATGTAACCGCTGGGTCTTTCATCCCAGGCACCCAACTGTGTGAGTTGCATTTCATCACTTTGCAGAAATGTCCCCCTCTCCTTCCTTATAGCTACACTAAGTGAACAGATTCCCTTATGTTTGAAAGAGTCTTTTCTTGTCAAGAAATTACGGAAAGAGGAACATTAGTTATCTATGTTGCTACAGTGTGTTGTGAGACTTGGGATGGCATAATGCTTATCGGCAAATAGGACTGTAAGTCTCCAAAGTTAATCAAGTTGCTGAGGTTTTCAGGATCCGGATGTTGGCAGAATTTTCTTACACTCCTATGCCATTTTAGATGTTTAAATATCTAGGGAACGGTAAATATAGAACATACAACTACAGCATTAAGAAAGAACTGTAGCTGCACTCCTGTCTAACCAGCATGTCCCCTAATTCCTCAAAACTTCCCTTTTGTCTAGATGGAGAATAATAAGATATATACCCTCCCCAGTCCTAGAAAGGGCTGTGCTGCCACTCTCAAAAGGGTTCAGGCATTTTCCTGCCACCTCATTTATAACAATCTAATTTATGCTCTGTAGATCAGAGAAATGGGCTGATTGGGAACAGATTTGTGTAGATTCAAATCTGCACTTTGAGTGATGGAAAACTAAAGCCCACTGCACTCTAGAGTTTAGAAGTAACTCTGATTCCATCAACAGTCTCAAGTTGTTACAGTGGGGTCTATAAAAGGACTATCCCAAAGAAGCCTGAACATAATGAGATGGCAAAAGGTGCAGTATCAGATTGTACCTGCAATCCCCATGAAGTCCTTTATTGGAATATGGGAAGGTTCTGTGTTGGCCAGGGCACATTTATATATCACTAAAGGCAATGACAGCCAAGTTTAGACCTTCAGACTTATCCCCAAATGTTCTCTGTTGCTTTGCCCAAAGACAAGTAATAGGATGAAACCTGGTCCTGGGGAAGAAAGTATGGGGAGGGGAAGTTAAAGCAGGAAAAGGAGGGTGGGTTAGCCCGGTGATGGGTATTAAAGAGGGCACGTTCTGCATGGAGCACTGGGTGTTATACGCAAACAATGAATCATGGATCACTACATCAAAAACTAATGATATAATGTATGGTGATTAACAACATAATAATAAAAAAAAGTAAAAAAAAATAAAATCCTCAGAAACACACACACACACACACACACACACACACACACACACAGACAAAATAACAGAAGGAAAAGAAATCCTGCCATTTGCAAATGTAATTTTCTGTCAAATCTGGACTATGTGAACTTAGGTAAGTAAAACACCCTGGATGCTGCAGGGATAAGGGAGGAAAATGGTTCAAGCCCCAAGAGATTCAGAGGAAAGTGGCCTATGTTAGCTGAAGGAGCTGGTGTTTTTCCTCTCATCTTTAAGAGTATAAATTGTGGAGGATATGAACAAACAAAAAGCCCAATGAGACTATTTACGAGGAGAAGCAATAAAACCCACACAGATAATGTATGACAGGGAGGGGGAAATGAACTTTCCAAAACAGAGTCCTAACACCCTCTTCGTGGGTGCAATGCACAAGATTAACGACGCCACCCTCAGACTCCTTGGTGGCATTTCAGGACCTTGCTTTACAGCTCCCTTTCATTTCACTGGGATGTAAATAATTGATAACTTGAAGGGACCCGAGAAACCCACTGCAACTGAACACAGATATTTTTTTATGACATCAATTATAGGGCTAGTGACTTGATGAGAAAAGGAAAATATTTCAAACCGTCCTTTAATGATCTCCACGAAGAACCCCTAGTGTTCCAAATGAAACGTGGGTCTCTAGGCCTTGTTTTTCCTTTTCCTCCATTTTCCTCCTTGTAGGGAACATAAGTTACCGCTGAACGGAAGAGATGGTTAATTATATCTATACTTTGCAGCGGTGGCTTGCAGGCCTCCTCATTTGAATAGTGAAGGAAAGGCTTGGGAGAGCAGAAGGCTTTGAGGGGAGGTCCCCTGTGTGTACCCCGTCAGGGCCACAGGTTATATGACAAAGGTGTTGTGGAGTTGGGCTTGGCAACTGGGGCTACAACTGTAGTTGAGATTGTCATTTATGACATTATAACACCAGGGCACATTAAAATGATATGGTAAGCAGCACCATTAAGGCTGTTGAAAGGAAGTCAGAGTTCAAGTATTCGTGCATGAGGCACTTTATGTGGTGGTGACTTCTGAATTTATAGTTGTCAGGACGGGAATAGAAAGGTTGATTTGGCCTGAGAAGGGGTCTGTTCATGCTTGTGTCTGGTCGATTGTGGAGTCCAGTTCATTTTTCCTTTTATCTGATAAAACGCTCGCAAGGCTGCTACCGCTTCATCAGAAAGGGCTAGAACCACGTCTGGAAGGTGATCCACAAACCCCGACCATGGGGTGCAGTGGGAGTGTGCTCAGGACTCAGGCACATGGGTCCTGAGGGAAGGGGGCTTTGAGGTAGTATTGGTGTGGGAGGCAGAGAAGGCCTGGGTATGTCTCTGAAATGAACGGGGAAAAGGGTGGGGAGATGTGTCAAAGCGATTCCAAGAACAATAAAATCCTGTTTTTCTGTGACTCATAACATACATTTGAATCCACCAAGTCAAAACACATACCTTGAAATATCATTACAGGGTACAGGAAAAGCCTCCTGGAACCAGCTTATAATAGAGGTTTGGGTGTGTTTCTCCACTACCGGCATCGTCACTTTTGGATTGCAGCATTTCTTTCTTTGGAGAGGCCTGAACCACAGAGGAGAGAACTCCTTTGGTCGGTTAGTTTGGAACTCAAGAGATCTGCCAAACTGCTTGTTCTCAAGTTGAAAAAGATACTGGTTGGCTATTAGGCCAGAATTCTGAAGCCCTCCTACTTGAAAGCAATGTAATTTTAAGCTTCCATGTCTTGTAAAGAGCTGTTCACTGGCTTGGCTCCTAAGCAGGAAGAAAGGGGGGGGGGTGGTGAATGGTGCAATGAAAACAAGAATTCTTTCTCTTCCTTCCAATTTTTTTGATACAAATACGCCCTTGTTTCTCCAGTTGCATTTCCTCGCCGTTCTTCTATACTTTCCTAAAACTCTGCATCATCTGATGATGTCAAATAAGCTATAGGATGTTAAGATCTGCAAAATGTCAGCAGCAAAGGGCTTCTTGCGGTTTTTTCTTCTGGCTTATCTGTAAATGGCACCAGGAAAAATCAATCTATTTTTATGAGTCTTCCAACCCAACTGGGTCTACTTAAGAAAATTCTCCACATGAAATTTATTGAGATGTTCCTAAAACGCCTTCTATTTACGTATCACAAATGAAACGTTATTCAGAATTTGGAAGTGGTTTCTGGAGTATTTGAGTCTTTTCATTTTGAGCCTGAAGGAATAGTTCATAATGAAAACTTATCAACAGAAGCGATATTTTATCACATCTGTGTTAATTTGGGACTGCTGACTTATCATTAATAAAGCATTTGGCTAGAAAACGATGTCCATATTTGATGGTCTGATAACGTCCCCCCCACCACCATTTTATGCCACAATAACTGCTCAGTCTTATTGTTGCCCATAATGAATGTGTCAGGTTTTATAGCCTAAGTAATGTCAAATGACTCAGTGTCAAGAAGATCTGGAGACAGTTGGGAGAGTTTAGATGGAAAAGGGAGTTGTGTGGTCCATGCCAGCCTTTCTTGTAGTTGTACTGGGTATTGATCCCTTTTTACATACTGATTTAGCATCCTGAATTATGATGCAGTATTAAATTAAATGCCACTCGAAAGCCTATACTTCAAAGGTTGCTCTAAGTCACAACCATTTTTGACCCCACTGGTCTCTGCCCCTCTAGAGTGGGTGTTTTATTAGAACTGTCCATAAAAGACTGCATGGTGGTGAGTTTTGCAGTGGAGAGAACATGCAGTGCTTTGTAAGCATCTGGAGTGCCAGGAAGCAATGAGCGGTTTCATATAACAAAAATATTCACAAAATCATAGTCTTGAAAGGAACTTCCAGAGATCATTCAGTCCAGTCTGTTGTCTCTAGGTAGACCCACACTTAACACATTCACTAATACTTCAGAAAAAAGGATCCCACAGACTTCCTTGATAACAAAGTTCACGTTACAATAAGCCTAATCCTAGAAGAAACTTTCCCTACACCTCCTCAAACCCCTGCAATTCACACTCATTCCTATTTCTCCCAAACTGAGGGGTATTGAAATCCCACACAGTCTACCACAGGAGGAAATGGAGTATAATGTATTGGTCAAACTTTTCAAAAATTAGGAGTCCTTAAATTTTTAATTAGGTATAATGCATTACACTCCGGGTATTAGTTATATAGCTTCTATTCACCAAGGCTATTTTTTTTTTAGTGCAATATGTCTGAACACCGTACTAGAACTTTTTTTTTTTTTTTAGTCAGGCAAGCTGGATTGAGTTTTAGAGTCTCTTTTTAATGGGTGTCAGTTAGTTGCCCATATTGCAAAACACATGCTATATTCCTATAATATTTAATGTCCAAATTAGAAAAGAAGGGGACAGGGGCTCCTGGGTGTCTCAATCGGTTAAGCATCTGACTCTTGATTTCAGCTCAGGTGGTGATCTCCGGGTGGTGAGATCCAGCCCCTGCTTCTCTCCCTCTCCCGCTGCTCCTCCCTCTGCTCTCTCTCTCTCAAATAAATAAAAAAAAATCTTAAAAAAAAATTCTCTCTCTCCCTCTGTGCTTCCCCCCATTTGCACATGTTTGCTCTCTCTGAAAATAAAAGAAGGGGAGAGAGGGAAGGAGGGAAGGATAGAAAGAGACAGCGAGAGGAAGAGAGAAGGGGAAGAGGGAGGGAGGGAGGAAATTATTTGTCCATTGATTTTAGATCTGCATGGAACCCCTACACTTTTTGAGTCTGATGTGAGGTCATCCTGTTTCTCATTGCTCAGCCCTGAGGCAATGCAGGGAAAGGGGAGGAAGCAAACTGCCAGTGGACCACAGATGGCTTTGTGTTCCCTGTAGGACCATGGATAGTTTTGTGTTCCATTGCTGGGTCTAGATTCCAGGAGAGTACGGAAGAGCACAGAGAAGATAATTCAAGAACAGAAGGTAATTTATTTATGGCAATCTAAGATGATTCCTTTCTTGCTCCCTTTCCTTCCAATGCCTTAAGCAAATCTACTAATTCTTCCCTTACAGTGGTAAAAGAACAAGACCAAAATAAGGTTAAGGTGTAGATTTTCTCTCCTGCAATATGAAAATATATCAGTTTCAGAAATGAAATAGTTTAATTATATCTGGAATCCCCATTAATTGATGGTATTTATTAAAATGCAACTATGGACTTCTAGGGGCTCAGTCATTAAGCGTCTGCTCAGGTCATGATCTTGGGGTCCTGGGATCGAGCCCCACATCGGGCTCCCTGCTCAGCGGGGACCCTACTTCTCCCTCTCCCACTCCCCCTGCTCGTGTTCCCTCTCTCACTATATCTCTCTCTGTCAAATAAATAAATAAAATCTTTAAAAAACAATTAAACTATGGACCTCTAACAAATTAAGTATAACTTTTTATTTCAGTCAAATGGCTAGCTCATTTTAACTGTACCATATGTTTTACACAATTATCACACTTATTCACCCAATGGAGTAGGCAGTTGTTCTCAAAGTTTGGTTCCTGGACCAGCAGCATTACTCAGGAACTTGTTAGAAATGTAAATTCACAGGCTTCACCTCAGACCTATTGGATCAGAAACTCTAGGGTTAGGACTAGCCATCCATGTTTTAACAAGCCTTCTGGGTGATTCTGACACACACACACGTTACAGTTGAGAATCACTGGGTTAGGGAGTATTCCCATTCTAGAGTTATGAAAATTAAGTCACAGAGAGTTTAAGCAATTTCCCAGAGACAACACAGCTAGAAGGTAGTCAAGGCTACATGATTCCCAAACCCCTGCTCTCGACCATGAGGTTTTGCTGTATGATGGACTCAGTTTACTTGAGAAACCAGTGTCAAGAATATAGACAAATGATAAATAATACTCCAGAGGAAGAATTTAGATTTTTTTTAAATCAACAACATATGGCTTAAAACATATCTTGCTTGGCTGAATTTCTATCTATAAAACTCTTGAACTGAAAAAGTTATGATTCAAAGTGCTCAAGTCAAACACCAGGTAGGTGATGGGAAAGAATGCCTGGACTCAGATGGCCCAGTAAGCAGACAGCTCCTGTCCGATGTGACAAGGCAGCAGCTGGATTCAGTGCCATGAGAACGATGCTACATCAAAATAATCTTTGAAGAAAAATCAGGAATCCAAATTTGTGAGGGAAACCTTGCAACTTTAAGACATTAACTACTAATTCATGAATTTTGAAAGAATGATGCAGATTAAAAAAAAATCATAGATTTTACTTACAGGATGCCATTTTGCAACCTCTCACTAAGACATCCCCATAACATTTATTGAACACAGATCAAAAGACTGAGAGGATATAAGGTTTATGGAAAATATGTGTGGGGAGAAGTGTGGGAAATTGAACTTCTGGAACTGTGCTGATTACATTATCAAAAGTGGGCCTAAACCTTACGGCTATGTCATAGTGGTCCATTTTATTAATTCACAACTTGGAACCATGTTTCATAATACCACCATATTTGTACAATCTTCACTGAGATCGTGTGACTACAGACCCTGATTTCACAAGCAACTGTTTGAGTGAATGTTGGAAAATAAGCTTTTGAGGCATATGTCAAGTGTTTATGTGGGTACCATTTTAAATTCTCATTGAGAAAGCCACTCTATGGACTGAAAACATTCAGAGGAAGCAGATTTGGAAAGGTTACTGCAAAATCCATCTCAACTGCAAACAGAAGTGATTTTAATGCCTGTTATTTTGGAAGCAGTTCAAAGTTGTTTTTTCCATTGTAAATAGCATTAAAGTGCTCTGTGGAGGCAAGTATTACTTTTTTCTTGGCCCACTGCACTTCAGTAATGGCTCTTATACACTGAAGGCACAACAATAAGACTCAGGAAGTCATGCACAGTATATCAGGGACAGCAGAGGAGAAGTGGGAGGGGAGAGGAGGTCATATGGTAAGTATAGAAAAGAAAAATTGGGGGGTGGAGATGCTGTGCATGTGAATACCAGCCAAGACAGGGAACATCTGGAAAACCTGCTTTGTATTATGTGGTCATTCCACAAACTTTTCCAAGGAATCACATAAGGAGAATATTACATTTTAATTAGAGTTGGGATTGATCCAGAGAAAAGGGGGGAAAAGGATGGTTTGGTGAACGAGCTGCATTTTAGTTTGGCTGGGTCCATGAAATACAATTAACCACTTAGTTCCCTCCAGAGGTGCTCAGCCTATTCCAATGGCTCAATAACTTAATGAAACATCACATTGTACTCTTGCCTAGCCCTAACCTGTAAAAGGAGAGCAGAAAAAATGGGTAAGTGTCGATTGAAGAAAAGAGGTCAAACCTGGGATCTTTTTGTGGGGATGGCCCCAGAAGACCAATGGGATATCCTTGTCACCCCCTTCCTTTCTTATTTATGTCACATAGCAAGTTTATCAGTTGCTCTCTGAAGGTAAAACGTAATGGGGAAAGAAGAGATATATGAATGTGATGAAGTATATAATTTATTTAAGGTAATATTCTATTTCATTTTATGAGAACATACAAGTACTGTGCCAAGAGATAAAATATTCCACATGTCTGGAATCCTCCTTCATAGAAATTAAATTCATTTTAAATACTAATAATTTATTAATTTTTTAGTTAAGCATCTGAAAATTTAAATTTAATACATCTAATATTATTAGACAGGAGTGAAATAAATATTTCTTAGAACTTTGTTACTGCTGTGTACAAATTTATCATTGTACATTTATTGAGCTCAAACTATATAGTGCGAACTGTCCTAGAGGAACCAATCCCTCCACTCAAGGGACTAATAGTCAAGTAAGACAGACAAGGCAGAGAACCTTGAAATGTTAATAACAATATAAGACAATGATATATATAATGGCAGTCAGTAAGTTGCCAAGCTAACCGTTCGGAAAGAAGTACCATGGACTCTGTGGGGGTAGAGAAGGCAGGGGTGGCTTCCTGAGGGAAGTAGCGTTTGTCTGGTCCTTGAAGGCTTAGTAGAATCTGGATAAGTGGAGAGGAGACAGAGGATCAAGCAGTGAGTGGTCTATGCCCTAAGGAAATGCTCAGGAAAGCATTAGGAGTGTTCAAAAGCAGACCCCAGTGGCTGAGAACAGGCTCCTGGAGACACAGGGAGGGTGATATTTTAAAGAACCGGTGGCCAGAGCGTATAAGGTATTGACAAGTGCCCTAGATAAGGAATTATATAGGGATTGTAGAAGACTCTGTTTGAGGAAGGATCCCTGGTGTAAGGAAGAAAGGCTTATAATTGAAAAGGGCTCAAAATGAGTAACCAGAGATTTCAGGAGTACACATACTAAACATATACCAGAAATCCACAAAAGTGGGATACCTCCAAAAGTCCAAAAGATTAGGGATGTTTTTTCTTCAATGGTTATCTCTGTGGCACATTACAGTTTGGACATGATGATATTTCCCCTCCTTTATATACCAGGCCCCAAATTATTATGCCATCTGAAATAGTCTAAATTCCTGACCCCTTGCATTATTGACCCCATGCCAATAACATGTCAACTCCTTTTCTTCCCTCTTTAAGCATATCTTATCCAGACAGTATTTGGCCCTAGTACTTGAGCTTCAGACTTTCCAAAAGTTGGAGAAATCTTGCAAAGAAGGAACATGGCATTTGATTCTTGGAATTATTCTCCCTCGATCCTCTTCCAGCTGCTGTACATATACATACTGCTTGATTTTATTTAATAAGAAAGCTCAAAATGTTTCCCAATTCAGAACATAACCCTGAATGTTGTTCCCTCTAGTCTAACCAGAAATCCCATTCTCCTCCTCCTCTAACTTAATAAACCAAATCTAATTGGAGAATAATTATAAAATACACTGATGTGCAATTTGTTTCACTAACCCAATAATTAATTAATATGCTACTTATGGTTCGGAAGAGCTCTTAAGACACAGCACAAATTCTGCTAGATGAAAGAGAATACCAAAGACATAAACCAGGAGCAGCATCTTTACATAAGACAGGCCAGGAGAAAAAGACAAGATCTACCTGGCCTTTTTGAAACTATGGTGAGATTTGCTTCACCCCATCGAGGATTCTCCTTTTGCCCTTTTTACATGTGAACTAGATTGTGTGTTTTGCAGATGAATTGGTAGCTGAATCCAGCTGGTGAATGGACTTTCTTGTTTAAATTTTCCAACCACCAGATGCTTTCAGGTGAGAGAATAGTCCTAATCAATGGAACCCATCTCCTGGGACGCCTGGGTGATTTGAGTACACAAGCTATGCTCATCCCAGTAATACACAACTCCCAGTTGCTTTGGCCTTCACACAATTGAAACTTGCAGCAGGAAATGCCTTGGATTTCCCTTTTCATTATTTAAAATGTGCAGTATGCATAAATTACTCTGGAGATTTCATTTTAAATGATTATAAACCTACCTTCTATTTGCCTTTGGAGAGGGAAGAGTTGAAGCTAAATAAAAGTCTTTGTAATTACAGCAATGAACACTTATTAAATGATCACCAAATCTTTAAAAAAAATTTTTTTTTCTTTTTAGACAAATGAACATATTCCTCAGAGCTGGGTGCAAGATTCTGAGTGACACCAGGCAATGGCCCACCAATGCACCTTCATAAGCTGAAGGATGTTTTATTTTAATCCTTTCAACTCTGTCTAATAAAATCGGCTTTTATCTCTAGAAGTGTCATGAACTCTTCTTTAGAGTACCCGCCACCTGGGAAGCTACAGTGTTTCTCATCTAAGGGTAAAAGAGCCTGAGATGATCCAGAATGCTTCACCTTTATATCCTCTTCTTCACAAGGCTCCTGGAAGCCTTTCTTTTAATCAGCTTCATTTCCTTTACAAGGCACACTTAAAGCATTTCCCTGTCTCAGTGTGGGTGTGCCTGTGTCAGAACCCTGTTTTCCTGGAGACCTCATGTTTGTGCAGCAACACAGTTCACTTTGGCAGGCCAGCACCATACATGACGAATGAGGACTCAAAACCTACAAGTTCAGCTGATTTCCAATCTAAGGCCCATACGAAGGAAGTAGTAAATCCGCCGCAATGTGGTTCTTTGCCAGGGTCTGCATATGAGTACCGCTTTGTATTTTTATTGCTTTTAACATGAGGTTTGAAATTCAGCTGAGACTTGACTCATTTTATAAAAAAAAAAACAACTGATCAATTGCCTACCTATTGTCTGCAACAAAGGATGTACTACACTAAGTCATTATCTTTTTAATCCACATTTCTTTTACATGGGATGTTATGTCGAAATGGGAGAGGCTTTCTGCTCACACACAGCAGTTAACTATTCAAATCCCTTCCCTTCAGTGTGTCACCTGATTCTTTTTATCGTGCATAGAAATCTCCTGAACCTGGCAAAAAGAGCCATATTTGTGTAAGCTTACTTTTTAGGAACATGGACCTATTTCGAGAAATTCTTTTTATCTTTCAAAACAAAAATACCAGTTCATTTTATAGCCATGGGATTTTCCTTAACAGAGAATTAGTCAAGCCAAATACTTTGGACTCGTCCCGTGTCGATTCATGAAAGGAATGCTGGTTAGGAAATTCCATTTATTATATGAAGCCATATTGGACAAAGATAAGACAAACTTGCTTAAATGAATTACTATTTGGAGGAATTTCCAAACTATAGAAAACTGAAAGGAACAACTCCCTTCCTCTCTAACTCTTCAAATCCTGCACTGTCCATCCTCAATGGTACTATCATAGTTCAGACTTTAACTGTCTAGAGTCTATAGGAAAATATTTTTACCTGTTTTTCTCATCCTATAGAAACCTCATCATGGCATAATATGTGCATGGATTTTTTAAAATAAAGATGATTGTGACAATAAGGCAAAGAGAAAGATGCATTCAACGCTGGAAAGCATCAAACAACCTGATAAAGTAGATTAAAATAGATTACAGACTTCTTACAGATCATTTTAATAGAGGCTAAAATATGTAATGAACATAGTGGTTGCTTAATAAATGTTTACTGATGTGATGATAATGTTCACATAATACAGTGCTTCTCAAACTTTTTTGCACAAGAGAATCACCTGGGGTTGTGTTAAAGGTGTGGATTCCCGAGCCTGTCCCCAGAAATTCTGATTTGGTAGTTGTGGAGTGGGTCCCAGGAATCTGCAGTTTTGACCAATACCCCAGGTAATCCAGGTGAAGATGGCCCATGGGCCACACTTTGAAAAAATACTGCCATGGGGCATGAATTGTAAAGAAAGCAAGATTTATTTCCCGCAAGTACAGACCACTTCACAAAGCAATAGGGTGACAAATGCTCTCCGAAGAGCAGAAGGAACATTGCCAACCTGGAAAGATAGGAAATTCTGTTCATTTGTTCATTTACTCATTCCTTCACTCCTCAAATTCCACTGAGCACCTACGACAATGCATTTATTGGCATGTCAGGCCCTGTGGCTTCTCTGTGAAACCTAGGCATAGTCAGGGATGAGCCCACAGAGAAGCCCGTTGTCAGATGAAGAATCATCATGCAGAAGAGCCGCCTTTTTAAAAAATATTTTATTTATTTATTTGACAGAAAGAGGGACAGAGAGAGAGGGAATACAAGCAGGGGGAGCGGGAGAGGGAGAAGCAGGCTTCCTGCGGAGCTGGGAGCCCGATGCAGGGCTCAGTCCCAGGACCCAGGGATCATGACCTGACCCAAAGGCAGAGGCTTAATGACTGAGCCACCCAGGTGCCCCAGCATTCTTTTTCCTACCCAAATTTTCCTTTCTTTGAGGGCACTAGTCATTATTCCACAAATACATTGTCCTTGCTTCCAGAGAGGTCCCACATGAACACCTGCATTCTGCTTCCTCCTTTCAGTGCTCAGAGCACTCTTTGACTCCGGAGGTTGAAGCGGTTGGCTCTGAGCTTGAACTCATATCACTTGACATCAGGCTGGACTATCTGGTTTTGTTTTGTTGGATTCTTTTATTGAGATATAATTGACATGTAACATTGTATTAGTTTCAGGTATACAACATAATTTGATACATGCATATTGTGAAATGACCACCACAAAAAGTCTAGTTAATATTCATCACCACATAGTTTTATCCTTGCGATGAGAACTTTTAAGATCTACTCTCTTAGAATCTTAAAATATATAATACAGTATTGTTAACTATAGTCACCATGTTGTACATTATATCCTTAGCTCAGTTCAGTTTTTGTTTCGTTGTTTTAGATTCCACATATACATGAGATCATATAATATCTGTCTTTCTCTGAATTTTTGTTTTGATGACAGAGGTAGAGCATGGAAGTCAGTTTAACACCGGCTCAGGCAAAGTGGGAAAATTTTGTATTGAGGAAGTTGATATTATTTTTTTCAACGAAGAGTTAGTTTTCTACTGAGGATAAGTTAATGATGTCATATAACTCACTTTCAACATATATTGCTTTTTCCCTTCAATCTAAAGGCCAGGCCAATTAAATTTAGCCTTTAAAATAGACCACATTCCAAATTCCTTAGAACTGTATGAAAATAAATCACATTTAATACCACCATATGTACTACCTGGTATATAGCTCAGATAAATAGTATTCTCAAGAAAGCTCTGATACAGGATATTATTCACATTAAATGGTAGAACATACATTGCCAATCAGTATAGGAGAAGCCAAAAGTGGTCTTGTTCTAAGCCTTGAAGCCCTGACTTAATGTAGTGTCTTGAGGTAGGAATTGTTAACTATCAGATGCCAGAAACTTTCAATTCAGTTTTATATCTAGAAAAGTTCTATTTCCAGAAATGGTAGGATAGGTTTTTTTCAGACCAGATTTCCTACAGAAAACAACCAAAAATATTAATATAAAAAGACTCATAAATGTATCAATAAGCTGATAAGGCCGTAAGGAAATACCAGGCCAAAATCTAAGGGAAAGAAGATACCTGAGCGTCACAGATGCTTTCATCCAGAAGGCATTTGCTGAGTTTTGTTGGTCTTACTGAGAGGTAGACAAAAGTCAAGGCTTAGGGTCAATGCAAGAGGGGAGCCTAAGAAAAATCCTTCCCCATATTAAATGGAGCCCAAGGACACACCCTCAGAGAATATCAACCAGAAGTGAACTAGCCTCCACTGTACTCATTTGTGAAGAAGGGAAGAAAAGTGGGGGGAGAGAGGAGGAGAGAGAAAGCCATCTCTGAGATGTCCCAGCAATAGGTCAGCCCTTGTGTGGATTTGTATTCCCTGGAAATTTCAGAGAACCTCAAACTCTGAATTTGATTTAAAGTGGTAAAGGACTGATAATGCCCACAAGTGCCAGGCAGAAGCAAAACCTCTCTGGAGAATGTGCCTTTGTAAAAAGCCTCAAACACTCCCACCAGTAATTTTTCAAAGACAATGACGAGTACACATACAAAAGTTACCAAACATACTAAAACAAGACACCATGAGCAAATTTGTTATCTGCTGGGTATCCCAAAATTTTGCTCCAGAGAACAAGGATCACTAGGAGATAAGAAGATACTAGCTCTACTCCCCCAGAGCAGGGGCTCTTTAATCCACTGAATATTTGATGAAAAGTTTCTTTAGCTAGAAAAGATTAAAATACCCGTTTAGGTATTTAGGGGACTATAAACACTGGATTTTCTTTTTTTTTTAAGATCTTATTTATTTATTTGACAGAGACAGAGATAGCGAGAGCAGGAACATAAGCAGTGGGAGTGGGAGAGGGAGAGCACGCTTCGCACGGAGCAGGGAGCCCGATGTGGGACTCGATCCCAGGACCCTGGGATCATGACCTGAGCCGAAGGCAGACGCTTAATGCCTGAGCCACCCAGGCGCCCTAAACACTGGATTTTCTTAATTACATGACTCAGTGTGGCCATCCTTGACAACTAAGAAACCAAACAGTAAAAATCATCAAATTCCTTCAAGTAAGAAACTTATCTACTTGGAAGGAAACTTTGTTATGTGTGAGGAATTCAAAGAGCACATAATCTTCTTTATAATCTTTAAAAAAACACAAGAGGAAAGATTTAGTATCTTTACCCACTTTCAGAGGCAAAAACTGAGGTATGAAACTGAATCCCAGGTGACAAGGAGGTCAGAGGCAGCACAGAGAAGTGGCCTGTGGTCTCCTCCAGATTCTATATGGCATATCACATTAGTCCAACTGCTATAATCTGAATTCATCAGGCCTTTTGATTTTGTTCATGTGTTTTAGATTCAAAAAGTGTATTTTGCCAGAATTCTTTGACCTTAATTTTTAAAACCATGTGTGTTTTAGGGTCAATTTAATCTGCATGTTTCCTATTTTCTTATAATTAAACCATCAAAATATTGTCCTTTAAAAACTATTTGATGTCCACAAAATCATCTGAGCCCTTTCAATAAGCTTCTTAAAAGGGTTTTTATCCCACTTAAAAACAGAAGTTGCACTGTGTTATGGGTGACCTGATGCAGAAACCAAGAATCCCCTTTAAATTCCAAAATCCTTGAAGTCTGAATAATTTCTGAACTTGGAGAAAATGAGTTCACCCATTGCTAAAGTTTCTGTGTTGCTAAAGAAGACATTTGGAGCAAAGATGAGTTCCATAAAAGAGGGGAAATCAGAGCTGCAAAAGAAATTGAAGGTATGTGAATTTTGCTTAGGCCCCTGAGGAATAGCTGGAAGCTTAACTTGTCACATTGCCATCCACAGAGCAAGAAAAAGCTCAAATGCACATCAAATGTTTGACAGGACTAAAAAGAAATGTGATGTCCATATGAAATAATATTTGCTCATAATGCTAAGAAAACAATGGAATATAAATGTATGGATTTCAGCACATCCAATTTGCTCTCTAGCATAATCCTCTGCTGTTGGCAGCCCATGGAAAAGCCTTAATAATATTTACCAACATTGAATAATTAATTATTCATAAAGGATAAATAGGATTTGTTATTCTAACACTAACTCCTATTACATAGAACTGCAGAACTGTGGTGTCAGGGCCAGTGGATGGAGAAGGTCTTTTGCAGAAGGTTGTGGACAGCAAGCCAGGAAGGTGAGCTGGGCTCTGTAGGAAAGTCTCTCCCCTGCTCTGCTGGTCTTGACCAGAGCCCAAAAGCTGAGCAGCAGCTAGCATGCCTGTGAGGGGAGAGCTCTCCAGCCAGGCTCCAGGGTGCGTTCAGGAGGCATTTCCAGGGAACCCATAAATACTTCTGTTCTGAGCAGTTCCCAGCTCTTGGAGAGCACAGGCCTGTTATCACCAAGCATCAAATACTGAACAGACAGGATGCAGGGGCTTCCCCACTAGGGGAGCTGGCACACGAGCTCTAAGGAAAAGGGATCTGAGTCCATTTCCTGCAATTGTTAGAGAAGGATGGTGGCCTGGCCCTTGGGTATTTAGAGTCCTGTGTACATTACTGTTCTCATGTGATCATTAGGATCTCAGCATATCCAGGCCTTAACTGTCTACAGAGAAACTCCCTCTGCTTAGGCACCTGAGAGAATTATTAAAAGTTTGATTTATCTATTATAGCTAATAAAATACAGTTTTATTCATAGTTTCAAAGCTCTAGCACATGCATTAAATAACTCCTTTGTTAATGCTGTTGATTTTAACCACAACAGCAACAATAACAATAGCATTAACAAGCATTACTAGAACAAGTGAGTTTAGCAAAGTTGCAGGATACAAGGTAGATACATAAAAATCAAACGTATTTCTATATACTAGCAACAGACTATTGGAACTTTTAAACAGCTTTGTTGAGGTACAATTCACATATAATGTACTGCCTGTATTTAAAGTATATCGTTTGGAAAAAATAAAGTGTGCAATTTGAGAAGTTTTTACATATACGAGTGCATGTCTATACGTGTGTGTGTGTTATATACATGAAACCATCACCACAATCAAGAAAATGAATGTATCCATCACTCTCAAAAATTTTGTCCCTTTGTAATCCCTCCCTCTCATCCTTCCATGCCTTTTCTCCACCCACATCTGTGTTCTGTTAATACAAATTAGTCTGTATTTTCTAGATTTATATATATGGAATCATAGACTATGTAATCTTTCTGGCTTGGCTTCTTTCACTCAGCATTATTTTAAGTTTCATCCATGTTGCTTGGGGTGCTTGAAGCTTCTTGGATTTGTAGGTTTATAATTTTGATCAAATTTGAGAATTTGTTCGATCATTATTTCTTCAAATACTTTTATACTCCCCCTTCTCTCCTTCAAAAAATCTGTAACACATACATTGGGACTCAGATCACTGATGCTCTGGGTTTGTTTTTTTTTTTTAGGAGGTTTTTTTTCAGTCTTTTTAATCTCTGAGTTTCAAGTTTCTATTGCTTCAAATTTACTAATTTTTTTTTTCCTCTTCAGGGTTCAATCTGCCATTAATTCCATCCAATAAATTTCTCTACCAGGCACTGTTTTCATCACTAGAAGTTCAATTTAGGTATTTTATTTTATATTGTTCATGTCATTTCTTAATATTTTTCATCATTCCTCTAGTTTCTTGAACATATGAAATAGAGTTATAGAAACTTTTGATGTCCTTACCCACTAATGCTAATGTCCGGGTCAATTCTGGGTCAGCTTCAGTTGGATAAATTTTCTGCTAATTTCACATTTTTTTCTTCTCCTTTGTATGTCTGGTAAATTTTTATTGGATTCCAGACACTATGAATTTTACCTTCTTGAGTGCTGGATTTTTTTTTTTTTGCATTCCCAAATATTCTTTAGTAAAGTTCTGGGATGCACTTACCTTACTTGGAAACATTTTGATCCATTTGGGTCTTGTGGTTAAGCTTTACTAGACAGGACCAAGCATAGCATTTTGACTAGGGTTTATGAATTTTATGAGGCTTTTCTATGCTGCCTGGTAGGAACAAAAACTATTTTTGATACTGTGTGAGTTCTAGGTATGTTGACTCTAAACCTTTTGAGTGACTCTTTCCCTGCTCTCTGATAGTTTCCTCTGCGGCATGCACTGATCAATAGTGGATTTAGAGGGGCTCTCTGCAGACCTCTGGGATACTCTCTCAGTGCTGTTCTGTTCTCTCCAGTACACTGACCTACAAACTCTCGCCATCTTGGCTTCCTAAACTCCCACTTCTACTTCCTCAACTCAGGAAGACTGCTGGGCCCTGTATGAATTGCTGTCTCCTCTGCCGTGACCTGGAAACACTCTCCAAGTGATGAGCCAGGCAATCACAGGGCTCACCTTATTATTATTTTTTCCATCAGTCAAAAATCACTGTGTTTCATTGCCTGATGTCCCATGGCTTAAGAACCATTGTTTTATATATTTTGTTCAGCTTTTTAGTTGTTCCAGTTGAGAGGACAGATTCAGTCCCTGTCCATCTTGGCTAGAAACAAAAGTTCACAATTGGAAACTGAAATTTAAAATATACTATTTATAATAGCATCAAAAATATAAAAATGTTAGGGAAAAATTAATACAGTGTGTATAAAATCTATATATTGAAGATTATAAAACATTTATGAGAGAAGCTTAAATTGGACCTAAATAAATGGAGAGATAAACTGTGTTTATCTATCATAAGATGCAGTACTGATAAAATGTTAATTCTCCCCAAATTGGCCTATTGACTCAGTGCAATTTCAACCAAATTGCAGATTTTTAAATAGAAACTGGCAAATGATTTTAAAACTTTATATGGAAATGCAAATGAGGATCGAGGAAGTTGAATTATTCTGAAAAGAAGAACAAATTATGCTACCCAATTTCAAGACTTATAAAATTGTAGTAGTAAAGTATAGTAGTAAAGATGGTGTGGTATTGGAATGAATACAGACATACAGATCAATGAAATAGAATCCAGAATCCAGGAATAGATCCTCATATCCACAGCCAATTGATTTTCAACAAAGGTGCCAAGATGCCAATTCAGTGGGATAAAGGATAGTCTTTTTCAGTAAAAAGATCCTGGAAGAATTGATCATATGGGGGAAAAAATTTCTAGAACCTACCTCACACCATATACAAAAATTAACTCAAAACGTATCACTTAACTGTAATATCTAAAATGATAAAACTTCTGGGTGCCTGGGTGGCTCAGCCGGTTAAGCATCTGCCTTTGGCTCAGGTCATAATCCCGGGGTCCTGGGATCAAGTCTCGCATCAGGCTCCTTGCTCTGCAGGGAACCTGCTTCTCCCTCTCCTCCCTACTTGTGCTCTCTCTCACTATCTCTGTCTCTCTCTCTCAAATAAATAAATAAAATCTTAAAAAAAATTTAAAAAATAAAATGATAAAACTTCTAAAAGAAAATATAGGAAACAAATTCAATTTGAATTAGGAAAATGTTTCTTAGATAGGACACACAAAAATAAATGAGCCACAGAAGAAAAACTACACCAAACTGGTCTTCATAAAAAATTAAACTGTAATAAAGTGTCAAGGGGTGCCTGGGTGACTCAATCAATGAAGCGTCCGACTTTTGGTTTCAGCTCAGGTCATGATCTCAAGGTCATGAGATCAAGCCCTGCATTCAACTCTGTGCTGCTGGGCATGGAGCCTACTTAAGATTCTCTCTCTCCCTCTGCCCTTTCCCTCCAGCCACCCCCCATAGCCCGCCACCCCAACCCAACCCACTTGTGTGCATGCTCTATCTCTCTCAAAAAGAAAAATCTGACTCCATTTTGATGTTTGATTTTGACAGCTGACAGCTTTCAAACCCCACCATTCCACCTTCCCCTCCTGCCCCACATATGGACTAGCTTATAGGAGTCCCTGGGCTCCTATCTGTAGGAGCCCAGGAACTCCCACCTTTGTAGCCAAAAGAAAGTTCAAAACATGCAAACCCTGGCTCTCGTGCACAGGAACCCTCACTCCAGCTCCATTCCCCAAACATAGTACAAACAAAACCAGTCTCTTTTCCCTGTCTCTCTCAAGCCACTTTTTCTCCTGCTTAGGAGCCTGCCATGCTCTCTCCAGAAAGTCTCATTATTGAGTAATCTTCCTTTCATACCTTCCTGGTGTGGTCTCAACACCTAAATCAAATTTGGTGGGGAGGAATCCATCCTGTTTCAATAGGATAACCACCCAAAACTTGTACACTTCAAAAGACTTTGTTAAGAAAATGAAAAGGCAAGCCACAGACCAGGAGAAAATATTTGCAAGCACATTTCTATAAGGGGTGTTTATCTAGAACATATAAAAGAACTCTTAGATCTCAAAAGTAAGAAAATAACCCATTTTAAAAATTGGCAAAAGGTTTAAACAGATTCTTCACTGAAGAAAGTACATAAATGACAAATCATCATATGAAAGATGCCGAACATTATTCATCATTAAGGAAATGTAAATTAAAACAGATATCATGGGGTGCCTGGGTGGTGCAGTTGGTTGGGTGATGACTCTTGGTTTCAGCTCAGGTCCTGACCTCCAGGTTGTGGGATTGAGCCCCATCGGGCTCTGCACTCACCTCGGAGTCTATTTGGGACTCTCTCTCTCCCTCTGCCTTTCCCCCCTGCCCTCTCTCTCTCTAAAATAAATAAATAAAAATCTAAAAAAAAAAAAAAGAACAGATATCACTCCACAGCTACTAGATTAACTAAAATTACAAAGACCTACAATACTGAATATTGCTGAGGATATGGAACAACTAGAAATTTCATTCATGAATAGTGGAAATGCAAAATGGTGCAGCCACTTTAGAAAGCAGTATGCCATTTCTTATCAATTTAAACATACACTTATTATACAACCCAGCAATCCCACTTTTTAGGTATTTACCCAATAAAAATGAAAACATACCCATACAAAGACTTGTACTCAAATGATTATAGTAACTTTCTTCATAATAGCCAGAAACTGGACATAAGCCCAATGCCTACCAACTGGTCAATAGACAAAAAAAATGTTATGTATCCACATAGTGAAATATTACTCAGTAATAAAAAGGAACTACCAATATATACAACATTATGAATGAACATTAAAAGCATTATGCCAAGTGAAAAAAGCCAGACACAAAAAACTACACACTGCATGATCCCATTTATATAAAATTGTACAAAAGATTAAAGCAAGGATTTAATGGGAGGGAAGTGATGTCAACAGGGCACAATAGAATTTGGGCAGTTATGGAAATGTTCTATAACATCACTGTAGTGCCAGACATATGATTATATATATTTGTCAAAACACATCAAATCACATCTTGAAATTGGTACATTTTATTATATGCATATTACACCTAAATGAAAATTTTTTAAATTAATATCTCTCTTCTATTGACTGGTGAAGCACTGTATTAGACTCTTTAGATTGTTCTGTTTCATATACATTATCTTACTTAATCCTTGCACATTTTCGATATGTTTGAGCTATGATTCTATCGACATGGCTCAGGGAGGCCCAGGGACTTCCCCAAGATCATACTATCTGTAGGCAAATTGCAGAGTTGGAATTTTTTTATTCTAAATTCAGTGTTCTTTCACCTACAAAGCCTCTTCTTCATGGAAATCTAGGTTTTAAATCTTTCGTCGATATTTTCAATATATTGCTTTATACTACCTTAAGTAATCAAGAAAAAAGATACAGACCATTTAAATCAATCTTTAAAAAATTCAATTATTTTTATTTTTAGTTCAATTATTTATAGAGGTCTTTATAATTCTGTATGCGACCATCTTATTTAGTACTTATTTTGTATTTTATAATAATTTTTCACCCTAATAGAGTACTCTCTTAGAAATTAGCATCTTCTCACTTTTACTCAGAAACCGTGGAGGGACTGACCATGAAGTTGATCAAAGAAATGTCCCGTTTCAGATTAGCTACAAAGGAGTAAAAGTTTGGTGTTTAGTCCTGAATAAGCACTGCTTTTGTCACAGTTGACCTGGAAAGAGGGAGAATATGGTGCCTCAGCCTTATATTCTCCTGCTTAGCATGATGGCTTAAGAATATCGCCATGATGGATTTTGCCGTATCTGTGAGCCACTTATGCTATTATCTATTTCATTTGTCTTTAAGCTTCCTATTTTTTTTATCTATTGTAACTCTCAACAATAATGTGTACAACATCACAGGTTTGATGTTATATGTGCTTTTGACACAGACATAACAAGGTGCAAAGGGGGAGATTTTCTGCCACCTCAGAATTTTGGCTGAAGTTTCAAAGCTTTAAAAAACTGATAAGAAGTACCCCAGGGATCTAAAGCAAGGTGTCAATAGGTGGCCAAGCTGATTTTCTAGGACTATCAATCAAAACAAGGTTGAAGATTCATCAACAGGAGATACCTTACTGGAGCAGACAGTACTATGGGGGTTTTCCTTTCTTTCTTCAACGCTCTTCTCCCTCCCTTAAGCAAAGAAATAGGGCCTCAAGAAAACCATAGTGACTGATGATACTTGTCACACATAGAAGCTGGCCTCTGATCCCTAGCTGGATGCCAGCTTTGGGCGGTTACAAAGCATTAGTGAATTCTCAGGAGAACCCCAAATTGTGTTCTTTGGAACTCGCAGGAACTAAAGAACTCAGAGGGCAAGAGGCTAGTTGGTGTTGCCCCAAGCAGCAGCACCAGGAGAGAGGGTCAAACAGAGCAAGCTGCACTTCTATAAATGACAGACAGAGCAAGGTATGTGAGCACCTGTGAGCCACGTGTATGTTGCCCCAGCAAGTACTCGGGTTGGAGCTATCTTGAAAAGAAGCTGCCCAAGATCTACCTGAGATGAGAGAACCCCAGTGGGAAAAGGCCCATTGGGATAAGATGCCAAAAGATAGGAGCCAAAGGAGTGTCATACAAAGTTGGAGAGATAGTCCATCAGCTTCAGGGAATGGTCTTTAGTAGGGTGGCGGAAGCAACTCCAAAGGTCGCATTAAAACATGCCCGTGGGAGCCAGTTTGGGCCTCTGTCATAGGAAAGGCAATGATCACAAGCTTACAACAGCTCCAGGCAAGCCAGTCTTTCTATTTTCCTCTAACCCTCCTCCTCTTCCTGGCCTTGACTCTGAAAGGGCCAGAGCAACATTGTGAATTGGAATCTATGAATCAAGAACAAAATAAAACATCATTCCTTTTTCCTACTACTGGTCTTCAGGATCAAGGGTCAGAGGGTGGAGCATAAAAACTCTGAATTGGAAGAGATTGAAATTTGGATTTTCATGTGATTGGAATTTTTAATACGTGAATGTGAGACTGTTTTCTCCATGAAAAAACTAATCACCTGAAAGTAATTTAAAAAGTTATGAAACTGGTCTAGAATATCATCCAACAGCAGGACAAAGATTGGACAGAACAAGCGCAAAGTCACTAAGGGAATTAAAACAATGCTATTTCCTAATTGTATATTATGGTGTTCAGCCCAATAAATTCAATAAAGTTATTCAGCTCAATGAATTCCATTTATCATTTTTTTTTAAGAGAGAGAGAGAGTGTGAGCGGAGGGGCCTGGAGCGGGGGTTTGAGGGAAGGGCAGAGGGAGAGGAAGAGAGATAATCTTAAGCAGGCTCCACATCCAGCACGAGCGCTTGACACTGGCTCAATCTTGTGATCCTGAGATCATGACCTGAGCCAAATCAAGAGTGAGAGTTTTATTTTTTTTAATTTTTTTAAAGATTTTATTTATTTATTTGAGCGAGAGAGAATGAGAGATAGAGAGCACGAGAGGGAAGGGGGTCAGAGGGAGAAGCAGACTCCCTGCTGAGCAGGGAGCCCGATGTGGGACTTGATCCCGGGACTCCAGGATCATGACCTGAGCCGAAGGCAGTCGCTTAACCAACTGAGCCACCCAGGCACCCAAGAGTGAGAGTTTTAACTGACTAAGCCACCCAGGTGCCCCTCAATTAACAACTGTTAAAATTAATAATATTCATTCATGCACCCCTAAAATCATGTTACACACCCCCAGTGGTCCTTATTCTATATTCCACACTTAGGAAAAGATTGAGTCACATCGCATTAGAATAAGGAGACCATGACAGCATTTCGGTCCCTGACCATCGCTTAATCATCAAACAGAACCATTTAGCGATAAGGACAGGATCTCAGAGATAGCAAATGACTTGCTCCAAATCACATAGCTACTTACTTTACTTAACCAGAACTCAAGTATTCCAAATCCTAGATCAGAGTGCTTTCCTGAACACTACATTGCATCCCTGGTTTACCATTGGTAAATTGTAATATTGTGTTGAAAATTTAATTATTGAATATATATAATTTGTCTGCTTGATTGTTTTATAACAACAATAACAACAATTCTGAATTTCTACAATTTAATTAATCCAATATTAAAACTCTGGGAAAATAAATTGTCTTCAGATTTCTATTCTATCTCCTGTATGTCTGCCAGGCCACCCATTTACCTCAGAGGCTGGGCTTAAAAAACTTTGAGTAGGAATTTTTTGTAGAGTTTTCATGAATTCAACAAATTTTTATTAAACTCCTCATGTGCCAGGCCTTGTGCCAGGCACTGGGCGCTTAACAAAAAATTTAGGTTCTTGACCTCCAGTTGTTCAGCTCAACAGATGAGAAAACAGGTAAATACAGTAAAGCATGATGAGTGCTCTGATGGTGGGGTACTGACTGGGCGATATGAGAACCAAGAGACCAGTCTCAGGAGGCCCAGGGGGTTTAGGAGAGGCTTTGCCTAAAGACATAAATATAAATTTATAAATGCATATATATATATATATATATATATATATATATATTTGGTTCACATCAGAGGTCATGACTAAAGTGGCATGGAGATTTCCACTGGTTTGCATGATTGGATGGACAGGAAAAGATCTCCTGACAGACCCCATGCCTCACCTGGTGAGGCTCTAAGTGTAAGCTCCTCTCCCTCCCCTTACATGATTTGAAAGAAACATTGCACTCTGAGCAAACAGAATAGGAGAAATGGGTCTCCTACTGGGGAAGAAATTGCATCTCTTCCCGTGATTTTACAAATGAAGAGGTCAGAATGCACACCTAAACTGGTCAGAAACTGTGGTAGGCAGAAAAATGGCCCCCCAAGGATATTCACATCCTAAACCCCAGAACCTGTGAATATGGAACCTCCCATGGCAAAAGGGACTTTTGATTAAGGTTAAGGACCTTGAGATGGGGAAAGTATCCTAGATTATCCAGGTGGGCCCAGTCTCCTTAAAAGTAAAAGAGAAAATCAGAGAGTCAGAGGCAGATGTGATTAGGGAAGTGAAGTCAGAGAGAATCAGCCTCTCTGTCTTCAAAGAAGGAGAAAGAGGAGGATGAGCCAAGAATCGTTGGTAACCAATAAAAGCTGGAAAAGGCAAGGACGCTCCCCTAACCCTACTGTCACTTTGATTTTAGCACAGTGAGACTTGCTTTGGACCTACAAAATTGTAAGGGAATAAATCTGTGTTGTTTAAGCTGCTAAATTTGTGGTAATTTGTTATAGCAATGATAGAAAACTGATATAGAGTCCACAGCTCTTCACTAGAGTGAGCTGAAAGTATGGTGAAGAAATGGTTTCCGGAAGAGTTAATGACACACAAATAAGCAAATGTCAAAGATAAACATCCAAACTGATTGTGTGTGTGTGTGTGTGTGTGTGTGTGTGTTTAAAGCTAGATATAGTGGGCTCTTTTAGTTATTAAAGAAATATATTTTCATTGAGGGGTGGTAAGTGTTCCTTGAGGAAGATGTATAATTTTCTGCAGATGAGGGTAGATGACCTCAAAAGTCTAATGAGAAGTTCACTGTGAATACCATGTACATCTTCTCCCAGTGGTAAAACAAAGGTGCTGATCATCAGTGGACCATTGGCCATAAGAAGCCATAGGGAGGAATGGCCCGGATGCAGGCCTGCACACTAGAACACAGTAAGCTTTTATTCTCTTTCCAGTACTCTGTGCTGCTGAAAACATACCTAAGGAGACAAATGGATTATTGGGGCAATAAAAGCCAGAGATCTGTGGTGTGAGACTCATTACTTGTTTTTACTGTCCAAATAATCAGAAAGAGTAATCTGTAAGTATTCTTTCATAGTGATATTGGAAAGGAATTCTTCTTCCCCCTTCTCAGCCATAAAAGGGTACCCATGAGGATACATGGATTGCATCATGAATTTTTCCTTTGTCCTCAGCAGGATCCTGCTTTTGTGTTTGCTTAAAGTGGGATTTATGTGAAATAGACTCTTATTCTCTCTAAAAGTTCATCTACAGGTACAGATCAAACAATAACGGTGGGGTGATAAAGTACCTCTCCCCTCATGATGTAATGAAACTGCCCCAAATGAAAATGCTTCAAAGTTCTTTTCCATTTTTGCTTTCCATGAAATACAAATCATTTGCTGTTTTTATTTTCCTGCAGCCTTGCTCTTTTTGCCCCTTCTTTATTCGTGTTCCTGGTAATGAGGTGTTGGTTTTGAGGAGCTTTATACAATATTGCAAATTCCCAGAATTGGCAAGGGCTTCAAGAGTTCATCTAATCCTCCTCTTTGTTCATCTAATCTGGGGCTTTGCCCAAGCCAGCCAAAGAATACCATGTTCTCCATACTCCCCAAGATCCCCCAGTGTGGAGACTGTTAAGGGCTGAACTGTGTTCCCCCAAATTCATATGCTAAAGTCCCAACCCCAGTATCTAGAATGTGACTGTATTTGTTTTTTTTGTTTTTTTTTTTTTAAAGATTTTATTTATTTATTTGAGAGAGAGAGAATGAGCGATAGAAAGCACGAGAGGGAAGAGGGTCAGAGGGAGAAGCAGACTCCCTGCTGAGCAGGAAGCCCGATGTGGGACTCGATCCCGGGACTCCAGGATCATGACCTGAGCCGAAGGCAGTCGCTTAACCAACTGAACCACCCAGGCGCCCGAATGTGACTGTATTTGGAGATAAGATCTTTAAAAAGGCAATTAAGTTAGGGATGAGCCCTAATCTAATCTCATCTGACTAGTGTTCTTACAAGAAAGGGAGATTAGAATAGTCACAAAGAAAGGGAAGACCAGGTGAAGATAGAGTCAGAAGACAGACATCTACAAGCCAAGGAGAGAGGTGTCAGAAGAAACCCATCCCACTAATACCTTGATCTTAGACTCCTAGCCTCCAGAATTATGAGAAAATAAATTTCTATTGTTTAAACCACCCAGTCTATGGTATTTTGTTATGCAGCTCTAGCAAATTAATACAGAGAGCAAACCCATTAGTCCACTTACTGTTAGAAGAAATCTCCTCATGTCCAGTGTTCAAAATAGTGGCCTTTTTATTCTGTCTTTCATGCAAAGGGTAGGAAGTTCTTTCAAATTACCCTGAATATATTAGGGGAAGCTAGAGTGCTAGATGTAGAAGGAGTGTGGAGATTATTATTTCAACCACTTTTTACAGATGAGGAAACCAAAACCCAAAGAGGTTGAGTGAGTCTTCCAAAATCACACTGCAAGGGGCCAGTCAAGCCCAGGAGATGGGCACAGGGCCTGGACCCCTGGCCCACTGCTTCCTAACTCATGCCAGAAAAGCTAGAAATTTTTTTAGAGAAACAATGTTGGAAGACATAATATGAATCAAGTGAATTAGGAGCAGAGGATGGGAGCACAGATCACCTGTATATGGCACTTATTTCCCGGGATAATAAAAATTATTTCCCAGGATAATAAAAATTTTGCAGCATTTTAAATGGTTACAAAACAAACAGTTCTGGACTCATACTTCATAATCAACTCAGGGGATCCCCTGTATATTTGACAATTGTATTACATTATCTGCTATGACAATTTTCTTCTTTTGGGTGTTGGAGGGCATTACCATGACCTCCCCTGCCCTGGTTAACCTCACAAGAGGACACACCATGTTGAGGAAACCCAGGCATGCTTTCTTGCCTCTTATGGTTCATCTGCACCTCTTCTGCCCTCCATCTCTCTCAATCTCTCTCTCTCTCTTTTTTTAACCCAGGACATTTTATCACACATCCATCTTTTTCTAGAAGCTCTTTGAAGGACAGAAAGCTCTATATAAATCATAAAATAAGGAAAGATACAATTACATTATCTTACCCTTCTTTCTCTCTTTTTTTCTCACCAATCCTTCAACTTCTCCCCGGTAGTGGCAGGCATCACACATAAAACTCAAAACACTAAATTTCTTCCCTTTGGGTCCAGTTCTCTCCCCTGGAGCACAGTGAATCTGTCGAGTTCCCTGCACACTGCTGAGCACCAATGCCGCTGGCAGCCAAGGCAGGGCCTGCATCAGCGGATGGTGTCGATGCCTAGGGTCGCTGCCCTGCAGAAGCTAGGAAGCAGCAAGCACAGGCAAAACCTGCCAGTCTGGGGTGAGATTAAGACCATTTAATAGAGAACAGAAGCAGGGGTCAGAGCTGAGCTGGATTATGATGTCTGGCTATCAACCAAGCAGATTTGCCCTCTGTGAACCTTCTGACTCTTTAGGTTGGGGTTCTCAAAATGAAGTCTGTAGACCACCTGGGTCAGAATCACCTAAGGCCATGTTAAAAACTCAGATTGCTGAGCCTCACTCTAGACTTAACAATTTTAGCAGCTTGCCAAAATCAGGAGTGATTGCCTTTAGGACACCAGCTTGCTGTGTTTGTCTTTAAAAAGCAATAGGATGGACATTCTAGAATATCCAAGCTGTTTTAGTTCAGGGGATTACTTTTACTTTTGACAAGTGTTAAAAACATTTATGAAATCAGAATCTCAGGGCTGTGGCCTTGGGGTTTTACATGTTCATTAAGTTCCCCAGTGATTCTTTGGTTCACTGAAATTGGAAAACTCTTTCCTGTAGTTTTCTTTCGTAATCCTTTCAGTTGATCATTTGGGAGAATAAAAAAAAGGAAGGAAGAAGGGAGGGAGGGAGGGAGAAAGGAAAAAACCTCTGTCATCATTTTGGTCTGCCCTTTTCAATTTGGTCTGTACTTGCCCTCTTGGGCAGGTGTACTATTACTCCATATTGCTCTATCCAGAATCCAACCTTCTCTCTTGTGTGGGACAAACCATGCCCTGTGTATTGTATTAACGGGACACAGGGCCTGCATCTTGAGGGCAGCTCAAGCATAGAAAGCTCTTCTGGCCCCACCCCAGTAGCCAGGCTTGAGCACATGACCACACTTCACCATGTGATACTTCCCCCACTGGGATGAGGGAGGAAGGTGAGCAATGGGTTTGTAGCGGCAGCAACAGCATCCTTGCAGGAGCAATGATATCTTGGCCAGATACCGTTGCCCAAATATCATCCATTTGATAATGGTAGTTGATAGTTAGGCAATTGAAAATGACAGAGAGCAATAAGCAAGTCACTGCAAAATTCTATACTAACCCTGGTTACACTCCTGGTGAGCTGCCTGACTTCAGGCAAGTCTTCTTCCTTTGAGGCCTCATCTGTATCACTTATAACAAGGAAAATCATTGTCCCTAAGCTGCTTAGTAGAATTGCAGTAAAACCCAAATTTTAAGTATGTGTGTGCTTTGTAAACTGCAAAATACAATGGAAATTATTAGTGGAAAGTGAATTTTTAATAATTTATACCTGTTCTCACAGAAGAAAAAGAATTTCCACTCAGCAAGAAGTATTTTTAGAAAAGATTCTTGGTTTTCATGTGTGACTTTTAAATTTAACATCCAACTTGCTGATTTTTAACATCATGAATTTTTACATTTTGCTAAATCCCTATTGTTTCATCTGCTATCAGGCAGGCAAATTCCCCAAAGGAATGAAAGCATTAAATAAAATGCTATACACACTACAGTAAAAACTTCCATCCATTTCCCAACAGCTGTTGCTTTTTAGAGAAACCAAATATTTTTGGAAAGGGCCACAAACATTCTGGATTCAAACCATTTATTAGTTTTGGAAACATAACATGCAGTCATCTTGCCAGTCTTAATCTTGCAGTTCCATTAAACACACCACAACTGCATCATAAAACAGAAAAGGGAAGAATTTATAAACAAATAAAGCAGTTAATTGGGGCAATAAAATAGCAGTTCCCTCCCAAGTGTGGAATTGCTGTGTTTCAACCTACAGAACCCTGAAATCTGCTTGTCAGGAGTCTAGTGACTAGCAGAGCCAAACATGGATCAAAGATTTCAGGACTGCTCCTGGGTCGGCAATGCTTACCTCTGCCACCATACCCTCAGTACCTCCTTGTCCCTCACCTGGCATTGCTGCAAGTCTTTCCAAGGAGCGGAGCAACTCCAAGCACAGTACTCTCCCAATCTCTGTTCCATAGCTCGGGTTCCAGTTGAAGAAGGAATCACTGGGAGATCCACAGCTATGGCTGCATCTGCAACACAACACTCAGGTGGAGGGATGGAGACATCTTCTCAGATGGGCTTCTGTTTCCTGGGCAGTGCAGTGACCTAATTGTGCTGTCTCTCTTGTGCACTGCCAAGACAAAAGCAAGCTTTGGAGCCATATGAACTGGGCCAGAATCCTACCATTGCCTCTTGCCTACCTTATGGCCATGAGCAAAAGCAAGATTTTTAACCTGAGTTTCATTCATTTATTCATTCCACACAGATTTACTGAGCACTTACTACATACCATGCTCTGATCTTTAGATTTTTTAGCAGTTACATGGCAATGCTAAATCCTTACCTCAGAGAGTTGTTGTAAGAATCAAATGAGAAAAAAATATATGTATGTGCTTATATATATATATGAGATATGTATGTATATACCCTTGCAGATAGTATGTGCTCACAAATATTCACTCCATCCAAGTAGCATATGAGAATTATATTGTGTGCGCAATTAAAATTATATCTTGCATAGTATTGCTTTTATTCAAGAAAGAGACAGAAAAGAGTTAGGGTCCCCGCCCCCCCTCCATACATGAGGCCTGGCTTCACTCATGTGAACTGCAGAATAGTCAGAGGGATCGCAGCTCCCACTCGGAGAGGCCCTCTGCGGCAGTGGGATGGAGCAGAGCCAAGTGGTCCATGTGGGGAGTGCACTCATGACCTCTGCCTTGTTAACACCCAGGACCTGCACTCTTTCCCACCCCTGGAAATGTTTACAGTCCATTTATGTAATCAGATGCGTGCACACACACACACAAACACACACAATCTAGCAGGAAATTATGCCTCTTTGTAGAGGTCTGGCTTTTAGCATGTTTTGTTTAAACTCTCTAGAGATAAACTGCCCTTTACCGTTGTTTAATAGCCCCCATAATGCATAGGCAAAAGCTATGCCCAAAAGATGCTCTATTAATGACTTATAATGCTTATGAACGGTTATTTTCCTGACTTAAAAAGAATGAGATTAGTATATGGTACTCTTATAAACTATTTCCCAGGTCCCAAGTCAACCTAAGAGAAGGGAAATACCTGGCAGTCAAAATCTGTGTGAAACCTATGTAAATGCTTGCTACTGCTTGAAATCTTTCTTAGACACAGCAACTGCATGTGGGCCTGCATTAGAAAAGGTCACCTAGGACACTATCGATTGGAGTTAGAACCCAATATTAGCCCTAAAAAGGAGGCAGGGGGCCGGGGGGGCAGGGGGGATGGGGGAAAGGAAAAGGACTTAATCTCTTCTCCAGGTTAGTATCTTAAATACTTATAATTCAAAGATTTCCAGGCTGTGCAGGCAACATGTTGGGTTAACTGGTTTCCAAATATACTGGGATTGCTCAAACCTAAATGAACCTTTTATTTTTGGAATCATATGTGGCTGAAGAGATTGAACCCATGTGTCTCATTCATTTGTACACTGGCTGTAAAAACATCTTTAAGTAATACTCTGGAAAAGATCCGTAAGCCTTAAGCAAGCATACCATCTCCTTCCCCTTCAGACCTACCGAGGCACTGTGTGGGTGACAGTGCCTTCTTGTTTCTAAGCTTTGCCTGCTCCTCCTGTCTCCTCCTACATGTAAACAAAACTCCAGGGAACCGGGAGTCATTTGGAAGGCAGTCGGAGTGCTGTCCTTTCATCAGCTCACCTGGTGCTCTAATAAAACATCCAAGAAGCCCACATCTGGTAGGTAATAAAATCCAGAGCAGAATGAAGATGCCTGGCTGCTAACGTGCTCTAGCCACCAGACAAAGCCCTCGCGACATTTTTTTTCAACCAGTGCTGATGCCAGTATTTTAATGGGGCAAAGCTGAGGGCCCTCTATGTATTTTTCCTGCATTGGGTTCACTGGCTATGCTGCTCCCATGCCACTAAGGGTTTCCTCCACAGCACCATCAAACCGGCTCACAGCCCAAACAAGGAAAATGTGTCTTACCATGACCGAATCAAACACAATAACACTTATCTCATACTGCCATTTCCCCGGGGTGGTGGCACTAAAGGGCGGATCTTCTTTTTTCTCCACCTCTTTTTAGTCTCCCAAATAAAAATGAGTGTTAGATCTCTTTGCAGGAAAAGACAGCTATGCCAACCACAGAGGACATGTTCTGACTGTCAACAGTGATGGATGAGATTCTGTACATTTAATAAATATAAATGTCATAATCCAACCATCAAATTTAATAAACAAAAATACCACAAACCATCTTTCCTCTCTGCTGCATGTGCTCCTTTAAAGCTGATAACATTAGAACACATTTTGCCCAAGCTATAACCTCACCATCTGCCTGGCTCAACTTCTGAGGACTTGGTACGGGCTAGAAAGAAAAGCAAATGACTTCACACTGAGAAAAAAACGAGGGACGGGGGCCTGGATGGTTTTTTTCACTCCTCCTTTTCCTTCTGACCTATTTGTTAACTATAGAACCAGATGTAACTATCTGAGCATAAGTTCAACCCTCAAGAATTATTAGAGAGGCAGATCGTGGAGAACATTTTTTTGCATGAGTTACACGAACAAAACTCAAAAGGCTGCTTCCCCAGCAAGCTGCGTTGTGCGTTTCAGGGCTTTGATTTGAAAATGTGGAGATGAGATGCAGACTGACTCATTAAGGATGCACTTTCTTTTGATGGCAAATTAATAATAATCATAACCACAACAATAAACACATACCAAAAAAACAGTTTCATTCCTTGGCCAGATTCAAAGCTGTAACTGGAAGGGGTTCTTTATGTTGAGCTCAGGAGACCTCACTGGCTCAGAGAGTGATGTAAAGGGGGAAACCAAGTCCAAAGAACCTTAGAAAATGTCTAATATGAAGAGAGAGAGAAAGATATACCAGATCTAATTTTTTTCAATTCCCTTTATTGAGAGCCTGCTATGTCTTAAGTACTTTAGATATGTTTTTACAACTTAATCTCATTGAGTCCTTTCAAGAACACATACCAAAAGGTACTATTAACCCTATGTAGTGGCCGGCGTGCATAGAGGCTCTATAACTTGCTCAAGTTTACAACAATAGAATGGGGAGAGCTGGTTTGACCTACTCTGGAACTGCTACTTCTTCCTCTCTGGGGTACCTCAGTTTTTCTTTGGGGAGCTGCTCCTCCTTCCCTCATGTAGTTTGACCCCACCTCCCAGTTGCAGGATTCACATTTATCACATCTGGCTCCAAGCCCACATTCACAACCACTATGCCATGGTGCCTGGGAAGTAGATTCAGATGCTCCAGCAACACTGGTAGTTGGGGTCGTTGTCTGCCATAGAAAGCACATTTCTTCATTCCTAAAAATCCCCAAGGTATTCAAGCTAAATGCAAAGGGACCGTGGGTTTCAGGACGTGTCTATTGGTTGTTGCTACTCTCATGCCTTCAGAGATGTCCAGGCAGCATCTTGTGCAAATATCTGCACAAGAGAAATCATCTGACTGCTTCAGAGAATGGTGTAGTTTTCTTCTCTTTAGTAACCAGCCCACACCCTTCAGTTCTTCAAGCCTCACATCGTACACAGCATGTTTCCTAATGAAGCCAGGGAAGCTGAGTGGCCGTCTTGCCCCCTGCTGATTCCATGTGTCCAAAAGTAGGCTTGGGTTGTCCAGGGCCTAGCACATGTCTTGGTGACTAGCAGAGTAACTAGTTCTGCCCTAAGACAGAACTAACCCAGCAGGGAGGAGGAAGAGAGGGGCAGTCTGCGCACATTTATCCATCTAGGCAACCTCGCTGGAAACCCTGAGCTCCTGGGTTCTTTAATATATAAAACCCAGAAACCTGCAGTACTGGGCAAGACAAGAGGCAAGAGGATGGAGCCTGAGCAGAGGAGTTCTTTTGCTTGAGTTGAAATTTCTCTACATTCCCTTGGTAGACAATGGGAAAAAAATGCAATGGAAAAATCTCGAGATTTTGCTACCAAATTACTACTGGGACATCACATTGCAATTGAAAAATTTTATTTGGAGCTGGGTAGGATCTCAGATTGTAAAGGGTCTCTTTCCCTTCTTAGTTTTGATTATAAGGCAAGTCATTTTAGCTAGTGTCACAAAAATGCAATTAACTTCAGTGTAACAATTATTGTTTTTCCTCTTGACAGAACTCTCAGGCAGTGGGAAGCAGCAGTACTTGGAACAAATATTGCTGCTTACCAGAGATGATGACAGGGGTGGGCAAAACTCTGCAAGAAACGTCCCTGCCCTGAAAGCAAGGAATCGAATTTACACAAAGGCCATGGTCAATGCTGTAGTTTGGAGACTTCTACAAATTTCACAGCATGATTTCATACCTTGAAGGCCAATGTTTACTATTGCAAATTTCTGCCTTCCAGAGTCTTCTATGATTAAAAGAAGAAGAAGAAGAAGAAGAAGAAGAAGAAGAAGAAGAAGAAGAAGAAGAAGAAGAAGAAAAAGAGGAAGAGGAAGAGGAAGAGGAGGAGGAGGAGGAGGAGGAGGAGGAAGAGCTGGGGGAGGAAGCTCAGAAACCAAATTTTCCATCCCTAGTGCTCTCCTCCCCAAAATGCATAAAACATTTGCAGAAGTTGGAAAGTAAGGAGGGAAAAAGATAGAATGCCTCCCTTCTGTTCAGATCTGTCCTTTCTTACTTGCCAATACCTTTGAAAAGAAGTAAGAGATGCAAGGGATCCTGTGGTCTGCTGGAGGAAGGCTACCTCTCCTCGGGGCCATATTCCTGTTAGCACCTAAGTCAACAGAAGAATCTGGCATCTGTTCTTAATTATCCTTTTTAATTCAGAATACTAAACAATGAGTTCAATACTCTGCCTTCTTAATTGAACCTTAAAATACCCATGTTGTTTTAACTGTCTTCCTTGGGCTGTGGAATCCAGAAAAGTCAAGTGTGCTCCCCAAAGATGCATAGCAAGGGCTTAGAAATTAATCCTGGACATCTGATTTGTTTCTAACTCTACATGAGTTAACAATGGCTGACTAATAGCAAACTTGTTTTGAAAATGCTTGCTAGCTATTTTTCCATCACTAGATATTACCTGGTAGTTTGCCTCATAAATATTGTATCATTATGATTCCTAATATCTCTGTCAGAGTTCTTAACTTTTATGATAATAGGCAACTTGGAAACACTTTGCCAGACATTAGGCCATAATGTACAAAATAAGTGACTTACAAATGGGTTGTAGCTATCTAAAGCATGTCTGGTAAACAAATAACTGATACTGGACAACAGTGAAAATCAAAGCTTAAGTGCTGTCTTTGTGAAATGAAATCAGGACTGCTTTCTGGTTCTCTGTCTCACCATGAACTGCTAGAGCAGCTGCTCTCCTTTTCATTAAAAACAACCCCTTGAACAATAAACCAAGGAGGAAGCTATGGGAGGCAAAAATACAAATATGGCCATTCTCTAACAACACCCACTACCCTATCTGCTGAGTGGCTCTGCTAGTGTAAATAGAATATCAAAGTCCCTAAATTTTAATATCTTTAAATTCCAAAAGCAAAGTACTCCCATGAAGAATTAAGGCCATTCATTGAGGGTGGAGACCCAGGAATAAAATTACTGTTTGGGACACTACCACCCAAGTTCCAATTGAGAACAGTTTTACACAGATGAAACCAGATTAAAATAAATTTCAAGCATAACTTTGAAGAGAAAAGGACGTAAAATTTTAAACATTCAAATGGTGGAAAAATTGCAAGTAGAAGGATGAAAGGGGTTTTGCTTGGATGGTGGTGAGGGATTTAGGCTTTTTTTTTTTTTTCTTTTAATCCTCTGCCTCATTCTACCGAAGATTGGAGACAGCTTAAAGAAATGGAATAGGAAACTATTCTTAAAACTTGAGGGAACCTAAATAAAATTTTTAGATGAGAAAATACTAACTCCAAGAGTGATATTAGCAGAGAGGAATGTACACCATATGTTAATATAGAGTTGCTCCCAAGCTTCCTCGGAGCCAAAATAAAGAGGGAAACAGAGTCATTTATAAGATTCAGCATGTCAACAAGACAAAAACAAACCAAATGTTCAGGAGAATCACATTTTCTGAAACTGAGACCTGGAAGCATTTTTCCTGTGGCATCTCCTGAAGAGGATGCAGACTGATGCCCAACAGCATGGCTGCAGCAGATGCAACCAGAGTTGCTGCAGGGAGGTTCATCCGGCACTGTTTGCTATGGCATCGGGCCAAGGTCTGACTGAGCGAGCACAACTCTAAGGAAGGTGGGGTACTGTATTTCAGAACAATATAACAGAGTGAGCTCCAACCCCGGCTATGCCTCAGAATCTTAACTGGGGAGTTTGTGGGGAGCCACATCCTAGGTCAATTAAATCAGAATCTCTGGGGATGGGTTCCAGGAGTCCGTATTTTTTAAAAAACAGTTTCCCAAGTGATTCCAGTATGCAGCCACGGTCATGGGGCCTTTGCGATGGATGCTCTCCCGTCGTTCTCCCACAGGGACCTCCCCATTCTACTCCCCCACTGTGAGGCCGAGGGCAGTATACAAGACTCACCACAGCTCAGAGCTTTCATGTCACTCCTGCCTTTGTAAAGTGGTTTTGACTGTAGCCATCTTCCTGGAAGGACCCCCTCCCAACTATCTGTGCCTTGGCTATGACAGCTTCTGCTGTCAATCTTCATTGACATCATTTAATTCAAACATGACACCAACTGTAAGCTTTGGGTAGGCATTTGTCTCTTTAGTCATAGTCACATACTGACACAAATGATTTTTCTTTTTTTCTTTTTCCAAATAATGTAGGACAAGTCATGCATTTTGACAGGTGCTATAGAATGGCTCACTCAGTACCCACTCCATCCCTTCACCTCTCCCTCAATTTCCCCTGCCCTCTGCTAGAAGGGCTGGAAAATTAACATATCTACTCAGCTTCCCATATAACCAGGGTTCATGGTTCTGATCACAGATACAAGGAAGATCCTTTGGAAAGACTCCTATTCCTAAGTAAAAAGACAAAGCTTCATGAAGAGAGGGTTTGCTTGACTCACTTCTTCCTGCCTAGAAGCAGCCAACTTTAAATCATATAGATGAAAGGAGCACACGAAGGCTAGGAAGAGAGAACACGAGTGATGACAGGGAGCAATGGCACCAGCCCTAAACTGCCTATCCTGGGAATTTTTATTACATGAAGAAAATAAATCCCTGTTTGGTATTAAGCCACTGTAGTCAAGTTTCTGCTGCATACAATCACATGCAAACCCAGGCAACACAGGTATGGTACCACTGAAGAAGGTGAACTAGAAGAGTGTTTGTCAAACAGCAAGTTAGAGTTCAATACTGAATCAACCTAAGATAGATATGGAGATGTAGACATGGAGGTAGATGGTAGACAGATAGATGGATGGGTAGATAGATACATACAGATAGATTTATTTCAGTAGAAATGAAGAGTGTCACTAATCTACCCAATCTCTCCTCATCCACTACGAGTTAAGATGGTTGTGTCTTTCTCTGCTGTAAGAATTAAGAAAAAATAGGGAGGCTTTTCTTGTCTAAGGATCATAGAGAAGATGAGGAAGGGGAAGGACCCCAAGCGTTAGAGGAGGTTGATGTGCCCCACTCCCGCAGGGAGACCAAGTAGTGGACAGATGGTAAGGACCATGACCTAGGGTGCCCCATGGCTGGACTGAGGTGCCCCTGGGACAGCCAGGGTGCCCCATGGCTGGACTGAGGTGGGTGAGGGAAAGCTGTGAGGGCAGCTCTGTGGGCTGCCTTGACCAGTACTGCCTGACAATGGTGAATAGCACCCCATTTAGCAGAAGGCTCACTGGAAAGATTAAGGCCACCGTGAGCCAGGACCATGGTGTTTCAAGGTTTCCTGGCACCACTTAAATTCTTAGATGCTTGTTAATTCATTAGAGGTGGAGGGAGTCCTCCAAAATAATGGATGCCGGACTCATTTTGATAAGAGAGGAAGAATTAATATGACTGGAAGAACAAAGAGTTGTGAGAGCTGATGGTTCTTGGATCTTCACGTTGGAGAATTCATTCTTATTGCCCAGCCCATTATTTAAAGAGGTATTCATTCTGCGGTATAATCTTTGGGAGCAGTCCAGTCATTGAGGATTATATTTATCAGAAGATAATTAAACCTCAGAGAAAAGGTTCATATTTATTTTCGACCAAACTAGAGAAAAGGAGTGAGGAAGCCAGTTGCCCCTTCTGGTAAGGCTTTAGTATCACGCAACTGGGGAGTAGAAGGGACTCTAAAGACCATCTGGTCCCACTACTCACATGATGCGAAAATCTCCTCCCCAGCATCCCGGCATTGCACCTGCAACTCTGACCTGAGCATGCCTTCAGCACACAAGACACTGTGGGCACAGTGGCACAAACAATAAGGGCACAGACTTTGCCCTCCAGACACTCAAAATGAAAAAGTGAGAAATGAGTGCATAAAGATTTGTAACAACACTTGGTTTTGGTGGGAAGTGGGGTTGAGATGGGGCAAAGTCTGGACAAGGGTGTGCAGTGAGGGTCTGTTGGGGGTGGGAGTCAACGAGAAACTGTTCAAAGGAAACTCAGGGAAAATCTTAGTACAGTGGGGACAGACTCCACCAGTTGTACAACTTTGCTGTGAACTCAAATGGAGGGAAGGTAACAGGGAGGTCTAACTCAGGTAAGAACAGGGAAAGGAAAAAGAGGTGTATATATTACATATATATGAATGTATGAAATACTCTGAGGAATGCTCTATTCACAATTAAAATCCTACTTCCTACTCTGCTCTGTGATATTCATTTTCCCCAGGAAGATTACTGCATTTCATCTGGAGTTTTGAAGTCATTAAGAATGCACTCAAGTTCTTCCACCACCTTTGTCCAGCAATAAACATTACTGAGCCCAGCAGCAGTCAGCTCTTCTAGCAGTATGTGAGGGACTATTGGGGGAATTTGAAAATTTTATGGTCTGAAAAGTGGGCCTTAGCACTTTAGCTTTTATTCTCTCAGAGAGCTTATAAATCCCTCTTCATTTTGCAGTTTTCATGAAAGTGACAGCTTTTGTTAGTCAGGCTAAAGAGAGATTAGAAATAAAAATTTTAACCATTAATCCCCTCTGATTAAAGTGAGACCAGAAATCAAATTGTTACCAACTGTGTGCTAATTTCAGCTTAATTCTTTGGCAAGAGGCGTTGGAAATTTTCAACTCACTGCACTAATTCACAATGCCTTACTACTGATGGCAGAAAGTCAAGGTCTCCTTTCCTCCTGGGTCCAGGGTGTGAACAATGACTATTTCAAAATCAGTCCAATAAAATATAAACATTAAATTCTTAGCTATGTTGTTTCTCAGCCATCACTTTCCACACCACTCTCTCCTCCTACTCACCACCAGCCTTCCCCCACTCCACCAACAGCCATGAAAAAATATCTCCCCAGAGACTAGAGAATCACAGCTGAATGGCTGGCCTTTCCGCATCAAACAGAGTGTCTGCAGCATCAAAGCAGGTGTCACCCCCACACAAGCCGTTTCTATTACATACAGTGCTGGGAGGGAAGGAAAATCTTCATGCCAATAAGCCACATCAATTCATCAATCAAAATGAATTCATGCACTAATTAAACTAGCAAAAATTTAAAAAGGCATTTGTGTTACAGACGGGAGAGTAGAGCGGGGAGGGAGATGGGAGTTAAAATTCCAGGGAAGTGAAAACTTGACAGACACAGCACCAAATCGAAAAGGCAGTAAATACATGACTGGAATTAATAGCAAGCCTCTCCTTAACTTAAAAATAATAAATAAATAAATAAATAAATGGCACTCACACGTGCCAAAAAAAGGTGGGGGGGAGGGGCAAATATTTTCCTGGCTGGGCCAAAATTGACAGTAACAGGATTGCCCTCTGCACTGTGCACATTCATTGGGGAAGCTGGTGAGTAAAGTAAAACTCTATCCCTTTCTTCATATCCACTTGTCCCTTAACACTTAACATTTCTCCTACTCCCTTTGATGACTTTCCAAGGCTACTAAGTACTGTTGCATGGCTAGCACACTGCACAAAAGCTTGGAGCTGAGGGAAGAATGGAGGCTGAAACCTCATCCGTGCTCTGACAACAAAGTCACATGTTCTGGCATGGGGTTGCTATCATTAGGAAGTAGTGCCTTTTTCTTCATAAAAGGTGCCCTCTGCTTGTGCACCCAGAAGGCTGTGACCCCAGAGAGGCCAGTGGAGGTCCTGGTCCTTGCTTTTATTTACCTCCCTTGTCTCCTGTTTCTCTGTTTCCTCCCTCTGAACTTTGAACTGAATACTTCTTCAGCTGTTTCAGTATATCATAAATACCTGAACAAAGAGGAAAAAACTCAATTATCCATCCAAGTGTTTCATCTATATGACACCAAGTACCGACAGAGAGGGAAATACCTTAATGCTTAGTATTGTGTAGACAAAACATCTGGTTGATCAACTTAGTTCATGTTTCTTTCAGATGCTTCACTACCATAGAAATGCTTTCATACCCACTATCAGGCTGGATTCTCCTGTGTAGAGTGCAAACTAAGTAGTCGTTTTTCTAGGCTCAAAGAGACTAATTCAGTATAGTAGGGGCCTGAGAGATAATAAAGGGACAAGGGGGCTCTTTTCCTCTTAACACTAAATAAAGAGCATGTAGCCCATATGCTAAATATTATGGGGAGAGAACTTTTCATCTTTACTCCAATTGTTCTGATGCTTCATTTGACAAGGTTCTTTCCCTGTCTCTTGTCTGTGTTGTATTTAGAGGAGAAACACTTCAATATTTCCCTCAATAACCCAATTTTATACAGCTTTTCAGGTTCACCTGTTTCTTTGAAAGCTTGCTCTTCAGAAACAGGAGTCCAGTGGAATGAACTTCCTAAAGTTAGTATTAGGGCAAACAAGTGGCCCAATCTCAGCTATCTTTGTTTGAAATGATGGAGGAAAAGGATTATATTAAGCATGTCATCTGAATCTAGCCTTGTGGCCAGGGCACTCTGTAACATCCCCATGGCAAATGTCATTCCCCCCATTTCCCACAAAGAGAAGCAGTTGACTGCAGTGCTAGGTCCATGGTCAGACAGTGAGTGAACAGCATAACGTGAACTTTCCAGATCTTCCCAGAATTGGCCCCCCGACTTGGTGCACAAGGGGTGAAAACTAAAACTCCTTTTCTTCTCCCCAAGGCAGACCGTGAAACTGTAAAGATGAGCGGGCATTTTGTTTTATTTTGTGTAATAAACTGTTCTTTTCACAGCAGCTGGCCCTGGGGGAGTTTCAAATAGCACTGCTTGGCTACAGCTGTGGGTGTGGCCCGACTCAATCCCAAGGCAACTTGGAGACCACAGCTGTGTCAGGCAGGACGGATCTTAAACCTTCCATCTGGGCTGCACACTTTCAAGTTCACCCCCAAACAAGTTGAGTCATTTTCACAAGCCAGAACCCCTCAGATGGTGGTTCTGCTCTTCCTCTGCCGGTGGTTACTTGGGGGCACATCCGCTATCCCGAGACTGACCTCCCCCCGCCCCCCATGTGGCTCAGGACAATGTCTGAACCGTCCCTTTGCTAGCCACGGGAAGACCCCGCACTGGGGCTGATAACAGCGGTCAGCATTTTCATGGAGGCTACTGGGCGGTAGGGTTTTGTGTGTGTTTTGTGTTTTGATTGTTTTCATTGTGGTTTCTTGGGCTCTCAGTCCGCTCTGACAAGCGGAATACGTCCCCCCATCCCGTAGATCCGTACACACTTCCAGAAAAATTTTCAAGGGTTTTCTTTGAGCCCCCCGAGCCCCCGCTTCCAGCTGGAGCAAATAAATGGCGACGTAAGCCTCCATCAGCGGCGCCCAAACCCGAGGACGGAAGTGCGCCCTCTGAACCGCTCCTCACCCTCCGAGTGAGGGGAATCACTTACTCCTTTGTCTCACTGAGGAAAATATGTGGGCTTGTGAACGGCTTCTTTTCTGACTGGATGACAAGGACGTCAAAATGGGCACCGTCCGGGAGGGCCAGAGAGAGAAAGCGCAGCGCCAGACACACGTCTGGGCGGCGGGGTGGCGAGGGCGTTCTCGCGCGGCCGAGGCAGCCCTGAAGGCCGCGCCGCGGCCACAGCGGGAGGAGCCGCCGCTAGGGGGAGCGCCGCGAGCCCGCCGGCCTTTGTTCGCGCGGCGGCTGCCGGAGAGGGCGGGGTGGCGCTCTCGGGCCCTCTACGGTGGGAATAACCCGCGGGAGTCGGCTGGGACTCTCACTGTGTGGGGCCATGCGCCTCCGTCTCGCCCCGTCCCACACATCCGGCCGTCGGCGCGGTCCAGTCCCCCCCCCCCCAGGCCTGCGGCGCCGCGATGTCCCCCTGCGCGCCCAGGGGCTGGGGACCGGGACGCCCTGGGGGTGCAGGCGGAGCGGGCGGGAGCCGCCAAACAAAGCCTGGGGAGAGCGCGAGCGTGACGGGGAGGTCGCGGGGGTGGGGCTGTGCGCGCGCGCGCGTGCGTGCTTGTAAAAGAGAGGGACGGGGGGAGAATAGAACCAGAGAGCCAGACGGGAGAGAAGAGGACAGCTCCACCCAAGTCAAAGCTGAACGCCGTCCCCTGGGAGAGGCACTGTCCTTCACGGGGGCCCTGCCTTTGGGTGCTTGCGAACTGGTAGAGAAGAGTGAGCTGCTCATTTCAATACAAGACAGATGGGTCTGTAGGTATAGCTAACAGGACAAATATGCACGGGTCTGCTCAGGGATCCTCCTTCCTAGAAAAAGGAGTCAGAACTTCCCTCAGAGAGTTGCCATAGCTTTTCTGTGGAGTGTCAGGCTGTCATCCCCAGAAGAGATTCCATGATGGAAGGCTCTGGAAAAGTGGTAAGAACATAAAGGTTTTTTTCGCAGCTAGCAACACTGAACAAGTTCTTGGGACCGTGGCCACTTTCTTCTCTTGTCATGCTTTCTTCCTCTCCATTTCAACCAGACTGCCCGGTATCCCTCTAGAATTGTAAAGCCTCCCTCTTTCTGCAGCCAGGGCCAATTCTGGACAGAGTGACCCATCTGCTGATGACACCAAGAGGGAAAGAATGAATGTGATCCTGGGAATGAAGGTCATTAAGAACATTTTCAGATCGACTTCCCTTAGCCTGGAAGTGGGGGAGAAGCGACAGAAGTGTGGTCACTCAGGTTTAAACATTAGCTTCGAATTTTAAACTCCACTCGGGGTACAATAGGAAATGGAGCAGGTGCTTGGTTAGCTCATTTCATTTACGTTGAGCCCCTTAACTCCTAAAATAAACCATTTCTTTCAGATGAGCACGGGCGAGTCACTTGATCTTCTTTTCCTCATTCGTGAAATTGAAGATTGGATCAAGGTCTCTTCCAGCTCCAAAATTAGAAGAGTTATCTCTGCTCAGGAATTTGCAGAGGAACATTCCTTATTTAAATGTCTGATGCAATCATGGAATGAAGAACCTGGAATACAAATTTTTTAAAAGAAGAAAATGCAGTGGCATAGCATTTTCTCCAGCTGAATCTCCCTTTCCAAAATTTTTATGTCTAATGTTGATAATTCATTGTTACATGAGGTCACATCTAAAATAGTTAATGCTCCTTAAGTGAGAAGGCAATGTTACCTCTGAGACCCAGTGCGGAAATCAACCAGGGAGACCTATGGGTGAGATGATTTGCTGTTCAAGAGGAAACCATTTCCCTGCACTCAGGAAAGACCCGTAGACTTTATTTTTTTTTTAAAAGATTTATTTATTTTAGAGAGAGAGAGAGCGTGAGTGGAGGGAGGAGCAGAGGGAGAGAGAGAATCCTCATGCAGACTCCCCTCTGAGTGTGGAGCCTGAGTGGGGGGCGGTGCTCAATCCCAGGACCCTGAGATCATAACCTGAGCCAAAATCCAGAGCTGGCCACTTAACCAACTGAGCTACCTAGGTGCCCCAGCCTCCTAGACCTTAGAATCCTTGGGTTCTTAGTACCAAACCCAGCAGGATGTAGCTGATTTTTCAGAGCACCTGATTCTTTTGTTCGTATTTTGTCCTCTTATCACTGTTGTATAAGTTTTGGGGTTTGAGGACAACAGAGAGACACAAACCCAACTTTGTGCCGAGAACATTTCTCAGTGTGCACGTCAAATATTAACAGTTGTGAGAATGTCCCTGATTAAGGCTGTTTCACCTAACATTCGGCTAAGTTGAGGAAGTTCCAACGATGAAATTTAAAGTCTGTGGCTAGGGCCACCTGGGTGGCTCAGTCGGTTAAGTGGCTGACTTCGGCTTCAGGTCATGATCCCAGGATCCTGGGATAGAGCCCCACATCGGGCTCCCTGCTCAGCGCGAAGCCTGCTTCTCCCTCTCCCACTCCCCCTGCTTGTGTTCCGTCTCTCTCTCTCTCTCTGTCAGATAAATAAATAAAATCTTTAAAATAAATAAAGTCTGTGGCTAATGAGGAACACAAGTTTTTTTTAACCTCATGTTTAGAGGGCAGTTCTTTAGCCTCTCTATTGGAACTATGACAATGTGGGTCTGATAAAATTTGACTTGGTCTCAAACTATCAAATAGCATTATAAAAATGTTGGGACTAGATTTAGTTCTAAAGGGTGGCAGATTGATAGAGCATGGATAAAGCAAGTCAGCTTCCAGGAATGATTGCTTCATGAGAAACGGGGCCCTTCTTTCTCCAGAGTGACATGAACATTCCCAGACAGCCTCTTAACTTGCAGAGTTCTCAAAGCGTGACTCCCGGCTTCCTTCCCTGCTGAGGCCTCTGGCAAGAGTGGAAATTCCTCCAGGAGTTCTGTAATGGAATGGTACCTTGCTGAAACTAGGGGTCACCGGGTCATTGCATTCTAATCAGCCAGAAGCCAGCAAGGCTATCACCATAGCTAAACCCTCCAGAACAAGCCTGTGAAATATGTTCTCTGAGCCCTCTGATCTCCTTGGTCGGCCACCTCCCTAAGTGGCTTCCCTCCCCCTCCCGCCATGTTCTCCCACTGACCACAGCCCCACCCTGCTGGCAGGGCTCCTGGTCCCACTCTTTGTCTCTTCCCCTTTCCTTCTTCATCCCCTTACCTCACTGCTCTTCTAGGTACACTTCACCTCATCTGTGTGACTGGTGCACCTAAGGCTCATGGCTCTGTAAAGCAGGAATGGATCTGTCATCATTCCATAAGAGCAGCTAATAAAACTGGACAAAGTATTTTGACTGTAAGGGTTGACTGACTCCAAATCATTTAGGTATCGCTTCTTCAAAATACCATAAGTTGCTTTTAACTCAAGACCTTTTATGGTTAAGAAAATGAGTAAAGGTTTAGTGGAGACAAATAACCCTGCACTCTGGCAGAAATAATCTATAGCTCTCTAAATCATCTACGTGGATATGCATGTGTTCATAAATGCATATAAAGCTCCAAATAATACCAGCTAGTTTTCCCCCATGGTTGGTCTCTTAACTACGTCCGTATCTGTTTTGAACCTTAGCACAGACTGGTCAAAGGAAATGTGTCTGCCCCGTTCACCTTCTTCCTCATTAGGGGACAGTTCCCTTCGGCGTTTTATTGCTGATCCGCTAATGACGAGAAGTTCTGTCTGTGCCCACATGTTCAGAGCTCATACTTTACAGAGTGGTCACTCTCTCTTCTCTCCCTGCCACCACCCCCCCCTTCCCCTCCTGTCTCCCTTCTGTAGTGACGGGATGGATTTTGCCAATTATTTTGGCTTTTTACTAGATAGAATGATTTATGGACTAAGCACCTTGCCCACCCCTCAGAAGTCACCCCCCCATGGTCAGTTCCCGGTTTGACTATTAAGTGTTCCTTCTCTCCCTTGCTCCCGTGGTTGCTGCTGTGGTTTCAGCTGTCCAACAGACATCTCACTGGGAAATTGTTGGTTCCTCACGCCACGCTGGTTTCTGAAAAGCTCCTTGAGTATCTTTCCAGAACCGGCCCAAAGTCAGGAGCCCGAATCATCAGCCAGACCGTATGACCGCCCCTTCAAGATGGCCCCAATCACTTTTCTTTCCACAAGGAAGCAAAACCCTCAGCCCCACCATCTGACTGGCCAATAAGTATCCCACATTTGTATAAAAATGAAATCGGCCCACATATATCGACTGCAAGCATTCTTAGCAAAGCACTCTGCTAGGCACTAAGTAACCAGGTACAGGATCAGGTGAGGTTTGCTAAGAACACTGCAGAATTTCTGAAAATAACTACAGGAAGGGAAGAGAGCTCCCCAAGGCCAGGCTGCAGCGAATCCTGGAAAGCAGCGTGTGACCCCAGAGGGCCAGACGGCCAACCGGCTTCAGCGGAGCGGCGTATTTTTACAGAGTTCATTTAAACCATTACGTCGTGTACGTTCTCTCTCTCTTTTTTTAAATGATACATCACTGCTGACAGTTGGCATGTACTGTTTTCATAGCTTAGCCTTTATAAATATTACGAGCACATATCACAGCAGTATTGTTATAACGAGTTACAATGATGTGTTCTTTGAGAGAGTGCCAATGACTGGTTTATATCCTTGGTGATGTTGCTGCATCATAATAAATGTGGTATAAATCTTTTCCAAAGTTCAGCAGTTCCTTTAAGCCAAGAACACTACATGTGGGTTGTTGGGTTCCCTGTGTCGCCCCCAACCTTTGAAACCCCTGCTTCCTCAATGCTTTGATATATAGTCCCCAGTTTTGAGGATGTTAATATGGTCAGTGATCTAACCACACTCCTTTAATAGAGGGCAGCCTTTATTATAATCTGGAAATAATTTTCATCTCAACATCACCAACAGCCAAACATAATAAAATATGTATAAGTCAAGTAACATTACACAAGGGCCGCCTCGGCTCCAGCACACAGCCGCCACACAGCCGTGGGTCTCAGGGAGGCAGGGAGGGAGGGGACATCTCCGTTTGCTGTCACAGGGGCACTGTCATTGTTGGGGACACATGGGAGAAAGCAGTCACCCTCTACTAAGATGGCTCTGTTACTGCAGAGGAAGGGCAGCGGGTTTCCTCTGTGAATATCAGGAGCCGGAAGAAGGGGTGGAGGCAGTGAAATAAGCAAATATGTCAGATGCAGAAGGCTGACAGCCTTCACCTCTTCTGGCCGCAGCTCACTTGCTTGGTTTGGACAGGTGGTCTTGATGCCCTTCTTTTCTACCATATGGGACTAGCGTAAGGACAGAAATACAGACCTTTCAGAATGGCGCCAAGTCCACGCTATTTCAGGGCAATTCTGGGTAGGAGTAACACAGCCACAGCCCTGCCTGCCCTCTTTCCCTGAGTCACTCCCTGTGGGACGACACTAGCTCCGGCCCTCGAGCACCTGATTTGTGTCCACAAAAACAGGTCCCAGACGCAATGGTCCCTTCCAAGTAGGGTGCGTTAGAGTGATTAGTTGGGAACTGTAGGTATACTGAAAACTGAACAACTGAATCCTGAGTCATTAAATCTTCATTTTTAACCCTGCTAATTGTATACATAGGCCAAGAGCTGCCTTCAGATAATCACGCTCAACAGAAACTGGCTGTGGAAGTAGAATTGATGTATAGTCAGTGTCCCAAGCTTGAGGTGGTAATTCTTTTGCAAAACATTAATCTATTCTATTTCATCAGTGAAACTACACTTGAGTCAGAACGAACGCAGGAGAGGGTTTTGGGGGGATGCATAACAAGGCCAGGGTGAAAACTCCCTGTAAGTTACGTCCTTCGTTCAGGCTCTAAATCACCTCCATTCCTAAGCTGGGGTGACTTCATTACCTTTTCCTGTGAATTATTAATACCAGAAACACTGAGCCTTGAGGCAACTGTTGGAGAAAACTCTACGCATGGAGGAAATGAACCTCACCTATTTTCAAGTGCTTCTCCTTTTCTTTCCCTGGAATTTCCTCAGTCCACCACCGCCGCCCCCCCCCCCCCCCCGGCTTCTTAATTGTTTGTGTGTTTGAAATAGCTGGCATTGGGCTCATTAGTGGATCTAGTGCTATTGCTTGAGTTTGCTTATTCTTTTAGAGATACCTTTTTGAAAGGAAAACCTAGTTCCTATAACTTTTTTGCAGCACATGTCCCAAGTCCCAAGTGACCTGAAGATGTGAGTTCTGAGTAAATTCTCTGCCTGCTTTTTGCTTTGCTGGGAAAATAAACTGGTAGGTGAAAAATGACCTCCACCAATGGACCCTTCCTATTGCCACAATAACCTGTAATCTTAAAAGACAGATGCTCAGATTTGGGGTGCCAGGTCTCCCGCTCTCACTGCACAGCTCTCCTAGGTTTGATCCCTGATGCGGTCCTTCCCCACCCTTGGTGCCCCCAGCACTCTTCTTTTGGACTCCTCCTCTCTCTCTCTCCGATCCCCTGGAGCACACTTGGTCTCAGGACTTCTCACTTGGCCTCTTGTCCTCACACCTGTTCTCTAGCCACAAACGCCCTCCCTTGACTGTCCAGACATAGTGAAAGCATCTTGCTCAAATTTAATTTTATTATACTCCACATTCCCCTGGCCCTGTCTCAGCTCTCAACCTACAGGAGAAACTAAATAAAATCCAAAAGACTAAGTCAAAAGAAAATCTTGCATGCGTGTGCAGTTCTTAATGCCCTAAATACATAGACCAAAGAAAACTTGGAAAATTGGAGACTGGAAGAAAACTGTGGACGTTTTTTAGACCATAATTTCCGAAGTAGACCTATTTCAGAAGAAAACTGACAATTAAGTCACTGACCCTTGGTTCGAAGTGGGCTTCTAAGCCTGAGAAAGATGTGTTTGACTGAGTAGGGGGAAAAGGTTCGTGAGGCTTCTGGAACCTCAACCGTGTCTCAACCTCTTGAGGAATTAGGGAAAAATGAAATCAGAAACATGTGGAATATATTTCCCTTTAAATACATGTGAGGCTAGAAATTAAGGGGAAAGTGTTCAGCTAAAGTTATTTAGGGTTTGGCTTTCCCCACAACATCTGAAAAATAGTTCAAGATGTCAGATGAACCCAAAGTGCAACCACGTTCACCTTCTACTGAAAATAGAGTGTGTGTAGCAGCTGAGGGTAGACATGTTTAATGTCAAGTTAATAAAAGGAGAAAAAGGTATGTTGGAGCTGAAAGGAGGAGGGAACGTTCAATATGCACAGGAAAGCAAATTGTTAAAGCTAGAGGAGATTTGGCTAGAGAGAAGGGGCAGAGGAATCTGGAGCCTTGGTACTATTTCTGAGACATGTACCTCCCTGGAACCTAGGGTTCACTTAGCCAACGATGCTTTCCATGAGACTCTTTGGTCACCTGATTTTCCCTCAAAAGTTTAAGCTATTGCACTTTGATTATAACAGAGGTGTCTTATAGGCACAAAAGATAGGCTTGAAATGGGACTGGCACTTAACTAGATGTCTTCAAAGAACCGGTAGGTGTTTATGCCTAAGTGGTTGAACTCTTAGATGCCCAGACACTCAATAAGTCGGGACCACACTGGGCCGCCCTGTAAGAGAGAGAGCCTGAGACTTCTCTAGGACTGCCTATAGCAATGAGAGAGGCTCTTGGTCTATGGGTCTGCTGTTGTCTCTGCTGGGACCCAGAGGATGGTAGAGCCGTCCCTCCGCTGGACACAGAAGGACCGGCTTTCTTTAAAGCCCGCAGTCTACACTTTATGACCATTTATGCTGTGCCCGCGCTGTCTGGATTGATGGAATCCATGGCCCCAAACTCCCCCAACTCCTCAGGATGAGCTGGCGATCATCCTCTTTCTTTTCACACTGGACCCCAAAACATGAGACAGCAATAAGATTCCCTTGTGCCCTATTAACACTTGTGGAGTCTGGGACTCTCCATATAGGGGACAAACCTGCGTCTTGATCCACCTGTAAAAAAAAAACAGAAAAGAAGCCTTAAATCAGACTAAAACACTTGATAAAACTTAGAGGTGGAAGAACAGGATCAAATGATTATGTCCCGTAGGATGCCCTTGGAACGTGGGGACATGAACTTGGCTAAATCTCTGAACATCTTTTTATTTCCATTTTCCCATCTATGAAATATGGGATAACGGTGTCTGCTCTGCCAGTTTCCTAAAGGGATTTTTATATGAGTAAATGAGATAAAATGTGTATAGGTGCTTTGAAAGACATAAAGGGTCCTCCAGCACTCCACACCTCTCTTCTGAGCTCTGAGTGGTCTATTTGACATTTTTACCTGAATGTTCTACTAGTATCTCACACTTAGCATGTCCAAAACAGATCTCTTGATCTTCTCCTACAAATTTTTACCTACTCCAACTTTCTCATTTCTGCAAATGACTCTACCACCCAACCAGAGGTTTAAGCCAGAAATTTAGGGATTTTCCTCGATACCTCCCTCTGCTTCCTACTGCCAATTCAGTAGGAATTGTCCTATCGATTGTCCTATCGATGCACCATGTCCTATCGATTCAACTCCATTTTTCTGGAATCTGGACACTTCTCTAGCCCAGGTTCTATCCCCCTCATCTGAACTACTGCAAAAGCCAACTATTAGGCTCCCTGCTTCCTCTCCACCCTCACCCTCCTCCTCCCTCCTGCATCTCTCCCTACCCACTACCCCCACCCCCACCCCCACAATGTCCATTCTCTTCACTGCAGCCAGAGAACAGTCTTTCATATTTGATCATGTCACTCTCCTGCTCAAAATGATTCAGGCTTTTCTGCCTCCCAGGAACTTGAAGAAAAATTCAAGAACTTAGGAACTGAAAGAAGGCTCCACTATGTTGGGACTTAGGATGTGTGACTTACCAAGGTCTTGCTGTGAAACACACATGCAGGGCTAATACAACTTCAACCCTTCCCTCTCCACAATAGCTCTGACCGAGACCTGACAACTGGGTCCTCCTCAGCCAGAAGTCTTCACTGGACACCCCAACAACATGTCTCCCCATTAAGAGGATGTATGTGTGTGGGTTTGCATGTGTGTCTGCTTGTTTGTGCAACTTTTGTGCCTACCATCTGTTTACCAGCTGTACTTGCAAGAAGGAAAGAGGGGAGGGAATGAAGTATAAGGAGAGAAATAACAAGATGAGTTCTTTTCTATTTGTATTTTTTATTGATAATAAGTATTTTTAGTGGTCTGAAAATTACCTCTCTAAATTTTGAGTATTTTACTGATGTCCTAAAAATGCTCAATTTGGAAAAGCCTCAAAGTATTTTACTAAGCACCTGAAAAGTCTCTGGAAAACAAATGGGTTTAGAATTTGGAATACAAATAACTCTGTAACATCCATATGCAAAGTCTTGGCTCCGTGGATTATCTAAGACAAATTTTAATTTAAAACTGACTTCCTCAATCACCCATTATTAGTGTTTTGTACTCAGGAAAAATAAACTAATTTTAACATTTTCCAGAACGGAATATATTTAGAAAAGATAAATTCACTACCTGAAATATTTTGTAAAGTTTTACAAAGCTGAACATAAATGCTTTCTGAGCTATCTGTTGTTTCAAATTATTGGGTCAGAATTTTAAGGCTTTTGGCCAAAAGCCATCTCAAAACTTTCAGAGTAAAAAATAAGTATAATGTAATTTTGAGAATAAGTCATATATTATAAAACAGAACAGAGCTAAAAATATTTCTAAAGCATTCAAAGTTTTTATTTGCAATTATCTGCACTTTCATTCGAATCCAGGAACCCAAATGATCAAGTGTTAAGTAACTATATTTAAATTCTTGATGGCACCTTGCCTCAGTGATCTTCAAAAACTTCCCAGACATGACCTGGTGTCGAGTACGATTAATCTCAGATGCAGAGGAGCTGGGTGGTTTGGACAAAGTGGCACAAACATAGCAAAGGGAGAACGGCGTGGGCCTCATGCGTCTTAGAACCTTGTCCTTCCTTTCTGCCTGCCATGCCCCTAACAGTCAGCTGTGTCATCCAATTTCTTAGATGTTCAACTGCCAAGTGAGAATACAAAGGCAGATTGTTTCTCGAAAATGCTTTCCACGTTCCAAAACACCTGATCCATGATTCTACGATTTAACACACCGAATCATCTGTAATGGGGAAAATCTTTAAGTGAGTCCATTTAAAGCAGAAACTAAAAAATACAGAGTAAAGAGTCAGAGCCTGGGTAAGGTTGGAATGAGACTTGACTTTGAAAAACCAAACTAAAAATTATTAAAAGAGGTTAAGTTTATCATATTTTAAACTGGGGGTTATGATTGCATAAATTACTTTTTAGAACCAGGAATGAGACAAATGGGAGATTTTCCTCACATGATTTTTCTACCAAATTTATGATAGTATAATACCGCATTATGATATCCATTACTATGATAAAATTAGTAAAATATTTTGGAACTTCATTATTTTCTCAAGGGCCCTTTGAGAATGAGGTCTTCCCCTGATTTTCAAATATTTCTGAGGAATTACTATTCCATCATCATTCCTCTTGATTTTTTTTTCCCTCTTACTTATTGCTAATTTTTATGTTTTTTCCATTCCCATCTGTCAGTAGCTTTGTGTGTGATTCAAACAATTGTCAACATCGCTTTATCAACTTCACAAAATCCCATATCTTTTACAAAATTTGCAACTTCATTTTGCAATAGATTTATATTATTTTGTCAAAGTAATTGGCAAGTCTAGCATGAAGTAGGGGAGACATCTTTAAGTGAGGGCTAATTTTATGAATAAATGAATAACATTAGTGAACATTTTCATGTTATGGCTACTTTTGCTCCTGTGCTCATTTTGTAATGAAAGGGACTTACTCAGATAATAAAGCAGCCTTTTATTTGTGAGTTCTGGAATCTACCTCTCTTTTTGTTTACACAAAGCCATCCTACACAAAAATAAAAGATGTTTTCCTGATTCCTGATCCCTAGGAAAATTCCTATGAGAAAATACTACATTTTAGAAACATAATACTAATATTATTGGAACTCTCCTCATTTGAAAATTAATAAATTAAAGACTTGACAAAATAATGCTGTCTTAACTCTAAAACAATTGTCTGCTATAACAGCTCATAGCAAAATTGTGATAACTGCCTTCACAGGATGTTTCACAGTGAGATTTAAAATCTTCTTGGTGGCAGAATCCACAATATCTTTATGAGGAAGGCCGTTTATCAGGTAATAAGGCAGCAGATCACCTTACAAGGTTGAGGTCATTTGTTTCTGAGAAAAGGCGGTCTCAGTGGGGCCTGTGTCCATATTATGGAAAAAAGAAATGGATAGACCTATTGATGCTGGAAGGTACGTTTTAGAATATCTAGTGCAAACAAATCCTGTTACAGATGGTGCTTCAGCAGTCATTCTGATGATTTTGCTTTCTCTGCACTGCTGCTTTTCTTAATTTTGTCTACAGATGTGTCATTTGGCTCCAAGATGGAGCCCTAATGGCCAGATGACTGAATAGTACTAAGCATGGGTTTCTGAGCCAGGATTCCGCATCAACCCTTTACCCCAAACTGCCACTTCCAAGCAGAGGCTAGGACAGTGGGTTGTTTTTGGTTGGAGACACAAACCCAGGAAACAGGAGTGAGACCCTGTAGACAACAAAACAGGAGGGAAACCTGAGGGAAGGGCATGTTGTCTAGCTGGTCAACACCGTGGGTGACTGGAGCTCAACCTCACCAGGACCTTCGGAGAAACTACAAGAATTTACCTAAGAATTGTCCGCCTGGGAACAGAAGGGGAGGCATTTCTCCCCCAGCTCCCATAACCATCCATCAGGAGTTGCCTGTGAGCCCTTACCCTCCCGCACTTCCAGGTTGCATGTGTGAATAAGTTTTCACAGGCATCTCTCTCGCCGAGGTTGTCAGAGGGGCCTCGGGGCAGGAAGCAAGATGTCTGTGGTGTAGCTGAGGTGAGGCACTGTCCAATTTGGCCAGCAAGAAGCTGATTCTAGCAGCAGCAGCTAGAGAAAAATATGCATGAGAGGACGAGGCAATGCAGACAAGCGTTGGACACAGAGATACAATCACTGAGGTGAAGACTAACATGTTGCATTCCTGTCAGGGCGCTCAGCAGACAGTCTACCCCCTGCTGGGGATGCCAAGAAGACGGGGTGGCTTTGTCCTACTTGCATAGGGTGACACCCGAAACACAGGCAAAGGGCCCCCATCTCTTTGCACCATGTTACACGTTCTTTCTCAAATGCCATCTTCACCATGTTCGTCGCCTCTGCCTGTTCAGGAGGATGGGAGAGTGCTTGGAAGCTTATTGTTTCAAAACACTCTTAACTGTCTTCCCAGGGTCCCGTAAGTCTCCACTCTAATCTCTGATCCTTCATCTAAGATGCTAGTAGAGGGTATGACTCAGAGTAGGCACCTTATAAATAGTTACTCTTTCTATTTTTGTTCCATAACTTTTTTTAAAGATTTTATTTATTTATTTGACAGAGAGAGACACACAGAGAGAGGGAACACAAGCAGGGGGAGTGGGAGAGGGAGAAGCAGACTCCCCGCCGAGCAGGGAGCCCGATGCGGGGCTCGATCCCAGGACCCTGGGATCATGAACTGAGCCGAAGGCAGACGCTTAACGATTGAGCCACCCAGGCGCCCCTGCTCCATAACTTTTAACCAACGTTTTACTCCTTTTGCCTATACTGCTAATTTTTAGAAACTTATTTGTTTAAACCGTGTCTTACTCCAAAAACTACCTGAAGTGGCAGGTTCTAAAGTTAAACCTCCACTGCTTTTGTCCATGTAGGTCCCTACACAGGAGGAGCCTTCTCTAGGGCTATTGCTTGGAGAATTAGAAGTTCAAAGTCAAACCCAGTTAATGAAGGTACTCACCTATGACACAATATTTACTGGGTACCTCTTACATGCCAAGCACTTGTTTAGAAAGGGGGCGGGGGGACACCATTCTTCCTTCCCTCAATACACTCACAGTGCACTGTGGGGAAGGAAAACAGATCGGTAAAGAAACAGTTGTGATGCAGAGGGATGGAGACAAGCACAGGGAGCTGAGAACATAGCCAACCTAGATTTGGAGGAAGAAGGGGAGTTATGGGGGGCTCACTTGGTTGCACCTTGAAGAAGGGTGGCTCCAGGCACACAGAGGAACCTGTATAAAGCCCCCAGGTCACCTGAGGGATACAAGGCAGGCAGATCATGAAGGCCCTTGTGTAACATGCTGAACAGGGGCATTTGATCTTGAAGGATACAGAGAACCGTGCAAAAGATATCTAGAATCTGCCTACTTCTCACTGTCTGCTCTAAGCCACTATCATCTCTTGCCTGGACCATTGTGGTGGTCTCTTAATTGGTTCTGCTTCCACCTGTGCTCCACTAAAATCTCCTCAACACAACACCTAGAGTGACCTTGCTAGCGGTAATTCAGATCATATCACTCCTCTGCTCACAACCCTCCCCCAGCTGCCCAGACCACTCAAAGTAAAAACCAAAGTAGCCCCAGTGGCCCAAAGACCCTCAGTGATGTCACACCAACACCATTCTGTTACTCCAGGCCCCCATCTCACTGGGCGACGCTATTCTACCCTCCCTGCTGTTTCCCACTTCCTTCCTTCCCAATGTTTCCTCACCTAGAATGCTCTTCTGCATATCCATGGCCTGCCGTCCTCACTTCATTCAAATCCCTGCTCAGATTTTTTTTTTTATCAGTGAGGGCTTCCCCAACCAGACTGTGTATAAAATAGCAAACTCCCTTTCCCCTGCCCCTCGTTCTTCCTACCTCCCTTACTGTGCTGATTGTTCTCCCTAGCATTTATCACTCTCTGGCATATATATTTTTGTCTTTATTTTATATTCACACACATATATTAACTTCCTTATGTTGTGTAGTGTCTCCCCCCTGCCCCCACTAGAACGTGAGCTCTGTGAGGCAGGAACTTTGCTCTGCTCTCTGCTCATCCTCATTGCCTAGGTCAAAGCAGCATCTCATAAGGATGCGTTAGACAGCTGAATGGATGATTTGGACAGTTTTAAACAGGAGAGTAACAGGAGCAGATTAATGTTCAGATGGCAGCACAGTTGAGAACAGATTAAAGAAAAATAAGACCAAGGCGGCCAGGCAGAGTGAGGACGTGAGCTGATGATGGAACGGAGGGGGAGGGAGGAGAGACAGGGGTGAGAGGTGTTGGGAGCTGAATTCTGCAAGTCTTGGGGCTGATTGACAGAGGGGAGTGAGTGGTGGAGTCAGGAGGACCCTTAGCTTGTGGGAGGGTAGCAGAGGGATGTCCTTCGCTGAGATCAGGGGACCGGGGGACAGGAAGAAGGGCGCAGAGGGAGGGGAAGGGTTAGGGAAATTCCCACCAGACGGCTGCTACTTGCCATGTGAAGTAAAAGAGAACCACCACAAAATGTTTGCTGAGAATGAGGGGAGAGATCACGGTTAGGGAAAATCTGCTGTGAGGGCTACAAGAGAAAGCTCGGAGGGGATGTGTGAGAGACAGACATCAAAGGCAGCCTTGAGTAAGGAAAGAAGTCACATTGGAGCATGAAAGGGTTGCGAATCAGGGTATGAATCCAGGCCTGAACTTACCAGCTCACCTTATGAAAGCGATTTAACCTCTTTGAGGTTCAGTTTGCTCATTAGGGAAAGGGATGAGTAGGTTCTATTATGCCCAGCTACGGTGCAGCTTCAGTAAGATTAATGTGACTGCTAAGTGTCACATAGCCAGGGCCTGGTGGGTCCATATTTTGTGGGGACTGGAATTCTTACAGTTGGGAAAACACTCTCTTTAAAGACTAGAATACCAGTGGGGCGCCTGGGTGGCTCAGTCGGTTAAGCATCTGCCTTCGGCTCAGGTCGTGATCCCAGGGTCCTGGGATCGAGTCCCGCCTCGGGCTCCCTGCTCCGTGGGGAGGCTGCTTCTCCTTGTCCCCTGCCTCTCCCCCCACTCTTGCTCTCTCTCTCTGTCAAATGAATAAATAAAATCTTTAAAATAATAATAATAGTAAAGACTAGAATACCAGTGCTCTGTGCATCCATCCAGAATTTGCCTATGTAAATACAAACATATATGTCTCCTTCTCTTCCTTAGAAACAGCACACCATAAGGGTTTGTTCTGCTCCTTGCATTCTTCACTTAACACTCAAACATGGAAATTGTTCCATGTAGTACCTTTAAGAGCTACCATGTTCTTGGGGCACTTGAGGGTCTCTGTTGGTTAAGCGACTGAATCGTGATTTCAGCTCAGATCAGGGTTATGAGATCAAGCCCCAAGTCAGGCTCCAGGATCAGCTCAGAGTCTGCTTGAGAATCTCTCTCTCCCTCTACCCCTCTCCCTGTTTGCACTCTCTAAATAAATAAATAAATAAAATCTTAAAAAAAACCCTATCATGTTCTTTTTCATGGCTGTATGCAATCCTGTAGTATACATGTGTCATACTTTATTTGGCAAACAAAGGACCATGTCTTTCCCTGCCCACTTCCCCGCACAATGCAAGGAATCAGTAAACATTCGATGCTTGCTCACAAATTAATTACATTCAAGATAAAAATGAATTTGTACATAGAATGAGAAAAGAAATCACAAATTACATATTTTTAACCTGCCAAGGGCCACATGCATCACAAAATCCAGAAAAATAACACAATATTTTTGTTAATTAATTGCCTGGAATGCCTCTGTAATATTTTTCCCATATTGTTTGGCTGCAGTCTTGATCACTTCTTCATATGATAATGATTTTGTATTATAATTTTTATAGAAAGGATAAAAAGACATTTCAGTCATTGTTCTAGCTTGGTTGAACTAAATTTGTTTTTTATTATTGAGAGCTGGGATGCAATAAGCATGACACTGAGTGTATTCCTGACAGAAAAGAGCTTCTACTTTCCTTAGTCATTGATGAGACTAGTTTATGGATTTCCAACCCCTTGTCTCCTTCATCACTCACCTATTTCTGATGCCTTGCCCTGTAAACCATGTTGATACTGTGATATGGCTTCTGGGCTCTGCATCTTTGTGTCCTGATGCTGAGTGAATCAGCACAGTGGGCAGCAGAAGTATTCTGGGACAGCTTCTACACTGGGGTAGTTTGCAATAACTGAACCGAACATGGAAGTGACTGAAGACCACATAAGTATATCTCAGGAAACCCAAACTAGATGTTGTTCCAACCCAATTTCCCTCAACTAGATCTCAAAATCCTGGTGACCATTCCAAACACACTGGCTCCCAACTGGGGAAGTATTAAGGGGAAGGTGGAGCGGACAAAGACAGTGGTCTTAACCAATTGCATTTAAATATCTTACTTTTCCAAACTTTACAAAACATGTGGCTATGTGAACATATGACCTGGGCCCTACCCAGGGTCTTGGAAGGGACTCGTACAAATGAGGGACCCTAAAGCTTAAAGTTCATTAGCCCATCATGGTAAACTTGCATCTAGTTGGAATGATAACAAGTACTCAACAAATTGTTGGTCTAGCTGCATTTGCAAGGTGTGCTCAACCAACACCTGACAAACCTTTTATTTCCCATCCTCACTCACCTTGACTTAGCTCTACTTTGGCTGGGTTTCTATTTGAAGTAGGTCCAATTTTTTAAAACAGAAAATATAGATTTGATATTTGCGATACTCTTATTTGACAGGATTTCTTAAAATCTAGTCTATACTTCCAAGAAAAAAAAGAGCTGGAGGTTGATTTGAAACCCAGATAAATTACATAGGAACAAGGCCCTCTTAATAAATTCAACTAACGCTTCCTTTACATCACTATTGTATAGATGGACACAAAGAAATTTATTATGAATCTTGGCCCCGATCCACACTCTTCACTAAATCGTGTTGAGTTTGGATTATTTTGTTCCTCCGCCAAATAAAAAAGAAAAGAATAAAACAAAACAAACAAAAATCCCACCTCCAATAATTTATTATTTTTACTTTTTACACAATTTTTTCCCAAGAGATAAAATATGTTTCCATAGCCTCTTCTATACAGAGAGCAGAAGTAGAAGGCAGTCTTTCCAGAGGCTTGGATACTCCTTGTTCTAAGCAAGATTCTAATAAATGCACACAATTTATAAGTGATACTTGGAGGACTATCTCACAGAATTTAAAGCAATCCAGGATTTAATAGCAATCAACAGAATCAAGGCAAAGTGAAACTATTATGGCTGAACACACTGGAAAAGTGGAGTTTGGATTGATACCGCATATTATTCATTTTGACAAGTGCAAACTCACATTGAAGATAGCAGGAGAAGAGACGGGGACTGCAAGGAAGGGTAATACAAATGTATTATTAACACAGAAACAAATCTGCCTGTAAACCTGGCGTGTCTCCTGGTTAGCAAGAATAATAATAAGGCCTTGAATTCTCATCGTATTTTGCATCGAAAGTAATCAAAGAAGTCCCAAATTTTCATGGGAGATAGGGTGGTCAGCCTACATTCATTATCTCTTAAAAGGAAACCTATTACCAAATTAAATGTCTGCATTTTGGGGATGGATGCAGATAGGGAGCGTCGAAAATGCACTTAGACATGGAGAAATACGGAAAGTAGAATTGCAGGGCTCTCCCCACAAAGGCCAGCCAGGCAGCTCATCAGAGACTGACCTGCCAAAGGCCACATGCATCGTAAAATCCACTGATTCACATAGTGCAATGAGGCACTGAGGAAGGACCCTCACCGTGCAGTGAACTCCAGCAAGGCTCTCAGCTCCTCCTTTGAACTAACTGGGGGAAGTCCTGACAAAACATCTCAGAAAATAGCCTGTGACAGGTGGGGTCCAACGGACTTTCACAGCTACTCCAGTGGGACCAAGAAGAACGCAAAGATGCAATCAGGATTCCAATTGCACATGGCGAACGCCAAGCCCAAGGACATGTGTTGAGCCCACCTACCACATGCATATCCTGTGCATAGGGTACTACATTTGTCTCACTGGCTGTCAGAGAAATCTTATGGGGCAAATCCTATTATTCTTCGCATTTTACTTGGAAACAGAAGCTAGCACAAAGAGGTTGAGGAATTTGAGAGGGCCAGTCCCATCTAGGGGATGCCAACACATTGGCAGAAAAGAATCTTAGTTTAGCGGGCATGAAATCTGTCTTTAAAAATGTTTGTATCTTCTTTGTTTGCTCACTGGATCCATGGACTTTTCCAAGACTTGCAGGAACGGTCAAGCATTCTGGGTTCTGATTTCCCACAGAGCTCGATCTCTGTCTCTCTTCACTCTGTTCCAGTGACTCCTTAGTAAGACATTTATAAATACTTTATACATTTATAAATACCTTAGGCTAACCTAATGCCCCAAACTAACTAACTAATGCCAAACAAAAAACAGAGAGTATGGTCAGAATGCACCTACCAGAGAAACTGCGCCTGACGGGGAGTCCCTACCATGTCTGGGCTACGCGGGAACATCCGGAGCCCAGTAAAGAGTTAAAAGAGCTGTTCGGGAACACCCCGGCCTGTCACAGGTAGCCATTATTCTAATACCACTGTTCCTCCTGAATTAGTGTCAAGTATGTAAACCCAAATTTATATTAGCATAAATATTGAGGGATGTTTAATGCCGTGTTGTATTCTTGATTTATAGGAAAACAAAACAAAACAGATAAATCATTTTCCGTAAGTGCCATGGCAATACATCTTTAAATAACCAGCCCCTCAACTCCAAAGGCGCTGGTTTCTCCTTAAGCTGCATTTGTAATTCTCATTAGCATCCAATGAGAGCTGTACCCACCAGGGAGAAATAAACCTGAATGGATCCTTTGCACTTCAGATTTTCAGAGCAACGTGAATGAAGCAGATCTTTGCTTCTTTGCTTTCTTTCTTCTACCACTTAATCATGGTAAAGTAGTCCAGGAAGGCAAGGAATACCAGAAAGTCGGACACCCAGAATTAGACATTCATTAACACTGAGTTACATTAACTTCAGCCAAGGTAGCGATCTCAAGTGGATTAGTTCTATATAGAAATGTTGCAGGTTATGAGGAAAGGAAGAACATTTCAATGAAAGCACGTCTTTCTTATCGGCCCTAGAAGTCTGATTTTCAGATCCACGAGGAGCGCATTGTTCTTTAAGAATTAAAAAGGAGAAGTAATTATCAATAATGTAGTCAGCTTGTGTATGTCAGACAGATAAAGTCAAGCCACTTTTAAAAAATCAATGAGATACAGAATATGAATTTGTATCCTAATGGACAGGCACAAATAAAGAAAGGAAAGCATAACCACAGTACTGGACTCAAGGCTTTCAAGTCAGGTCCAGAATTTTCTCTCAAGATGCTTCTTAGCTCCAAAAACAAGAGTGGAAACGATGGAAGAGACCACTATCAAGAGCGGGCTAGCTTCTTACCAGCTAAGAGCCTTTTGTCAAATATTCAGGAATCTCCCAAACTAGACCTTAAACTGTTGGTAGCTTAAAAATGGCTATGGTGGGGGTAGTTACATGTAGGAAAGCTGCAAATGCTACACAGTGGGTCCCCACCCAGCCAGCCACCTCCCACCCTCCACCCTTGGCCCAGGAGCCAGCTTACTCGCACACCACTGGGCAACTCCTAGGATGTATCTGACTGTGTCTTTATCCCAGTTCCAAAGGCATAGACTCCTACTCTCACACTTGTTAATACTGAGTCAAAATAGTGCATTAGTTGTCAATTCAGTGACTAGGAAACGTGCCACTTTGTTAAAAATGCATTGGGCAATGAAGATACTGCCGAGTAAAATGTGACTGTGTAAAGAATGATTGTCTGGCAAAAAGTACACTGGCCTGGGAAATTGGTGGGACTCCCAGCTCTACCACGCAGCAGCTGGACGGCCTTAGGCAATTCACTTCGCTTTTCTGAGCCTTCCTTCCCTTCCTCATCTGCATAAAGGGCGTAAAAATAACCTCCCTGCCTACTTCACAGGATTGCTGTGAAGACACCCATGAAACCAAGTTCTAAACTGTGAGGTACAGGAAAAAGGTCAGGAAGTCCACAAAATGAACCATGTATTTCCTCCACGTTCTATGATTTACTCTCTATCATGGCAGTGACTATTGGCTCGTGCTGTGGGCCTGTACGTATCGAGGCTCCTAACCATCCTGTTAGCTCCATGGGCAGAGACGACAGTATGTGTTTCCTGAAAGCACCACAATGCCCAGCACAGCCTTGCACACACTGCACTGCCCAAAAGGATGACTTCTCTGAAGGCTTCCTACTATAGGTAATGAATAACCGGGGGCTCTGTGGAATGATGAAGAAATTAAAATTCCACAGAGAAGTTATATTTTATCACTTCAGCCTTGACATCTTTTTTGATTCCTCTGATTACGGCTTCCTCAGATTTGATCTTTGAACCAGCTACAACCTCTGTTTCAAATCACTCCTCTAAACGCACTGTTCCTTAACGTTCCTATGGCCCAAGTGCATGGATTCTTCCCAGCCTACACTGAATTAGATGGGTCTTGTTCTAATACGCAGCAGAATAATAGATGCCACTGGTCACAAAGTCATCAACCAATCCCTAATGTCCACTAATTCCTATTCACTTTAGTTTCTGACTGTTCTCCTTGGTAGTTTTCTTATTTTTTATTTAGATTTTTACAACCCACAAATGGACCTTCTATTTTCTCACTGTAGAATAGTGAGAAAATAGGAAGAAATAGAGAAGGTCACCTTTCTGACCTTCAGTTTCCTCATCTTTGAAGTGGGGACAATAAATTGAGACAAGGTATGTGAAAGTACCTAACGTGGTGCTGAGCACAAAGCTCCCTTATACTCACCTCCCCTCCCTCTGGAAATGCTTGCAACCCTTACTGCGATCTGCCAGAATACCCTGAGAGAGGCTTAAACACACTTGCCTTTTGCCCTTGGTTGACAAGTAAGAATGAAGCTTTTAATAGGCTGAATCAATTGTAAACCATTGGCCATTGTTGTTTGGGAATGGTTTAAGAAGGCTGCCTCTGACTGATCAAGGTTGAATTTGATCCTCCCAGCTGCCATTGGTTTTTCTGGTTTGAGTTTTCGCCCTTCCTTCCTTCTTTTTCTTTTTCCTTTTTTTAATTTTTTTTCTCATTAGGTCAATAAATATTCATTGCATGCTTACAGGGAGGCAGATGAAGGTTGTGTGGGGCTTGAAGTCTAATAGTTGGGAGACCCTGTGATGAAAAAGAATATACAACTGCAAATACAAAGCTAGGTGTAAAAGTGAATCTTTCTTAGAATGCAAATGGAAGGGACCCTGAAGCTTAAGGTTTATTTGCTTTACAGTAAATCTGCCTCCGATGCTTACCACATGTCAGGCATGATGTGAGGTTCTGGGGAAACAGACATGAATGCAGTAGACACACTCCCACTCACATGGATCCTGCAGCCTAGTAATTTTCAGACAATGCTGAGCCTTTTCTTACCTCCCCAGCGAGCTGCATGGTCCAGGCCTTTCTCACAGTTGGAGGTCCTTGAACACCAGCACTCTTTCCTGTTTCTCCTTACTCTGTGCTAGAAATAACCCAGACTCTTCTACACCCAGTGGCTCTCTCAAATTTCCTCCAGCTTGAAAGAGAAGACTGCCTTCCCCGTGCGTGTCAGTGGAGAGATTTCTGGAATTTTCCCAGAACTTGAAACCTCATTTACACATGAAGTCATGGGATCCAAAAAGCGAAGCAATGTTCTTAAGGTAGAAAGGTTGTTATCACCCAGCCCAAGGTAAAGCCCAGTGCCCTGCTTTGGGCTTTAATAGCATTTCTGTTATGCCATATCATGTCCTCCAGACTTGCTCTCCAAATGGAGACTAGGAAAAGGCAAATACACTTTATCCCTCTCCAGAGAGGAATTTTAGCCAGCTAGCCCTCAATGCACATCATGGATAGTTAGTTGTCTTTATTGCCTTCTTGGCACCATAATCAATCAGCCTTTAAAATTCTACAGTTGTCATTGTTGGTTGGGATGGTTGTGTTTATCAGCTTTATCCAAAAAATACACTGAGGTCTAGGAAAGACTTGCATCTTTATAAGTATTAAAGATAAATAAAAATTAGAACATAACTCCTGTGTTCTTTTTATTTTAATGTTTATTTTCTCTTTCTCCCTGAAGAACATGGTAATATATATCTAAAGAGCTGAATTCAATCTTACCAAATTATCATCTTTTTCTGGTCTAGGTATAAGAGTTTGGGTGTGAGTAACTGCTAATTTTTTTTTTTTTATCTTAAAGACAAGGATTAGCCACTAGATGCTCCTTGAAATATTCATCAGAGTCTAACGCACATGGAATATTGCTTAACATTCAGGACAATATAATCTTGCCTTTTTTGAATTTCGTCTTTTGATTAAATGACACTGGTATCAGAGAAACAGAAACAATGATCCCTGAAAAGCCACATATATAAGATAGATATTGATTCCATTTTGGAGAAATAGCAAACCACAACACTCTGTGAAATTATCAGATTTGGGTTAGAAATCCTGGGGAATTTAGTGTATGATCAACATATTGCATCTTTGCAATAGCAGAGAAAAAGCATGTAGCAATCGCGGCTGAAAACATCAATGTAAATGTTATTATGCCTTCCCAGTTCTCAGTCATATTGGCTGCCGACATCGCTCAGTGTCGGTTGATTGTCAGTGGCAATCTGTTGTCTGTTGTCTATTGGCTCACCCGCATCATATGATCCCACTGCCTGCACCCACGTAAATCACCGAGTGAACTGTTGTGTGAAATCATTCCTACGCCCTTTGGTACATTTGCAGTGTGACAGCTCACCCCCGAAATAGACCACATTTGCACTTCCGACAATCCATCCTGGAACCTGAGGCTCCCGGGAAGCTCAGGACTCACATCTTATTGTTTCCCATTCACCGGCGAGTTTGCGTGGGCTTTGCTCCCTCACAGGCACACCGCCTGCACCTTTATTTGCTGAGGCTCTCTTTGCGTTTGTGCGACGTCTCTTCACAAGACTCCATGATGAACGTTCTGCAGCCACGCAAACTGCCTTGCCAGTTTTACTTCCCCAAATCTGATAAAGTGCTTGGCAGTGCATTTCAGTCTTTGTGTTTGGATAATTTATGTGGTGAACATATAACAAAATCAGAGTTGGAAGGATATTGAGACATCCCAAATCTCAATGTGAACATTTGGCTTCAAAGATTTCTTATTCTCTCAATATGCAGTAATATTTTCACATGCTGATAGTGAGGTTGGAAGCCAGTCGAACATTTTCTGGAGGACAATCGGGAGCTCTCCTTGATGAGTAATCTGAGATGTGTGCAAAAATAGAGATATAAGAATGTTAAACCAGAGGGGTTTATAATCACAAAATAGCTACGTATAATTATATGCATTTATAATTGTTATATATACTTATGTGTTTATAATGATAATAATTGTAATTATAAACAAATAGATAAAGGATAGATATGAAAATAACCTCAATATCTGTCCAAACATGACTCTGCCATAATTATTAAAATTTTTTGAGATTATGTTTATAATTTTAGAGTACCTTAGCAAGCAAGACATAAAACCCAGAGAACATGAATGATTTTTATTGCCTGCAAATTTGCAAAGAAACACAAAGTCAAATGCTTGCAACACATATTTTGAAAAAAGTACGCAAAGAGCTCTTATGATTTAATTTCGATTTGATCGATTTAAGAAGGAAGAGGAAGAAAAGAAGAGAATGCTACTAGAAGAACAGGCAAGGAGCATAGATAATTCATAGAAACCCAATGGCTGATAAACAAAAGAAAAGATGCCTGGCCTTACCAATAATCAATGAAAAGCAAACGAATGCCACAATTAGATATTTTTCAGCAATTACACTGGGAAGAAGACCAATAATATTCACTCGTGGCAAAGGAGTGAGGAAACTGGTAGCGAGAGCATAAATTGGTATAATGCTTTTAGAGAACATCTGGAAACACCTAAAATAATGCATATGTTATAATCACATAATACAATAATTGCTTGCATTTCATGATTGCTTGGTATGCACCCGGGCTAAGTGCTTGCACAGTGGCAAGTATTAACCATTTACTCCTCACAACTGCTCTGTGAGCAGTCCTGCGCACTCGCAATTCCGGAAGGCACAGTTCACCTAGACTTCCTTGTGAACAGTTACCTCCTAGAGCTGTGTCAGGCAGTCTCCCTGACTGTGAGGTCGTACTTGAATTATCCCCATTTTACACATGAGAAAACTAAGCCCTGGAGAGGTTATGTAACTTTCCTATGGCCATGGTAATGGTGTGATAGTAAACCAGCAATTGAGAGAGAGAGAGAGAGAGAAAGGAAGGAAGGAAAGAAGGAAGGAAAGGAAAGGAAAGGAAAGGAAAGGAAAGGAAAGGAAAGGAAAGGAAGGGAGGGAAGACTAGGAAGGGAGGAAGGGGGGAGGGAGGGAGGAAGGAAGGAAGGAAAGAGAATACAATAGAACAAAGAAAAAGTCCTGATCTGTAGTGTTTGCCAATTTCTGTGGTGTAAATACTTCCACTGTGGCCAATAATAACCTATGGACATAAGGTCACTGAACTTGGAGTTGAGAAGGCTCTCCTGTGCCAGCCTCAGCATATCCCAGTTTGTTAAGTGTTCCCATCAAGATATAAATTCAGGCAGTTTGCCTTCCAAAGCAGACGTCCATAGTTCAAAATTCTATTTCTAGGATGACACAAAATATACAAAATACATGTGGCCATAGTTATATGTGGAAGAATGTAATGGAGAAAACCTGAAAACAATGTAAAAGTTTATTTATTAATTTATCAGTTATTTCCTGAGAGCCAGTGTATCAGTCACTACACTGGGGCCAGGGATACAGTAGAGACAAAACTGACATGGTTCTGCAGAACTTACAGTCCAAGGGAAAGACCAGACACAAGGACTCACTCAAATTATAATTCATCTAATCAAAGAATGTTATATAAATGGAGAAAAATAAAGAGGTGTGTGTGTGTGTGTGTGTACATTATATGCATATATATAAAAAGACACAAAGTTTAAAACCTTTAGCAGAAATTGCCTCATGTATCAATGTTGATGGGAATTTTTGCTTTTATTGCATTATTTTGTCATTTCAGTGGAAATTCAAAACTAAGCAAGTTTAAATGTATGAGCTCTGATTGCTATCTTAATATATATTGGTCTGACCAGTAAAAAAAAAAAAAAAATTCCCTCATGTAATGTTTTCTTCTTTTTTTCTAAACTATAGATATGTATTACTTTTATAATTAAACATAAAAAATTAAATAACATCATTGCTGTGCAAAGATGTGTGAGGCTATGGTTTGAAAGAAAGTAGGTTACAAAACGGTACGCATAAGTTTTGCATAAGAAAAATGCCTACACAGATGCATGCTGAATTGTTAGCAGTGGTTAATTAAGTAATGCTTTATCTTCTTCTTTTTGCCTCTTTTTACATAACAGTTTTCCTACTATGAACATATGTAGCTTTTGCAATGAGAAAAATAAACAACATAAATTATTTTTAATAAATAAAAGGACTAGAAGAAAAAATCAAGCAATGACATCTCTCTCTTTTTTTTTTTTGCCAAATGAACAAGCTCAGAGCTGATTTTCTGCAGAAAATCCACCAGAAAGAGTGAGCCGGTGGGGTGCCTGTTGTCCCTAAAGGATAAATGTGGCCTTTCAAGTTTGGAGGTACCATCACGATGGGCAGAATGTCTCACCTTTCATCTGGGTGTTTGCCTTCACAGAAAAACAGCAATTCCATGTTGAGCTGGTCCAACCCAAGGGGAAAAAAAAAAAAGAGAGCTGCCCAATAAACTCCAAATGTGAAATCACCTCCCCCACTGGAAATCATGGTCAGGTTCAAATGAATTCACACATTTTACACATATTCCTCTGCTTCCACTTATCATGCCAAAGGTCAACCTACGGTTTACATTCATACCAATATGACGTGTCCAGACCATTGTAATTCTTAGAAAAATACAATGCACAACTGCACACCAGAAAAACAACCACCCAGCAAGGGGAAAAATTTCAATAGCATTAGGATTGCTCAACAAACCAACAAAAGCCAGGAAATTCAAAGTTAAGTTTTACACTCCCTTCTTAACTCCACACTATTGTGAAAGAGAAATAAAAGGCACAATGGCGTGTGTTAGGGGTGCAATGTCAGCAGTAACAGCACTTCCAGGCTTTTATTGACTGTGTCATAACCTTAACATTCTATAAACAGGGGATTTGGCTTAACACCTGGGTCCTTTAAAAGAGAAATATCTCCTGGAAGCCTAGACTAGGGAAACCCAAAGAGGTTTCCTCGTCTCTTAGGTATACACAGTAAATCATTATGGAAAGAGGAAACAGATAAACTTGTAGTTAAGATTACAGCTCTTCTGGCCTCTCGGGAAAATAAATAATTACAACAAAGAACCCTATTTACTTATGAGACCAGAAAAGACTCCTGAGTAATCTGGTCTACCAGCTAATTATTAGAAGCATTCTCATGCAAAGCTTTGCAATTAGGGAATAGAAGTATTCCTCAGTGGTACTTTAAAGTGCTAATAGTTTAATGTTTCTTTTCTTACCATTTGCCAAATACAGCAAGCTCCTTTTGGAGTGTTCAATGCCTGAATAAATTGAAACTCTAGCCAATTCAAGGACAACAGAAACATTCTTCGAGATTTAAAAATAAGCATAATTTCATTATCAGGCATGAAATCTGGACTTTTTTTTTTAACCTGGCAGGAAAAGTTTATTGAGGAAGTTAAATGAGTCCCAAGAAAGTGCATTTTCATGAATTGATTTCAGTGAGATTGTGAAGGAGGAGAGATACTTCACAGACGCTGGGCACCAGAAGCTCCTTTCCTATGGAGAAGCCCTGAACCATGGGATGGGCTTCTTGAAAACCCTTCAGGCTATGCCCCACCCACAATGAAGGAAAGCCACTTCTGCTTAAGGGTCATGATGAAAGACTGGGACTCTTTAGCGTCCTTTAAGGTTTGGCCCCTATATCTAATGTCAAACGAAGGAATGATTTGGGATCAAGGCTCTTCTCCCTGGTAACATACAGAGATCCCGGCAACAGAGAACAAACTTCAAATGAGTGAACTGTTTTCCTCTTTGGAATCTTCACTTTAGCAAATGGCAATGGTCAGAATTGCTCTTAAGTAACTAGGTAATAAGCTGCCTTAAGGCAAGTTCTTGCCATGATTGTTGGCTATCAAAAGAGAAGTAATGAACAAAATAGCCATTACCAATAATTAAGGTCCCTTTAACATGTTAAAGGAATTTTCTTCCATTTTACGGTTACTTTTTTTTAAAAAATCAGCGAATAAATATGGAATTGTATCAAATCCTTTTGGGGCATCTTTCAAAAGATCATGTGTTTTTTCCCATCTTACAATATATTAATATGATGAATAACGTAAAAGCTTTCAAAATGTTAAACTATCTATGCATTTTTGGAGTAAACAGATCCATTCACATGCAGATGGCCGAAAGTCAGTCACATGACCATATATAACTGAAAGAGAGGGGAAAGTAGACAGTGTGTGCCCAAAAAGAAAGGGAAGTGGGTTTGGTGAATAGCAACACCAGCCATGCCATCTCTGGACCTAGAAGAATACCAGGTGCTACAAGGAGGGGTTCCTGAGGCAAAGGGCAAATCCTTCCCTGTCTTCTCCATCACATCCCCAGCTCAAAACAGTCAAGAAATAGGGATAATCTGGAGTGAGTGGGGCTAGTCAAACTTTCTCACCAAATAAGAGTAAGATCATTCTTGGGCTCCCATCTCAAAACTCTGTACTCCTATCAAGAAAGCAGGTCTATACTTTTCACTCCTCTGGCTGGGTGTATATATATAAAGACTTACAGGTACCATTATTGTTAGTTTCGTAACTGTAAAATGATACACATTTTCACATTTTTATGCTGTCTGATAAATCAAATGTGCAACTAGTACAGCAACCAAAGTATACATTTTACTTTTAAAATTAGAAAGAAAAGGTAAAGCCACCAGACTTTTAGCTAAAAAAGTGAATAATCTGTTTTGTAGACATTTTTAAATCGCTATTATGAACTCAATGGATATTGTATTCAAAGGTAAATTCCATCTACACATGAGTGTGGTGAGTAGACTCGAGTCCCTCTGCTCTGCCCAGGAATCGTTTGTGTGTTTGGCTTCTTTAGGCTACAGAGGGCACTCAGCAAAGGGAGAATTCTGTCAACATAGAATGGGAATGTACCTTGCCTTTCAGGCATCAGCCTTAATTTGTTGGATCAACTAGATCTTACAGAGACATGACAATGTCTAAGTGACATTGTACAAGGTTAGACCAAAGCCATTGATTGTTACAGCCCCTAATTCATTGATACACACCTCCAGCCAATTTATTTAGACCAAATCCTATGACTATTATATGTCCCAGGATTGCAAAAAAGTCATCTTACATTTTAGCATGAAATATTTTTAAAAGAATTTGCATTTTCTAGAAGGTTGAAGGAAAGAAGCATTCAAAAGTAAATATATATATATATATATATATATATATATATATATATATATATATATAAATGACAGTTGAATCTCAAAGATGATTCTAAACCAAACATTTTAGAGCACTTCTCTTTCTTTGCCACTGACTCCCTCTCAAACTCTTCTTTCTTCTCAAGGTCCACAAAAATCACCAAACTCTCCAGGTTAGCCATCAAATCAAAACCACAGTGAGATACTGCTTCATACCCACTAGGATGGCTCCAAGCAAAACAGATAAATAATAATACATGTTGGTTAGGATGTGGAAAAGTTAGAACCCTCACACATTGCTGGTGGGAATGTAAAATGGTGCAGCCACTTGGGAAAACAATCTGGCAGTTTCTCCAAAGATTAAATATGTGACTCAGCAGTTCTCTTCCTAGGTAAGAAATAGGAATGAAAGTGTATTTCCATGCAAAAATTTGTTCACGAATGTTTACAGCAGCATTATTCATAATAGCCAAAAAGTGGAAGCAATCCAAATGTTTCTTAACTGATGGATGGATCTGTTTATCAACTGATGAATAAATAAAAAGTGGTACTATGGAATATTATTCAGTAATAAAAAGAAACGAAGTACTGGAGCACACCACAACATTGATGAACCTTGAAAACATACAAGTGAAAGAAGCTAGTTGCAAAAGATCCCATATTGTGCAATTCCACTTAAATAAAATGTCCAGAATAGGCAAATCCATAGAGAAAGAAGGTAGATTAGTGGTTGTCTAGCGCAGAGGGGCTTGGAGAGGAATGAGGAATGACTGCCAATGGCTCTTGGATTTCTGGTTGGGGTGGTGAACATGCTCTGAAATCAATGATGGTGATGGTTTCACAATTCTGTGAATATACTGAAAGCTACTGAATTGTACACTTTAAGTGGGTGAATTATATGGTATGTGAGTTCTATCTCAATAAAGCTGTGTATTTTTTAAAACCCTACAGAGCCAATTATAAAACCTGGCACTTAGTGAGTGCTTAATAAGTATTTGTTGAAAGAAAGAAAAGAAAAGAAAGAAAGAAAAAGAAAGAAAGAAAGAAAGAAAGAAAGAAAGAAAGAAAGAAAGAAAGAAAGAAAGAAAGAAAGAAAGAAAGAGAAAGAAAGAAAGAAAGAAAGAAAGAGGGGCGCCTGGGTGGCTCAGTTGGTTAAGCGACTGCCTTCGGCTCAGGTCATGATCCTGGAGTCCCGGGATCGAGTTTCGCATCGGGATCCCTGCTCAGCAGGGAGTCTGCTTCTCCCTCTGACCCTCTTCCCTCTCATGCTCTCTCTCTCAAATAAATAAATAAAATCTTTAAAAAAATAAAAAGAAAGAAAGAAAGAAGAGAAAGAAAGGGAGGAAGGAAGAGGGGGGTGTTTTCATTTGTAGATCAAATTAATACCATGGAATGAGTAAGCAGAGTTCAGAGAGGGAATGTAGGTTTTGCCTCAATATGTCATTCCTTGGGAGGTCTTCACTGAAAGCTCAAAATATGCCCTTGGTCCAGTCTCCTCCTTTGCCCTTCCCCCTTTGCCCCATTCATTTCACATGACTGCCTATTCTCTGTGAGGGTAGAGGCCATAGCTGCATCCCCAAAACACCCCAGCGCAGTTCTTGGTGCTCATTGAACACTTATGAACTTAGTGCCTATACGTGAAATCAATCAATATCTATTTACATCTACTTTATTTATTAAACATCTACTTTTTGTCAGACAATATGGTGGATGCTGCAGGGACTATAAAAAAGTTAACAGGCTTCTGAATTGCTTGACTTGTTATTACAAGCACATATTACTTTGGTACTGCAGAAATAAAATAATGTAAAAAAAAGTTTTTAAAGCGTTCTAAATCCTGGTTTCTTTTGAATGCTTGAAAGAAAAAAAAACTGACAACTCCGAAGGTCTGCCATTGATATCTGATAACCACAGATATGAACATAATAATTTGGGTACAAGCCATGATACGCTAAGTGGAAAAATGGAGTGTATTAAATATGACTGCTCTTCCCAGTCTGATCCTTTGCTCGGCCACGTTATTAGTTGTGTGACTTCAGATAGGCTGCTGGGCTACTTGGAGCCTCGGTTTTCTCATCTGTAACTGGGGGATTTTGACACTATTACCTACATGATGGGGCTGTTGTGATGATAACCCAGGTAAATATTCTGCAAATTATCAGTAACAATATTAGCAGTGGCACAGGGGAACAGGTGGTCTCTACAGAGACCCAGGAAAGAGGTTGCCCTGGGCTTAGGGCTTCAGGGAGGGGGAGGTTTGGTTAACTCGGTGGTCTCTGGAGTCAGACCATCCGGGGTTCTAATCCCAGGGTGACCACTTACTGGCTTGAGGAATTTGGGTGAGTTAATTCTCATTCAAATAATTTTATTTTACTGTTAAATGGGGGAAATTAAAAGCACCTACTTTGTGGAGTTGTGACAAGAAATCAACGAGAAATTGGTATGTTCTAATGTGTTCAGCAGGTAGTAAGTTTTCCATCAATGGCAACTATTACTCAATCCTGGTTCTTAAGAGGGAGCTGTGCCAAGCACATTTCAAAAGGGTAAAGAGATAAAGTGCCAAACAACATTCTAACCATAGAGAGGCACACATGTTACAGTACCCTGCAAAAAAAGATTATTAACCTAATAATAGTTTATTGTGATTATATTCCATAATTATCTTCTAAAAGATATCACAGGGACTGACTCCAAAGTTTTCCTTTCTCTAGCTGATTTGGAATGCCTTATAGAGAGCATTATAAAGCTCTCTAGCAATTCAGCAGTCCAGTGTTTCCCTGCAATGGGCTAGCACAAACCCCACTGTGAAGCTGACCATCATTAAACACATTGTAGTCAAAGTTGGGGGCAGTATTCCGATGTGTTTGGATCCAACAGGACAATAAAGACACGTGTTAGATTCCAGGAGGAGAGGAAACCAACAGGTTTCATGCATCGAGAACCTAACTTTGGCCTCATCTTAGCTGGAGGGTTTGGATCACCCTTTCCCCACCTGTCTGCTTTCCCATTATGTATTCCCATAATAGCTAAATTAGGAATTCTTCACCTATTTCCATGGGTCTCAGACTTCAGTGTGCATTGGAATGACCCAGAGGGCTTGTGGAAACACAGATTGCTGGGCCTCACGCCCAAATTTCTTATTCAGTAGGTCCAGCATGAGGCCCTGGAATTCACGATTCCGTCAGTTTCCCAGGTAAGGTGACACTGCTGGTGAGGGGAACACACTTAGAGAACCAGTTACCTAGCCTAACAAACAGCTACTTGGAAAATATACTTTTTTCAGGGCTGCCTTGCTCTTTAAAAGAACTCTGACAGCAGTCGAGCCTTCCGGATAAAGTCCAATGCACACAGCTTGGGAAGTTTCTAGAGGGTGGACCTTCTGAGAGGCACCGAGTCAGGAGCTGATCAGTTGCAGCTGCTCTGGTGAAATGTCCTATAATCAGCGGCTGCTTGTCTCCGCAGACCTCCCTTAGCACAAAGGGTTCCCAGCCCAGCTGCCTGCTCCCAGCTTCCTGGAGCAGATCTGCAGCTGGCCCCACTTCCCTCTGCACAGGGGACCTGCGGGTGTGGTGAGGACCTGAGCGGGGCCTCCCCGGGGGGACTTCCTCCCTACTTCCTCCCGCCTCCTGACATCAGCGCTTCTCACCAGGGAAACCAGACTGCACTGTCTTGAGGGCAAGTGCCGGAGGTTTATTGTCACGGCAACTGATCCTCTATCCTCAGAAGGGTAGAAGACCCCTGGGGTGTGATTTGATGGGCTCTCCCTAAAGCATCTCCCTAAATGACTATGTCACCACTAGGAACTCTTTCTTTTGAATTATGCACTTTTCCACCCATGAGTCCCAGCCTATAAGGCAAACGGTTCTCCTGAAGGAAGACTGTGAATTCCTTATCAAATGGAGCCTGGGACCAGCCTCGGAGGAGAGATCGCCAGATCTCACCCACGAAGGGATGCTGACAAGAGCAACTTTGCCTCCCATACTATTGTAGCGAAGTCCTGCTGAGAGGGGCTTGCTGAGGGTGGGGAGGGAAGTGACTGGGGCCACAACAGAGGTTAGAACCAGTAGCTTTCCCTACACATGGTGATGTTTTTAAAATCTCATGCTCAAAAGCTGAAGACTAAAGATGGTCACAAAACACCTCACCAGTCTGCCCGTCATGAAACTACAAAGAAATGAAGAAATGTCCTTTGAGATCGGACTCCTACTTTACAGCACATTTTGTTGATGTTTCAGGACAAATTCACCTTCACGGTTCATATTTTATTTTATATTTTATTTTGCGATCATCTATTTTAACATCTTGAGTGGGGTTTCACATAAAAGACCTAGAGCCAGGATGTTTGGGAAATTAACAGATGATATTTAGCAAACACTTTGACGGGTCATAAAGAAACATCTGCAGCGAGTCTGAGACTGGGAGTAGTGTGTTGGGGGAAGGAGGCCCCTCTCCAGCAGCTGCACTGGGTTACAAGGTTGAGCTGAGCTAAGGGTTCTCTGAGCGGAGCTAAGGGTCCCGAGCGGATGGCCGTGCGATTCAACGAGTCCCCAGCAGGGGGCACCCTGTTGCAGTAAACTCTCTCCTTTTTATAGTTTTGCTCGGGTCTGCAGACCTTACACATAATTGGCGTTTTGATTTCTCTAACCCTCTGCTTCAGCCTTCAAAGCAAACACTCCTTTCTAGGAAGCTTTCCTCCCACATCGTATGAAAATGGACATTTTGATGGGAGGTGGCTCTTGTGGAGAGAATTAAAAGCAAAATCTGAAGAAGGAAGACAAGTCGATGAAATTAAATAGATTAGAAGGTTGAATACATACCCACACAAGTTTAAAGCTGGTCCTGCCTGCCTTTCATGACTGACCCAAACAGCACAAGGAATTCCTAGATGGTCTCATAAAAATCTGAGTCAGTGGTGCACATCAATATAAAAGGGCCTCCTGGTATTTCATTTCTCAAGGGTCAACTGTATTATTCGACAGCCTCTGTCTGTGCAGAAAACACCCCATGTTCTTCTGGCAGTGCATAAACAATCACAATAAATAATCCACTCATTAGCCAAAACAATCAGCGCTGTTTTAGACAATCCTAAAACGTCTTGGAAGCAAATAATTCAGAAGTAGACCACGGTCTTCTCTCAAAACCAGGCTCCAGTGTTGCCAGCTATTACTATTTAAGCATTTTAAATGAACTTTTTGTCCTTTGAATAAATAATAATTTATCTGTTTTGAATATGTAAATGACTAATTTTGAATAAAATTAGGCAATTTAATTCATTACACTCACACTTCACAGCTCTGTAGACACATTCGGGCAAAATTCTCATTTTAAACTTGTGGATTTTATAATGTAATAGATATTTTTTTTTCATTTTTCTTTTAAATCTTTTCTTCCTGGAGATTTTGCCGAGGAAGGTGTCCTGACTCACCCTGGCTCTTTTCTCAGTTACATTTTAAAAGCCAATTCATTCTAGAAATGCTAACTCATTTGAGCCTCTTGAGGTAGCTGTCACAGAGGGGTAAACTGAGGCACGGAGAAATTCATGACTTGCTAGAATAAACAGAAGTGGCAAGTAGCCCAGGCAGGATGTGAACCCAAGAGGTCTGCAGCCAAAGACTTAGCTATCACACTTTGTTATCTCTCAACAATGAAGAATCCTCAGTTGTATACACATTCAGCTAGTAAATGGCTCTTTTAATTTAAGTGTGAAAACCTAGGTAAGGTATCTAGTCCAATCCCTGGCTCACAGTAGATGCTTGACAAAAATTGGGGGTACGGGAGGAGGGCAGATGTGTGGATGTATGTTGGCCCTCTGTACTCATGTAGTGAAGCGGTTGATAGCACTGGCTTAAACAGAACTAGGGTGTTTCCAGCTCTTTCCATCACTATCTGTGTGGCCTTTTCCAACCAGCTTTGTCACACTAAGTTCAGTCTCCCCATCTGGGGATGTTACTAGAGTCTGCCTCACAGAGCTGAGGTCAAGGTGAAGGAAATCATGCATGTGTGGACTTAGCCCAGAGCCTGGCACAGGATAACAGGTTGCAGTTCTTTCCATTTTCCTTAGACTCGGTTTCACGTAAGGATTTAATCAGTGTTTAGTATCCTATAAGGTAAATATTTACTGAAATTTTCCCTCAAATAAGGCCATTCAAGAAGCAAGTTCAAGCCTTTCTAGAGAGATATGGAAGTATTTGCTAATCAATATTGATCAAGGGTTTTGAAAGGAAAAAAGATGAAGAGCACTATTAGAAAGTCAGTTATGGACTGAAATTTGGCCAGGTTTACAGAGCTTCAAGCCCAATACTTCTCCTCGGTAGCCAGTACTTTATGCAAGAGAAAGCTGGAAACCCTGCCCTTGACAGAGGGCAAGGAAGGATAAAGAAATGAGAGAGGAGGGGCACCTGGGTGGCTCAGTCAGTTAAGTGTCTGCCTTCCCCTCAGGTCATGGTCCCAGGGTCCTGGGATCGAGCCCCGTATTGGGCTCCCTGCTCAGTGGGAAGCCTGCTTCTCCCTCTCCCTCTCCCTCTGCCGCTCCCCCTGCTTGTCCGCGCTCTCTCTCTCTCTGTGTCAAATAAATAAAGAAAAAGTAAAATCTTGAAAAAAAAAGAAATGAGAGAGGAGAAGCTCGGACAGGCCGCAGAGCTGGGTAGGCCTTCCCTGCTCCTTCCCTCTCCTTGCTCCGTCTCAGGCTATAACTGCTCCTCATTTTGTCCCACTCCCCCTGGCTAGACTCTCCCTCACCAGACCTCCTCCTGGAGCAGCTGTTGGGTGGTGAAAGGGCATCACGAGCTGCCTTTGCTGCCTAGAGGCTGTGACAGGGGCCAGGTGGCCTCAGCGAGTGACCAGGGGAGTTCAAGGCCTGTGGTGAAGGGAAAGTCATTTTCCTCGAACCTCCATGGATGTGTAAGGGCCACGGGCATCTTTGCTGAATGGTTGTCTTTGCTATAAGGAAAGGGAAACAATATTCAATCCTCAAAGTTGTATTTTAGACCATTGCAGGAACCATGATGGACGACTCAACATCAGTCTAGGGTAGTACTTTCACAGTGGTCACATGCCTTGCTGGGAAGCAGCATGTGCACAATGTCTTCCTGGGGTTCTCATGGACCCATAGGCAATTTTTAAGATGGCATTTTAACGTCGCTATTCTCTGTGCCATTCTTTATGACTTCCTTCTCCCCCATACAGGACTTGTCACTGATGAGGATCACATAATTCTAAAATACATGAAGGACAGGAAGGACTACCAGAGACCCTGGTGCTGGTGGGAGTTAGAAATAGTGAAAAACACTATTGTGATACGTGTCCCTACATTTGTATGTCCCAGGGGCCCCCCAAAGGACAGATGGGGAATTTTTATCAAAAATGGGAAGAACTATGGGGCGCCTGGGTGGTTCAGTCGGTTAAGCATCTGCCTTTGGCTCAGGTCATGATCCTGGGGTCCTGCAATCGAGCCCACGTTGGGCTTGAGCCCCACATTGGGCTCCTGCTTCTCCCTCTGCCCCTCCCCCTGCTTGTACCCCCCACCTCTCTCAAATAAATAAATAAAATCTTTTTTTTAAAATGGTAAGAAATAAATCCCAAAGATTTTTCACTCTACAATTCATTTGTTCTTCACATTTTTTTTTTTTTTGAGCTCCCATTATGTGCCCAGCACTTGGCCAGGAGCTACAAAGAGGCATGAGGCACAGTTTCTGCCTTCAGTGAACCTGTGGTCTGGTGGGAGGGAAGGTGAAGGAGACCAGCCTTCCACAGTGTGAAGAGCACAATAACAGAAGCACATCAAGGTGCTATGCACACCACGGTGGGGCTCGGAGAGGGGCAACTAAGCTAGCTGAAGGTGCCCACAGAGAAAGCTCTGTAAGGCACGTGACCCTCAGCAAACCCAGCGGACCTAGAGTAGGAAAGGGAGGGGACGGTTCTAGATAAGCATCAGGAACTCACTGAAGCATAAAAGCACTCAGGGCCATTGGAAACTGCAAGGAGTGAAGTTCCTTTGTAGACAGACCATGACGGATGCCTCTAGAAAGGTTGGCAAGGCCAGATGGGCCATGCTAAAGAACGAGTGTTTTTTAGCCTCCAGGCAGAGGGAAACGACTAAGGTGTAAATCTGAGAGTGATATAATCAGACTTGAATCTTGGAAAAATCACTGCAGTAGAGGTCTAGAAGTTCATTTTCAAGGGTGGGTCTGAGATAGGAAACCTGTTCCCTGGGCTCTCCCTACAAATCCTTTCCAGAAGTGAGTCCCCACTGTATATGAAGCAGGAGTCCCGACAGTCCAAACCAGAAGAAGCCCGTGCCTACAACCCTGACCCCTCTTACCTGGAGGCGATTAAGCAGGGCCACAAATTCTTTGTGCTCCTCCCATTAAGAAGGAAAGTCTTTTCCCCACCCTTGAATCAGGGCCAGACTTGTGATTCCCTTTGACCAAAAGAATACGGCAGAAGTGGCATAGTGAGACTTCCAAGCCCAGGCCTCAAGAAATCTTACAGCTTTCACTTTCACCTGCTTGGATAACCACTATCACCTCATAAGAAAGCCCAGAACAGCCTCCTTGAGGACGACAGATCCAGTGGAGAGGAGCCCAAACGTCAAGCCGTTCAACAATTCACTCACGTATGAATGAGGCCATCCTCAACCAGCCAGCCTCCCACCAACCCACCAGCCTGTGGCAGCCACAGAGGTGGTCTCAGGTAAGACAAGCAAGGGAACCATCCAGGTGAAGGCAGCACCAATTACAAAATCAAGGGCGAATTCATGGCTATTGTTGTTCATCACTGTGAGGGCAGTGAGTTACACAGCAATAGGTCACCAGGCCCCCTCTGTTCTGCAATGCCTGGACACTGGCACGGCACCCAGAAGCTGTCCAGAGCTTCACCGGAATGAATCCTGTCTGGGGGGAAATACACTCCCCATACCTTGTGGAGAACGGGCTTCTGCTAGCATTGTCTTGGTACCCTCCCCTCCAGAGGGCCAATTAGGGTGACTGATTTTCTCTAACTTATATCTAACTATAAATGCACTGCCCTGATTGATGAGACATCGATATTAATTAATAATTCATAGTAGGGTCAGACTTTTTCACATGTAATCACTTTAAATCTCAAGAAATGCTCCTGTTAGATAGCTGGGAAAGCAGCGTTTCCTTTAAATCCTTACCTTAAAAAAAAAAAAGTTACCTTTAGTCCCTCAGAGTTTTGGGCAAGTGTGTGGAAAAAGCCTATGTTGGCTAGAAATGCCATTTTTCTCCTCAGGGCAGGATGCCCCCTCCTGCAGAAACTAGCTTTCATGTGAACAGTGGGGACAGACAAGAAGACTAAATGACTGGGTAGTCACAGCCCCTCTGGTCCCATATGGTGGGGCGTGGGGGAGGGGCACTGAACTAGGCACTTGAAACCAAGCTGATGTTATGAAATTCGCGGCATCTAAATTCCTGCATGCACATCAAAAGGGAAAGAGCCTTGTTGCCACACACTTGAACTCATTTTGAACTTGCAGGAATTCTCTGTAGCATACTACCATGCCTCATCTTTGTTCCATAAATCTAAAGTTAAGTTTCTATCTCTCTGCTGTCACCACATCATACCAAAACAGCTAGACAGATTTTTTTTTTTTTTTACCAAATTTAGAGGATATGTTTGGGATGTCCTGACTTGAAAAAAATAAGCCCTGGGATTTGCAAGCATGAAAATCACTCCGGGAGGCCCCAAGGGCAGGTAGAAATGAGACATGAAAGACACTCGCAGCTACCAGTCAGAGACACGGCAAAGCGTTACACCGCTAGGCCCAGAGAAAACGAAACTGGGCTTCAAACGTGTGCCCAAACTCAGCCCATGAAGGGCTCTCGTGGCACGCATCCATTCTCACTGGAGCTGTTTCTCATGAAGCCACATTTGTAATGTGCTCCAGCATGAGCAGCAGCAGGGATTTCTTTATTTAGCAAGGGTTAAGGATCGTTCCCAGCAATGCAGGGGGAGGCCCATGAGGATCATAAATAGCTATGGGCGGTGCCCTTTGGAGATGCACCCTTTGGAAACAAAGACGTATTTGAAGCTGAGTTTAAACCTGACTAAGAGATGCCCTCTTACGTTCTTTCTGGTAAGACTTCTCCTCCCAAGGAGGGGAGTTCAGAGCTCACCCTGTGAATAAGCGCAAGTGATCCAGTAGAAACAGTTCTTTTTTTTTTTTAAGACCTATTCATTTATTTATGACAGAGACAGAGAGAGAGAGAGAGAGAGAGAGTTGTGGGGGGTGAGCAGAGGGAGAGGGACTCCTAGGCAGACCCCATGCTGAGCACGGAGCCCTACGCAGGCCTCGATCTCATAACCCTGAGATCACAACCTGAGCTGAAACCAAGAGTCCGATGCTCAACTGACTGAGCCACTCAGCTGCCCTGAAACAGTTCTAGTAGAGTTTGGAATACCTGCTGTGAGCCTTCGAAAACCACTTGCATGTCTGCATTGTGGTATGAAGTAAAGTTGTCTGTGTGTTTCCATATATGTTTGCAGAGGCATTTAATAAACAGTAGTTGGATGAGTGAATGAATGAATGAATGAATGTTGTCTGAGGAGCTGTGAAAAGTGGACGAGTGAAACGAAGCATCTAACAGAACCCTTCACAGAAAGCCAAACCTTGTTAGCTAGGCTTAAAACTGAATGGCATTGTCAGTTCTTTTTCTTTTTTTTTTTTTAAGATTTTTTTAATTTATTTGCGAGAGAGAGAATGAAAGACAGAGACCATGAGGGGGAGGAGGGTCAGAGGGAGAAGCAGACTCCCCGCCGAGCAGGGAGCCTGATGTGGGACTCGATCCTGGGACTCCAGGACCATGACCAGAGCCGAAGGCAGTCGCTTAACCAACTGAGCCACCCAGGCGCCCCTGTCAGTTCTTTTTCTTAATAGAGTGTTGAGATTTTTCAAACTATATTTGAAGGATCTAAAATATAAAACTGTGGCTTTAAAAGGCCAGGACTACAGTGTTTCCATAATACTTTCCATAAGAACAGTTTACCTCATGGTTAAAATTGGCACTGCCACTGTTCCTGCAAAGAATTGACAAACCAGTTCAATACACCTCATTTAGAGCCCTTATGGGGCATTTCATCAAAGATCTGGTTATGAATGTCTCCAAAGAAAGGATCAATGAGGTTTTTATTAGGGTTGGGAGGGATTTCTTTGAGGGGGGGGAAATCTCTATAAAATGAAGGCAACTGGACTAAAGCATGACCCAGACAAAGGACATATTCCATTTTATTCTATTGACGGTAAATATAATTTTTATGTTTACAATAGCATATTCCCACGTATATTATCCATGTAATTGTTTATGTTTCAAAATTCACTCGATGGCAGTTTTACAAACGGCATAGATAGACGATTCTCAGGAGTTAGTGCTTGGAGACTGCCTTAAAGAGAAAACTGCCTTATAATTAGCCCGTTTGGTACATTAGCAATAGAGCACCCCTTGGAGGGTAAAAACAAGCCTGCAGCTCATCAAACCCCTGTCTCTCCGAAGAGTGTTAGAGGGAGGTTCTGGGGGCTCCTACGTTGCTACAGATGGATCAAGGTTCCCCTGCACTGTGGTCTTAATTAAAGATCCTGTGAAACATGGTATATTTAATCATTTCTTCATGTATCTTCTTTACACAAAATGAATTAATTTAGCCTTAGTGTGGTTCTATTTAGTTCCAGATAGTTTTATAATTTGATAAGAAAAAACGTTTCTAACTGGCTTTTTAATATTTTTCTTCAGTTTGTACCTGCCAAGCCAGTAATTTGAAGGAAGCTGAATAAAATCTCCAAAAGTGTTCTGTTTTATTCTATCTCCCTAGTTTTGTTCAGCCTTATTAGTACACCCTTACACTTTTTGTCCTTTATACAAATCTCAGAAACATGTAACAAAAGCACGTCAGAAAAGCAAACACTGCTTTCCTGTAGGTATCCGTCAACGTTCTTTGGATGCAAGGCAAAGAACCAGACTCTGGCTAATCGAAGTCAAGAAACAGGTGGCGGGAAGGGTACTGGCACAACTTCGGTTGAGGAAGAGCTGAATAGTGGGTCTCAGGCTGGGCCAGTGGGGTCCCCATCAGAGCCCCCGGCTGGGCTCCACGGACCCTCCGTCTCTCAGGATAGGGAATGTGATTGGCCCAGCTGGATCTAGACTGCCTCCCCTGCGCCAATCAGATGCGCTCAGGGGCTTTGGAGGAAAGCACAGACAGGTGGCTCAGCAGCCGCCCTTCCTTATGCTGACTGCACTCTAGGCTTGTATGTGGTAAGTACCTCCTAAGTGGCTTTGGTTGTGTTTTATATGGCAATGGTGAGTGCTTGTACTTTTTTAGAAGAGACTCCACAACAACAACAACACCTGATGTTTCTGCAGAGTTTTACAGTTTCAAAACGCTCGGCATACATTACTATTAATCATACATTTTTATTAATTGTAAAAAGCTATCATTCACTGAACACTTACTAACTTTCTGATGGTAAATTACCACTAGCACAGTGTGCTAACACTGTGCTAGGGGAGTGCTAAGTGCTTTGCATAGATTATCTCTAATCCTCACCAGAACAAAACAAAAAACCAAAACCAGTAGGTTTGTATTATTATCAAATTTGTCAGATCATTTCTGGAATAAGACAGGATATAAATGAAGTAAAATAATAAATAAAAAACTAAAGTGATATCTCACACATGGACTTACTTGACCTTACCAAGACCCTGATGAAATCATAACTATTCACAGTACACAGACAAGGATGCCAAGGCCCACAAAGAGTTCCTGCCCCATACCTGTAAACCTATAAATGGTAGAATTCTCTCCTCCTAACTGCCTGTCCGGTGCTCTTTACCATATTAGGCCAATAGAACTTGAGTGAATCTATTGATAAGGATATTTCTAGAACTTTGCCTATTTTAGTCCAACTAGGTTTTAGTTCATAGGATCAGGAGTAACTACACAGATAAGTCCTTGCTGAGCTGGGTTTATATTTTAGTTTCTTTAACAGAGAAGACAGGGAAATGAATGAATTGCAGTATAATCTAAATTGCCATAATTAAGAGACTCAAAAGTTATGTGACTTAATTTCTCTCAATCTTAGGAGTCTGGAAGGCCAGGAAAGGCAGGGTAGTACTACTCTCCCTCACATGTGCCTTCTGGTAATCACCATTCCCAGCAAGTGAGAAAGAGGAAAGTTTGGGGCAAGCAGCTTAGGTTTTAAGATCCAGAATCTGTACCTTCTCACTTTGGCTTAGCTCCTATCGGCCCAAATTTAGCTATATGGCCGTACCTACTGCAAAGGAATATGGGAAATGTACTTTCTAACTGAGGGGACAAGCGCCCTCTTACTGAAGGTGGGGAGGGGAAGTGGAAAACAGGGGGAAATTAGCCATTTCTGACACAAGGAATATTTTTACATGTTCTTTTTTTAAGCAATCAGAATTTGAAAAAATAGCTACTCCTAATCAGGTTTTCTGGGACCTGAAGCTTATGCAATCTGGAGGAAGTGGTGTGTGGAGATCTTTTTCAAGAAAAATAATACAAAAATATTGAACTTTTGGAACTGTTACAAACAGATGATCTTAGGAACACATTGCTCGCCCCTCCAGCGGCCCTGCCTCATCCAGGATGTATACAAGTGAAAAGCCGAGAAACTTAAGCCTCATCAGCTTCAGGGTAAACCAGTGTATCCCTGTAACAGCTGGATTTCTCAAAGCCTTGTTCTTGCAAACTTACGAACACATACATGCTGTGACTTGGTATCTGAAGAAAATGGCTGAGTCAATGACAGAGACAGTCGGTGTGATTTTTTTTCTAGTAGCCAGTGGCCCAGCTGGTGGTTGAGAGGCCGTTAGTGAGCTATTCTGACCAGTTAGTCCATTGGCCATAGATAAACATGGCCAGAGCAATGACTCGTAAAAAGCAAATGGTGATGTTGGTTTTGTTTAAGCTGAACTGGAAGAGCCGGATCCCATTTCTGACCATCCCGACCAGCACTGTGGCCTCGCCAGGAGGTTGAGAAGGTATTCTCTGCCAGCCTCATGTCCCAAGTCTGTAGAATAAGGGGCAGAGCTGGATTCTGCTCAGGCCTCCTACACTGTAGGGAAGATTCTGGTGGAATCTTCGTGAAATATACTCTGACCTGCTTCACCTCATGGGCCTGAGCTCAAAGGAAAATGATCAATCATTACAATGGTCACTTAACCATTTGCCTAAAGTAAATCACAAAGCATGACACACACAGTTTTACTAAAAATATACCTTGAATGGGGAAGAGAAAGCTGGTATTGATGTCCACCCACCCTGGAATGCACGCTTCCTCCGTAGGTATTTCCAAACATGCACGGTTCTCCTCAGCACGGCTCAAATGCTCATTCATTCATTCATTCATTCATTCCAGGAACATTCATTTCCTGCTTGCTCCATGCAGGTAGGCCCAAGGATACAGAAAGGGATAAGGGGAGGGAGCACGCATGCGCACGCACACCCGCACACCCACACCCACACACGCAGTAGAGGGTGAGAAGGGCTGTGCCAGAGTTACGTGTGGAGCCCCTGGGGACACACACCTAATCCTTAACTGGGAGGGGATAGTGGTGCCACGTCAAGAGAGGATGGAGGGATGTTTAATATTGGTCAGTCACCACGGAGATGATTTTTCTCCTTGGTTCACTAGGCTGGAACAACCTCTCCCTTTCCAGAATACGGGGTACCCAGGCACTCGGCATCAGCCTCATCTTTCGCACTGTAATATACATGGTGAGGGAGGTAGGATGGACTATGAGCAGGTATGAATGTGCAAAGGACACTGATACTGATTAAGCAGCTGTTTTAAGTTAGGCAGTTTATATATTCTGTTTTATTTAAGTCATATTTTTAAAAATTTGATAAGGAAGATAATAATGATAATATCCCTATATTGCAGATAAGAAAACTGAGGCCAAAAATAAATAAATAAAGGGGCGCTTGGGTGGCTCAGTCAGTTAAGCATCTGACTTGGGCTCAGGTCATGATCTCAGGGTGATGACCTCAGGGTCATGAGATCGAGCCCCATATCAGGCTCTGCGCTCAGTGGAGAGTCTGCTTGTCCCTCTCCCTCTCCCTCTACCCCTCCCCGCCACTCATGCACTCACTCTTTCTCTCTCTCAAATAAATAAAATCTTTAAAAAAGAAATAAATAAGTAAATAAGGAAGTAAGCTTAAGGAGTTTGTCCAGGCTCACATACCAGTACTGGTGGAGTGAGTTGGGGATTTGAACCTAGTTGTCTCTGACCACAAAGCCAATATACTTCCTAGATACCAGACTTACTCATTTTTCCTATACTTCACAGTACATAAAACACTTGATTACTGTTAGTAAATAGTCTCACTGGGTCTTTCTTCTTGGGCCTTCTTTAGATTAATAACAAGGAAACCTGCCACAGCCTGGTTTCTCCTGGTATAGACATCTGTTAGTTCAAGATAAACGTGTGGAAAACTACCTTAGCAAAAGCCATTAAATAATGATTAAATGACATAAAATAATAAATAAAATAAAATGACACTTAAATAATGACATCTAAAAGAGAATTTTGGCAATTAAACACTCTAGAGTATTATGTCAATATATTGCCAATACCAAGCCTGCTGGTAAACCTGTCCTCTGCACTTCAGTTCTTAAGAAAAAAAACAAATTAAAAAAAAAAAAGGAGAAGAAGAAGAAGAAGAAGAAAAACCCAGGGCCATGATTGTTGGAAGTTTTTTTTTTTTTTTTTTTTGCCCCACATAAGCTGATTTCTGTGTTGACTGGCAGCTATGTGATTTAGTTTGGCTAGTTGCAGTCATACCAAAAGCAAATTTTCTTTTTACCAAACCCTATTATATATCTTATTACTGGGGCATGGGAAAACATTACCTAGCATTTCTTATTTAGTGTTCTTAGAAAAGAATCATCTCTCTCCCCTTCTAAGCAAAAGAAACTAGATATGTTTTTTAGTTAGTTTTAATATTCCAGCCACTAAGTTCCATGTGCTATTATGGAAATAATATATATTATTGAAAATTAAAAAAAAAAACTAGCCATAATCCACACAATATATACTGTTCTCAGCACTGATGTTAGACTAGCACAACTCTGAGCTGATTTGGGATTTTTGCATCTATGCACAAAAACCCAGCGGTTCTGCCTTCTGATGCTCTTTTGAAACTCTTCTTAGCCAACTTTGCATTGCCTATTTGAAAGAACTTAGTGTAATAGTCAGATATTTATTGAAATCCAACTCATTTTTAAAAATAAAAATCCTTTGCACTCTCTAAGATTCAAGATCCTTCAAATGATACAACAGAAAACTAATGTCGAATGATAGAAACTATTCTCAAAAAATAGTAATATCCATGCGGAGATGTGGGTCCCGGGTAGCAGGCCAGCGATAGCAGCATGAATTGAGGCAGCTGGCTGGGAAGAGAGAACAGCTAACCAGTAATAATTGGGGCAAAGAAACAGGTGGTAATTTCCTATTATTTGTTTCAATGTAAGTAGAGCCTTTTTACTACAATTCTCATATACCTTAATCCTTGCCCAGATTTCCTGAAGAATAGAATCTGCCGTTTTTGTTTTTTCCAGACAGGGACATTTTTATTTACCTTCTTTAATGAATTTGAGAATCGTAGAGTTCATGTAGCTCTGTAAACCAACTTCACAGTTGAAAACATTGAGACAGTGGGGCACCAGCATGGCTCAGTCGGTTAAGCAACTGACTCTTGGTTTTCACTCAGGTCATGATCTCAGGGTTGTGAGATCGAGCCCCGAGTGGAGTCCTGCATTGGGTTCCTAACTCAGCAGGCAATCTGCTGGAGATTTTCCCCCTCTGCCCCTTCCTCTGCTCACGCCCCCTCTCTCTCTGTCTCTTCCCCCACTCTCTCAAATAATAAACAAATCTTAAGAGAGAAAGGAAGAAAGAAAGGAAGGAAGGAAGGAAGGAAGGAAGGAAGGAAGGAAGGAAGGAAGGAAGAAAGAAAGAAAGAAAGAAAGAAAGAAAGAAAGAAAGAAAGAAAGAAAGAAAGAAAAAGAAAGAAAGAAAAAAGGAAGGAAGGAAGGAAGGAAGGAAGGAAGGAAGAAAGAAAGAAAGAAAGAAAGAAAGAAAGAAAGAAAGAAAGAAAGAAAGAAAGAAAGAAAGAAAGAAAAAGAAAGAAAGAAAGAAAAAAGGAAGGAAGGAAGGAAGGAAGGAAGAAAGAAAGAAAGAAAGAAAGAAAGAAAGAAAGAAAGAAAGAAAGAAAGAAAGAAAGAAAGAAAGAAAGAAAGAAAGAAAGAAAAAGAAAGAAAGAAAGAAAAAAGAAAAGAAAGGAAACCTTGAGGCAGAGAGAAGCAAAGTGATATGCTCAAGTTCACAACCCTTTGGAAAAGCCAGGATGAGAAGCCAGTCCTCTACACCAGGTTTCCCACCCTCGGCACTATGAATATTTCAGACTAGATAATTCTTCATTGTAGGGGCTTTGTTGTGTCTCGTTATCTATTGCGCAATATTACTCTCCTCTGAGCCTATTACTCAGTAGGAACGGATTCCAAGCTCTATTTCTCTTTATAGTATCAATGTGTGTGCCTTGTAGGATAATTATCAGCACATCTGACATCTTCCCACTTGATGCCAATAGCACCAATCTCCCCAATTGTGACAACTAAAAATATCTCCAGGCTTTGCCAAATGGCCCCTGGGGGCCAAAATCGCTCCAGTTGAGATCCCACTTCTCTAGACCTACCTTGATTTGCCTAATGATTCCTCAGCCCAAATCCAGTCCCAGATATGCCCAGGCTTGCTTTAGGAGTGCTCATTTGTGAGAAGACCACACTCTTTTCCTGGGAGGAACTGTGGTGAGATAGAAAGAGCACATAGAAGGGAGCACCTGCCGGAGTTAGGTTTAAATTCAGGTTTTGCCACTCACTATATTTTTAATTTCGTTGACCCCCATTTCCTCAATTGTAAATGGGAATGACAATGCCTACATCCAAAGTTAAGTATTAAATAAGAGTCTGTGAACACCATGACTCATTGCCTGTCACCCAAGAAAAGCACGATGATGTTAATTCCCTCCTATTTTGATCCTTCCCACTAATCATGGTACCAAAACCACTAGAAAAGAGGAAGCATTTACCAATGGAAATATGGTGGTGCTACAGTACAGATCCTGAAGACTCAGAGTTGAAAAAGCTGGTCTATATTGGAAAACCTTAGGTCCAAGCTTTGCCAAGAAATCTCAGGCCTCCCCAGAGAACAGTCTACCTGAATTCTAGCTGTTGGTGAAACTAAACCAAGAGAAGGACAACCAAGTAGCTAGGATCCAGCCAGGAGTCCCAGGACAGAAACACACAGGCAGGTAAGACTCAGGCCGTGAGTCAGAGGCCTAGTACATGAGGTCTGGATGAGCTTGTCAAGGGTGGGGATGAGGTTGAGGATCAAGGGACTTCCTTCATGTTATAGAGATCTTATTTCTTCAGAAAAAATCTTTCCAAAACAGAAGTCTCTTCCTTTTGGAAGCTGGTGGCAGTGTTACAACTTTAAAGTATTTTGAAAGCATGACTACCAATTATTTTCTATGGAAAAATATCTGGAAAAACTTTACTGCACATGGCAAGGCAACACGATTCTCAAAACACCTCTTTTAAAGCAGGATTAATGCTTGGTTAAAACTTACAGTTCTTAAGATTTTATTTTGCCCATGATGCCTTATTAACTATTGGACAATGTTCACCTCATTCTGGGTCTATTATTTATGAATGAACTGATTCCATGCTCTGAACTATATTATGAATGAACTGATTCCAAGCTCTGAACTATCTCTATTCTACTTCTCTTTATAGTATCAATTAAAGACTTGTGAATAATGAAAAACAGAAATCAATAATTTAAGTTTAAAATTTTTATTTCCAATCCCTCCTTATTGCTTTTAAATTTTAGTCTTCTATTTCAATAGAATTAAAATGTTATGTACTTGATACATATTGCAGCTTTATCTGTAACAGTATCACCACCATTACCACCCATAACAAAAACCTGGAAACAACCTAAATGTTTGTGTATTGAATTGTATCCCCTCCCCCCCCCAAGAGATGTTAAAGTCCTAAACCCTGGTACCACAGAATATGACTTTATTTAGAAACAGGGTCTCTTCAGATGTAGTCAAGTTAAGATGAAGCCTCTAGGGTGGACCTTAATCCAATATGACTGCTTCCTTTTTAACGGGGGGAAATTTGGACCCAAGCACAGACAATGCACAGAGAGAAGCCTATGTGAAGAGACAGAGGGAGAAGGCCACATGAAGATGAGGGATATGAATGAGGTCTCTAAGCCAAGGAATGCCAAAGATTGCCAGCAAACCACCAGAAGCTAGGGAGGGGTAAGGAAGGATTCCCCTACAGGTTTCAGACACACTTGCAGGTAAGACTCAGGCCTTGAGTCAGAGGCCTCGTGAATGAGACCTGGGTGATGTTCATCAAGGATGGGGAGGAGGTCGGGGACCAATGGACTCCCCCCATATTATGGAGCTCTTATTTCTGAAGGGAGGAGGGTTTTGCCCCCCACCCCCCCATCTTTGGACTCTGAGAGGAGGTTGGCCCACACCAAACCAGAAGCTGCCACCTTATATCAACTCTGAAGTATGGTGTTGGTAGTGAAAGGAGGGCTTTCCTGGGTCACCCTGGAGTCTACAGGGCTTGAAAAGGACCCAGAAGTTCTCACATGCCCTTGAAGCAGACACAGATGGTGGTAGCAGCTGAGAACCAGCCCGGGGCCCACCAGGGTGAAAAATAAAATGGAAGGACTAGTCCAGGGGCCAGAAGTAGCATGTGGCACAGACTCAAGGAACCCGCAGTGCCGTGAGAGTCCAGGTGAGGGACTCCACGTTCCTAGGGGGCGGACCTCCAGCCTCGGCCACACAGACGGAAGGCTATACCAGCAACGGGCCTCCGCCTCCGCTGCCGGCCAACACTCACTGAAATCCATCCCACCTCGGTGGTCACCTTTCCAACAATTTTACCACAGGGACAAATAGAGACCCCAAGGGAAGCGCTAAGGCTACAAGGATCTACTTCCCCTCCCACCTCATCTTCACATACCACGATCCTTCTGAGACGAGGGTAGGGGCAGACCTGAAGTGGAGCCCATTTTATCTAAAGCTTGTGACAATCTGTAAAGACCATTTAAAGACTGTTTACCACAGGCTAAATTTACCAGTTAGCACAAATCTACTTTTTAACACTTTTTTCCTGCTCCCAAGACATAAATGAGGCTTTACGAGGAAGATCCAATTGGTCTTAAATAATCAAAAACTTTCTATTTTTGCCTAAGTATGTTATGAGGAAACGTGTGACCTTACTACATGGGTATATAGACAATGATTAAAAGGAAATACCCCAAATGAAAACAATCTATTTTCTCAGTTTTTTACATTACTTTTTTTAAAAAGAACATTTTGCCTAGCCCCTGTCTCTGAAGAAGGCTCTACAGCTGCCTCATAATTGCATATTTACAATAATGCTGTCTAAATTTTTGGAAAGTAAACATCTTTCCAGCCAAGGCCTGGTTCCCATATAAAGGCTTCAATAAAGCTGAAGAGGAAGAAAAGTTTTCCTTTTTTAGTCCTCAACTCATCCAGATTTCTGGCCTGACAGAGAATAAAAAAGTGGCCACAGAAACAGAAATGGCTCAGAAAATCTTCACTTCCTTCCTTCCCACTCGCCCACCTGCTGCGAGTCTGCAGATAGCATTTGTGAATAGCGGCCCCTCTCGGCTACGCGGAGCCCTACAGGCCCCGCGATGATGGGGAAAGCCGCCACCCAGGCCCTGCTCCACATCTGTGACCACTTTTCCTTTCACACACTTTCCAGAGCTCACGTGGTATGTCCCAAAAGGAATTCAAACTGAATGTGAAAGAACGGTCTGCATGTTTTTGTTTTCGCACTTCTCTATGATTTAGAAGGAAGGCCCGCTGCCCCATACAGGCTGCCTAGGAACAGGGCCCCTCTCACAACTGGGACTGCCCGAGGCATGTGGTTTGAAGGGTGTGATGACAGCACGGCCTTCCTCCCTGGGAACATCTGCTCCCTCTGTGCATCAGGTACCAGGCATCCCAGCATCAGGGACTCATGCCACTGGTATTCAACATACCTGTCTGCTTGCAAGAATCACCTTTTAAACACGCATCCACTAACTGGGAGGAGTAACACCTTTGGAGAGTAGCACTCACAAGAATATTCAACTATGGGTAAGGCCTCAAAGGACAGGAGCCAGGCTCAGTCCCCGAACGGAAGCAGAATCACCCAGTAGGTGGGGAAGAATAGGAAAAAAGACATCTAGAGATGATTCCTTCATTCTCGGGAAGTCGTTGCAAGAACAACAGTTAGCATTTTAAATGGCTGGTCTGTGCTTGGCACTTGAATACTATACCTCAGTTAATTTTCATAAAAATTCCTTGGAGGTTAGTATTGTTATCTCCAGTTTATAGACGGTTAAAGTGAGGCTCAGGAAGTTTAAGTAATTGGCTCAGGGTCATGCAAGTTGTGGAACTGTGAGGTGGAACTCAAGACTACTGATTCTGAAACCCAGGCTCTCTCCTCTATTTCCTGTGTGTGTGGATATGTGTATGTGTGTGTCCGGGCAGGTGTGCTGACTGTACTGGGAAAGGATAATTGGAAGATATTTGTTAAAGGTACTAAAAAGAATAACTTTGGCCCTTCTAATTTTGAATATTACTAAGTTATCTTAAGAAATAGTAGATATGTCCAAAGATGTAGCTGAAAGGTTTAGCTAGATGGTAAACTAATGTTCAACACTGGGGGATTAATTTAAAAACAGTATCTTAGCTACATACAGTAAAAATGCTATGAACCATTAAAATGAGGCAGAAGGAAATGGAATGAACCTGAAGAGTTCACAGTATGCTACGACATTCGTTTCTTTGTTTTAAGCTTGTGTTCTGGTTACCGTTGCATCCATAACAAAGTGTCCCAATTACTCCATTTTTTCTCAAAAACTTGTAGGTCAGCAATTTGAGGTGGGCTCAAGCAGTTCTTGCTTGAGGTCTCCCCAGCAATTGCAGTAGGATGAAAGCTCAGTCCCCTGAAGGCTCACCTGGACTGCATATCCAATATGGCGGGCAGCTGGGAGGTGAGCTTGGGGGCTGTTGGCTGTAAAGCCCACACATGGCCTCTTCATATGGCTTGGACTCTTTATAGCAAGTTGAACTTCTTGTGTGGTTGCTTGGAGCTCCAGCACAAGTATTAGGAAAAACAAGGCGGAGGTTGAATACGTGTTCTCACCTAGCCTTGGAAGTCAGGTAGAGTCACTTCAGCCCCGTTCTGTTGGTCACAAGCAAGTCACAAGCCTGCTCAGGTGCAAGGCGAGATAACAATGAAAGGAATAGCAAAAAGTTTGCAACCAATTTTTTAAGCTGTCATGGTGTGTCATTGAAGAGTTTTTCTAATATAGTTGCATTTTTGTTAAGTTTCCTAGCATGTTGGCTAGGAAAAGAAGATTATAAGGACATAAAATATTAAGAGTGACTTCCTCTGGAATTGGATGAATTTTATTTTCATCTTCTGGTACCTAAATTTTTATCCCAAATCTCTATAGATTTTGTGATCAGAAACAAATCAAATAAAAATATTTAACTTTTAAAGTTTTAAAGTTTGAAATGAATACTTAAGATTTTCTGGGCAAGATGGCAGAGGAGTAGGAGACCTAAATTTCGTCTGGTCCCACGAATTCAGCTAGATAGGGATCAAACCATTCTGAACACCTACAAACTCAACAGGAGATTGAAGAAAAGAATAGCAGCAACTCTTTTGAACAGAAATGAATACTTACATAATATTTTATCCCCATATTCTTCCCTGGCTAGGAACTTTCCCCCACATATCCATCTTCCAAAATCACCACAGAGCAATCTATCACACATAAAACCTTCGGGTACAAATTACACATGAATTCATACATGCTTTCTATCACATTCATGTCAATAAATCTCCTCAATGTCTTAGCCCACTGCTTACCTGCCATGTCTGGCAATTCATAATGAGCCTCAAAACACCATCAGCGCAGGACAGCATCGAGGAAGTGATCATGGCCACGGCCTTCTCATGCAACCCCTTCAGGAAGACTCACAAGGCCCCCTGCCATGCTCTGCTGATGATGGCAATTTTTTGGCAGCTGGTGGTGGGTTTTTTTCTCACAGAAAGTAAAAGGAGATCTCAGATCAATCAGTTATATCTGCTTTTGAGATTGTTACCCTGGGAGGAATAAAAGAAAAGATCAGCTCAATTGGCTAAGTCCACCAAAAGTGAGGAATACCGCCTCCGTAGCAAATGGATAGACCGTGAGTGGGACGATCCATTCAGTCAGGCTACTTTCAATGCTAATACCAATTGCTGCAGACAGAAGAAACAGATGTCTTTCCCTTAGTGAGTGGAGGTCTGTACTAGATCAAAATATTCACAAAAATCTCAGAGGCTAGACCATATTAATGACCCTCTCTTTTTCTTTCCTCCTCCCCTGAAAACACTATTAAAAAAAAACTAAGGTCACCAGCTGTTGCATGCCATCAAGAACTAAAGAATTTATAGCAAGAGTCCTATTTAATTACAGCTCATGAAACTGATCCTATGGTATTGCAGACCTTATATATAAATATTATTTATATCCCCAACTTTCAGGAAAGCAAGGTCTATTTCACAACCTTGCCAAAGGTCAGGGATCTGCCCCTGATGTTGAACATAAAAGGAGTTGTATAACATAGCTAAACAGATTACGGGCTGGTGTGCAGACATGGTTTTCTTCTCCACACAACCATAGCTCTCCTTTTCTGACAATGGAGAAAGAGCTCCATTCAATACACATCTCCCGACAGCCAAGAAAACCTGTCTGAAGAGTGCATACTTAATTCAGAGGGCCATGGGGAGCCAATGAGGGCTTACCAAGAAAGGAGTAACGTGACCTAAACTACACCTTAGGGGGATTAAAGCTGAAATTAGTAGAAGAGAAAACAAAACTACACAAATTTGAAAACTAGTTCTTTGAAAAGACTAATAAAATAGGTAAATCCCTCCCAAGCTTGATTAAGGAAAAAAGAGCAAAACAGTGAAAATAGGAATGTGAAAAAGGAGGCATAATCACAAGATCTGGAGAGGCTAAAAGGACTATCATAGACTATTACATAAAACTTGTAGTGACACATTTGAAAACCTAAAGAGAACAGACGACTTCCTGGAAAAAATATAATTTTTCATAGTTGATCCAAAAACTAGTAAATGTGAATAGACTATGTACACAAAGAGGTCATGATGGGCAACCTACTGCATGAGTCCAAGAAATCTTTTTGGATTGGAGACTGTCTGGAAGGATTAAGAAAGAGATGAGTGAAGCTAATTCGTACTAATCTGGCCTAATTGAGTGAAAAAAAAAATTATGTGATGCAGAAAAAAACAAGGAGGAGGAGCTGAAATTAGGGGAAAGAGAATCAGTCACCTTGGAAACATCATGAGGTATAGCTGAGTGGTAACGTCCGTCCAAGGGGCATAGTACAATGATCACCAAGTATGTATACTCACAGACTAATCAGGATGACGCACTGGAATGCAGGAAGAAAATAGGTTATACTTTTTTAAATCTCTTTTCTTAACTTCTCGATGTTTGTGTCATTTTATAGTGTGTAAAAGATATCAGTGCTGTAGTACAAATATACTGAGTATATACATATGGCAGGGTGAGTGCTCAAAAAAATTTTTAGTAATGTGGGTGAATAACTGAAAACATCTAGGGGTATAGCCATACAGTAGACTTGAACTGCAACAAGAAGCCTAGGAAACAAACCGTCCCAATTGGAGCACATCAGAAGGCTTGTTTTCGTCAAGAAGAGGCAAATCATGCTTAAGGTGTTTGAACATATTGAAAAGAGATTTGCGCAATTTCAGCAAAGTTTGGATTGAATTCAGGGATAAGGACATGGATATTAAATAATAATTTTCCTGGGGGGCGGAGCAAGATGGCGGAGGAGTAGGAGACCTAGATTTCGTCTGGTCTCAGGAATTCAGCTGAGTAGGGATCAAACCATTCTGAACACCTACGGACTCAACAGGAGATCGAACAGGAGAGTAGCAACAACTCTCTGAACAGAGAAGCGACCACTTTCTGGAAGGTAGGACGTGCGGAGAAGTGAATCCGAGGCGATATTCGGGAGGATAGACGGCGGGGGAGGGGCCTCCGCCGGCCGCTTCTGGCAAGTGCTAGAGCCGCGGAGCACAAAATCGGACCTTTTAGAAGTCGGCTCCGCTGAGGGACGTCGCTCCAGTGGCTAAGCGGGGGTGGACCCCTCGCGGGACAGTGTGGTCTCAGGACCCCGGGGGTCACAGAAAGACCGGGGGTGCCTGAGTGCACCAGAGCTCCCAGGTATCGGAGCGGGGAAGCTGGCTGCAAAGACGGAGCTGAGGCGTGGGCTCTCAGCTCGGGGTGGCCATAAACTGTGATCCGCGGCCCAGTCGGGCCACTGCTCCTCCAGCAGGGACCCAACAAGCGGCAGATCCGGGGAGACTCCCCTTCCTTCCCGGGGCGGAGCGGCGCGGGAACGCACCGCAGGGATCTGCTGGGTTTGGAGACTCCACACGGGGTCGGGTGCCAGAGATACAAATGCTCGGTCACAGGCTGGATGAGCGCGGAGTGCGGCCAGAGACCGGGGACACGGGAGTGACTGCTTTTCTCTGGGGGCGCACTGAGGAGCGGGGCCCCGATTTCTCAGCTCCTCCGGGTGGAGATTGGGAGGCCACCATTTTTGCCCTGGTCCTCCAAGGCTGTACGGAGAGCTTGCAGGGAACAAAAGCTCCTGAGATCAAACCCCAGCAGCTTGCTTAGCCCGGACCGACAAGGGCGGGGCAATTCAGCCTCCGGCAAAGACATTTGGAAACCACAGCAACAGGCCCCTCCCCCAGAAGATCAGCACGAACAGCCAGCAAGCCAAGACCAAGTTCACCGATCAAGGAGAACGGGAGAACTCCAGCGCTAGGGGAATACTGCACATAGAATTCATGGCTTTTTTTTACCATGATTCATTAGTTCATCAAAGTTAATTTTTGTTAACTGTTTTTTTTTCTTTTTCTTTTTCCCTTTTTCAACCAACATCTTATCAATCTCTTTTTTTAAAAAAAAAAACAAAAACATTTTTTATTTTTCATTTTTAGAGTCATATTTTATCCCTTCATAGTAGTTACCCTTATTTTTGGCATATATATATAAGTTGTTCTCTCTTTAAAATTTTGAGATACAGTTTCTTCTAACAGATAAAAATATACCCCAAATCGCTAGTGTATGGTTCTGTTCTAGTCTCCTGCCTGATCACATTATCTCCCTTTTTTTTTCTTTTTTAAATCTTCTTTCTTTTTTCAAACAACTTCTTATCTTATCAAGTCCTTTTATAAAATCTTTTATAATTTTCATCTTTACAATCATCTTCTATCCCTTCATTGTATCAACCCTTATTTTGTACATATATGTCTTTCTTCCTTTAAAATTTTAGGAGGTACTTTTTTCTAACAGACCAAAATACGCCCAAAATCTAGTGTGTGGCACTGATCTATGCATTAGCCTGATCATATTTGATCACATTCTGCTTTTTTTGTATTGTTCTGTTTTTTTTATCTTTTTTTCTTTTTTCTTTTTTCTTTTTTCTTTTTCCTTTCTTTTTTCTTTCTTTCCCTTTCTTTTCCCCTGGTTTCAGGTCTTTTCTGATTTGTATACAGTATATTTGCTGGGGACGTTGTAGCATTTTGTTCTCTCATTCATCTATTCTCCTCTGGACAAAATGACAAGACGAAAAAAATCACCTCAGCAAAAAGAACAAGAGGTAGTACCGTCAGCCAGGGACCTACTCAATACGGACATTAGTACGATGTCGGACCTAGAGTTCAGAATCATGACTTTAAAGATACTACCTGGGCTTGAAAAAAGCGTGGAAGTTATTAGAGAAACCTTTCTGGAGAAATAAAAGAACTAAAATCTAACCAAGTCGAAATCAAAAAGGCTATTGATGAGGTGCAATCAAAAATGGGGGCACTAACTGCTAGGATAAATGAGGCAGAAGAGAGAATCAGTGATATGGAAGACCAAATGATGGAAAGTAAAGAAGCTGAGAAAAAGAGGGAGAAACAACTACAGGATCACGAGGGCAGAATTCGAGAGATAAGTGATTCGATAAGACGAAACAACATTAGAATAATTGGGATCCCAGAAGAAGAAGAAACAGAGAGAGGGGCAGAAGGTATATTGGAGCAAATAATAGCAGAGAACTTCCCTAATGTGAGGAAGGAAACAGGCATCAAAATCCAGGAGGCACAGAGAACCCCTCTCAAAATCAATAAAAATAGGTCAACACCCCGACATCTAATAGTAAAACTTACGAGTCTCAGAGACAAAGAGAAAATCCTGAAAGCAGCTCGGGAGAAGAGATATGTAACCTACAATGGTAAAAATATTAGATTGGCAACAGACCTATCCACAGAGACCTGGCAGGCCAGAAAGGACTGGCAAGATATCTTCAGAGCACTAAACGAGAAAAATATGCAGCCAAGAATACTATATCCAGCTAGGCTGTCATTGAAAATAGAAGGAGAGATAAAAAGCTTCCAGGACAAACAAAAACTAAAGGAATTTGCAAACACGAAACCGGCCCTCCAAGAAATATTGAAAGGGGTCCTCTAAGCAAAGAGAGAGCCTAAAAGCAGCAAAGATCAGAAAGGAACACAGACAACATACAGTAACAGTCACCTTACAGGCAATACAATGGCACTAAATTCATACCTTTCAATAGTTACCCTGAATGTAAATGGGCTCAATGCCCCAATCAAAAGACACAGACTATCAGATTGGATTAAAAAACAAGACCCATCCATATGCTGTTTGCAGGAGACTCATTTTAGACCCAAAGACACCCCCAGATTGAAAGTGAGGGGGTGGTAAACCATTTACCATGCTAATGGACACCAAAAGAAAGCTGGGGTGGCAATCCTTATATCAGACAAATTCGATTTTAAAACAAAGACTGTAATAAGAGATGAGGAAGGACACTATATCCTACTTAAAGGGTCTATCCAACAAGAAGATCTAACAATTGTAAATATCTATGCCCCGAACATGGGAGCAGCCAATTATATAAGGCAATTAATAACAAAAGCAAAGAAACACATTGACAACAATACAATAATACTGGGGGATTTTAACACCCCCCTGACTGAAATGGACAGATCATCTAAGCAAAAGATCAACAAGGAAATAAAGACTTTAAATGACACACTGGACCAAATGGACTTCACAGACATATGCAGAACATTCCATCCCAAAGCAACGGAATACACATTCTTCTCTAGTGCCCATGGAACATTCTCCAGAATTGATCACATCCTAGGTCACAAATCAGGTCTCAACCGGTACCAAAAGATTGGGATCATTCCCTGCATATTTTCAGACCACAATGCCTTGAAACTAGAACTCAATCACAAGAGGAAAGTCGGAAGGAACTCAAATACATGGAGGCTAAAGAGCATCCTACTAAAGAATGAATGGGTCAACCAGGAAATTAAAGAAGAATTAAAAAAATTCATGGAAACCAATGAAAATGAAAACACAACTGTCCAAAATCTTTGGGATACAGCAAAGGCAGTCCTGAGAGGAAAGTATATAGCAATACAAGCCTTTCTCAAGAAACAAGAAAGGTCTCAAATACACAACCTAACCCTACACCTAAAGGAGCTGGAGAAAGAACAGCAAATAAAGCCTAAACCCAGCAGGAGAAGAGAAATAATAAAGATCAGAGCAGAAATCAATGAACTAGAAACCAAAAGAACAGTAGAACAGATCAACGAAACTAGGAGCTGGTTCTTTGAAAGAATTAACAAGATTGATAAACCCCTGGCCAGACTGATCAAAAAGAAAAGAGAAATGACCCAAATCAACAAAATCATGAATGAAAGAGGAGAGATCACAACCAACACCAAAGAAATACAAACAATTATAAGAACATATTACGAGCAACTCTATGCCAGCAAATTAGATAACCTGGAAGAAATGGGTGCATTTCTAGAGAAGTACCAACTACCAAAACTGAACCAGGAAGAAATAGAAAACCTGAACAGACCTATAACCACTAAGGAAATTGAAGCAGTCATCAAAAATCTCCCAACAAACAAAAGCCCAGGGCCAGATGGCTTCCCAGGGGAATTCTATCAGACATTTCAAGAAGAATTAATACCTATTCTCCTGAAACTGTTCCAAAAAATAGAAATGGAAGGAAAACTTCCAAATTCATTTTATGAGGCCACCATTACCTTGATCCCAAAACCAGACAAAGATCCCATCAAAAAGGAGAATTACAGACCTATATCCTTGATGAACATGGATGCAAAAATTCTCACCAAAATACTAGCCAATAGGATCCAACAGTACATTAAAAGGATTATTCACCACGACCAAGTGGGATTTATCCCTGGGCTGCAAGGCTGGTTCAACATCCGCAAATCAATCAACGTGATACAATACATTAACAAAAGAAAGAACAAGAATCATATGATCCTCTCAATAGATGCAGAAAAAGCATTTGACAAAGTACAGCATCCTTTCTTGATCAAAACTCTTCAGAGTATAGGGATAGAGGGTACATACCTCAATATCATAAAAGCCATCTACGAAAAACCTACAGCGAATATCATTCTCAATGGGGAAAAGCTGAGAGCTTTTCCCCTAAGGTCAGGAACGCGGCAGGGATGTCCACTCTCACCACTGCTATTCAACATAGTATTAGAAGTCCTAGCCACAGCAATCAGACAACAAAAAGAAATCAAAGGCATCCAAATCGGCAAAGAGGAAGTCAAACTCTCACTCTTTGCAGATGATATGATACTTTATGTGGAAAACCCAAAAGACTCCACCCCAAAACTGCTAGAACTCATACAGGAATTCAGTAAAGTAGCAGGCTATAAAATCAACGCACAGAAATCAGTGGCATTCCTATACACCAACAACAAGACAGAAGAGAGACAAATCAAGGAGTCGATCCCATTTACAATTGCACCCAAAACCATAAGATACCTAGGAATAAATTTAACCAAAGAGGCAAAGGATCTGTACTCAGAAAACTATAAAATACTCAGGAAAGAAATTGAAGAAGACACAAAGAAATGGAAAAACGTTCCATGCTCATGGATTGGGAGAACCAACATTGTGAAGATGTCAATGCTACCTAGAGCAATCTACACATTCAATGCAATCCCCATCAAAATACCATCCACTTTTTTCAAAGAAATGGAACAAATAATCCTAAAATTTGTATGGAACCAGAAGAGACCCCGAATAGCCAGAGGAATCTTGAAAAAGAAAAGCAAAGCTGGCAGCATCACAATTCCGGACTTCCAGCTCTATTACAAAGCTGTCATCATCAAGACAGTATGGTACTGGCACAAAAACAGACACATAGATCAATGGAACAGAATCGAGAGCCCAGAAATGGACCCTCAACTCTATGGTCAACTTATCTTTGACAAAGCAGGAAAGAATGTCCAGTGGAAAAAAGACAGTCTCTTCAACAAATGGTGTTGGGAAAATTGGACAGCCACATGCAGAAGAATGAAACTGGACCATTTCCTTACACCACACACAAAAATAGACTCCAAATGGTTGAAAGACCTAAACGTGAGACAGGAGTCTATCCAAATCCTAAAGGAGAACACAGGTAGCAACCTCTTCCACCTCAGCCGCAGCAACTTCTTCCTAGAAACATCACCAAAGGCACAGGAAGCCAGGGCAAAAATGAACTATTGGGATTTCATCAAGATAAAAAGCTTTTGCACAGCAAAAGAAACAGTCCACAAAACCAAAAGACAACCGACAGAATGGGAGAAAATATTTGCAAATGACATATCAGATAAAGGGCTAGTATCCAAAATCTATAAAGAACTTATCAAACTCAACACCCAAAGAACAAATAATCCAATCAAGAAATGGGCAGAAGACATGAACAGACATTTTTCCAAAGAAGACATCCAAATGGCCAACAGGCACATGAAAAAGTGCTCAACATCGCTCGGCATCAGGGAAATCCAAATCAAAACCTCAATGAGATACCACCTCACACCCGTCAGAATGGCTAAAATTAACAAGTCAGGGAACGACAGATGTTGGCGGGGATGTGGAGAAAGGGGAACCCTCCTACACTGTTGGTGGGAATGCAAGCTGGTGCAACCACTCTGGAAAACAGTATGGAGGTTCCTCAAACAGTTGAAAATAGAGCTACCATTCGATCCAGCAATTGCACTACTGGGTATTTACCCCAAAGATACAAATGTAGGGATCCGAAGGGGTACGTGCACCCCAATGTTTATAGCAGCAATGTCCACGATAGCCAAACTGTGGAAAGAGCCAAGATGTCCATCGACAGATGAATGGATAAAGAAGATGTGGTATATATACACAATGGAATATTATGCAGCCATCAAAAGGAATGAGATCTTGCCATTTGCAACGACTTGGATAGAACTGGAGGGTGTTATGCTGAGTGAAATAAGTCAATCAGAGAAAGACATGTATCATATGACCTCACTGATATGAGGAATTCTTAATCTCAGGAACAAACTGAGGGTTGCTGGAGTGGTCGGGGGTGGGAGGGAGGGGGTGGCTGGGTGATAGACATTGGGGAAGATATGTGCTACGGTGAGCGCTGTGAATTGTGTAAGACTGTTGAATCACAGATCTGAAGCAAATAACGCAACATATTTTAAGAAAAAAGAAAAAGAAGAAGTTAGCAGGAGAGGAAGAATGAAGGGGAGTAAGTCAGAGGGGGAGAGGAACCAGGAGAGATGATGGACTCTGAAAAACAAACTGCGGGTTCTAGAGGGGAGGAGGGTAGGGGGATGGGTGAGCCTGGTGATGGGTATTAAAGAGGGCACATTCTGCATGGAGCACTGGGTGTTATGAACAAACAATGAATCATGGAACACTACACCAAAACAAATTATGTAATATATGGTGATTAACATAACAATAAAAAAATTTAAAAAAATTTCAACCATAAAAATAAATAAATAAATAAATAAATAAATAAATAAATAAATAACAATAATTTTCCTAAACAAACAATTACAAAACTCTAGGGAAAACAAAATATTAGGCGAGATAGGAAAAGTTACTAATTACACTACATGGTTCAATGCATGAGTAGCATCTACATCTTCATAATTATTTAAACACAACACAAATGTGGCCATAAATAAAGTTACTGTGTAACAATACTGAGTGGATGAGGACATGGGGAGGGTGTGTGTGTTATGGGAGGGAGGTGAAAGAAAGAGTTAGAGCTTTATCATTCAAGTGAGAAGTCAATGTGATAGGGCGCCTGGGTGGCTCAGCTGGTTAAGCGACTGCCTTCGGCTCAGGCCATGGTCCTGGAGTCCCGGGATCGAGCCCCACATGGGGCTCCCCGCTCAGCGGGGAGTCTGCTTCTCCCTCTGACCCTCTTCCCTCTCGTGCTCTCTGGCTCTCATTCTCTCTCTCTCTCAAATAAATAAATAAAATCTTAAAAAAAAAGAAGAAGTCAATGTGATAGATAATGTCTGACACTGAAAAATAAAAGTAGTATCTATACAAGTATCAAATAAGAAAGTAAATCTCCAGAAAGAAACAACATTTGACCTCAAGGAGAGCAGAGACTCAAGGGAGAGAGCGATGCACAAAATTATCTATCATAAATAGGGGACAGAAAAGGTAATTCTGCCCAAGTTGCTCAGGAAAGACATCACAGGGAAAGAGAAAACCCCATCCATTCTCTCCACCTTTTCATAATAGGATACACTCCCTGTTCCCTATCTCCACTTTAGCTTTCAACTGAGCACAAGGTCACTAGAGATTCTGTTTCCCGCCTCCCTTCATGCTAATTAGGACCATGTTAACTAAATTCTGAAGGGAGAAGACGTAATGTTTGCAATTTCTGGATTACATGCTTAAAAAGAAGCTCCTTGTTATCTATTGCCTACTTTAGCCCTTCCCGTGGGCCAATGCAGGTGTTAGGAGCGCACTTAGACCATGCGGACAGGGCCAAACCTCAGAGGATGGCAGAGCAACAAAATAGAAAGTGCCTCGGCCCTAGATGACCCAATGGAACAGCCAGCCTACTTCAAGCCTGTCCACCAGCTCAGACTTTTATGTGAAATAGAAATAAATCTTCCCCTTTGTTTCAGTCACATTTAAAGGGTCTCTGTTAAGTATCCAAACCAGTATCTTAAGTAACATTGGGACCCTGTCTGGAAGGAGTTCTTGGACAAGGTACAAAAGGGAGAGTCACCGGGGCCCAGAATGATGAAAGTGGGGGCTGGAGTGCGGATGTCAGAAGAGACAGGGGGAAGCTGAAACTCAATGCTGTGACGCCACATGCAGGCGCTTTCACTTATCGGATAAGAAACTAGGAGCTACCAAATGTTCCTTTACAGCAATAGTGCAAACTCTGTCACTAAAATCACCATGTAATTATCTGAAAATAATCTGTAATCTAAATCATGCATTTTTAAAATGATGTGAAAATAGATTACATGCAAACTCTATACAACAGATTACATACGATGCTTGCTCTCTCTAAGAATATTCTGGTTGGAACTGTAGCTTTTCTGCTATATCCAAACTTGTCTTCCTCCATTCAAATGATCACTTTAGAGCCTTGGGAAATAATTTCTTATTTCATATATAAAATAGGCATTTCTGGTGATAAAGTTATCCTCCCAGTATTAAAAAACCTCTTATGGAACTACTCTTGCCTTATTAAGTAATGTTTCTAAATAGTCTATGATGCTGAATAGAAACTTTAACTAAGACTAACAAATCGATTGGAAAGAAATTCATATTTAATAACTGCTGGTGGAAAGATCAGCTGGATATCCACATGGAAAAAGAAATTCAATTCACTTTACATATGATAAAACAATAAAAAGTAAAAATAAAAAGACTACAATTCTCATCATAATAGTAGTACAAAGGAACTTTACAACAATTGAGAAACAAGGTATATGAGAGCAACTAAAGGGAAAATGAAAAATGTATCCAAAACGGAAAGAAAACAAACGGTAAGATGTAATAAACTTATTTGATTACACATGAATAAAATGTTTAATATTTTTTAAAGTGGATGCAAATTCATAATGCTTTCTACTTTTTTATGGGACTTAAGATGCGATTTCTGCTAATTATTCTGTGTATGTGTGTTCTTTTTTTGTTTTTGTTTTTACTAAAAAAAGTTTACAAAAGGACAGAAAACAGATAAGAAGACATAAATAAAAGTCAATGCTTACAATAATATTCAGATTTCCTAATATTAAAAATGCAAACTGAACAACTGCAACCTAGTTCATGCTATTATATTAGCAAATAAAATTTTAATTGCATGTATCCTCATACCAGTAGCTTTGTATATTAGTCTTTTTAAAAAGTTGTCTAGAAGAATACAAGACCTCTATAATCAATCTTTTAACACAGTAACATGAGCCCAAGAAAATATTTAAAAGAAAAAAATCTACTTGTACAAAGATGTTTCTAGCAATTCCATTCATATGAGTTAAAAAAAAAATCCCACAGTTAGGGAATGGATAAATAAATTTGGTGTATTGCTGCTATCGCAGATTCTAAGTAGCCATTAAATAATACTGACATATGTAAAATTGCATGCAAAACATGTTTCAGTGAGACCCAAACATGTTAAATAGAACATAAGTTATTCTGTTTATTGATGATACTTATGTAAAATTTAGGTCTCTATAGAAAAGTATCAAAGAAGACATATATGTAATTAACTAGAGTCTAACATTAAACAAACCTTTATCTTTTTTTCTGTAACATGGTTGAAGTGTGCAATAAAAAATAAAAGATTAACTGGTCAAGGTAAAAAAAAAAAAAATACTTCAGCCAGCTTGCAATCACCTCGAATCCTGGAGCAACAATTATTGTAAGTACCATATACTTTCTAGCACATGCCAGTAATTCTGCTGGCCTCTTTAAATAGAACATCCTGGTTAGGCATCACAGCAACCCAGCAAGCTGGAAGTTATCTTCCCCGTTGTACTGATGATAAATTGAGGCTCAGAGACAGTGAATAATTTACCAAACATCATACCAAAATAACACGCCAACATGACATGGTAGAGCCTAAATTAGAATTTAGTTCCTCCTCTAAAGTTTTTATGAAGACCTTTCTTATGAGGATCAAAATAGCCCATACTTGGGGGGGAAGATATGGAAAGGCCGGGGGAGAACATTATTTAGAGGGAAAAAAAAAATCTGTAATTCCACCATCCAGAGGCAATCACTCAATATTTTCACAAATTTCTTTCCAGTGGTTTTCCAGCATATTTTCTTTTCTCATGGTTGAATTCATAGTCCACATATAATTTCATATCCTGGTTTTTTATTTCACATTACATCATGCTCATAAGTTTTAATGGTAGCATAATAAACTATTATATACATGCTCCATACATTTAGGTAACCATTCTAATATACACTTGAATGCTACCAGTTTTTCACTATTACAGAAAGCACTGCCATAAACCTCTTTATACACAAATAATCCTCAGCAAGAAAATCAATTAAAAGATAAATCATTTTAATAAAAGGTATGGGAATTTTTAAGAGTCTTGTTACATTTTACCAAATCTCTTTCCTGGAGGGTTGTATCAGTTCACACCAGCGGTGACTGAGAAGGCTTATCTCACAACATCCTTACTGTGACTATTGTTACTTTTTATTTGCTAGTGGATAGGTGAAAAATTAGACATACCATTCTTATTTGAACCTATAGATGAAAGTTGCTTTTTCACACGTTTTTTAAAAATGCAGTGGTCTTCTTCAGAGGTTATGCTAATTCCCCTGAATTCTGTCAGTGTTAGGCATGTCATGAAGCAATCATAAGCCCTAGAGTTTCCTCTTACAATATGCTGCCTCCCAAATAAAGCCTATCTGCCATCTTTATTTCATTTATTCACCCATCCATCCATGCAATCCTTAAAGATGGAAAGTCTTTAAAGTACTCACATCCTCTATCCCCACAGACTGTCTGCTAGTAGAATGCCTTCTGTGGACCAGTCACATTCGATTTGCTTCCTAAAGAAACTTGAGGAAAGTAAACCCAAGGAAATAGGCCCCCATCTTTTGCTTTTCTTTGTTTCTTTCACCTCATTTCCGAAGAGCAAAACATATTACGGTGAACAGCTGTCTGGAACACAGTGGAAATTAAGCAGATGGTACCACTGTAGCTACAGGCTCTGTCAGAGGCTACCCACCTAGTCGTGCTGATGTCCACGTAGTCTCAGTTTTGTCGGGAACAGCGCCAAGCCTTGACAAGATTCTAGTTCAGAGCCTTTCCAATAGATAGATGATGGGTCGATAATCTCTGAAATAACAATGAATGATCATTTCACTTGCTAATTTAATCTACTATGAGCAAGCGCTCTATTAAACAGCTATCATATCAGTCACTTACAGTGTGTCCTGAGGTTGATCTATCTATAAACCCATTACCCACCTCAGGTCTGACTCACAGTGTGTCTCTTGGTAGGAGAGAGCAGACTGGTGCAGACTGATTCTCCTGCATCCAGGACCATGTCCCTGGCAACATCACAAATGCATTCTTTATATCGTGTGTGTGTGTGTGCGCGCGTGCGCGTGTGCGTGCGCGTGCGCGCGTGTGCGTGCGCGCGTGTGCGGTGGGGATAGGCGGGTTGGTGAGTATTCTGTAACACTTAAATTGCGACAGGCCAATAGGCCTTCAGGCTTCATACACCCAAGCATGTATGCATTTATTCACTTAACAAATGCACAGGGGTGCTTTCTATGTCCTAAATTGTGGAGATAAAATAAGAAATAAGACGGATAGTGTCACTTCCCATGTGTATGGTCCTTACATGGCTCTTACACTCTAAAGGAGAAAGACAGTTAACATAAGGAAACAATATAAAAACAAGATAATGTCAGATTATGATAAAAATCAGTAGGGTGATACGGTAGTGGAACTGGGGGCTCGCCACCTTAGACTTCCTGAGCACAGAAAGGCCTCTCTGAGAAGACATTTCAGCTGAGACCTGGAGGGTGAGGAAACCCCAAGAAGTCAGCCACGATGAACCCCCAGGGAGGGAGGGCTTCGGAGGCAGAGAGTGGGCTCTCAAAGCCACAGAAGGCCCACCAGTGTGGGTGGGGCAATGTAAGGGCGCGGGAAAGAGAAAAACGAGATCGATTTTGAGAGAAGACGACATCTTCCATGAGATCCTGTTAAAGGGTTTAGCCCTTCCTGCAGGAGCTGAGGGAAGACTTGGAAAAGCTTTAAGGGTGAGGGGGGTGTCAGGGAGCGCTCCAGTCAGATTTCAATTTCTCTTGTCTCTATGGCTATCTCCCCTCCCTCCCAATCGCTTGCTTAAACATCGCCTCGCCCACGACGCCTCCTCTGTCCACCTTCTTTAAAACTGTGAACGCCGATCGTCCTCTCCAGCTGCTCCTCTCACGCTTCTGAGCCCCTTGAACCTGCTTGACCTTTTCTTTGCCCAGGACATTTCTCGCCTTCTAACATACCATGCAGTTCACTGGTTTGCTCTATTTACCACTTGTCAGTCACCCATGGGAATCTAAGTTCCACGACGGAAGGGGTATTTGTTTGGTTCACTGACCTATCGTCCCAAGAGCCTGGAACGGTAGCCAGCACATAGTAGGGGCTCAATAAACACTTCCTGATTAAATGAATGATTTGACATGAAGTAATTTGGTGTCACAAAGAAATAGCCTATTCATTTCTTTTTAAGCCAGTTTCCCCCAGGGAATGATCTGAGAAAACCACCCTCTCACCCACAGCATGGGAAGAACCCGGATGGGACGCAACACCCGTGGGCACGCCTCCATTCTAACTGCCTCAGTGGCAATTCTTTCAGGGTATTAACAGCCAGGGTCCTCGAGGGGTGAAGAGCTACTCTGTGTTACTCTTGGCCATTTACCAGAGCTGCCTTGTCATTTCACCTGGACTGTCACAGGGGCATGAAACAATGTGCTTTTTATTGCTTGTGACTTCTTGGGCTCCGCCTTATAGTCCTGCTGCCAGTAATAATAACAGGGCATTGTTGGAATGTACTGGAATGTGCTACTCTGTATTGTTCAGCTGTGCCCATCAATACTGTTCCATCAGCTCACAGAGGTGCACCAGATGATTAGCAACTGCAGTTACTGAAGTTTCAAGCATGGCTAAAACAGAAAACTTGCAAGATTATTACAAAATATCAAAATAGGCTGACAAGCTCTGCTTTCATACCTCAGAATCATACATACCTTCCCATTCTAGGCAGGATCAATCATTAAGCAGGACTAGGACCCCTAAAGCAGCCACAGAATTAGTACCTCAACCTGGGAGCCCCCTACACATATGGACTGGCCCCTCACAATGAGAAGAACCCAATCCTGAAGGTAGCTCAGAGTGTGGAGGAGAAGGAAAAGAAAAGAAGAGCCAGTCCCCACTTTCAAAGTTTACAATTAAGTCAGCAAGACAAATGTCACAGAAATTTAGGTCCTAATGAACTGATTTATAGAAGTAGCTGTTTCTTGGCAGCCTTCAGAATGTTCCTATGCCAAATCGTTTGATTTCCCAAAAGACAAGGAAAATGGAAAACTGGTATTTTTACTTCCTGGTCTAAGCATCCTTATCCCTAAACACCGTGAAAAGTGCTTTCCGAAAAGTGAGCTAGAAGAAATAGAAAGCAAACGTTCATCTTGAAAAGCTCAATTAGAAAGGATTTTGCATTATAAAAGAATGACAGTCAACTGTTGAATATAGAAGAAAATATATATTCATAAGAACATCCCCTAAAGAAACTGTAGGTTAATGCAATTCTATCTTAATGCAAGAAAATAAGGATCCACACTGGAATGAGCTTAGGAAATTTGCCTTGGGTATTGAACTGGAGAATAGCAGCAGAATTAAGAGGCAAAGGCTAAATGCATATGAACCCTGAAGGAATTAACTCAGATTATCTATCTATGTAGTAATGCAAGAAGAAAGAGGTAAAATCGGGGGCTCTAGCTTGGGAAAGGAATTCCATTTCCTGGGGTCACTGGAGCAGTGCGGAGCCCTGCACACAGGGCCATCAGCTTGGGGAAGGATCAGAGGACTCTGGTGCTGAGGCCGCGCAGGGCATTCGTGGGGGAGGGGCTCCACTTACCAGAACAATTTCCTGCATTGGGAGGAACGAGGAAAGATGAGGGCAGGGTCTTTGATTTAGGATGTGTATACGAAGAGATTCAGCTTCTATAGAGTCATAGAATCTGTCAGAAAACCACAAGATGACTTTTTCCTTTAATTGATTTGTTCAGGTGTATTAGAAAATGTTTTAAGAAAAGCAAAATGCCCTTTGAAGAGAGAAGGCAAGTCTGCAAAGACTCTAAGTAGGTGAGGGCAAAAACTGCTGGGGCCGGGAAGCAGGGAGAAACTACTTAGGTATTCCACACCAAGGAACTCTTACACCAAGGCAAATTCATCTATGGGGAACGAGGACCCTGGAATCCAGCTCCTGATGTGTCTTTGTTCTGTGAAAGGGGAAGCTGGGGAGCATGAAGGACATGAGTATTGACTGGTGGGGAAGCTGAAGACCTGGAGTATCCTCTCCAGTTGGACTCCCCACCTGTGCCACCACAAAAACAAACAAACAAACAAAAAAACACACACACACATAATTCCTGCATAGTTAATGATTTCACTTTTGTAAAGAAAAATGGCTCTCCTCCATTCAATCTTCTTGAACTCTCCATTGGCTTCCAGCCGTTGATCAATACCTATTATCTTGCCCCTGCTTCTGAAGCAGATTGGTCAAACTTCCATCCTTCCTTTCTTCGTTTCTTCCCTCCTGCCTTCACTTATTCATTCAGTAAATACGTATCAATCCTCCCCGAGTGCCAGACCTTAAGGGAAGATGAATAAGACCAGGTCTGATTCACATTCCGGTATAACGCACTGTCCTTGGGCAAAGGAGCTAGGAAAGTCACCCTCCTTTCTTTAGATTCACCTTCTCCGTGTTTCACCCCTTCAGGACAGGGCTCCTTTCCTGGTCAGGTCTTCATATAGGTACAGGGTAAATCAGTGTAAATCCAAACCCAGTTTCCATCGCCCCTACTCCAGGAACCCAGCCATGCCTTCCTCTGGCTCAGGAGAACAAAGTGACGCTTCCATTTGGCCACCATGTTGCTTTCACCAAAATATATCCTCCCCACTCACTCCTACTGATCAGGTTAATTCTTAGAAACTTAGCTCAAAACTTAAGAGATCCAAAAAGCTGGGGCGGCTGGGTGGTTCAGTCAGTTGAGCGTCCAACTCTTGGTTTTGGTTCGGGTGGTGATCGGGGTGGTGGAACTGAGCCCCCAGGTCGGGCTCTGCACTTAGCGAGGAGTCTGTTTAGGGATTCTCTCTCTTCCTCTCTATCTGCTCCTTCTCTCTCTCTCCCTCGTTCTCCCTCTCAAGTGAATAGATGAATCTTTAAAAAAGAGAGAGAGAGAGAGATCCAAAAAGCTGCTTTTGGTCAGCCCCATTGAACTCACGCCTGTCATCTGTGACATACTCTGAACATATGCACACATGAATTTCTATATTCTCTTGTTCATGTGCTGCTATTTAATTGCTCCATGTTTTTGTGTATCTTGGCTTCCTCAGTAACTTTCCCTTTCATTTGATATTCTGAAAAGCACTTAGTACATAACTGTACTCACAGTATTTAAAATGTTGTTCAACAAATATTTGCCGCCCTGTCATTTTTCTTTTCCTTTCCCAATTTACCAAAGTGTTCTACTCACTCATTACCATGGCAACAGTGGCATGTCAGACTCAACCCAGGCCAACAAACAAACAAATCATGCTGAGCCCGCAGAGTTCCCTCTGTGTCCTCTCTGGCCACAGCAAATGAATGTTTTGAATACATCACATTTTCATGCCCATCTTTCCTCCTTCTCCACAACCAAAGCGTTTGCCCAAATCCTGTCTGCCCTAAGGACAGCAGCCCACCTCTAAGATCTGGAGGTAACATCCACCGCCTTATCCACGGGACGCAGCAAATGACACAGTGTGTTGAGTGCTTTGAAGATGTCTAGGGCACATCAAACGTGGGGTACCCTGGACAATTTCAGGCCCTGCGCCCTCACTTTACACAGCACTTTGTGGTACAACCCAGAGCGACGGGAGGTCAGATGTGGCCTTCAGAGCCAGACAGGTCCGGGTTTGAAGGCGAGATCAGCCACTTACAAACAGTGTGAAGTGGGTGACATTATCTACCCTCCCCGTGCATCGGTCTCCTCATCTGTGAACTGAAGATAATGCTACCTTCTTTGTAAGATCATTGGGGACATCAAATGGGAAAATAAATGCCAGTGTTGTAACTTTTCAACACTAATTCTCTGGCTTCTCAACCTGTTCTGCCATAGCACCCACCCCACCCTTTGCTTCTTTGAAAGGTCACAGTGGATTCTCTCTGCCACTGGACAACATTTTTATTTTCATCAGATGAAAATAAAATGATTTTACTTTCTAATTAGAATTTAAAAATTATCCAGAAGCAGAAAGAGGCAAGTATCAGAAAGCCCAGTGCAAACTACTTGAGCAGAAAGGGAATTAAATGGGTCCCTGCTGAGAAGTCCAGGGTATAACCTGTGTCAGACCCAGCTGGGCTGGAGCTAGAAGATGCCTCCAGGACCCAACTCGCTCTGGCTCTTGGGCAGGCTCTGCTCTCCTTCCATTGTTGATTCCCTTCTCAGGCTCCATGAGGTCCATCATGGTCCAGCTGCTCCTGCTCCCCAGGTTCAAGTCCATCATGAAAAATCAGCCTCCTTTCTCTTCGCTTTAAAGAAACCAGACTTTTTTGGAGACTAGTATGGGTCATGGGCCTGTTCCTGAGCTAATTACCGAAGCCGGGAGATAGGAGCTGGATTGGCCAGCCTGACAAGTGAACACCTATGAGAGGTACCACATCAGTGCACAGTGTGAGTTTAGGAGATGGTCCTGAGTTTAAGCTGGCAGATCTCTGCTCTGAGTGGGAGTGGTGGCTAGAGTACAGCATGTTAATGTTGGGGGTGCCAGGAGAGGGGTGCTTCTGGCAAAGAGGCAGGAAGAGGATTTGGGAACTCCCAGAATGACTTTTCAGGACTTCACCGTTTGACTCTGACCCAATTTTGTGAATCTGGCATGTGGCTACATGCACAGGTTCTAGGCTGCCTGGGTCCAGATTTGGACTCAGGCACTCCCTAGCTTAGACACGTGCCTTCTCGGCACCTCTGTTTCTTCATGTATGAAAAAGAATAATTACCAGTCTTCAGCAAATAAAGACCTTAAGACAGTGCTGGGCTCTCGTGAGCACTCTGTCAAGCTTCCTCCCATTATTAGAGACCTCAGGGAAAGCGTGCCCACAACACGGCCAAGGGCATTCATGGTGAACTGCAAGTGCATGATTATAGCTGTGTGTGTGGAAAACTCCTCAGAGAAGCAATGACCCAAAATGGCACTCTGGGTTGCCTAACTCCCTGTGACATGGGCACAAAAACTTTGTATTATATGCACAAGCGCACACACACACACACACACACACACACACGTACACACACAGGTACCCACACACACAGTGTCATTAAAATGTAATTAAAATTTAAATTTAAAGCGGGAAGGATGGCGATTGAACGTCCCAGCTCCCGGATGCCTTAGCTTACTGAGGTCTTACACAGATGGGCATCTAACACCCATTTCACTAAACCAGGAAAGCTAGAGCCTGGCTAGTTGCATACCTGGTAGCAGGATTCATTACAGAGGCCCCTTAATCAGATGGCTAGCGTGAGTGATTCCCCTTGGAAGGTGACCTGACTAGTATCTAAAAACACTCAGATGTCCCAGCCAGGTTGATGGAGGGCAGGAAGCGTAACCTTTGACCAGGCAAGTGGTAACAACGTTGGCCTTTCTGCAACCAAGAACCAAAGGAATTAAAATTGAGTCAGTCACCAAGTAGATTGCATTTAGGGTCACCTATAAATCTCTCTGAAGCATTTACCAAAATGTTTGCTTTTCTTAGTAATTTAAAACGAATGGGAAGAGGCTTTCTACCAAACATTGAAAATAAGAAACTTGGTGCCCTCCTCATGATTCCATTGCAGCCGTCGGCTGTTACTTTACTGCGCACCTCCTCAAACATGATAAGGATCCTGAAAATTACAGTTAATTCTCCCACAAACTCAATATATTTCTGCCCCTTCAGCTGAATAAGCTGAAATTATTCTTCAATGCCGTACATCTGTGGCTGACATTGAATTTCTCACAAACTAAAGCAGAGATGATGACAATTCGTTTCATGTAATTTACTTTAAATCTTCCTTTGTTTTCCACTTCCCCTTTAATAGCATTCAGATTGTGTTTTGCAATGCCACCAAGAATCTGAGTGAGACGCAGAGGACCCAATTCTGTGGTGGTTCCTGTTTGTAGTTACTCTGTTTATTCTAGGGATGGGGGGCAGTCTGGATAGAGATGTTCTCTTACAGTGAGGTTAAAATGAAGCAAACATAAGTATAAATGCAGTCCAAACCCGATTTTTGGCTCTGTGTGGTATCGTAACGGTTGGTTAGTCAGTGTAAAGATTTGGGTCAGGTTGTTACTCCGCTTTCTGAATCCCCTTTTCATCAATGTTTCAGCATTGACCAGGGCTACTTAAGGACCCATGCAAAGTAAATGTAGTTTGATAATGCTTCCTACTTTGACATTACACCATGTTATCCTTCTCAAGCAATGTATTGATTTTAAAATTGGCTTCCCGACTTCTAAAGTAATTGTCAATTCTTTTTTTAATGGAGTTCCTGCCTACTGAATATACGTTCCCTTTTTACTTTTCTCCTATAGGTCAGGTGCATTCTGAATCTCTCAGAATCATTCTTGTGTTCTTAAGATAAAAGAATCGGGGAAAGCAAATGGAGCCATGGTTCGTCTCTACGCCCTTCCTCTACTGCTTCATGGAGATTGTTTCCGCACTCCCCGTTTTCACACCGTCCCAGAATGTTACCGTCAAAACTGCAGATAGTATTGGTCTAGTTGTAAGAGAGATGATTCGTTTTGTTTTCATCTGGCAAAATTTGGTTTGGGTATTATATTCGGCCTCTATCCCATAGACCCCAATAGGTAAACATGACTCAGGCAGGAATTTACCCAGCTTGCAATTTCACTTATAATCTGCACTTTATATATGCTGTCGGGAATGAGCTAGAAGTGGCGCAGGGATCTAGAAACTACTGGTGACAAAGGAGAAAACCTGAAGGTCCCAGTTATTTCTCGGGTTGTCCACTTTCTATTGGTTTCAGTCATTCCTGAGAAGGCCTGTGATTATCTCTTCATTAGACATCCAGGTAGATGGAAATGTCTTGGCAACGAAGGCCCTTAAAGGTTACAGGAACATAATGAAAACTAACAGCAAGAGTTCCACAAGCCACAGTGAGTGTTTCATCCAGGGTCTACCCTCACCCCCCTCAGACTGCCCTCCCCTCCAGGGAAACCTGCTGTAGGGCCTCTTGCTATTCAGGGCCCCCAAGAGGTCAGCTTAATGCTATCTCTCTGTGGCTTGGCTTCAGCATATTCATCGTTAATCATTCATTCAACTGTGTTTCTTAAGTGTTGGCAATTAAACCGCTACCCCTACCCTGGGCCTCGAAACCCACAGAGCTTATTCTAGACATTGCCCCCTCTCTAAGCCATGCTCCACCTTCCCAAGACCCCAGAATTCCCTGTCAAATGGCCCCGAGGAGGAGGCAAAGGACTACTATGGGAGGGTAGAGAAGGGGGGGAGCGTAAGTGTAAGGCCGGTGTTCGGATTCGGAAGAGAAGTGGGGGCCGTTAACCAAGGCCCATGGCCTCTGGCTTCCCCTCTGTTTGCTGCTGTGTCTCAGGTCCTGCAGGCAGGGTGTTGAATGGTGAAGGAGAGACACCGTCCCAGCACTCCCGGAGCCTCCAACCCAGCTGGGAAGACAGTTGCAGAAGAAGTGATTAGAAGGGGGCTGGGCTCTGCAAGTAAGACGCACGGGGGGCTTTGGCGGCTCCCACTTGGTTGGGAGTTTGAGTAGGGGTGCACGGAGAACAGGAGGGACTCCTTCTCCCAGGAAGTCTTGCCCACAGTGTACACCCAGGATTGCCCAGGTACCCAAGTCAGCACTCATACACTAGGACTCAAATGCGCAGGAACTATAACGTTCTTTATTATGTGTGAGTCTGATGTGCTGAGGTGGCTTTGTCTCTTCTCATTTCAAGCAGTCTTTTCCAGTCTAACTCGTTCTCTTTCAAGTTCCCCTTAATTGACAAAAAGATTTTTTTTTCCAGTAGCAGCTGAGTATCTCAAGAGCAATACAAGATCCATTTTTCTTAAATAAAGAAGCTACTTTTCCTTTAAACTGTGGAATATAAAATCTCTACCTTGCTACCCATTTCAGGTGTCGCTTGACTCCCAGCTCTATGACCTTGAGCAAGTCACCTCATCTGTACACCTGGGAGAAGAGTACAAACCTCAGAGGCGGGCATGAGGGGTAATGAGATGAGGCATTTAAAGCACATAGCAGGGGCACCTTGGGTGGCTCAGTTTGTTAAGTGTCTGCCTTCGGCTCAGGTCATGATCCCAGGGTCCTGGGATCGAGCCCCACATCGGGCTCCCTGCTCCGCGGGAAGCCTGCTTCTCCCTCTACCCCTCCCCCCTGCTTGTGTTCCCTTTCTCGCTGTGTCTCTCTCTCTCTGTCAAATAAATAAATAAAGTCTTTAAAAAAATAAATAAAGCACATAGCACCTAGAATAGGGCAGGTTTCAGTAAATGGTGGTCATAATTCTTGTCTCCCATTAACCTTAGAAACACAGACTGCTTTTTGAAAGCTTTTGAACTAAAATGAGAGAAGAAAGGAAGGAAGGAAGGAAGGAAGGAAGGAAGGAAGGAAGGAAGGAAGGAAGGAAGGAAGGAAAGCTATGTTCTTCATATTCAATAATACTCTGGTTCACTTTAATGTTAGGAAGCCATGATTATGTTTTCTACAAAGATAGATACCTAATAGTAAAAACATGCATGCATGCATAAGAAAAAATCAGAAATAGAGAGTGAGAAGAATACTCCTTAAGGTGAAAGAAAAACAATGAATGTAAATATCGTCATTCAGACTTCTGTTTTATTTGCAATACATTTGTAGTTTAAAATGAGACAAATGAATTCCTGACTCCAGGTCAGGGCATTTTTGGAAAGATACTGGACAGAAATCTAGTGGTGTTGCCAGGACTAAGGGCTGCAAATGGAGGTGGAAATGATGAGTATCTTGACACTTAGGATTCCCTTTGAATCTGAACCTTTCCCCACCTTCTGTCGCTATTTGGAGTGTAGATACTCCACATGATCCACTCATTTTTCTTTGTTCCCCATCATGCTTCTAGCTTCTAGAGTCTGTTTCTCAGTTTTAGTAAAATGCTTTCCGAAAATGAAGTTCTAAGATAAAGAATCAAAGTCTGGAATTATCCTAACTCCACTAATGCCGAAGACATGAAAATCCATAGAATCATAGCTCTCGGTGGGTTGATAAATAGCACTTTTATCCTCACTTTGGGTTTCTGGTGTGTTATGGTAATGTAACATGCTCCCTCTTTATATTTACTGTCTCTGCCTCCTTTATTTATAGGGGTTGACAAAACCAGACATCTATATTTTTTTGTTTTGTGTGGTTTTGGGGGAAGGTGGATCTATAGGCATATAAATGCATTATTTCTGGATAATGTAGTAAGTGCAGCCTAATAAAGTTTTTCTAAAGGCAGCATGACTGCCTCCATAAAGTAAATTTAAAGATAAAAGCTGTTTGGAAAGCTGTTTTTAGTTGTTGAAAAAAATAATGGATGCAGTAAATAAGATGTTAGGAAAAATTTATATAAAAAGCCACACCCGTGTTTCTCCTCCTCAGGCAGCGACTCCATTTTCAGGCAGGCTTTGTTGTAGGCAGACATTTAACAAGATAATCCTAAATGCCATTGTGGTTTTTGCTTTCTCAACTTATAAACATATCCCCAGTTCTCTCCAGAACGAACATATTTTATTCATTCACTGTGAACCTACGTGCTTTAATGACCATCAGTGGCCTCAGTCACAGTGATTTGTATTTTGATAATTGCTGCCTTCTGAGGAATCCAAACTGTTTCAAAATAGCACCGTGGAAACCACATCATACTTCAGAAGCCCTCCTAGTGCCAGGTTTCATTTTTATAGATGGGGAAACTGAGGTTCTTAAGAGATTATGGGACTAGCCAGGATGATTCTTGGCAGATCCAGGACTGCAAGCCATGTTCGCAGAACCCCAGACCCAACCACAGCTGCCTCCTGTCAGCCCCCAGCATCTCTGCCGGGTCCTAGGTGGTAAGTGGAGGGCAGGGAGGTCACAGAAAGGTAACATTCAACTTGTCAGTTTTTCTAACTCAAGCAGACCAGGCAACCTCGACCTGCCTCTACACAGGGCTTGTTGGAATAGCAGAATCCTAACCTGACTCCCCAGAATGTGATGACTTTTCTGTTCTTTATTTCACGGGAAGCTGAGTCCTGGGTACTGGGTCCCAGGGGCAGTTTGAAGACTGTGTCACAGAATTGGCCTTTCTGTGAGCATGGTACGTACCTTTCTGCAAATTTTATTGCAACTAAGCCGAATCAAAGGACTGTGCCATGATTCTCCTGGAGGTAACTCCCTGGGGTCCACGCTGGCACTTCGGGGTTGGACAGGGGCCTGGAGGGAAGTCAGAGCTACGTGACTTTTTCAGACATGGAGTCAAACCCGGAAGCCAAGTCTCCCATACACCAGCAGGACTCTCGGCAGCTGCATTCAGGCATGAAAGGTTTTCCCCTGGGCTGACAGAACTGATGTAGTTCACACAGTCCCAGGACATGCTTTCCCCCAGCACACGTCATGGGCCTGCAGAACCCTGGGGAGGTGTTAAGAAAGCAGATGGCTGGCAGCAGGGCTCAGCAGACTGGGGGAGTTCTGGAGAGTTCGAATTTCCCAAGTGCCCGTTGATACGGTGGTCCTCCTTGCTGGGGTTTCAGCTGCCCAGCTGTCTACCGAGCAACCAAGAGCAGACTTCCCAGCTGGCCTAGGAAGCCCTCGTGTGCAATCATTTTAGTAATGGCTGAGCACAGCTGTATTTGAACTGATGACCTGGTAATCGGCCCCAGAAAGGTCCGTATCCCTTTACAAATCCCCCAAGCCTCACCATCTATTTGACCTGTTGCTCTGAAAGTTTCACATCCTTTTCAACATGGTAAGCCACCACTTCAAGAGTATTATTGAGTCTGAAGGAGAAAGTGGTCCCTGAGCATGTTCCGTTTGCCACTTTTGCCCTCCACCTTCTATTTCACAGCACCCCCACCTGCCGCCCCTGCCCCCAGTGAGCAGTTTAAGGATTCAATGCTGCATTGTTCATTTGGGGAATGTCTGCTGATTATCTACAGAGACAACAGCACTCGAAGGAATGCATTAAAAAAATACCCACACCCCCCCCATGAGACAATTCTTCCGGAAAAATAGTGACACAGCAACCTAGAAGCTTTCAGAAATATACAGATGGCTTCTCCTGGACAACCAAGAATTTCTCAGGAGTGTTAGACAAAAAAATTTTATGTTCACAACATTATTATTGCTGCCAGCACATTGTTTCATACAAAATTCCCTGGTAAAAAAAAAATTGGGGTGTCTGGGTGGCTCAGTCGGTTGAGCGCCGCCTTTGGCTCAGGTCATGATCTCAGGGTCCTGGGATGGAGCCCCTGTGTGGGGCTCCCTGCTCCGCGGGGAGTCTGCTTCTCCCTCTGCTCCTGCCCTCCCCCCATGCCCCTGCTCATGCTCTCTCTCTCAAGTAAATAAATAAAACCTTTGTTAAAAATCATCTTACTTTTGCTTCGTAATATTGCACTTCCGTGCATGCTCTTGGAAATTGATAACTATAGTAATATGCTTAAAAATATGCATTAAAATATGCATTTCCTTCTTCCATCCCACCAACATATGATCATAAATACTTAGTGAATCATATTATCTACTAAAGAAAACTAAAAATTGTATAAAATCTGACACAGTTAGAACTCCTACATCATTTCAAATTTTGTTCTTATTGTTTAACTCTTCTTGTTTTTTTTTTTTGTTTGTTTTTGTTTGTTTTTTACCACTTCCAACACTTTATGGACTTAAAGACACCAAAACTTTTCTAAAAATCTGACACAATTAGAAATCCCAGAACATGTCAGAATTGTGTTTTTCTTTTTAATTATTATTATTATGGTTGTCACATACGCCACTTCCTACTGCTTTAGGGATCTAAAGGCACTAAAATTTCTTTACATTCTATCGAAATCGACAACTAGCTCTTGGCCCCAGTATAACTCTACTTGAGGAATTCTCTGGTGGTGAGTGTTTGGCAAGACTGTTTTTTATCTTACGTATTGATATTTATGACAAGACTGAGAAGTAAATGTGCAGGGCATCCAGATTCCTTCCCTACGCCCATAGACATATTTCATTCCAACAGGAAAATGATATTTTTTGCTCATGCTGTTTTGCAAAAGACCTAAAAGAGAAAAGTTTTAATATTCCTTTGAGTTTGGGGGAAGAGGTATAAGGGCTTGCAATGAATACTTTTAAAATAAACTGACAAATAATGTGTACATTCTAGTAGCGTCTTAAATTTGAAAGTTCCAGATAGGTAACCCTCCAAGGCATCTTTTTCCCCGAGAACACTTGTCAAGGTCCCTCACTGTGGAAGCCTGGGGGCAAAGAGTACAGTTTCCTCGAGGTCCCTTATAATTGCTAGAGCTTTCCAAAGCCCATGTTCTAAAAGTATATTTCTCTCTCCCTCTCTTTTTAAATTTATCCCCACCAGGTATTGCAGAACAGAAATTTTCCTCCAAGTAGGTAACTTCAAGATAAAATGGCCTAACTATGGATTGTGCCACAGGCTTCAAGTTAAGGAAGCCCGAACTCCTGCCCTTTTAATCATGCTGCTACACCTCAGTCTGGAACCTTGGCTAAAGATATGGAAAGCCAGGAGAATGGGTCAGGCTAACTTTGGTTACTCTATTTACCCTGGGTTTAAGGAAGTTGGTGATTGAATAGGTGAGCAAAAATGAGGAAATGTTTCTGGAGCCCTTAGCAGAGAAAATTCAAATTAAACTTCCTGTGAAGGAGAATGTGTTATACACAGAGGGCACGATACCCTGACAGTTGTACTGCGGACAAGGCTTTACGCTAATGGCTCTATGCAAAGCAGATAGTAAACAAAGAACCCTTTAAGGATCAAAGGGTTTTCTCAAGTATCAAGGTTCTCAGGACTTTATAGGCTCTAACAGTTATGCTGTATGAGTTTCTTGGGCTGCCATAATAAACTACCACAGACTGGGTGGCTTAAATAACAGAAATTTATTTTTGCACCGTTCTGGAGTCTGGAAGCCTAAGATCAAAGTATCAGGAGGTTTGGTTTCTCCTGAGACCTGTCTCCTTGGCGTGTAGATGGCCCCCTTCTCCCTGTGTCTTTATATGGTCCTAATCTCTTTTTTAAGGACACCAGTCATATTGGATTGGAGCCTACGGATATGACCTCATTTTACCTTAATTACTTTTTTATTTATTTTTTTTATTTTAAGATTTTATTTATTTATTTGAGAGGGAGAGAATGAGAGACAGAAAGCATGAGAGGGAGGAGGGTCAGAGGGAGAAGCAGACTCCCCGCCGAGCAGGGAGCCTGATGCGGGACCCGACCCCGGACTTCCAGGATCATGACCTGAGCCGAAGGCAGCCGCCCAACCAACTGAGCCACCCAGGCGCCCCACCTTAATTACTTTTTTAAAGGCCCTGTCCCCAAATACAGTCACATTTCCGAGATACTGGAGATTAGAACTTCAAAATATGGATTTGGATGGGACACAATTCATCCCGTAACAGATGTTTCTTAGGAGAAACATAAGATACCTCTTAAGTGATAATATGTATTTGGGTTGTTACAGTGTTCTTACATTTTCATTAATGTAATGGTGGCACTAAGTTATTTATCTGTCTCTCTGGTGCTGAAAGACTGTAGACTTGAAGGGCGCCCGGGTGGCTCAGTCGTTAAGCGTCTGCCTTCGGCTCAGGTCATGATCCCAGGGTCCCGGGATCGAGCCCCGCATCGGGCTCCCTGCTCGGCGGGAAGCCTTCTTCTCCCTCTCCCACTCCCCCTGCTTGGGTTCCCGCTCTCGCGGTGTCTCTCTGTCAAATAAATGAATAAAATCTTTAAAAAAAAAAAAAAAAAGACTGTAGACTTGAAGTTCAGGCAAACTTTAGAAGATTTTCCCTGGACTATTAGTAGATGTATTTACTTTTCTGTAACTATGAGATGTAACACATTCCTACTGATAATAGTAAGGGGTCCAAAAGAAATCACCAATTTATCTGACATGTTTTTATGTAGCCTGGTGAGGTAGAAAGAATATTGTGTTAGAAAGCAAGAGAGTTGAGTTTTACTCTTACTGGGGAGAAGCAACTCGCCTCAGGGTACTTATGTCTTATCCCTTAGCAGAGGGTGGCACTTAAAAGAGTAGACTTCTGGAGTCAGACTACGGAGGCTCAAATCTACCCCCCCCCATAAGTGGTGTGATGTTAGGCAAACTACTTAACCTCTCTGTTATCCTGTTTCCTTATCTGCAAACAGTTAATAGTGAACTGTCTCAGAGGCAATGATATTAAATGATGCTGTATGTTCAAAACACTTATAACAGTGTCTGTCATGATATAATTGCTCAAGTTTCACTATTTTTATTGTCTTTAACATGTAAGATTGGGGTATCTGGGTGGCTCAGTCAGTTAAGTTTCTGTCTTCGGCTCAGGTCATGATCCCAGGGGAGCCTGCTTCTCCTTCTCACTCTCCCTCTGTGCTCTCTCTCTCAAATAAATAAATAAAATCTTTAAAAAAATAAAATAAGTAAATAAAATGCAAGATTAAATGAGATACTTTTTTTTAAAGATTTTTATTTATTTATTTGAGAGAGAGAGAGAATGAGAGAGAGACAGCACGAGAGGGAAGAGGGTCAGAGGGAGAAGCAGGCTCCCTGCCAAGCAGGGAGCCCGATGTGGGACTCGATCCCGGGACTCCGGGACCATGACCTGAGCCGAAGGCAGTCGCTTAACCAACTGAGCCACCCAGGCGCCCTAAATGAGATACTTTTTTTAAAAAGATTTTATTTATTTATTTATTTATTTTAGCGAGAGCACAAGCAGTAGGGACAGAGGGAATCTCGAGCAGACTCCCTGCTGATTGTGGGGCTCAGTCTCATGGTACTGAGGTCCTGACCTGAGCCCAAACCAAGAGTCAGATGCCCAACCCACTGAGTCGCCACCCAGGCTCCCCTAAATGAGATACTTTCTAAAGTCCCTTTAGACTCAAAAGCTAAGATGGTAACGTTGCTATTGTGCTTTATGGTACTCAAAGTTGCTACTTGGCAATTGCATGTCAACATTTGTACGCATTAGAAGACCTTCGGAATATATTTTCTTCATACGATTTGCAAGTAGTTAGCTGTTTTATACTATAAAGCATCAAATGTGTTGAGGCATTCTGTCCACCACGTTCCCAAAAGCTCCTGAAATCACTTTGTATCAGTTCTTCAGTTTGCCCTAAAACACAGATAAGGTAGTACCATATTGCTTTCTGCTGTGTTTCTATATTATGCTGTAAATTTTTTTTCTTTTGCTCTCATAATATCCAGTATTTTATTCTGGGTAGGGGAAAGTAATAGCATTTTTCATGCTCATATTGAGGATACTAAAGCATTCTAGGATTAATAAATATACTAGACCACTGTGACGGTCCCTTTCATTTAGAAAATCAGGCATTCAGAAACACTATCCCCTCAATTACAAATCTTTTATGAAAGTAGTTTGCAGTTTAATTTATAATTAAGTAACATGACAGATGAACCACAGACTGGGGAGGTGAGAAATTGTAACTATTAAAAGGCAATGAATAGCCTAACCATTAGAATAAAATCGAATGTTTGGTAAAAATATAGATTATAGATTCTTGATCATTCTTCGAAGCTCTGGAGTGAGGCTAAGAAATCCACATTTTAGTGAGTGTCCTAGGCTATCTTTATGGCCAGGCAGGCTTGAGAAACACTGCAATAATCCAGAGAATAGATCACTAGAACCAGCCCTTGAGAATAGCAGTAGGAATGGAAAAGAGGGGATACAGACAGACACACTTAGAATCACTATGAATATTGACTATAATATTTCTATGTATCTTATTATGGTACCAGTACTTAAAATACATTTCAAGTCCACTTCAAATGCATCATAAATTTCCAATGAATTCTCTTTCATTGAAAAATATTTCACTTTTAGGTTTTAAAATGGGGAAACTCTTTTAACTTTTTTAGAAATGTTTAATTTCAGAGGAACAAAGCAACGGAACATTAAGTGGTCACTAATTGTACAGAAAATTCAATTCGGCAAATACTTTTGAAGTATTTTTAAGGAACCATGCGAGAGGTACTACGGTAAATACAACGATGGAGTCCTTGCCGTCAATAAACTTTCAACCTAGCAGGAGAGAGAAAATAAAATCCCAACTAATTTTAAAGAAGGATAATGTGAAAAATGAGAAAGAGAAAAATAAATTCCCTTGAAGACTTCAAAAAGGGAAACATTATATATTGTTCAGGTACTAAGAAAAGTCCTCCTGAAGAAGGTGTTATTTGGGATGGTCAGGAAAACAAGGAAAATTTCAACAGATTTAAATATGAATGGAGGACATCCCCGGCAAAAACAAACTGCTTAAGAAAACTCAGAGGAAGGAAGGCACAGTGTAGGTATAAGATTAAAAGCGTTCTGGGACCCACTTCCAATACAGTGGAGAAGGCTGCAGAGTTCTTACACCACCAAGCAATTCTCAGACACCAGTTGAGTGCCCCTCAATATTCAACTCAATTCTGACACTATCTACCTGGAGATAGCATTGGATTCCACAGGTTAACGTCTCAGTCCCACAAGACTACCCTCCATCTCAGATGTCGCATCTGTGCTTCTGACCCACTGGGTATAGATTGGATGTTCCAACAGCCACCTCCTTGCATTCAATTAATTTGCTAGAGTGGCTCACAGAATTTAGAGAAGCATTTTACTTCCTAGATCACCAGTTTATTATAAAAGGATATAATTCAGGAATAGCCAGATGGAAGATATGCATAGGGCAAGGCATGTGGGAAGGGGCATGGAGTTGCCAAGCTGTCTCCCAGCACACCATTCCCATCTCCATGTGTACACCAACCCATAAGTTCTCCAAACAGTCTCCTTTTTGTGTTTTTTGGTAGGCTTCATTACATAGGCATAGTTGATTAAATCTCTGGTCCTTAAGGATGGATTCAACCTCCAGACTATCTCCCCCTACAAGAGGTCAAGTGGGTGGGATTGAAAGTTCCCATCCTCAAATCACATGGTTAGTTCTCCCGGCAACCAGCTTTCAACTTTAGGTGCCATCCAAAAGTCACCTCATTAACATAATAAAAGACACCTTTGCTACTCTTATGAAATTCCAAGGGTTTAGGAGCTCTGCCAGAAACAGGAACAAAGACAAATATATATATTTATGTTATGACTCATCTAGTTTGATAAGAGAATAGAGACCATAGAGGATGTTAGCGTGTAGCAGTGCTTGCGAGGAGGCAACACCACTCAAGCTAAAATAGTAGGCTTAACTCAAGGGCAGTAAAGAATCATTGAAGGTTTCCCTGGAAGTGATATGATTGGAATTTTCTTTTGGAAAATACACCTCGTGATGGTCAGGAAGATGGAGTGGAAGAAAGGGTCAGAGCTAGGGAGTTTCAACTTCATGAAAGAACTCACATTTTCTCTACATTCAAGGTGATTTCTTTCATGAAGTTGAAACTCACAAAGAGTTAAAGGTACTTGTTCCCAAACTTCAGCATGATCAGAACCATCTGGAAGGCTTGTTCAAACACAGATTGCCATAATTACAGCTGGGAACTTCAACACTCCTCTCAGCAATTAATAGAACTGCTAGATAGAAAATCAGCAAAGATGTAGGACTGAAGAACACCATCAACCAACAGGATCTAAATGATACCTATAGAACTCCACCCAACAAGAACAGAATACACATTCTTTTCAAGTTGCCACAGAACATATACAAAGATAGACCATATGCTGGCTCATAAAACAAATTTCAACAAATTTAAAAGAATTGCAATCATACATGTATGTTCTCTGACCATAATGGAATCAAACTAGAAATTGATAACAGAGAGATAACAGGTAAATCTCAAAACACTTGGAAATAAAACAGCACACTTCCAAATAGTCCATGAGTAAAAGAGGAAATTTCAAAAGAAATTTTAAAAATTCATAGAATTAAATTGAAGGTGAAAATACAACATAATAAATTTGTGGGGTGCAACTAAAGCAGTACTGAGAAAGAAACATGTTTATATTAGAAAAGAGAAAAATCTCAAACCAATAAACTAAGTTATTGCCTCAAGAAACAGGAAAAGATCAAAATGAACCCAAAGCAAAGAGAAGGAAGGAAATAATAAAGAGAAGAAATCAATGAAATTGAAAATAAGAAAATAATAGAGAACAACTAAAAAAACCTCTTTTTTTTAAAAGCAAAAAAGTTGATAAACTTCTAGCAAGACTGATAGACAGTAGACAGAAATCACTAATAATACCAGGAATGACATATACTTTAATACAGATGCTACAGTCATTATAATGATAATAAGGGGGTACTACAAACAACTTTACACTCATAAATTTGATAACTTAGAAGAAATGTACCAATCATACTAGAAAATCACAAACTACCAACTATTAACCAAGATGAAATAGATAATCTGAATAGTCCTAATAACCATTAAAGAAATTAAACTCATAATTTAGAAGTCCTCCCAAAAAATGTCCTGGGCTTGGATAGTTTCACTGGAGAATTCTACCAGACACTTAACAAAGAATTAACATGAGTTTTACACACTCTTTTTCAGAGAAAAGAAGAGGAGGGAACAACTCATTCTGAGATAAGTATTAGCCTAATAAGGCAATCAGACAAACAGCAACAACAACAACAAAAAACAAAACAAAACAAAAACCCTACAAATATCTCTCATGAACTTAGACACAAAAATCCTCAACAAAATTTTAGCAGATGGAATCCAGTAATATATAAAAATAATTATATACCACAACTAAGTGAGATTTATTCCACGTATGCAAATCTGACCCATTATTCACAAATCAAACAATGTAATCCAACAAATCAACAGGCTAACGATGAAAAATCATATCATATTAATTGATGAAGGAAAAGCATTTGGCAAAATTAACACTCATTCAAGATAAACACTCAGTAATCTAGGAATAGAGGAGAACTTTTTCTCCTTGATAAGAGCATCTACAAAACTCCTACAGCTAACATCACACTTGATGCTGAGAGACTGGATGTCTTCTCCATAGGATTGGGAACAAGGTAAAGATATCCTCTGCTACTGCTCTTATTCAATATAGTTAACTCAGAAAGGATCACAATCTTAAATGAAAAATTATAAAACTTTTAGGAAAAAAATAAGAGGAAATCTTTGGGACCCAGAGTTAAGAGAAGAGGTCCTAGACTTGGCCTTAAGACCACAATCCATAAAAGGGAAAGTTGATAAATTACACTTCATCACAACTTTAAAATTTTTCTCTGCAAAAGATCCTGTTAAGAAGATAAATGATAAGCTACAGACTGGGGAGAAAATATTTATGAATCATATATCTGAAAGACTGTCAAAACTCAATTGTGAAAATCAAACAATACAACCAGAAAATAGGAAAAGATATGGACCAACATTTCACCAAAAAAATACACAGATGACATGTAAGCACATGGAAAGATGTTCAAAATAATTCACTATTAGGAAAATGCAAATTAAAACTACAATAAGATATCACTACATACCTTCCAGAATAAATGGATAAAATTAAAAGCAATGGCTGGAAACTAGATCGGTCTCATACATTGCCATTGTGAGTATAAAATGATATGACCACTCTGGAAAAGAGTTTCACAGGTTTTTTTCTTAAACTAAACATGTAACTACAATATGACCCAGTAAATATATTCCTGGGCATTTAGCCCAGAGAAATAAAAACTTGTGTTCACACAAAAACGTGTACAAGATGTTTTTAACAGCATTATTCATATTAGTCAAAAATTGGAAACTACCCAGATGTTCTTCCATGAATGAATGGTTAAGCCAACTATGGGACATCCTTACCATGGAATACTACTTAGCCACCAAACAAAAAGAAACTCTTGATTCATGTGACAACTTGAATGAATCTCAGAGTATTATATTAAGTTTTAAAAAAAATCCCAAAAGTAGGGGCGCCTGGGTGGCTCAGTCGTTAAGTGTCTGCCTTCGGCTCAGGTCATGATCCCAGGGTCCTGGGATCGAGCCCCGCATCGGGCTCCCTGCTCAGCAGGAAGCCTGCTTCTCCCTCTCCCACTCCCCCTGCTTGTGTTCCCTCTCTCACTGTGTCTCTCTCTATCAAATAAGTAAAAAATCTTTAAAAAAAAAATCCCCGAAGTATGAGATTTCATTTATATAACAAATATAAACTTACAAATAACAAAGAAAATTGAAATAACAAAATTAGAGAGATGAACAGAGTAATGGTTGCCAGTGGTTAAGGATGGGAGTAGAGGGAGAGGAAGCGTTGTAGCTACAGAGATAACACAAGGGACCCCGTAACGATGGAACACTTCTGTACCTTGATTGTAATGATGGTTACTAGAATCTATGCATGTGATAAAGTTGCCAGCACACACACACACATACACGGTTATATAAAACTGGTGAATCCTGAATAAGTTCTATAGATTGACCAATGTCAATTTCCTGGTTTTGACATTGTACTCTGGTAATACATTAGCATTGGCAGAAACTAGGTGAAGGGTACATAGGACCTCCCTGTACATTTCTTTATGCAACTTGCTATGAATCTATAATTATTTCAAAATTAACAGTTAAGTAAACCCAGCTATTTTCACAAAGGATGAGGCACTCGGGAGAGTAAGGCTGGGTATTGGGGAGATCTTTCACTTTTCACTTTATACGTTTCTATAAATAGTTGAGGTAAATACATAATAAAAATGGAGCTGGATCTCAGGGGGGATAAACACATAGATTTCTGATTGAGTAGGTCTGGAGTGGAGCTTAAGAATTTGCATTTCTAATTGGTTCCAAGGTATACTGATGCTGCTGGTCTAGAACCCACACTTTGAGAACCAGAGATTAAAGACTATGCTCAATCAATTCAGTCGTCCCTTGTTTGGTCTGATCTAAAAATGCTCCTTAATCCAGTGATTAGATAGCTGCAGAAACTAATCTGAGCGATCATGTCAAATTTCACAGAGGCCAGTCCTCTCAAATAGACAAATATGGACAATTAACGGTTCAGATCAAATGTCTTTCAACTCAAACAAATGGCAACTCAACATGGTCCTGGAAAATAAATAGGTTAACTGAAATTAAACAAATCCATTTGTAAAGAGAGATACCCCCATCTAATCTGTATCTTAAAATGAATCAATCCTTCTGAAATGCCAGGCAAAAGCAGCCTGTGAAAATCTCCTCAGCCTACCCTTCATAACCCAGAGCTTCATGTTTTTGTATCTACCACCCGAAGCAAGGATATTCACCATCTATCTCACAGAGATAGAAGCCAAGTGTAGCTCAGTGAATAAAATGTTATTTTCTTTCTCAGTTCCTTTCTCAGTCACATTTCATGCCCTCTTCTCAGAATGTTTATCACCACCCAGAGTCATATTTCTGTTTGAGTATCTGGCAAGTGACTCCCTGCTGAACAGGCAGGGAGAAGCCCCATAAATCAGAGTCCTGGAGTCCACAGGCAGCCTTGCCAGCCAGCAGTGGGGCCCCTGAATATTCTTCAAAGCTAAGTATTTCAGAGCAGCACTCTTAAAATTAAAGATCCAATTACTCAGAGCTGGATGGCATTAGAAATACCCCAAATCTCCAAGTGAGCAGGACCCTAAGGGGTTGTGAATAGTTCCCTTGGCTCCCAAGAAGTCTAATCAGCACTGACCCAGTGAGTTCAAGGAAAACATGCTTGTCTGCACTACTTGCTTCTCCCATGTGAGAACAACGTACCCACTGGGACGCTAGGAGATGGAAATAAAGTACAAAATCATGGGTCTGTAATTATCAGTAAGAGATCGTGACAATTCAACATAAGGAAGTATGGCATGTCTGCGGCACTTTTACTCTTAAAAATAACACCACGGATCATGACAAATTCTTCTGAATATTCCTACATCCTTACTACTCAAAGTATGTTCTTCAGACGAGCAAGACTGTAACCATCTAGGAGCTTCTGCAGTCTCAGACCCGCCCAGACCCACCCAATAAGTATCTGCCTGTTAAGACCCCAGTTGCGTCTATGGGCACATTGAATTTTGAGCAGCTCTAAGGCCAAGTAGCAGATCCCTGTTAATGAACGTGGGGAAGTGCTGGGAACGCAGTGAACATGGAGGCAGGGATCTCATGAGTGACTGGATCACCACCACAAACACTGTAAGACCACACTGGAGAATGGAGCAGTATTGACTCCAGGCCTGAACAACCAGGAAACCTGCCACAATCTGGGACACTCTGCCCTCATAAAATGCTCACGGAGGCTAGAAAGCTCCGAGACTCAGTCCTAAATTCAAACCTCACATATTCCTGAAGAAGCACTATTCAATCCCATTACCATTTCCTAATTGAATTTCTCATTTCCCAAATAACTGGTAGTTTGACAGTTTGCAGAAATTTGTTGCAGGGGAAAGTTTGAAATAGTTGAATAATATACCAGGTGAAATATTCTGGAAAGGCTGAAAAATTTATCACAGAATCATTACAATTATTGCTTGCCTTCTCTTTGCTTTCTAATCGCTGTTTTTAGTGATGAAACCATAGGCATTTATCAAGGAGAGAAGCTGCAAAGTAGAGATGGTCTGTAGAGACCTTACTGGAGTCAGTGCATTTTAGAGGGCTGTGTTTGGTGGTGTTTAGAAAGTTTCTTGCTCTCTTACATTGTATGGACTTTTATGTAAAGCTCTAGCTTCATAAATCATAGTAACCATAAATATATTTCAAATGACTATACTTTAGGCTTTTCAGACAATTTCAACACTCAGTTTAAAACACTTTACCTAATTACACAAATATTTTAAAATATATACTTAATGATGGTTCTGATATTGGATTGGGATAATCCTGCAATATCCTTTTCTTTTGAAATGACATTCTTTTAAGAGAAAGATAAGTTAGTCCTCTGTTCTCATGGAGCGCTATTGTGTAAAATATTAGAGGAGCTTTTCTAGAAATCAAAGGCATCCAAATCGGCAAAGAGGAAGTCAAACTCTCACTCTTTGCAGATGATATGATACTGTATGTGGAAAACCCAAAAGACTCCACCCCAAAACTGCTAGAACTCATACAGGAATTCAGTCAAGTAGCAGGATATAAAATCAATGCACAGAAATCAGTGGCATGCCTACACACCAACAACAAGACAGAAGAGAGACAAATCAAGGAGTCGATCCCATTTACAATTGCACCCAAAACCATAAGATACCTAGGAGTAAATTTAAGCAAAGAGGCAAAGGATCTGTACTCAGAAAACTATAAAATACTCATGAAAGAAATTGAAGAAGACACAAAGAAATGGAAAAATGTTCCATGCTCATGGATTGGGAGACCCAACATTGTGAAGATGTCAATGCTACCTAGAGCAATCTACACATTCAATGCAATCCCCATCAAAATACCATCCACTTTTTTCAAAGAAATGGAACAAATAATCCTAAAATTTGTATGGAACCAGAAGAGACCCCGAATAGCCAGAGGAATCTTGAAAAAGAAAAGCAAAGCTGGCGGCATCACAATTCCGGACTTCCAGCTCTATTACAAAGCTGTCATCATCAAGACAGTATGGTACTGGCACAAAAACAGACACATAGATCAATGGAACAGAACAGAGAGCCCAGAAATGGACCCTCAACTCTATGGTCAACTCATCTTTGACAAAGCAGGAAAGAATGTCCAATGGCAAAAAGACAGTCTCTTCAACAAATGGTGTTGGGAAAATTGGACAGCCACATGCAGAAGAATGAAACTGGACCATTTCCTTACACCACACACAAAAATAGACTCCAAATGGTTGAAAGACCTAAACGTGAGACAGGAGTCCATCAAAATCCTAAAGGAGAACACAGGTAGCAACCTCTTCGACCTCAGCCGCAGCAACTTCTTCCTAGAAACATCGCCAAAGGCAAGGGAAGCAAGGGCAAAAATGAACTATTGGGATTTCATCAAGATAAAAAGCTTTGCACAGCAAAAGAAACAGTCCACAAAACCAAAAGACAACTGACAGAATGGGAGAAAATATTTGCAAATGACATATCAGATAAAGGGCTAGTATCCAAAATCTATAAAGAACTTATCAAACTCAACACCCAAAGAACAAATAATCCAATCAAGAAATGGGCAGAAGACATGAACAGACATTTTCCCAAAGAAGACATCCAGCCCACCTAGAAGCAGCTTCTCGGCTCCTTCTGGAACCTCTGTCAGGTTCAGCCTACTCATCTCCACTCCTGCCTCCACTCCGGCCTCCACCATGTCCATCAGGGTGACCCAGAAGTCCTACAAGATGTCCACCTCTGGCCCCCGGGCCTTCAGCAGCCGCTCCTACACGAGCGGGCCTGGCTCCCGCATCAGCTCCTCTGCCTTTTCCCAGGTGGGCGGCGGCAGCAGCAGCAGCTTCCGGGGTGGCCTGAGCAGCAGCATGAGTGTGGTCGGGGGCTACGGCGCCGGGGCCAGGGGCATGGGAGGCATCACGGCTGTCTCAGTGAACCAGAGCCTGCTGAGCCCCCTTAAGCTGGAGGTGGACCCCAACATCCAAGCTGTGCGCACCCAAGAGAAGGAGCAGATCAAGACCCTCAACAACAAATTTGCCTCCTTCATCGACAAGGTGAGGCACCTGGAGCAGCAGAACAAAATTCTGGAGACCAAGTGGAGCCTCCTACAACAGCAGAAAACCGCTCGGAGCAACATAGACAACATGTTCGAGAGCTACATCAGCAACCTCCGGCGGCAGCTGGACACCCTGGGCCAGGAGAAGCTGAAGCTGGAGGTGGAGCTTGGCAACATGCAGGGACTGGTGGAGGACTCAAGAATAAATATGAGGAGGAGATCAAAGAGCGTGCAGACATGGAGAATGAATTTGTCCTCATCAAGAAGGATGTGGACGAAGCTTACATGAACAAGGTAGAGCTGGAGTCCCGCCTGGAAGGGCTGACCGACGAGATCAGCTTCTTAAGGCAGCTGTATGAAGAGGAGATCCGTGAGCTGCAGTCCCAGATCTCGGACACGTCCGTGGTGCTGTCCATGGACAACAGCCGCTCCCTGGACCTGGACCGCATCATCGCCAAGGTCAAGGCCCAGTACAAGGACATTGCCAACCGCAGCCGGGCTGAGGCCGAGACCATGTACCAGATCAAGTATGAGGAGCTGCAGACACTGGCTGGGAAGCACGGGGATGACCTCCGTCGCACAAAGACGGAGATTTCTGAGATGAACCGGAGCATCAGCCGACTCCAGGCTGAGATCGAGGCCCTTAAAAACCAGAGGGCTGCCCTGGAGGCGGCGATCGCCGATGCCGAGCAGCACGGGGAGCTGGCCCTCAAGGACGCCAATGCCAAGGTGGCCGAGCTGGAGGCCGCCCTGCAGCGAGCCAAGCAGGACATGGCCCGGCAGCTGCGCGAGTACCAGGAGCTCATGAACGTCAAGCTGGCCCTGGACATCGAGATTGCCACCTACCACAAGCTGCTGGAGGGCGAGGAGAGCCGGCTGGAGTCTGGGATGCAGAACATGAGTATCCATACTAAGACCACCAGTGGCTACTCAGGTGGCCTGAGCTCAGCCTACGGGGGCCTCACAAGCCCCGGCCTCAGCTATGGCCTGAGCGCCTTCCAGTCCAGCTTTGGCCCTGCTGGTTCCTTCAGCCACAGCGGCTCTTCGAAGGCGGTGGTCGTGAAGAAGATTGAGACCCGTGACGGGAAGCTGGTGTCCGAGTCGTCTGATGTCCTGTCCAAGTGAATAACCACGGTGGTCCCTCCCAGCCTCCCCACTCTTGTGGCTGCCAGAGAGCCTTTGGGGGGGAAAGGAGCTGTGCCGGGGAGCGTCGGGAGCAGGAGAGCCACCCAAGACCCAGCCCTAGTCCTCAGCCTGCCTTTGGGGGGAGTCTTTTGCCCTGGGTACCCCCTCTCGTCCGTGCCGCCAACTAAAAGCCAACTCAAGTATCTTTTCCCAAATAAAGCCTCAGCTGACTCTGCCAAAAAAAAAAAAAAAAAAGACATCCAAATGGCCAACAGACACATGAAAAAGTGCTCAACATTGCTCAGCATCAGGGAAATCCAAATCAAAACCTCAATGAGATACCACCTCACACAGTCAGAATGGCTAAAATTAACAAGTCAGGAAACGACAGATGTTGGTGGGGATGTGGAGAAAGGGGAACCCTCCTACGCTGTTGGTGGGAATGCAAGCTGGTGCAACCCCTCTGGAAAACAGTATGGAGGTTCCTCAAACAGTTGAAAATAGAGCTACCATACGATCCAGCAATTGCACTACTGGGTATTTACCACAAAGATACAAATGTAGGGATCCGAAGGGGTACGTGCACCCCGATGTTGATAGCAGCAATGTCCACAATAGCCAAACTGTGGAGAGAGCCAAGATGTTCATCCACAGATGAATGGATAAAGAAGATGTGATATATACATACAATGGAATATTATGCAGCCATCAAAAGGAATGAGATCTTGCCATTTGCAACGACGTGGATAGAACTGGAGAGTGTTATGCTGAGTAAAATAAGTCAATCAGAGAAAGACATGTATCATATGACCTCACTGATATGAGGAATTCTTAATCTCAGGAAACAAACTGAGGGTTGCTGGAGTGGTGGGGGGTGGGAGGGATGGGGTGGCTGGGTGATAGACATTGGGTAGGTTATGTGCTATGGTGAGCGCTGTGAATTGTGCAAGACTGTTGAATAACAGATCTGTACTTCTGAAACAAATAATGCAACATATGTTAAGAAAAAAGAAAAAGAAGATAGCAGGAGGGGAAGAATGAAGGGGAGTAAGTCAGAGGGGGAGACGAACCATGAGAGACGATGGACTCTGAAAAACAAACTGAGGGTTCTAGAGGGGAGGAGGGTAGGGGATGGGTTAGCCTGGTGATGGGTATTAAAGAGGGCACATTCTGCATGGAGCACTGGGTGTTATGCGCAAACAATGAATCATGGAACACTACATCAAAAACTAATGATGTAATATATGGTGATTAACATAACAATAAAAGAATTAAAAATAAATAAAATAAAATATTAGAGGGGCTTTTCTTACTTATCAAGGAAAATTTGAAGGCCTTCTCTTTGCTTAGACTTTGCAAGAAGCCATGTTCACACATGCACCTTGCCTTTCAGGAGCTTACCATCTAGGTGAGGAGGCATGCATGAAAACAGGAGATATGTTTTACAGGAAAAATTGATAGAACTTTAAATAAGAATATCAGGGGTAGATAAATGAATTTGGCTGAGAGGTAGATTGTGAATGGGAAGATGATGAACTTAGCTTTGGACCAAGGAGTAGGAGATGGCCATGAGGCATCGACTGCCAAAAGTCAATGTATGTTTCAGTGTGAAACTGATAATGAGGACTAAGGGAACAGAAAAGAAGAAACTAAACAGACTAGTCAGCAATGAGTAGTGACTCAAAACTCCACAGAGCTGTGACTTGTATTAAACCTTAAAAGAGAGATGAATTCATGAACGTGGAGTCAGATAATAGAACACTGTAGAAGTACAGTAGGCACTTTATATTTAAAGGGGTGGGAAAGAAACACCAAAGATTTTAGGAGAGAAGTGATGAAAACAGTAAGGAATTTTGGAGTAGGGGAAGTTTTTGTTCAAGGCTTCCAGAGCTAATATCCCTGTCAGGAGGGATAGATGAAAACTATATTTTGAAGGAAAAATAAATAAAACATTGAGTCAGACTATAAAGGAGTTGGCAAAGGAGAGACTGGATCTGATTGGTAGATTGGTGGTATTACTGATGAAGACTGGAAATATAGATGAGGGAAGGGAGAAGGATTGTGAATAGGATGTTGATGAACTTGGCAATGGACATCAACAGGTTGGAGGTGACAATGAGATAATCAACATGGCCACATGTACAGGTGGTAGGGCCGGGATTAGGGTAGGGATAACAAAGAGCCAAGGGTGCAAAATTTAAGAATTCTTAGGTCTCAGGTCGCACAACCCTGAGAGGGAGTGCTTCCCTAAATTCTGCACCTGGGACCTAACTGCTTTGTCCTGGAAATTTGCCATGGAAATATGGAACTATGAGTTTTGGTGGAAATATGAGTTTAGATGACAAACAAGACTGGAGATACAGGCTTGAGGTACGCAGCCTAAGAGCAATTGTATTCATGATGTCTTCAGAGTAAACAGCAAAGAGAAGGAAGGACATAAGGCTGAGCCTCAGAGAACTCTCTTTTGGAAACCAGAGAAGAAAGAAGAGCAAGCAAGTCTAAGATAGGAAGGACAATCGAAAAGTTCAGAAAATAGACATTTCTATTTAAACATGGTTAGATTTAGCAGATGCTCGCATTGTTATTCCCTCCCGAAACGCCATTGAAATGGTAATAAAATAATTTTTGAAAAAGCATTCACTCGCAAGGATTAAAAGACCAGGTGAGGAGATGACAGTAATAAAATCATGGAAGCTTGGGAAACAGGTAAAGAAGTCAGAACTATCTAGGCAGGGGTGCCTGGGTGGCTCAGATGGTTAAGCGTCTGCCTTCGGCTCAGGTCATGATCCCAGGGTCCTGGGATCGAGTCCCGCATCGGGCTCCCTGCTCCTTGGGAGCCTGCTTCTCCCTCTGCTTCTCTCTCTCTCTCTCTCTCTCCCTCTCTCTCTCTGTCTCTCATGAATAAATAAATAAAATCTTTAAAAAAAAAAAAGAACTATCTAGGCAGACTCAAAAACAAAACAAAACAGAAACTAAAGCCAGCAGTGGAGCAAATATATTTGCACCACAGAACCCTGAGAGGCATGGGAATTGGAGGCACTTGATACCTCTGAAGGTAGGCGTGTAGGTGAACTGAAAACAGAAGGATTGATACAATTCTGTACATTCCACAGCAGTCATATATATATCAGATTCCCTTCCCCAGCCAGCATGGTTAGACAGTGCGCTAGACCTAACCTGGCAGAATTCTAGAGGTCTATTCTCTAGAAAAGTTGAATCAGAGTGACTTTGAATACAAGATTACAAATCACAGCTAAGCATATCATTTCCTTACTGGAAACAGGACTAAGTGAAAGCCTGCATACAGAATAGTACCCTTCCCCAGCCGAATTCCAAGAATGCTGGGAGCCCAGGCAGGATTCCTCTCTGAGAAAAACCAACCAAGCTCCAGAGGAGATCTGTGAATGTGAGCAGCTTCAGGCACTCGCCAGGGGAGGAATGGAAGCTTCCTAACAGTGAGGCTTACTGGTCATCTGGTACTGACTTGGGCACATGCGCACACATGAACACAGCCTCCAGATCCCATGGTAGAGACACTCTGACAACTGAACAGTCAGAAATCATTTAGACATTTAGGAAACACTTCTAACATGAAAGACAGAAAAGGGAGAAGGAAGGAAAGAAAGAAGGAAGGAAGAAAGTGTGGATCCAACTTGGAGAAAATGAAAATAATGTAGGGACAGAAGAAGACATCAAAAAACAAGAGAGATCCTCAAAAATATGTTATTTTAAAAGACATAGTCAAATAACAGTAAAGAATTCTTGCAAATTATGATCACTGAAATGGAAACAAAAAGCGGTAGAATGGTTGGAAGATACAGTTGAGGAAAATTCCCACAAATCAAATAAAGAAAATAAATATATGACTGTGGAGGAAATAAAATGAAAAATTTTAGGTAATCTGTTCAGGAAGTCCAACTTCTGATGATAGCAGTTTAACAAAGAAAAAACAGGGAATGAGGTGAGGAGGAAATCATCAAAGAAATAACACCAGGAAAGAACCCTCAGAGAAGTAGGTAAGGTTCCATATGAAGAGGGCTTTTCAAGTACTCAATATGTTAAATGAAGAAAAGGCTGATATCAAAATGCATAATCATGAAACTTCAGAACTCCAGAAACAAAGAGGAAATCCAGGAACTCTGGTGTAAGGGCTACATACAAAGGATGGTATAGGAAATCATAATGGCAAAATTGGAAACAAGAAGACAATGGAACAATGCCTCAAAAGTACTGAAGGGAAATCACTTGCATAAAAGAATTCTATTTGCAGCCAAACTATTGATCAAATGTAAAGATAGGATAAAAACATTTTTGGAAATGCAAAAACAAAAAAAATTGCTTTCTCTGCATTTTTATTAGGAAGCTACTAGACTAGAGGCTTACTACCCAAAGGGGTGACAAAACAAGAGGAAGATTTGGGATCCAGGAAACAAGGGATCCAACAGAGAGAAAAAGGCACGGGGAGTCTACACAAAAATGGCAAAGGGAGCTTGTAGGGCATCAGCCAGGAGCCAGTCTAAACAAGAGCAAGGTGAAAAGGGCTTCTGGAAGGGGGTATCTTAGAAAAGGACCACCTGGGATTCGTGGTGTTGCTGGAGACTCGTAACGCGTCTGCAGTCAAAGACCCTCTGCAAACATCACCTGTTGGAACAACCATGCGTGAGTGTATCTCCATCCATGTGGGCCAGGCGGGCGTGCAGATGGGCAATGCCTGCTGGGAGCTCTACTGCTTGGAGCACAACATCCAGCCCAATGGCAAGGCGCTGGGCAGCAGCAATGACTCCTTCAACACCTTCTTCAGTGAGACCGGGGCTGGCAAGCATGTGCCCTGGGCTGTCTTTGTGGACCTGGAGCCTGCTGTCATAGATGGGTAAGAACTGGCATTTATAGGCAGCTCTTCCACCCTGAGCAGCTGATATCTGGCAAGGAAGATGCTGCCAACTACTATGCCCGAGGCCTCTACACTGTGGGGAAGGAGATCATCGATCTTGTGCTGAAGCGAATCCGAAAACTGACAGACTAGTGCACCAGGCTTCAGGGTTTCCTGATCTTCCATAGCTTTGGGGGTGGCACTGGCTAAGGCTTCACCTCCCTGTTGATGGAGTGCCCTTCTGTTGACTATGGCAAGAAGTCCAAGTTGGAATTTGCCATCTATCCCACCCCCCAAGTATCCACAGCAGTTATGGAACCCTACAACTCCATCCTGATCACCCACACCACCCTGGAGCACTTGGACTACGCCTTCATGGTGGACAAGGCCATCTACGACATCTGCCACCGCAACCTGGACATCTGGACATCGAGTGCCCCACCTACACCCACCTCAACTGGCTCATCGACCAGATCGTGTCCTCCATCACAGCTTCCCTGTGCTTCGACGGGGCCCTCACAGAGTTCCAGATGAACCTGGTGCCCTACCCCCTCATCCACTTCCCACTGATGACCTACTCCCCCATTGTCTCAGCCAAGAAAGCCTAACATGAGCAGCTGTCGGTGGCAGAGATCACCAACACACTTTGAGCCCTCCAACCAGATGGTCAAATGTGACCCCGTCATGGCAAATACATGGCCTGCTGCATGCTCTACCACAGAGAAGTGGTGCCCAAGGATGTGAATGCCGCCATTGCCACTATCAAGACCAAGTGTACCATCCAGTTTATGGACTGGTGTCCCACAGGTTTCAAGGTTGGCATTAACCACCAGCCCCCCACAGTGGTGCCTGGGGGCGACCTGGCCAAGGTGCAGCGGGCAGTCTGCATGCTAAACAATACCACAGCCATCGCCAAGGCCTGGGCCTGCCTCAACCACAAGTTTGACCTGATGTATGCCAAATGGGTCTTTGAGCACTCGTACCTGGGCGAGGGCATGGAGGAAGGGGAGTTCTCAGAGGCCTGAGAGGACCTGGCTGCCCTGGAGAAGGATTATGAAGTGGGGACAGAGTCAATGGACAGCAAGGATGAGAGCGAGGAGTTCTAAGGGGTCCTGGCATCTGCGACGTCCGGTCTCTCCCTAGTTTTGTATTTCTCATTCCACTGTTTCCCTGACCCCCTACAAATACAATCAGTGTCTCAAGCAAAAAAAAAGAAAGAAAGAAAGAAAGAAAAGGACCACCTGATTTGTTTGATTGTCATAAGAGAAAACATACCCCTTTGTCCAAGATTTGGGGATAAACTAGAACAAAAACAGATAATGAAAGCAAATGAAAAAGAGAAAGAGAGTTATTGATTCTAGGGAGAATAACCAGAACAGACAATAAAGGAACCGGTATCATCATAGACTCAGCTGTGAAAAAGATGTACATAGTCCAAGACTTTGAATATTCATCTAACCAAAATGAGGGAAGGTGTTTGCAGGGAGGAATGGTGTGAAAGCCAAACCTCATCATTAAAGGTAGGAAACTCATAGTTAATACCTAAAGGCCAAAAAGAAAAATTTAAATAACAGTGTAAGGATGTTATTCAAAAACATGATCACAAATACTAGAATAGGTTAGAAGATTTCAAACTTGTTGCCACTGAAGAGGACTCAGGAGAGAAAGGCTGTTGGGGGCTTAATTTTAAGCCTTTAAAATAATTTGTCTTTTTAAAAAGATTGTATCTACATACACCTTTATAAAAGCTTTAAAAATAAAAGGATAAAAATAAGAGAATCCAGGGGCTCAGTTGGTTAGGCAACCGACTCTTGACTTCGGCTCCGGTCATGATCTCGGGGTGTGAGATGGAGCCCAGTCTCCAGCCCCAGGCACGGAGCCCGCTTGAGTCTCTCTCTCCCTCTCCCACTGCTCCCCCCTTCCACCCCCACACGCACGGGTACACACTCTCTCTCTCTCTAAAAAAAATTAAAAATAAGTAGAATCAAGGTATCAAAATAAATCCATAATCTAGAATCAGATGCATTTATGGTAATAAATGCATATTTCAAATTTAATGACTACACCTGTTAATCTATCAAGTTTTACAATTTCAAGTTAATATACTTTTTTAAGGAAGAACAATGAGAGGATTATGATGGAATTATATAGCCATTGTATTAAAAAGTGGCTTTTAAGATAGTTTCAATTACATTAAGTACACTCCAAAATCTTAAGTATTTTGTGGGGTTTTTTTGTAGTGTGTACCAATTTTTCTTTCCCAAGCATGTGTTCATTCTTTCCACTATTTAGAAACAACACTGGGTAGATGACATATAAATACAAAATCTCCTGTCCTCAGAGGTTTAAAAAATTCATTTCCCATGTTTTCCAGAGGTCTGTCTGGGAGAATCCATCATTGATTTTTTTTTTCAATTCACTATTTGAATAGTTTTTCCCATTTGTAAATATGAGTATCTCCAAACAGTGGCTCACAACACATTTCAACCTAAACATATAAACATTTCAGTGGGACAGAAAACTGCACTTTATTCAAACAATAGATTAGAGATGAAATAGTGGTTTTAAGGTTGTTTTTGACATTTAAAAAGGGCTGAAGTATTTTCATCCCTTTGCTGCCTGTTGTTTCGTGAGAGACCTAATAACTTTGAAGAGAAAGTCCCAGCACATTATATACACTGAAACCCCGTCCAATGCAAAGTGATATTTTCCTTTCTATTTTTCATTTCTGGATGCTGGCTCCAGTCAACAATATAATCATTTTCTCTTATTGATTTTCTTATAAAATGTATCCTTGTTAGATTCATTGATGACTATACATTACAGAAGCACCTGATAAAATTTCATTGTGTTATTACCACCACACAGGAAATGCTTTTTGCTGGATGAGAATAACTACTTCTCAAGGTGAAGATGAAACTGTGTTTAATGCAGAATTCCAGAGAATGGCATCCTTAGTTGAAAACTAATCATCAAGAACTCCCACCCTCAAATCAATTCAATATTATTCTCTGCTAAGAAGATGCACAGTATCACTCTAGCTTGACCTCAGTTTTCCAATTTCAAAAAAAAAAAAAAAGATGAATTTTCCCACTTTAAACACTTAACAACTTAAAGCTTTAGCTCTTCAAAAGAATTCTGATTCACTCATGACTGACCTGTGCAGCGCACCTCCTAAATCACTCTGTGTAGTTTTTGGTGGTCTGTATCCGATTAACTTGGATTGATTTGGGCTGGATTTGTTAAAACAACTCAAGTCAAATAGTGACTTGCATTTGCAGAGTCGTGTAAATATGTAACCCATAGTTATTTTTTCCTTTTTCATTTGGGGGCATCATAATAAAGTATAATATCATTGGGTCCTCTTTTCTACTGAGAAATACTTAAGTGCTTTCTTTCATTTTACCAAAATTATAGGCTTCCTGATATTCCTAAAGCACCACAAAAACAACAAAGGCTACATTTTTAGAAATTTATTCAAGGGTTATGGATTATTCCTAGGAAGTCTACCTAAAAAGGAAATAAAATGTTAATATTATCACTTAAAAATTTGAAAGGACATAATCTCTTCAGTTAAATTTTGTCTCAAGCTGTGTTGCCCCTAATGGAGTGGCTCACGAAGATACTGCTTCAAAAACAATAAACTTAATTTTTTTTCTTGGTGGGAAATGATTTTTCAAAAGCATTTTCATATTTAAAATTAGAATGATTGTTAAATTTAAATAATAAAAGCATTCAGAACCCCACCCCCCATAGATCAGATGACAGCAAATTTATGAATAAAGCTAATTTTAAAAATTAGGACACTTAAAGCTAGCACTTTGCTACATAAAAGATGGCCAATGATACTGCAACATTCTTAACTCAATCTCCTCTGAATTAGAGAATATTTTAAATCAATGCCATTTTATTTCTTTAAATCACACACAACTGACACAGCTTGCAGGACACTGCTAATAAGAGGTTCCTCAGGGATCTGATCGACACATAGGGAAACAATTCACAATAAGCATTCTGATTGTACATGATCGGCTGCTTAAAACAGCATGTACACTAAACTGGCCTTTGTAGATTATTAATTTGCGTGACAGATCCTTTCTGCAACCTCGAGGGAAGAGCCCAGCTCTTATCTCGACTATCAGCCTTTTTCTGACTAAGGAGGTTTCAACTCTAAGTTTATAAGCAGCACACTGGCTAAGATTTTCAGATAACCCAACTTTGCTCCTTAATACCTGACTGCCTTTGGCTTAAGCTGGAGCAAGCTATTTTCGTATCTGCAAGCCTTAGTGTCCCCATGTGAAAAAGGTGGTGAGGGTGAGAGTGTGCAAGTTCAAGCGAATCAAGTGTTAAAATCGAATTTGATCCTGAAAAAAGATGACCGGGCCGATAGCACTTTTCTCCATAAATCATTTTGAGGGAGTCCTGACCACAATAACATCCCACTTGGCTATTGTATTAAATGTGTGTAAACAAAGTGACTCTTCTAGCCATTCTAAAAAATATGCACTTGGGGACTTATAAACAGCATATTTTTATTCATTAAATCATTTTTAAAATAGGCTGTGAATGAGAACTTAAGAGTGCTTAAGAAAATATTATTCATTCTGCAAAAGAGTTACTCCGGCCTAGAATGCAAACTGGTCACCTGGGACTATTTTAAAACCACAAGCAGGAAGAGGCAGAGGTCATTGCCCTCCTCCCTCTAAGACAAGCCAAACCTCCTCAGACTTGGCCTATCCACTCCCAAGCTGGGGCTGGGCCATCCACTGGGGCTTTTGCAGTCTGGAGAGGACCAAGATTTTTTTATTTCAACAAGACAGAAAATCACAAAACTGAAAACAAATTTGCCGTAAGGAAAAAAAAAAAAGTACTTTGTGTTCCAGATTTTATTTTAAAACATTTATTCAGCCTTCTCTACGATTTCAAGCCCCACAGCCCAAAGGCATTAAACTGTATTGAAGCTTAATGGCCTGAAAAGTTTCCTTTTGAATTAAAACACATCCAGTTACGAAAGGGGGAGGGGATGGCATCTGCAACTAATCTGAAAGTTCCATTTCGGGTCCTGGACTTTGAGGACATAAAAATAGCCAGCAGAAGACTTTCAAATCACACAGAAGGGAATATGATTTCTGGGAGCTGGGTTTCTAGACCAATGCCTCGCTAAGGGAATTTTCCATTAGTGCAGAGTGACCTAATAGAGAGGTTTAGATGAACACTGAGAAGAGAAAAACAACCTACCTAAGCTTGTCCAGACATTGCTCCTTCTCACCAGGTGCTTCACTTATTATAGAGACAAATTCTAGGGACTTGCATTTCATGGATAAAATGGGGCCTTTGTCTCCAGACCAGTGGGCCCCAAAATAAGAATGGTATACGGGGATATGGGGAGAAATTTTAAATTATTTTATTTATGTGTACTACTGAGATCATCTTCTTCAATTTTCTGTTTGATATACATAAAGAACATGGAACATCCTCTAAATAGGTAAATGTACCTATGATGGGTACTCAGTTAAGGAAATTTAGAGACAATTCCTGTAGACACTATACCTGACGTACAGCCTCGGCTTCCACAGGAACTGAGGGCTGACAGTGGTTGTTCTAAACCTTTGTCCATGGAGGAACCCCTTGCATGTTGCAGGGCCAGTCATCACAACTCCAAGAACCTGACTGAGGACAGCTCTACTGACTGGATTTTGTTCTGCTTCCTGCTCTTTTGCCCTTCATTTAAAAAAAAAAAAAAAAGTGCTACTGTGCATCATTAACAATGGTACTATAACAAAGTACAAAGAGCTGGTCCTGTGCAAGTCTTTATTAGCAACTGTCACTGTAAAATATCTATATTTGCATTAGTGCAACACAGAGCAACTCTGACACGATTGTGTTCCATTCAACACCCTATTTCTTGTGATAGCGAGCTTATTTCAGCAATAGAGAAATGCTGGCTATTAAAGTGGACATTTTTATTATCAACTTCAATCTGCTATTTTTGAAGAGCTATTTTTGTCTCCATACAAACAGGATACAGAGTACAACTTTCTTTTGTTGATTGTCAGTGTTTCCTCTTTTGAGTGTAAGTTGCCTGAATGGCTGGTTAGTGAAAGGAGAATGGGGTGGTCTCTGAGAAATACAGATTTGGTTTCTAAGCTTCAGGATGTTCAAAGAAAGAAAGAGTAACACAAACAACTAGTTAAGGATTTGAAAAAAAGTATTTTTAAATATCTAAATGACTTAACATTTCAAAGTAAGAAAGAACCTCCACCCTCCAATAAAATATCCCTTCACTTTAAGAGATTCCAATGGACATTGTATTTAAGCAGTTTAAACAGTTTTTGCTTTTAAAAAGTTTACATCCACGCGGCACCTGGGTGGCTAAGTTGGTTAAGTGTCCAACTCTTGATTTCGGCTCAGGTCATGATCTCAGGGTCATGGAATTGAGCCCCTAATCAGGCTCCATGCTCAGCAGTGAGTCTGCTTGAGATTTTCTCTCTCCTTCTGTCCCTCCCCCCAACTCATGTGCTTGTGCTCTTTCTCTAAAAATAAATAAGTAAATCTTTAAAAAGTTTATATCCTCATAAGGTTTAAGATACCTAATTTTAAAGATAAAACGCCTGGCAAAGTCCTCCAAGTCTCAAAGAAAATGATCAATATGACCAATTGACCAATCTGCTTCATGGGTAACAAGTATACTCTTTCCTCAAGAACCTTTTCTCCTCCTTACTCAGGTGGCCAAACCCTGGCAGGTCCCACTGTTATAATCTCTCATAACATATCTCTTGGGGACCTTTATCATAAGTATTTAAACAATTGTCTACTTCTGGTTTAAAGATTTTTTTTGTAGATTGACTTTTCTGTTCCCCAACACCCCATTTGAAAACCACCCCTAAAACAATAGGAGAAACAAGAAACAAAAACACAAGCTCTATCTCTGATGAGACTCAGAGTCATCTGCAACCACCAGCCACAATATATACACGTGGAAAGCAGGTGGAAGGTGCTAATAGACTTGACCAAGCAGAAAGGGCAAAAGCTAAGCACTCGTAGAGGGACATACTGAGGAGAAGCCAGCTCAGCCAACAGAATGCCCCAACTGGGAAAGCCTCAGGAATGGGAAGCACCAGGGGCTGGGGGGTGGGAATTAAATGCCCTGTGAAACCAGAGCGTTGGGCTGACATCTTCAACAGACCAGTTGTTCACTCCCTCCTCTATCTTGGATCCTCACCTCCACCCTGCAAGGCCAGGTTATGGGAAGTGTGTTCTCTGGAGAAACAGAAACAGACTCAGGGACACAAGGCACAGCAAAAAGCAATGGAGAGATGGCTGTGACTGCTCATCTTCATATTAAATGAGACGCCCAGCTCTTCTCCCACCTTCCTTCTAAATGCAATAGTTAGATTTATACACCCTTAACAAAAGATGATAGCCCCTTGATGGAAAGCCCCAGAGAACAGACCAATATGTCGTTATATCTGGGGGCTTGTCAATGAAAAAGGCAATTCACAGTCTGATGATTCTACAGTGACTTTCACCAGCTAAGTTTCTCACATATAGTGTCTCCAATCTTAAATATGTACCTCCCTATGTTCTCAGCAATTTTCCTTTCAGAATTTTTTCCTAAGGAAGCAGTCACACAAGTGGACAAAAATGTGTATACAACAAACCCTAGCACAACATTACTTATAATAGTAACAAACTAGAAACCTAAATGTTTCCAACAATAGATGGCTGGGTAAATAAATGTTGTAACCATTAAAATGGATCAGTATATGTATTGACATAGAAAGATACTAAGGGCCTAGTGATAGTGATAAAAGACAGGTTTCAAACACTGTATGTTGTAATTCCATTTATATAAGTAAGTTTATTTATATATGCATAAAAACATGAAGATTTTTAAAAATAGTGGTTCTCTCTAGAAAGCAGAATATGAGAGAATTTCCATTTCTCTGCATTACTTGAATATTTTATCAAACTTACATCAGAAAATCAAATAAAATTCCTATTTAGAAAATAAAATGTTACAGATAATTTTAAATACGGCCCTTGATCTTAATTATAAACTTACAGACAATAAATACCAGACATTTGAGAAAATCCTCAAACATGCTGGACAGAAATGTAAACCAATAAACATGGTAGAGGGAAGAGAGGACCTCTAAAGTGAGGAAACCATGCAGGGAGCAGAAGAAAACATCCAAAAAACTACAATTAATGTCCGCAGGGGGTAAAAGAGAAAACATTGCATTCATGAAACAAAGTGAAGCTCTAGAAAGGGAACGAATAATAAGGAAAAGCTTTAGAAAAGAAAAATAGGGCCGCTAAAAGAAAAACTCCAGAAGACCGGAAGACAAAGTCAAGAAAATCTAAGGAAAGAGATGATGAAACAAAAACATGAGAAAATTAGAGTATCAATGTAGAACACTGAACAGCTGATAATTAGAACTGACAAAAAGAAAGAAAAGAGAAAATTCTCAAGTAAGTAAGATAAGAAACATTTCCAGTACTGAAGTTTATAAATCCGAAAAGTGAAAGGCCTCCTGAAAGACTACTATCAGATATGAATAAAAAATGTCCACACTGGGAAATTTTAGAACAATAAGGATAAAGCAAAGATCCTAGTATCTTCCAAATGGGAGAGTGCTCAACTCAGACATACAAAGGATCAGGAGTAAGAATGGCATCAGATGCCAAAAGGCTGCATTAAAACCCAGAGGACAATGGAACAATGAAGAGCACTTTCATTTAGAATTCCATAACCAAATTATCATTCCAAGGTGAGGGCAGAAGAAAGATCATGTACAAGATGGAAAATATTAAAACAAGATGCAAAATATTAAAACGATTGCCTCTCCTGCCCCTCCTTCTCAGGCCCTTTTCTCTCACAAAACAAGTGAACAAAACAAGGACGAGTAAAACATGTGCTTCACGAAAATAGGGAATCCAATGTAGGCAAGAGGCAAAAGAAAATCCCAGGGCACAGGCCTCAGAGCAACTGGTTCAGATTAGAGCAAAGACCCAGAATCCAGGAAAGATGTTTTCATGGAGAAAAAGTCAGAAGGGAGGGTGTAGGGAGAACCTGACAGAGTATCAGATAAAGTAACTCTGAGGGAAATGGGACTGAGCAACTGTAAGAAAGGAGGGAAAGACCTATAAACGGGTACAAAGAAAACAAATCCAGTGATAATCAAGGGAATTAGTAACTCCACGGAAAGTGAAGAGTTACATGGTAGGAGAAATGTAATCACAGTACACTAGCTGGCTCAGACAACAATGCTGACAATCATAATTTTATAAATTCGGAAACACTGATCTAACCAAAAATAATGGGGAAAGACTGGAGGGTGGTGTAAGCGAGCTAGGTCTTCAACAGTGATGAGTAAAAGTGATGACTCAACAGAGAGAAGCATACACTTATTTAGAAATATGGAAGTCTTACCAGAAGAAACAAGCCAAAGAACTGAAAGTAGTTGAAGGATGGGGACCAGAGCATTTCATTACGTAGTAAATGAGACCATTCCTCTCCATGGAAGACTGTTACCGCTTTTACCTAAAGATAAGCATCAGTCCTGATACTCTACTACAAAAATTCAGCCTTAATTCTATACTTTAAAAACTAGACTATCATGTCTTTGTTCAGTGTTTAATATCCATAGGCAAAGAAATTCCTCCCATCCTGCCCCTTCATCACAGGCCTGCAAAGCCTTCTCCACCAAGATGAATTGGCTCAGACCAGACACTCTACTGGCCTGAATAAAATACAGATGTGCAACAGTCTCCAACTTGCATATGGATTTGTTGCAGAAATTCCTGGGCTAGTTAGTTGTCTGGAACATGGGAGTCTTTTTTCTTCCCTACCTCTACCCCATAAGACATGTTTTAGATGATTATTCCTTTCAGAATTCTGGACAGTAGCTTTCTAGGGTCAATGGGATGGGGGGTGGGAACCATAAGTCAGATGTAGGTTGTTGTTAAGACTGAGATTCTGTGTTGGATGGTGGGTTTATGGATACTTAGTATAAAATTATAGTATAAATCATGAAGTATAAATATAATATAAATCCTATAGTATAAATCATAAAATTATAATAAGTAAGCAACAAAACTAGGCCCAGTGATAAGAGTATTTCATGGACCAAAAACTATCAGCCCATTTCTATGTACCTAAAACCCAGTGGAGACAAAAATATATCAGCCCCAAATCCTGTTTAACTGATGATATAACAGATGGCACATTTGCCCATATCTTCAGCAATTACACGCAATACATATTTCTAATAATATTGTTCAGTATATTTTTTGAGGGTTGACTGATTTTATTTCTTTAATTTTTTATGGGAATATAGTTGATACACAAGGTTACATTAGTTTCAGGTGCACAACATGGTGATTCGACCTCTCTATACTATGTTATGCTCACCGCAAGCGTCGCTACCGTCTGTCACCAACCGTATAATGCTATAACACTACCACTGACTGTATCCCTATGCTACCTTTTATTCCTGTGACTTAGTCATCCCACAACTGGAAGCCTGTAGCTCCCACCGCCCTTTACCCATTATACCCAACACCACACCCCCCTTCCTCTGGCAACCATCAGTTTGTTCTCTGTATTTACAGGTCTGATTCTGCTTTGTGTTTGTTTATTCATTTGTTTTGTTTTTTAGAGTCAATAAATATTTATTAAACGCCTCCTAAGGGGTAAGGCACTGAGCAATCCTCTGATTACAGTAATCAAGAGAGACACGGCCTGTGTCCTATGGGCACTGAAGAATCACCTGTATCTTTCAGAATTCAGAAATTATATTTAAATACATGGACCATTCCAAATGTGTTAAAAACATACACATAGTAGTTCTCTTATGCATCCCATTGCTGGTCATCAAATAAAAATGAAAAGCAACAATAAAATGGATTAGAAAAAGTATATTGGTTTTAGCTTGATCGTGGGTACTTGTGAAAAGCAGATTTAATCAGGAAAATGGAGAGTTCCAAGAAGGTCCAAGCAGGGACCCCTTTTGAGGTTCTAAGAGAGGATGATGCTGGTCCTTCCCCCTCCCTTGACACAGACATCCCTGAGTACTGCTTTAAGCTTATTAGTCAAGATCAGGGGCATATTTAGGTCACAGATAATAGTGAATATATGTTAATACTGAGAAAGTAACCAAAGTCTCTAAATTCTCCTCAAAAAGCAATTTTCCCCATGATTTCCTGATTTTTTTCTCTCTTATACACTTCTTTTCCAGAGTTTCTCTCTAATTCTCTTGAGTTGCTTCCTCTCATCCTAAAAATCTGTCTGAATATCTCAGTACCAAACAGGTTTTCACCCAGAGATCCTGGTTTATACCATACCCCACATACCTCCCAGACCACACACATATACATCCTGATTTACACACTGCACACACACACACACACACACACACACACACTCCACATGCGCCTGACAGCTCCCATTGCCAGCAGCCTCCCGGGCTTGGCAGGCCCAAACCTACAGTCATGATCCCACATCAGGGCTAAGGCCTCACATGAGCTCATTCAGAGAAAATGTACTAACCATGCAGTTACGCCTTTGCCACGGGCTGCAGGCAGGAGAGGCCTGGTTCCCGATGCCCACACATACAACCCAACCCTCCTGCCGCCCAGAATAACAATGCAATAGGAAAAGGCAAGATAGTTAGACGGAAGACAGGGGAGGGAAACATTCACATTTGTTGAACAACACTTACATAGCATGTACTTTTTGCCAGGCCTGTTCTGAGTGCTTTACAAATGCTAACCTGTGAGGCAGATACTATTATTTACACTGCAAGATAGAAAGATGGAGGCCGGAGAGCTTAAGCAACTTGTCTAAAGTCACACAGCTGTAAGGTGATGGATTTGATCCACGCAGTGTGGCTCCCGAGTCTGTGCTCTTAATTATGACTCTGTATAACTCCTTGAGCCTGAGATAGAAAGCCTAGTCTCTACCCTCCTAATTCCTGGGATAATCAAGAAGCTGTTTTTCTATCAGAAGGCATAGAGAGAGGTGGGGCAAGTGCTTGAGAAAAGCCAAGAAACTTGCCAGCCAGGCAGAGGAACAGAGGTTGAGAATAGGGATCAGGGAAGGAGAGTCCTGGGGGATCTTTTGACAGCGTGAGTCCAGTACTCCGTGGTCGAAACATACATGGGGTGGGACAGTGCTAGCGGCTAAGGTAGGGGAGGTGACTCTAGTCCTGGAGGCCACTCATAAATAGGAAATAAACCAGAAGTGGAGGTTAAAGGCTGCCTGAACTGATATGAGGGCACTCTGGCTATGTGTGGATATAGCACTCTGGAAAATGAAGCCAAATCACTCTCATCCAAGAAGCAGATAAATAGCATTTACAGACCCTGGCTTCTTTTCAACTCAGTGAACGTTCATAAAGACCGTCTATGAGGAAAGCATAACATTCGACAGAATGAATTAAGGAGCATGGTCCAGATTTTTCTCACCTCAGCGAGGTGTTTACATTTAACTTGATTGTGGGCTTGGTATGCATGAGACGTTCAGTGGGGACCTCAGCCACCAAGGGCCCCTGAGAGCAGCCTGCAGCACTGTCTGCAAACTGAGAGCAGCCAGGTTTCTCAGAAGCATCACCAGTTGGAGGTGAAAGAAAGAAATAAAAGGGGGGAGAAACAGAGGAACCAAAGTTAGTCAAGATAAAAGAAATCCACAATAGGAAGGTCAGCCACTCTAAGAATAACTGTCCTGCAAAAACAAAACCAGGCCAAATATAATGTCTCCTACCTCAGCCAAAATCATCTGCCTTTGGAAGTCAGTGTGATGTTCCGGTATTTTTTTCTCCTTTATTCCCTATAGGCTCTTCTAAGGTAGGCCATTCTCTATGAGAAGATATAAGTGAGCAAGGTTTCATTTGAAATCTGTTTTCCAACTATGAAATTTGTGGTGGTTATTTTTAGAACAAAAGATAGTTTAAGAAATAATTAGGTGCCCATATGTGATAGAGGCTAGATAGCAGCAAATGTTTTTAGAATTCTGTCTAAAAAATTCAAACTGAAAAGTAGAAAAAAATAATGTAGATTTGAAGTTTATCTAAAGGATCACTTATTTAAAATTCAGCAATATAATGTAACTGTACCTCAATTTCCCCATTTGCATACTGCACTGTTGTTTGCATAAAATGACTTCCCTGACCCCTCCCTGCCCCCAATCTGTGAGGCCAGCATGATCAGTTGGGTTTCCAGTAGTGGTGATGGATTTGCTCTGATCCACCCTCACCCTTTATCCCGTTTCCGCCCATGATGAATGGGCACCATTACAAGATGGCGACTGGGGTTAGGAGTGCAGCCTAGAGGAGCTCATCCCCATGGGGGAATCAAACGCTGGACCTTGGCCTCTTTTGTGTGGTGCTTTAACCTACTGAACTAATCAGCCACAGAAAAATAAGGATGCTTATCACTGACTTGCCAAATAGAAGTGCTATGAGAATGTATTTTTAAAAAAAGAAAGGAGAGAGATCTTAGAAGCTTTGCTTCTATAGAAAACAGCTATTTAAATACCAACTAATATTATTATAAGTCAGAAATAGGCAACAGCAATAAAAGCTGTTTCTCTAAGTCAACAACTGGCTGGAGACTACATGTGTCTACAAAATGAGTTTCATAAGATCATGCTTATTTTAGAAACATCAATACTAAAACAGCAGTAACAGAAAGTGTTTTTCCCCTTAGTTTAAGCACTGCTTGGATATGCATTATATCCAGCCGAGCAATAACTAAACAAATTCTTCTCTTAAATTTCCCCCAAGTTCAAGTATATGGCTTTGAGCACATCACAAGCTTTATAAAACAGCCTAGCTTTAAGTATACAATAATCGCTCATTTCCTGGCCATTAATTCAGACATCATGCAATCACTCAAAGGCATCCATTTTCCTTTGCTGCTATTTTGGGGACTGCTGCCCTATTGTCATCCCTGCCTTAGACCCCTGACTTAGTCGTCTTTTAATTAGAGCCAGCGAGAGCGACAGGCGGAGTCAGCCTGCTGAGGGTGATCCATCACATGGCTCTCTGCTCCCTGGCCTCCTAGATGACAGTTTATAAACAGGACATCTTGGGTATCAAGACAGCTGCTTAAGGAAAGAGAAGAACAAATGGTGACCATCTTGTAAGCTACTTCCCTGAGATTACTCTATTCCAGGGCTGTATTTACTGACTTTGTATTTTGATTAAACATCCAAATAAACTTTACCAATGATGAGTCTTGGAAGATGCTTTGTCTAAGCTTGCCCTCAAACACACTGATGTCATACCCTAAAAGTTGCCCAAGGTGTTAACATACATACTTCCAACTGAGCAACTGGGCCTATTTTTAATGGATCTGCTTTTTAGCTAAACCCTGGCCATGTTGACCAACTGCAAAGGTACCAGTCCTGGAAAAGAAGAAAATAAAAATCAACTCAATGCTGGTAGGCTCTTTCAGTGCCATTACAGAAATCACTAATTACTAGCCCACAGAACACTACTATTCAACAGTAGTTTCCAGGTAAAACTAAAAGACTGACTTATGTCTGCTGAAGTCTAACCCTGTTATCCCAGAGAGAAGACCTATAAGACCCAAAGTTATATAGCTGTAATTCAACTCTACAACCCTGGGGTGAGCTGGTGCATGTTCTGGGTGCCGGGTTAGACACCCAGCCCTGCACTGGAGAAGCTCACAGCTAGAGGGAGTGGTGCTGGTGAGGCTGAGGGGAACAGCATGACACGTGCAGAACCAGCACTGTGATGCAAAAGATGCCAAGAGGCTAAGGCTAGAGCTGCACCGGCTAGATTTAACACAGTTCTTTCATGTACTGTGGACTGTGACCTGGGGTGGCTTACTTAGCCCATCTGTATCTCAGTTTCATTACTGTTTGATGTATTTCTTTCCAGTCCTCTGAGTGTGTGTGTGTGTGTGTGTGTATGTGTGTGTGTAATCTTACACACAATAGAGTTGAAATTTTAATTTTTGTACATTTAAATCTTATTTTATACACTTAAGAGTATAACAAAAGCATTTTTCCATGTCAATGTTATTTCTCATGACTCTATAAGAATACAACATACAAATATGTATTAACTTGCTGGACACCTACATTGTTTCCATTTTTCACTATAATAAATTATGATACATATTTTTCCTACCTTCCAAAAGAGCTTAATAGTATTGGATTGAAATAGTCCATGAAAACAGTATGGAGGTTCATCAAAAAGTTGAAAATAGAGCTACCCTATGACCCAGCAATTGCACTACTGGGTATTTACCCCAAAGATAAAAAGGTAGTGATCTGAAGGGGCACCTGCACCCCAATGTTTATAGCAGCAATGTCCACAATAGCCAAACTATGGAAAGAGCCTAGATGTCCATTGACAGATGAATGGATAAAGAAGATTTGGTTTATATATATATAATGGAATATTATGCAGCCATAAAAAAAAAGCAAAACGAAATCTTGCCATTTGCTACGATGTAGATGGAACTAGAGGATATTATGCGAAGTGAAATAAATCAATCAGAGGAAGACAATTATCATATGATCTCACTGATATGTGGAATTTGAGAAACAAGGCAGAGGATCATAGAGGAAGAAAGGAAAAAATGAAACAAGATGAAACCAGAGAGGGAGACAAACCATAAGAGACTACTAATCTCAGGAAACAAACTGATGGCTGCTGAAGTGGAGGGAGTGGGAAGGATGGGGTAGCTGGGTGATGGACACTGGGGAGGGTATGTGCTACGGTGAGCACTGTGAATTATGTAAGACTGATGAATCAGAGACCTGTATCCCTGAAACAATACATTATATGTTAATGATAATAAAAAAATTTAAAAAATAAAGATTATACACATATAACATGAAAAAAAATATTCCGTGAAAGATTTTAATTCCTCAATGAAACTGTCTAAAACCCAATCATTTAGGAGGTAATTATGCCATAACTATTTGATTCTTCCTTAGCTTGGTCATGTTCTATTCCATTTTTTAATAAGAATGCAGATTTTACAGACTGTAAATAGAATCCAATTCAATATTAAACAATGAATGTTGATTTGACCTCCTACTGTATTTCCAGGCATTGATCTAGGCGTTGAGGATAGAGCAGTGAACAAGAGAGATCAACCTCAGATGGTAACTACATTTGTGGTGAGCATACCATAACATATAAACTTGCTGAATCACTATGCCGTACACCGGAAGCTAATAGCACATTGTGTGTCAACTATACTTTGGTTAAAAAAAAAGACAGACCAACCAACCTCAGTCTTCAAGGAGTATGCCGCCTAGCAGGGAAGACAGAAAAACAAATGCACAAGTAAACATAAAGTACGTCAGAAGCTGGTAAGGGCCATAGAGGAAAAGCTTGAGAGAGAGACAGGTAGGACGTACAGGTTGGGGGAGGTACTATTCTTTTTAATAGAATAGGCAGGGAATAACTCACTAAGAAGATGATATTTGAGTAGAAATTGAAGGAAAAGAGGTGGGAAAGTGGTCCAGGCTGAGTAAACAAGAAAGAGCATGAAGACCCACAGGCTGGAGATGAGGAGGTGAAGTGAATATGACAGGAGATGTGTTCCGAGAGGTAGCAGGGGCCAAATAATGTCTGGCCTAATAGGCCTTTGTAAAGACTTTGAGTTGAGTTGGTAGACCCGAATTCCTAAAAGATGCTTTCATACACATTCTGAAAGTATCCACCTCTTTCTAAAGAATGGCTCTCAAAATAACATGATTTGCTATGAGTTCTAGTTGATGTATTTTTAGGCCTGCTTCCCATTCTAATCCACCAATATATGTCCTATTGGACTCATTCTTATCCAAATGGCTATTCATGAGCTCAAGATCTTTATTCTTGAAAGTTTTGTTGTTTTGTCAAGAAGAGAGAAGTACAGTAGTCCCCATCCCTCCCTTACCTGCAGCCTCACTTTCCTCAGTGTAAGATACTCATAGTCAACCACAGTCCAGAAGCAGATGATCCTCCTTCTGATGAAAGGTCAGAAGGTCAACAGTAGCCTAACACTACATCTCAAGGCCTATGTCATTCACCTCACTTCATCTCATCACACAGGCATTTTATCACCTCATATCATCACATGAAGAAGGGTAAGTACAGTACAGTAAGATATTTTGAGAGAGAGATACCACATTTGCTTAACTTTTATTACAGCATGTTGTTAAAATTGTTCTCTTTTATTATTGTTGTTAATATCTTACTGTGCCTAATTTATACATTAAATTTTGTCATAGGTATGTATGTATTTTAAAAAATAGTATATATAGCGAGAGTTTAGTACTATCCATGGTTTCAGGTATCCACTGAGACTGTCTTGGAATGTATCCTCTGTGGATGAGGAGTAAGGACTACTGAATAAAGGCAAAAAAACAAAAAACAACTAAAAGTAAACATTTTTCTGAGTTCAAAATTGGTTTCCATAGAGATCAGAATTGGGACCATCTGATGTTTTATAAGCGTTCTGCAAGAGAGCACAAGAGAAAGCTCCCAGAGTATAGACAACACTAAGGTAGCTAAAATGTGAAGCGCTGATAGGAGCAAAATACTAAAAGGATCTCTCAAAACTCTGTGATTTGATATAAAATTGAAAGATGAGTGTCAGCATTTAGAGAAGGCGTGCAAAATGTTTCTATGAAACTCCACAGTCTGGGCTTTTAGTCTTGCCAAAGAGTTTAAGGGCTTTCTTCTTATACACGCTGCCCCCTGCCATCTTCCTGCAAGCAAATAAGTGAATATATGTGGATGGTATCAGAAGATATAACAAATAAACACTATTTCTTTCAATAAACATGTTCTGAACATAGACTATGTGCAAAGCACCATGCTTGCTATTGGAAATGCAAAGCTTCTGGTCTTACAGGGTAACAACTTGATGGAATGTGATGAGTTCTCTCCTAGATGCACCACATGATACTATATGGAAAAAGAACACATAGCCTAGATGGTTGGGGTCAAGTAAGGTAAAAGAAGTGGTAGGAGTTAGTTGAATGTAGATGGCTGGCTGGAAAGGATTTGGTGTCCCAGAAAGAAAAAACTACAAGAGATAAGGCCCATGGGGAGGCTTTGGGGGTGTTGATGAAGCTGTTTGGAGGGGTTGGAATGCAGAGACGGAGAGATGGGGGTCTGGAAGTGATCAGGGGTGAGAGGTAAATACTTGCTCTTACCCTCGTGGGAATGATGGTACATCCATGTCTGGAAAAGTGTGTACAATTCTGGCCTCATATTCAATATCCACACATGACCAGAAGCTTAGATAAAAGGCAACTAAAATGATTGTGTGGGTGAAGCATTTCTCATAGAAAGAAATACTAAAAAAAAAAAAAAAATTGACTCCTTATCCGATAAAGGCTAAAAGGAAAAATGTACCAAAATCTTTGAAATTAAGATAAACAATGAGTAGGATAACATGATGTGCTTGCTCATCAAATCCCAGAGATCAAATTCTAGACAAAATCCAGCCAACCAGGGCATTTCATACATAAACCCTATCTAAAGTCAATGTCTCCTAAACTTGTAGGATTACCTGAGGAGTTTGTTAGAAATACAGATCCCAGACCTCACTGCACAGATCACCATCCCACCTCACCCTCCTACCAGCCTCCTGAGTCAGAATCTCTAAAAGATGTGCCTTGGGATTTGTATTTCAACAAATGTCTCAGATGGTTCTTATGCTGTAGCAAATTTGGGAAACACCATTCTAAAAGTATAGGCTGGAAACTCCTAGGATCAATAGTATTAATTGCAAAAATTCTCTCACCTGGCCAGTGGTTCATCTCGAATATACCAATTAGCACTATGTTAGATGGCTTAAATCCCCTTGAGCGGTGGTACCGATGAAAAGTACAGAAGCTTCTCAATGATATGGGATGTTCCATGATGACTGGGGCTATTTGTGGATAGCTTGACTGACCCCAGATCTCATGAGCCTCACCAAGCCTGTGGAGACCATGAAGGTCCAAGTAACGATATTTGACTGTGATTAGCTCAGTGTCCCAAGGGCTTATGTAAAATTTCAGCCTCCTTCAAAATGTCCTTTGTGGTTTCCTCAAGTTCCGCCCCTCGGAACAAGTCCATTCAAAGTCTTCCTCTCAAGAATCATGGAAGCTGACAAGCCACAGGACATTCAAGGGAGCCACCACCTGGCAGCTGCAACTCCTGGTCCTCCTGTGTCCCTCTCTGGTCTCCCTCCAGATGCCCTTCTCTAGAGCCCCGCTCCTTCCTTCAGCCTTCCTGACCATAAATGGCTGAGGAAGGGATCGGGACTTGCACTGCATCCCCACTCTGGGCTTTAACTTACCCAGCACTATGCTCCTGCAAGGCAATTCCCCTAAAAAGGCACAATTTTCACCTGCTTGTCAAAAAAATGGATTTTAACATTCATGTCTATCATTTTAAATAGCATCCCAAGTAGATAAAAGATTTTTTAAACATATCTAGAATAGAAATGGTTTTGCCAAATTTCAGCTTGAGAGCCTCTGAAATACTTAGTGTCCAAATCAATAAGATTATGGGGTTTCTGCATCCTAGGAACCACTAAGAAAAGACAATTCTTATACTGGATTTGTATAAGTTGCCAGCAGGTGGAAGACATATGAAGCTTAATAAATATGGTACATGGGTGCTTCTAAAACATACTCGTATTTCAATAGTTTGTGATAAGCGAGTATGTTCTAAGTAAGAGCTCAATTAACTAGAATCACAAATACAACTGTTTCACACACCAAATCCAAAACCCCCAAAAGTTTAGGACAAGGTTAATATTTTTGTAAGTCTGAGTCAAACCGATCCCTTGTATATAGTCATTTCCCTGATTGCTAAAACCTTCAACAAAAGGTAGAGGAAAGATCACAAATCAATCAATAACAGATGTTGATTCACTATATGGGGACACTCAGTCTGAAAAATCTGGGAGGACCTCTTCTTGGATAACATAGAGGACCAAGAGAAATTTCTTCTGGGCAAAAATTTCTCACATCCTAAACAAGTACAACCATTGTAAAAATTATGTTTACAACTTAACAGATGTTGCCAGCCAAGATCAGAATCAGCTTACAACAGCGAAGTGACTTCTTAAAAGAATTACATGAAATGTCACAGGGAGTAGAAGCCATCACCAGGCGAGGCACTCCCATGCATAACCTATTATTTTTAAAACACATATTGCCTTCATGAGACAGTGTATAGGCCTTGGTAATTCTCCTATTCAGATGCTTGCCCATGAATGGGATATGTTCACTCTATCACTTTTGTTTCTCCATATAATTAATGACTGGCCACTTGTGATGTAGACTCTTATTTGGAAAAGGGGATAGTTCTCTAAAGATGTCAGCCTTAGTCATAGGCACCTATCAACCACTTTTCATTATTCAACATTTTGTATTATAAGACCCTTCTCAAAATAAATTATGAGCCAATATATTTGTTCATCTGGTATGTTTGTGGATCCTAGACATATATCAATGTTATTTTCTTATTTCCCCCTCAATTTACTGGATAATAGATCTTATGCTGAAATGCTTCTTTCAATTAAACTTGCAGTAGATCTAAAGATTCAGGATTGTAAGTTCATTACAATGGGAGTAACATAGGAGAACAATACCATTGCTGGTGGCCCTGGATACCCAGATGTAAGGGTGGGAATTCCTTATAACAAGTTTCAAATTGAATCTTTGTGTTAAGCAGATTCAATTCCTCTGAAGGAGACAGAATCAGACATCAAAATCCAATAAAAGGAATACTGGCATGCAAAATCAGTAGTTGTGAAATATTTAACAAAAGCCAAATATTGTACTTGGACTTGGGGAAGACAACTTTTCTCCTACTGTGACCTGTTGGAGGTGAAATGGAAACACCCAGTCTCATATTGAGCCAGAAAACAGAAAATGATCATGTAATCCAGCCCAGAGTAACTCCCTATGGACTGGGGGTAAAAGAAAGCAAACATCCCAGGGGTGTTTTCATTCCCAGAATGTTTACATTATTATTTAATCATTCTAAAAGTTCTAAATGTGGAACAGGTAAGTTGTACCAGGATCTCTGGACAGAGACATCTGTCTGTAAAAACAAAATACACATGTATCTTGGGCTTATTTTAGACATACTTCTGTGCTAAATTCATTAATATATAAACATGAATATTATAAGAATGGTCTTTTTCCAAGAAACCCAAGAACTAGGGTTGCCAGATTGAGCAAATCAAAATCCTGAACACCCATTAAATTTGAATTTTAGATAAATGATAAATAATTTTTTTAGTATAAGTATGTCCCATGCACTACTTGGGGCATGCATACACTAAAAATATATTCATTCTTAGGCTGAGATTCAAATTTCACTGGACATTCTATACTTTATCTGGTAACTCTACCAGCTCATTGTTACAAAAGGAGACCACACTTGAGTCTACAGATAAGAAACTAAATTTGAACTAATTTACCTTGTTCAATATTACCCGAACACCATGAGTACTTAGGCAGAAAGCAGTAGATTTGGTACAAAGGAAAAATCTCAGTGATAATCTTGTTCCTGCTTAAAGTAGAAGGACATTGCATGCTATCACAGTGCTTTTATTCTTGTTAAATTCCCTTGAGTTAATACAATACAAAGCCTTAATACTTTGCATTTTGTAGTAGCCTTCCAAACAGGAAGACTGCCATCTCTATGGGAATCTATGCATTTCTAACAAGACGACAGTGACAAGGGGCTAAGTACACACCTCAGTTACATTTAAATTAAAGAAAGAAGGGAGTGTTAATGTGGCACTTATGCTTCGAGATGGGCAAACCTGGAGTGGGTTTATTTGTTTGGGGTTTAAGGTTTGGTATGTCTGTGGATATACGTGTGTTTGAGGGTTTCCCCCTTAAATCAGAAAAGCACTGACTGCACTGATATAAACAGACTATTTTTTTTAAGTCAGCAATAAAAAATAAAATTATAGATATTTTGGGCAATGCAAAATACATATATCTCTTTTTATAAATATGTACCTGTAAAAGGCACAGAACACCTCTGATTAAGCATTTGTTTAAGAAATTAGGGGTGCCTGGGTGGCTCAGTTGTTAAGCATCTGCCTTCGGCTCAGGTCATGATCTCAGGGTCCTGGGCTCGAGCTCTGCATCGGGCTCCCTGCTCAGCGGCTCGGTGGGAAGGCTGCTTCTCCCTCTCCCACTCCCCCTGCTTGTGTTCCCTCTCCCTGTCAAATAATTTTTATAAAAATTAATTAATTAATTATAGTAAAAATACCAAGGTGACTCAAGATCAAAAATTATCAAGCATAATTCATTTCCAAATACATGGGATATCTTAGAGACTAAGGAAATTATTCAGCCACCTCCTATACTCTTGGGTATTCCGGTGTTTTTTAGTATACACAGAATCCCATTACTGGGGCGCCTGGGTGGCTCAGTAGCTGGGCGTCTGCCTTCGGCTCAGGTCATGATCCCAGGGTCCTGGGATCGAGCCCCGCATTGGGCTCCCTGCTCAGTGGGAAGCCTGCTTCTCCCTCTCCCACTCTCCCTGCTTGTGTTCCTTCTCTCACTGTGTCTCTCTCTGTCAAATAAATAAAATCTTAAAAAAAAAAAAAGCATCCCATTACTTCCCATTACACATCAGGAAATCAGAAACTGATTCCAAAATACAACTGAAATTGAACTTCTTTATTACACACATTAGTTTCCCTCTATTTATCTAGAAATCGCTTTAGCACAAGAAAGTCACCTGGCAGTAACTGACTCAAAAGTAGGTGCTCAGGAAGTTGTGTTAAATCAAGGATTCCAGCAAGATTTGTTTGGAAATAGTTCAGATGGTACAAACAATATTAAAAAGTGTTGAATGACCTTTAGCATAAGTTTTATTGAGTAAGATTTGAAATGAGTTTTTTTGAAAAATCTATATAGTTGGAGTCTAAGAAAACATACATCAGGCCCTAGCTTGGCTTTCAGCTCTAGTTCTAAGATCTCCCAAATTGTGTAGTGGTTTTCTCTGCATCCAGGAAAGATTCCATTTGTGTCTGTGGAAGGAGAGCAGCAGATATTCCTGGATCTATTCACATCTTCCAGGAGCCTGGCCAGGAGGCTTACTTACTACTCTCTACTTTCCCAGCTTTTGTTTCAAATACAATTCTAGCAAAAAGACAAACACATTCTTTGTTTTTTCTAACTTTCTAACTCCAAATAAAATGAAATATAAATTGGGGCGCCTGGGTGGCTCAGTCGTTAAGCGTCTGCCTTCGGCTCAGGTCATGATCCCAGGGTCCTGGGATCGAGCCCCGCATCGGGCTCCCTGCTCGGCGGGGAGCCTGCTTCTCCCTCTCCCACTCCCCCTGCTTGTGTTCCTTCTCTCGCTGTGTCTCTCTCTGTCAAATAAATAAATAAAATCTTTAAAAAAACATGAAATATAAATTTAGAGTGTCTTCACCAACACAATGATAATAAGGCCAAGATCACAGCTTTAACCCCTGGATATGTCAATCAGCATACTACAGAGAAAGACCAGGGCATGAAAATAAATCTTAGCCCTCCCTACTCACCTGCATTAATGATGCCTTAATAAATGGCAGGAGAGAAATGAGACTACTATGCATTTGACATTTAATCAGCTCAGCACCTATAGTGTAAGTATTAGATGCTCATTTTACAACTGGAGAAATTGACTTCCCAAGGTCACAAGACTAGGAAGCAGAAGTGGTAAGATTTGAACCCAGGTCTGATTGATTCCAAAGGCTGCACTTTTGCTAAGGCATCGTGATGCCCCCCACTACACCAAGAGCAGATGGCTTACAGCAGACCATTTCTGCTAGTGGGTAGTCAATTTGGTATACATACGTGACTAAGACTGGATTGGGGATGTCTTTTCCTATCTGCAAGGGCAGCAGACAATTCTGTTCTTTTACAGGATGAAAAATGTCAAAGTTTGGACAAATTAGCTCTCACTAAAAACTGCAATGGGACACATAAAATCAGATTAGTACAAAAAGAATAAGATAAATCATTATTTCTTTCATTGTTATTTTGGATTTCTGTTCTTTGTTTTTTCATACATGCTTGCTGAAACATCAAGGATTAGTAATGTCTTCATCAGGTTCCAACTTTCCAAGGGACCTTTATCCCAATTACCCTTCCATGCAACACCTGCTTCAGAAATATTGACCTTCAAAATGCTCCTGAAATGCAACTTTATCTATAGATCTGTACCCTCTGAACAAGTACCTCCCACTTATCTTCCTCTCACTTCTGGAGTTAAACAAGTTGATTAAAGAAAGGGCGCCTGGGTGGCTCAGTTGGTTGGGTGGCTGCCTTCAGCTCAGGTCATGATCTCAGGGTCCTGGGATCAAACCCCGCATCGGGCTCCCTGCTTGGCGGGAAGCCTGCTTCTGACCCTTTCCCACTCCCCCCCGCTTGTGTTCCCTCTCTGGTTGTCTCTCTGTCAAATAAATAAATAAAATCTTAAAAAAAAAAAAACTGTAATAGAAGGGAACTTTCTCAACCTGATTGAAAAAAAAGCTATGAAAAAAACTGCAAATAATTTCATGTAATGGTAAACATCTGATATCCTAATATTGAGAATAAGGCAGTGATGTTTCATCTCACCATTTCTATTCGACAGAGTACTAGAAGTCCAAGCCAGTACAATAAGGCAAGAAAAAAGTAATAAGGAGCATACAGATGGGAGAGGAAGAAGTAAACTGTCTTCATTTGCAGATGTAACATGACCATGTATGTAAAAAACTAACTAATCTACAAAAAGCTATTAGTACTTATAAGTAAACTTAGCAAAGCTGTATGGTACAAGAGAAATACACAAAACTTAATTAAATGCCTATATATTAACAACAAATAAGTCCAAAATGAAATTTAAAAGCACTAAGTACAACTTCATCAAAAACATGGAATTCCTAGGGAAGTTAACAAAACACTAAAAACTATAAAGTGTTGCTGAGAAAAATTAAAGAAGACCTAAATAAATACTATGATAATTAGATGGAGGAAACAATATTGTTTAGATGTAAATTCTCCCTAAATTTAAAGAAATCCCAGCAAAAATCCCAGAAAGTTTTTGTATGTACATAAACATTGACAAATGGATTCTAAAATTTACATAGAAATTCAAAGGACCTAGAATCACGTAAACTTTTTTGTTAAAGAAAAATAACATAGAAAGATGTACTCTGCCCGATTTCAAGACTTACTATAAAACTACAGGAACCACAACAGTGTGGTATTGGCATAAGAATAAACATATAGATTAATGGACAGAATAGAGTGTCCAGAAACAGATACATATGTGGTCAACTGATTTACAACAAAAGTACCAAAGTAATTCAGTGTGGAAAGAACCGTCTTTTCAACAGATGGGGCTACAACAACTGGATATCCATATGGGGTAAAAAATAGACTCTACCCCTCACACCACACACAGAAATAAATGTGAAAGCTAAGACTTTAGAAAATCTTTGTGGCCTTGGGGTAAGAGAAGATGTTTTAAATGGGACACAGAATGCACAAACCTAGAAAGAAAATAGTAATAAATTGTACTTCCTCAAAACTTACAACTTTTGCTCTTCCAACAATACTCTTTATAAAATTGAAAACGCAAGCCACAGCCTGGGGAAATATATTAACAATATTGACAAAAGACTTATAGCCAGGATTTTTTTTTAATAGACTCTTAGACCCCAATTAACATTGGGCAAAAGATTTAAACAGACACTTCATAACCAAAGACATATTAACTGGCCAGTAGGTCTACAAAAGATGCCCAGCATCACTGTCATCAGGGCAGTGCAAAATAAAATCACAATGTGATACCACTCCTCATGCACTACAACGGCTAAAACTTAAATAAGTGCCAACACCAAGTGATAATAAAGATGAGGTGCAACTAAAATTCTCAAATGCTGCTGGTAGGACTACCATATAGTACAACCACTTCGGAAAACATTTTGTAGTTACTCATAAGGTTAAATATACACTTACCATACACTGAGCAATTCCACTCCTAGGTGTTTAGCCAAATGAAAACATATGTCCACATAAAAACTTACATGTGATCATGAGTATTCATAACAGCGTTTCTCAAATAGTCAAACACCTAAAATAACACAAATATCTATCCAGAGGTGAGTGGATAAAGTGTAGTATATCCCTACAACTTATAAAAATGCATTTCAAAAAATGAACTGATCCATGCAACAACATGGATGAATCTTACATAGAATCTCAATTTATATTAATTGAAAAAAATGTCAAACACAAAAGTACATACATATAATTCCATTTATATGAAATTCTGGAATAGGAAAAATTAATCTATAGAGATACAAAGCAAATTAGTGGTTGCCTGGGACCAGGAGTGGGGTAGGGAGTGAGGACTGACTACAGAAGAACTTTGAGGGATGATGGAAATATATTAATATATTAATTTTGGTGGGAGTCACATGGATATATATATTTTTCTAACTCTGAATACTGTATACCTAAAATTTACATTTACTATGTGTAAATTACACCTCAATAAAGTTGATTTAAAAGCTAGATGGAGATATTATTTCTCACCTATCAGATTGGTAAAAATAAAAGAGAAAACATACCATGTTGATGTGGAGGGAATAGAAACTCTCATATATTACTAGTGACAATGCAAAATTAGATCATCCATTAGGGAATTTACCAATAGTGACCAAATGACATAGGCATTTACTTTTAACTCATATATCTCACTTCTAGGAATCAATTCCAAAGGTGTATTAGCAAAAATATGGAAAAAATATATATGCAATTTTTCATTAAAGTACTGTGTTTTCTGCAATAGAAAGCAGAACAATAGGAAAACACCCAAATACCTAAGGACCATGATATATCCAGGACAGAAATGCAAGTTAGACTTCTCTAAATATGCCTCCTGTTTCAACTATGTATATGAATATACTTATATTATGTTTCCTACTTCCAGTCACTGAAAATGCCTAAAATAATGATCAACCCAGTTGCAAGGGGTATCTCAATTGTGTTCTCTAAATATCGTTTCCCATCAAGAAAAAGCCAGAGTTCTTAAGAGAGACAGCTCATCCCAGGCCTGGGAAAGGACATGTATAAATGGATCATAATAAAAGCCAAATAAAAATCGGAAGCCACCAAATACTACCCGAGTCAAAAGGATTCAGAGCCAAACTCGAGAACCTCCCACTAGCTGAGGATGAGACCACTTGAGCGTCAGTAAAGAATATAAATACATGGAGTGAACAAGCAAATTTTAAAAATCCTTTTGTTCATAATGGTACTAAAAAAAAAAGTACACTCATTAGTCACTGAAGATTGTTAGGAAACCAATTCATTAATTTGAAAACTGGTAAATAAAGGGAAAGAAAATGCCATCAGCAAATTCAGACTGCAGAAAAAGCTGTAGGACATATACCTAGTTTTTACAACAACTAAATGCCAAGAAAAAATAAAGAGTTGGGGGTGTTCTCTATAGATTACATAAGATTAAGTTACTCATCAACCTGACAGCAATGTGTACACCTCATTTTGATATTAATTTGAACAAACATAATTTTTAAAATACATTTTATGAGACAACCAAGGATTATGAACATTGACTACATACTAGATGATAGTAAAGTGTTACTGTCCATTTTGCTAAGTGTGATAATGGTGTTTAATAAGGTTTCAAGGGAGTCTTTGTCATTTAGAAATATATAGTATATTTAAAGGTGACAGATCATCTAGGATCTGACTCTAGCCAATGATGCACAGAAAAAATGAGGATGGATATATAGACAAAAGAAGATTGCCCATGAGCTCATTACTGTTGAAGCTGGACAGCGGATACAGGGAGTTCATTATGTTATTCTCTCCAGATTTTTGTATGTTTAAAATTTGTCAAAATAAAAAAGTTTTTTTTAAGCACCAGTAAACAGTTGAAAGGAAAAGAGAAATCTAATCTGGGCATATAAGCTAAAAATAGATGTCACAAAGAAGAGAGATCAGACTTGGTGAAAGCTGCAACTCAATATAAAGAATTATATTCTAAAACTCAATCTATGCAAAAAGTTAACAGTAAGCTAATATTTGATAAGTCCTGATTGGTGAAACACAAATAATCAATCCTATAATGAGGCCATGAGTCCCTGGAACAGCAAGACGAAAGCAGCAGCATATGGACCACCAGGAAACATGTGTCCACCTAGAGTAGGGGCAGAAATGGGAGACTTCAGTCTGGACAGAATAGCTAGCACAAAGTAATAGAAGGACGATGAGGATCAGAAGCCAGGAACAAAGCAATGGAATGAAGATGGTGCTATAAATTCTAGAGACAGTTCATAGGAACAACTGACAGTACTTGATACTGAGATGAGGGAGAAAGAGAAGCCAAAGATGACTCAATTTAATTCAACAAATCTTTACTGAACAGCTGTGTGCCTGACATGGCTTCGAAGACCTGGCAGTCTAATTGGAGAGATAAATAATTTAAATAATTAACTGTGATATATACAAATGTTTTATGGCAGAAATGAGCATGAAAGTTGTAAGAGAACATAGACTAAGGAGCAACTGAATAGATGGTGACATTAACTGAGATGGTGCGAATGCTGGAAGAAGAGCATTTCAGAAAGGATTGTTAGAGGGGCACCTGGGTGGCTCAGTCAGTTAAGTGTCTGCCTTCGGCTCAGGTCATGATCTCAGGGTCCTGGGATTGAGCCCCATGTTAGGCTCCCTGCTCAGTGGGGAGTCTGCTTCTCCTGTTCCTCTCCCTGCTTGTGCTCTCTCTCTCTTGCAAATAAATAAAATCTTAAAAAAAATAAATTAATTAAGAAAGGACTGTAGAATCTGAGGTGCTTAATGGGACATCCAATTGTATGGGTCCAACAGAAGGTTAGACAGAGGTCATATCAGCATATAGGCAACGACTTCCAAAATAAATGGACTAGTTAAGTTCGTTGGAAGACAGCAAAAATTGCCATCTTTTCACTTTGGTCCTATAAATGCAATATTTTATTTTATCAGCTTCTTCATCGAGTTTACATTTTTATTTATTTAAATCTTTCCTGGATGCTAAGTAAAGAATATTCCAATTTAATGCTACTATGAAGACTTCGTGAAATCATCTGAACTTAATGTTAAATTCCCTGATGCACTGTTTAAGTGCATCATTTAAGATAGATTAAAGCAATTTATTTATAAATGCTTGCCTCACTGCACTTATCAGTACAGACATAAAATGGTATAGTGATAATGGCTGCCTTCAGTGAGAAAAAAATGTTACCTCAAAGAAGGAAATGCAATAAATCTTTGTTTCAAGGGCTGTGTACTGAGAGAGGGAAGGTAGATGCAGCTAGACTGATGTGACTAAATAGAGCTAACTTTTCCAAATGAAAACAAATCCTATTTCCCTTTAGAAATCTTTGTGCTCGGGGCGCCTGGGTGGCTCAGTCGTTAAGCGTCTGCCTTCAGCTCAGGTCATGATCCCAGGGTCCCGGGATCGAGTCCCACATCGGGCTCCCTGCTCAGTGGGAAGCCTGCTTCTCCCTCTCCCACTCCCTCTGCTTGTGTTCCCTCTCTCACTGTGTCTCTATCTGTCAAATAAATAAATAAAATCTTTAAAAAAAAAAAAGAAATCTTTGTGCTCAACTTCTGAAAGCCCTGTTTTGGAATTGGTAGTTTTCTTGGAAACTCTGGGAAACTGAGAAACTGTTTCATTTATCACTTGGTCCAAATATAGGCAATAGAACAATGATTCAGGAGTGCCTACATTTGCTCTGCATGGTTCAACTGTAAGACACAGTCTTCAACATCAGTTGGCATCAGGAACTCAGTAAGCACAATGTGTCATGTGGCATTAAGTTCATACTACAGCAACCAGGACCACATGTCTACTTTTGAAGCACCATTTATAGTCATTTTCTTGGGTTGAGAGAGACATCCAGTACTACCACATGTAAAATGAAAGGTCACCATGAGGTATCAATGAACACTTGCATATTAATTTCTTAAATGTAGTAGAAAACATAACAAAAATCCACCCGATGGGCCATTTCCAACCTATACACAATCTAGGTATCTTTATAGCGAGAGACGCAAGTCAATATTCTCAAAAAAGAACCTCACCAACTTGACAAATGAACAGAAGTTGAATAATGGTGCAGATGAAGACGTTTATTTAACCACCAGAGATACAGGATGGAAGACTGCCTCAAGATCCCCATCCCACAGAAGGCGCATTTTTATTTTTATCTAAGCAATGTGCATGATACAGTACATGACTAAACATAATCCAATTTGATTTGTGTTGCAGTGGCTCTCCAAAGAACAAATCTGTGAAATTACAGCATGTGAAAGCTTAACACAGTGATATAAAATGGCAGTGGCACGGTTCATATCTTAAACTGACAGACTGATGGTGATTATTGCAAGGACAATGCCCTGCATATGTCAAACGATTTGCAAATAATTTATGTCACCTTCTCCACCATTATTGTTTTTGCAGAGGACATAAACTGTGTCACCAATATTAAACTGTCTGCAAAAAGAGCCGAGCTCAGCTTTCTCCTCTCTGAGAATGCAGAGCCATCTGCACCCAGACAAACATGCATATGGCCATCATTTGTCCAACATCTTACCCAGTGTGAAGGTTTTTTACTTGAAATGCCAACCTGGGTGGCAGATGATGTATGTGTTTCCTCAGCCCTGTGATTACCAGGCCTGTGCCGCTGTGCTGCGCTCTCACCTCATCAGTTCCACAAGCTGCGCTCCAAGGTGTGTGAGGCATTTGCAGCGAGATGGCTTCTGACACATGGGGAGGCAGGCTGCTCTGGGGTGAATATCTGCCTCCAGATTTTGTTCCAATCAGGGTCAAAGTCTGACCTGCAGAAATTAGTGCAGGGAGAGATTTAGGACTCAAAGACAGCGATTTGAAAACTGGAATGAAGATAGCTTGATAAAGGGGAAAGCAAAGGGCACTCTGGCCATCCCCTGGTTAGCTGCTGTGTCAACAGCCTTCCAACAGCCTGTGTTCTGTCCCCTTGGAAGAGAACGTAGTGTAAGGTGTACTTGGTGTCAACAGTTGTAAACAGGAAGGTCACACCTACAACTAGAAGGTGCGATCAGTTGTAGGGATTTGCCATGACTATAGACCAGAAGAAGTAGAGGGAATTGTCATCCCTACGATGACATGACAAGGCAGCTCTTCTGCAGGTCTGAAGTTTTAGGAACACATAAATAAGACTTTTATGTATATGCACGCCCCCACACACACAGGGTACAAGTGAGATCCTAAAACAAGTGAGATCCTAAAATCCCCTATTAAGATGGGATTATTTATTTATTTACTCACTTACTTAACTTGTAAATGCTCTCCAGAATCCAGACATTTGATTCTTTTCTTACTATGATCCTCTGTTTTTATCAGGGAGGGAGAGGGAGCAATAGAGAAGAACTAAAAAGTTTACAGATTGTCCCAAAGGGATCTGTTTAGACATCAAATAGTTTTTACAAAACCACACATTTTGATGAGTTAAGTGTAAATTCATCAGAAACATATGGATTTATTTTCCTATAAAATTCACATGGACATAAAATATCTCCCCGGCCCCCCTCTTTCAATGGCGGGTTGTGCGGGGATGTGGGGAGGAACTAAACGAAGACATGTGATATTTAGTTCTTGTCTTCTATCATTTACCATATTACATAAACAAAAAAAATTTCAAACATGGACTTTGAAAACTTGAGCAAAAGTACTTAATTTTAATAAAAAGAAACAATTCCTCAAAATTCATTTACAAAACAAAAATCTATGTACTTACCAAAATGAAAAAAATCCCATTTAGAACCAGTTATGCTTATGGGAGTAAGTGAAATAAAAGCCATCAAGGCCATCTTAGTAGTGACTCAATAGGATATGATTTCTAGAAAACGAATACTCTCAATTGAAAAGAACAGCCAGTTAACAGAATTTCCATCAATATTTGCCACTTCTGATTACCTGTAATTCTTTCAATTAACGACAAGAGGGAAGAAAATGGAAACATACATATGTTAATAATAAAATTATAGAAAAACAAGCAAGATGGATTTTGTGAATCTACATTTGGGGAGTTTTTAAGATGTGGCCAGCAGCCCCCTAGGAACTTATTCTGACAAGTTTAATTTACATGTTTTAAAATGAGCATTGTCAAGGTTGGCAGAGCTAAATTACACTCGGTTTATCCCTCCTTCATCCCCAGGCTTTTTGTTCTCCTATACCCTACAGATACCGAGGACATGGATAGTAAAGATCTCTCTTATGTAGAGAAGATTCTTTGGATGATTTGTTAAATTAGAATTGTAAAAATTAATGTCTTTTTAAATTGCCTATAGGACATTGTCATTTGGACGCCCAACTCAACATGTCCAAAACTGGCACCCAGACTGTCAGTGTCTCATGAATATGCTTTTCTATCAACTGGGTTTTTTTCTGCCATTGAGGCTCCAAATTTTGCCACTACCTTGTCTTCCACCACATCTCATTAGCTATCAGCCCTGTAACCTTTTCCTCCCAAGTTTTTCTCAGATCTACCCCTCTATTTCCTTTTTCTTGGCAACCTTCCTAATCCAAGTACTCATTACCTCAACTTAAATTAATGAAAGGGGCTTTCATTTTTGTCTCCTAGCTACGGGAGGCATAGAACACATCATTTCCATATCATTCTTGCTCAAGAGCCAACTTAATCATAGCTTATCCTTCTCTTCAATAAAAATAATACTTTGGAATTGTAGATTGCTTCATAATCCACAAAGCATTTTCCCATCTCTTAATTTGTTTGATCTTCACACCAAACTTGTGAGGTGGACAGAACAGGTATTAACATTTCCATTTTGTAGATGAGGAAGATAAAACTTGTAGAGGGCATAACTTGCCTGAGACCATTTACACAGTTACCAGTTGAAGCCAGGAGTCCAACGCAAGGTTTTTGACTCCAAGCCCAGAGAAATTTCCATTACACCATACTATCTAGGATGACTGCACGTTGCCTAAATGTCAAAAATTTTTAAGTGTGCTCAAGGCCATTTGTTATCTAGTCCAAATTTATACTTATAACCTCATCTTTTATGGTTATCCTACAGAAACCATTGATCCAACCACACTGATTTCCCTGCCATCCATGAATTTGCTGGGCACTTTTTACCCATACTGTAACCTTTTAGTAAAAGTCTTCCCCTATTCAAAGTCTACCTTCCTACCTTTTAAAATGCAATTCAGGTTTACCTGCTCCATGAAGCTTTCTACAACCATTCCATTAAATGTCAATAATTTTTCACATGTTTAAACTGTCATTTTTGGAACACTTAATTACCTATGACCTTCTGTCTCTTCTTAAGTGGTTGCTTTTTTGCCTTTTCATTTAACTTTGCACACATCTTTGCCTTATCTGCCCCTATAGATTATAATCCGCTAGAGAACACAGGCTGTGTCTATCTTTGTATCTCCTTCAGAATCTAACAAATACAAGATGTTCGTAAATATTTGTTTACTTGAATTAAATTCAACTGAATTTTGTTAGTAGATGGCTTTTATATCTGGCCTTATTATTATAAGTATTATGACAATACTTATAAGTATTATTATAGTATTCCATATACAGGCATCTTGACTACCCTCTCTTAGATGCTTTCAATTTAATTTGATATTTTTTTATTTTAGTTACTTTAAATATTATATACATTATCAATCATCATAAAATGAGGAGTTTAAAATAAAGTAACTTTTTTTCTTGGTCTCATTTGGAAGTCAAGTTTTCATGTGACACATTATCTTCTGATTAGGTTTACACAGAGCTGGTCTTCACTGACTCCTATTAGAAAACCATTTGAAACAACTTCTATAACAGAAATGTGTCATTAATCAATAGTAATTATTGAATAAATTGTAAAGCTTTGACAACATACCACATGAAGTGGACATTTGCCTTCACTTTACTCCTTTATATATTAATCATCTTAACATGGTTTCTAACACAAGCATAAATATGATAAAGTTGAGCATTTCAATTTGCCTTTCAGGATAATTTTCTTTTCCAATTGTTTTAAAATACAAATAACAATTTTTTTAAGGTTTTCTACTTATTGAAATGATTCTTCTGAAAAGCCAATCATACCAATCCTGGCTTATTTGCATTTATTGGGTCCTTAGCACACTTTCAGAGTTCTAACATCAATTGTATACATAGAATAACATTTATTTTACATAGGGTTCTCTCATCTACCTTCTTGAACATTTGGAGTATATTTATAATAGCTGTTGTACATCTGTGTCATTTCTGGGTCTGTTTCTACTGATTGATTTTTCTTCTTGTGTTTCTTTGCATGCCTGATAATTTTTTTTTTTTTTTTTGGATGCCAGACATTGTGAATTTTACATTACTGGGTGCTGGAGATTTTTATGTTCCTTAAATAGTTTAAGGTTTTGTTCTGGAATGAAGTTAAGTTACCCGGAATTAATTCAATTCTTTTGAGGTTTGCTTTGAAGCTTTCATAGGAAGGTCCACACAGCCTTCAGGCTAGGCCGAATTTGGCCCTAATCCCCTTCTGAGGCAACACTAATGCCAAGTGTGTCGAGTGATCTTTCCACTCTTGACTGGTTGGAACACAAATTATTTCCAGCCCACCATGAACTCTAAAGATCATTTTGCTTGTTTTTCAATAGTTCCTTGAGTCTTGGTAGTTTCTTCTTATGCATGTGATGATCAACACTCAAGACCAGAAGCACAACCTTTTAGAGATCTCTTAGAGTTCTCTATGCTGTTGTCTCCTCTCTGGTACTCTGCTTTGTGTTTTCTGGACACGTTGGCCTTTTTGAACTCTGAACTCTTATCTTCTCAACTCAGGGAACCTCATGGACTCTGTTTGGGTTCCCCTGTCTTGTGCTGCGGCTGAGAAATGCTCACTAAGCAGAAGCTGGGGCAACTGAAGGGCTCACTTTGTTTTCCTTCATGCAAATATCACTATCCTGAACTGACTACTGTTTCATGTCTGAAAACCATTGTTTCCTGCATTTTGTCTGCTTTTTTTTGGTTGTTTAAGGCAGGAGAATAAATCCAGTCACTGTTACTCCTATACTCCTATCAGAACTACAAGTGGAAGTTCTTAGATCGAATTTGAAAGGTAAAGATTACTCTAGGGTACAGAGGAAAAATGAGCTTTTCTTTTTTGGAACTGTCAAAAACAAAACAGACAAATAAACAAACAAACAAAAAAAACAGAAATGAAAATTTACCCTTTCTAAAAGAAACCCTTCAACAATGGTATTCAATTCAGAGTAGAAAAAGTAAAATACATCAACTCTTTAGAGTAAAATCTTTGACTTATACAGGTATAAGGAGGTAATTCAACATTTTAAAGGTGATTTACCTAACTTCTTTTGAAATCACTTTAATTTCTTAAAGGTCACAAAAAGCATTGTATTGAAATGGCCTGATATTCTATTAAAATATAAGGTATTTCTCCCTTTGTTATTTGGTAGCAAAAAAATAAAAAATAATGTGACTGGCTGTACAAATCTGTTCATAGTCAAAGGGAAAAAGAAGGAGAGCAAAAAAGAATAAAATAAACAGAAAATTGGACTGAGCAAGCTGGTACTTTTTTTCTTACATGCCCCACTTTGTATTGGTAAGACCAGATAATGAGTAGCACTTTTTCTTTGTAACAATTCATTAATCAGAGAAATGATCCTTGCTAGTGTTTAGATGTTTTACTTAATTTGGTACCTCTGGCCTGCTGCCCCACTAGTGCCAAAATTATTATTTCTCACCCAGCAGGTGATAAATAACAACTTCAGTTGTGATTAATACCATGAATCCTTCAACCTGACTAATGCAAAAAAACTTGAGACCTACAGAACAAGTGGGTGATAATTGTTGTAAGGACTGTTGGAGCTCCGCTCAGCCTGTGAGGAAAGAAATCCACAGGAAATGAAGCGTTTGCTAGCAGGCCAGCTGATCCTAAGAGGCTTCATTAAGCCCAACTCAGTGACATTTGCCATTTGAATACCAGTGCTAGGTTTCCTCCCTCTCAACACTAAGTTTTAAGTATCTTCAGAGAAAAGAAACCACTAACTCATTTTTGCATGCATTTAAATATTTATTGAATGGTTGAATGAATGGATGAATGAATAATAAATGAGAAAATAGAATTTTTGCCCAAGTACTCGACATTGTAATATGGGTCATTTGAGAGCTACATATGGTTATCTCTTGTCATTTCTCTAATAATGCAATTGTGCACAAATGTAGTTTTGTTCAAACCCATAGGAAAATTACCATTCTCTGCTGGCAAAATGAAAACTGTTAGCAATGGCCAGTAACTAAAGCCACATGGTGCCATCAACTTGATTATTATCATTTAACACTAGATACAAAGGTAGTATACCAGTGGTTCTCAATTAGGCAGATGGGAAGGGGAATATGTATTGTTTGAAAAGCTTCCCACAATATTCCTTGTCTCCTAATTGAGAAACTTCTTTGAGTGGTACTATATATTTTAAGTCACAAGTCAATGGATTCGTAATGGTGGTCAACCAGTTTAGTGTGGCCTATAGACATATTTGTTTGGCAGGCAAGTTGTCTTTTGTTGTTGTTGTTGTTATTTTAATGCTTAGGTAGAGGGATGCATTCTCCAGTTTGGTCCCCACTATTACCTATTGTCTTAATATTCAGTCTGTCTCATTCTGTTCATTACAAGCCTGGCTTCTGAACTCAATTTGTCATTCCTGGCTAAATGGAGAAGTATTATATAACAACCAAGAAAAAAAATCTAAAAAAAATAACTTGGATCCAGGATATGTGGCTAAATATATCCAGAGCTTTTCAAGATTCACAAGTTATATAAGCATCAATTTCTTCAGCTAAGAAATATTTTACTTCTGCCCTTATCTAAACAAGCAATGCCTGGCATGGTATCAAAACCACTTGAAAATTGCACAGTGTTGGAAGTGATGTGGAAACACAAAAGAGGGGAAAGTAACCAAACCTAGATCTCAGGATGACTCTTAAGAATAGTCTTAACTAGGATTCGAAGTAAGTGGAGAAAGAGAATGAAAATTCCCTCATTAGTATCTCATAATTCTTAATAAAAAGTAAAGAGAAGTAACCTAAATTGGAATCTAGAGCACTGATTTATCACTGATTTGCTCTTTAGGAAGAAACAGAAAACCTAAAGAAATTAATAACCAAAAATATAAGTTGAAATAGTAGTCAAAAATCTACTCCTCCCCCAAATCCAGTAACTTTTTTTTATTATGTTATGTTAATCACCATACATCATTAGTTTTTTTTAATTTTTTATTGTTATGTTAATCTCCATACATTACATCATTAGTTTTTGATGTAGTTTTCCATGATTCATTGTTTGTGCATAACACCCAGTTCTCCATGCAGAACATGCCCTCTTTAATACCCATCACCAGGCTAGCCCATCCCCCCACCCCCCTCCCCTCTAGAACCCTCAGTTTGTTTCTCAGAGTCCATAGTCTCTCATGGTTCATCTCCCCTTCCGATTCCCCCCCCTTCATTCTTCCCTTCCTGCTAGGTTCTTCTTCTTTTTTTTTTTTAAACATATAATGTATTATTTGTTTCAGAGGTACAGGTCTGTGATTCAACAGTCTCACACAAATCCAGTAACTTTTGAAGAATGGTAATCCCTATCTTATATAGGTTTCAGAGAACAAAGAGAAAGTGTTACTTAATTCATCTCTTTAAATCAAACTTATTCAAGTATAGTATAATTTTCATAGAATATAGTTTGATGAGTTTTGCCAAAATTTGTTATACATCCTATAAACAACACCATATCAAAATAAAAATTTTTTCCATTACCCCAAAAAGTTCCCTTGTGCTCCTCTGTATTCAATTAAAAAAAAAAAAAACCTCACCCCAGGCAACCTTTGATCTCTTTGTCACTATAAATTAAATTTGCCTACTCTAGAATTTCATATATATGTATATAGAGTTTACACTTTTGCTTCTGGCCTCCTACCCTCACTAAGGTTTTGAGATTCATCCAGACTGTTGCAAGTAACAGTAGTTTGTCCCTTTTTATTACTGGGTTGTATTCCACTGTTTGAATATACCATAATTTATTGTTAAATGTATAGATGGATTTTTGGATTTTTCTCAAAATCCAGGCTATTACAGGGGCACCTGGGTGGCTCAGTCAGTTAAGCGGCTACCTTCGACTTAGGTTATGATTCCAGGGTCCTGGGATCGAGTCCCACATCGGGCTCTCTGTTCAGCAGGGAATCTGCTTCTCCCTCTGCCTCTGCCGCTCCCCCTGCTTATGCTCTCTCCCTCTCTCCCAAATAAATGAAATCTTAAAAAAAAAAAAAAAATCCAGGCTATTACAAACTAAGTTGGAATGAACATTCAGGTACAATTCTTTATATGGATATGGTTTCATTCTTCTAGAGCAAATACTTAAAAGTAGATTTGTTCAGTCATATAGTAAATGCATGTTTAAGAAACTGCTAGTTTTCCAAAGTGCTCACATCAATTTGTATTCCTCCTGGCGGTGTATGAGAATTCCAACTGTTAATACACATCTTTGCCAATACTTGTTAGTGTCAAACTTTTCAATTTTAGCCATTTTAGTAAGCATGTAGTGGTATCTCCTTGTGGTTTAATTTAAATTTACCTGATAACTACTGACATTAAATTTGTTTTCATGAATTTATTGGCCATTGACAATATTTTTTGTATAATTTCTGTGTCTTTTGTTCATGTTTTAACCTGGGTTGTCTTTTTATTAAGTTCTAAGAGTTCTTTGTGTGTTCCAGATACAAGATGTTTATCAGATACATTATTGCAAATATTTTCTCCCAGTCTGTGGCAACCCTCTTCATTTCAGTATATGTGCTGCCAAAGCGGGCACTGACCCTCTTCATTTCATAGTGTCTCTGGGAGAGCAGAGGTTTTTAATTTTGATGAAGTCCAGTTTTTTAATAGTTTCATTTTTTATAAGTGTTTCTGTGTCCTACCTACAAAATCTTTGCCTGCCCCAAGGTAATGAAGATTTTTCCCAGGATTTTCTTTTAGAAGTTTTAACTTTTACATTTAGATCTATAATATATTTTGAGTTTATATTTGTGGATAGTTAAGATTTTTTTAAATATGATACTGAGTTGTTCCAGAACCACCTGTCTAAAAGGCTATCCGTTTTTCTTTTGGAATTATTTAGAGTTTTATTATTCTCTATTGTGTTTCTGCTTTCTATGTCATTTTGGGTTTCTCTACTGTATGTCCATTTCCTATTTCACTGATTTCCATTATTTATTATTTCCTTTATAGTACTTATTAGGGGTTAATTGCTCTATTTCTAGATTCTAAAGGTGGAAGCTGAGATCACTGATCATAAATTATTTTTCCTTTTCTAATATGAACATTTAAAGCTATAATTTTCCCTCTTGGCACAGCTTAAGTTAAATCCCACAAATTTGGATATATTTTTGTTATTCTTAACTTCAAAATATTTTCTAGTTTTCTTCATGATTTTGTTTCTGATCCTGGGTTATTTTGAAGTGTGTTGTTTCATTTGCAAATATCAGGGGATTATCCCTGACCTAAATTCACTCAATAACTATTTGTTGAGAATCTACAAGTTCAATAGGTATACTCTTGGAGATAAGGAGCAGTAAATTAGGTAGCAGATCTTTATCCAGACTACTTGCATTGCACAGATCCTGCAAACTAAAGATTTCTATTAAATAAGTAAAAATAAGCAGTTTGGGGAATGTATACATCAAATCTGATTAGAACTTAACTGTCAAGAGTATAAGTCTAGCAATGAAATAAGAATATGATACCAAGAGAAAGACAATGTGGTTATTCAAGAACTTGACGAAAGGCTTCCTGTGCTGTCCAATGAGAAATGCAGCACTTCTAAATTCTCCAAGGGAGCAGACAGTTAATGGATGCCTATTCTGTTATTGCTTTTAGTCGGAAAAAACTTTTAACATCATATAGTCAAATGACTGGCAATAAATAATACTGTGAATCTACATTATATGAGTGTTAAATTGTTTACATAATTATGGCCTTATATCCAGGAATATATCACAGATTAATCTTACAGTCTATTTAAAACATCAAGTATTTATCATGATAAACAACTAGACAGTTAGGGAGTGATCTTTCTTAGTGAGAAGCCTGGATTTTTTTAAAAAATCATTAATTGCCTTAATTTCATTATTAGCTTTGTCTTTTTACTTTGAGACTCCATGTAGTGTCAATAATGAGACTTGCTTATATGTTTTTCCTCATGGTATCTTCTTATTGGTTTTCAGTTTCCCTGTTATACTAGTTCTCAGTAATACTCTTGTGATCACACCTTGCTTATTCCAACAGAAAAAAAAATAAATAGGACCAGGAATTCAAACTAAATACATATAAGAAAAACCTAAAAATAGCAGTATCTTTAATGTTTTGTTTTAAATTCTCTCTGGTTTTCTAGGAATGACACATTACACTGATGAAAGTATGTTGCATTAAGTTCAGTAAGGCAACATTCCTGATTTAAAGAAAAAAACAGCATAAAATTGATAGTTTTAGTTTTTACACATTATTATTTCTAAAACAATTTTGCTAAGTTTAATTTGAAAACCTAGGCAGTGAAAAAAATAAGGAGCTAATCCCCCAGAAACAACTTTCTGCCTGCAAATGGTATTTCTTTCAAATATATTATTAAACCAAAATGAAATAATTACATGTTGAACATTAACAAAATATACATGTAATATGGAAGCAGAGTACACTCTCCCCTCAGGAACACAATTTCAACTCAATAATCATTGAAAGTGCACATAGTAAGTACTTGGTTGAAAAAAACACAAAAATACTGAATAATATCTAATAAGCCAAACTTAGGACATTGATCTAACAGTCAACAGAATCACCTAAGTTCAAGGCATCCAAATCGGCAAAGAAGTCGTCAAACTCTCACTCTTTGCAGATGATATGATACTTTATGTGGAAAACCCAAAAGACTCTACCCCAAAACTGCTGGAACTCACACAGGAATTCAGTAAAGTGGCAGGATATAAAATCAATGCACAGAAATCAGTGGCATTCCTATACACCAACAACAAGACAGAAGAAAGAGAAATTAAGGAGTCGATCCCATTTACAATTGCACCCAAAACCGTAAGATACCTAGCAATAAATCTAACCAAAGAGGCAGAGAATCTGTACTCAGAAAACAACAGAACACTCATGAAAGAAATTGAGGAAGACAAAAGAAATGGAAAAAGTTCCATGCTCATGGATTGGAAGAACAAATATGGTGAAGATGTCAGTTGCTACCTAGAGCAATCTACACATTTAATGCAATCCCCATCAAAATACCATCCACTTTTTTCAAAGAAATGGAACAAATAATCCTAAAATTTCTATGGAACCAGAAAAGACCCCAAATAGCCAGAGGAATGTTGAAAAAGAAAAGCAAAACTGGCGGCATCACAATTCCGGACTTCCAGCTCTATTACAAAGCTGTCATCATCAAGACAGTATGGGACTGGCACAAAAACAGACACATAGATCAGTGGAACACAACAGAGAGCCCAGAAATGGACCCTCAACTCTATGGTCAACTCATCTTTGACAAAGCAGGAAAGAATGTCCAGTGGAAAAAAGTCTCTTCAACCCAAATGGTGTTGGGAAAATTGGACAGTCACATGCAGAAGAATGAAACTGGACCATTTCCTTACACCACACACAAAAATAGACTCAAAACGAAAGACCTAAATGTGAGACAGGAGACCATCAAAATCCTAAAGGAGAACACAGGCAGCAACCTCTTTGACCTCAGCCGCAGCAACTTCTTCCTAGCAACATCGCCAAAGGCAAGGGAAGCAAGGGCAAAAATGAACTGTTGCGACTTCATCAAGATTAGAAGCTTTTGCACAGCAAAAGAAACAGCCAACAAAACCAAAAGACAACCGACAGAATGGGAGAAGATATTTGCAAATGATATATCAGATAAAGGGCTAGTATCCAAAATCTATAAAGAACTTATCAAACTCAACACCCAAAGAACAAATGATCCAATCGAGAAATGGGCAGAAGACATGAACAGACATTTTTCCAAAGACGACATCCAAATGGCCAACAGATACATGAAAAAGTGCTCAACATCGCTCACCATCAGGGAAATCCAAATCAAAACCTCAATGAGATACCACCTCACACCAGTGAGAATGGCTAAAATTAACAAGTCAGGAAATGACAGATGTTGGCGGGGATGCAGAGAAAGGGGAACCCTCCTATACTGTTGGTGGGAATGCAAGCTGGTGCAGCCACTCTGGAAAACAGTATGGAGGTTCCTCAAACAGTTGAAAATAGAGCTACCATACGATCCAGCAATTGCACTACTGGGTATTTACCCCAAAGATACAAATGTAGGGATCCGAAGGGGTACGTGCACCCCAATGTTTAGAGCACCAATGTCCACAGTAGCCAAACTGTGGAAAGAGCCAAGATGTCCATCGACAGATGAATGGATAAAGAAGATGTGGTATATATATATATATATATATATACACACACACATACACAATGGAGTATCATGCAGCCATCAAAAGGAATGAAATCTTGCCATTTGCAACAACATGGATGGAACTGGAGGGTGTTATGCTGACCGAAATAAGTCAATCAGAGAAAGACATGTATCATATGACCTCACTGATATGAGGAATTCTTAATCTCAGGAAACAAACTGAGGGTTGCTGGAGGGGTGAGGGGTGGGAGGGATGGGGTGGCTGGGTGATAGACATTGGGGAGGGGATGTGCTATGGTAGCGCTGTGAATTGTGTAGGACTGTTGAATCACAGGTCTGTACCTCTGAAACAAATAATACATTATATGTTTAAAAAAAAAAAGATAGCAGGAGGGGAAGATGAAGGGGGGGAAATCGGAGGGGGAGACGAACCATGAGAGACGATGGACTCTGAAAGACAAACTGAGGGTTCTAGAGGGGAGGGGGGTGGGAGGATGGGTTAGCCTGGTGATGGGTATTAAAGAGGGCATGTTCTGCATGGAGAACTGGGTGTTATATGCAAACAATGAATCATGGAACACTACATCAAAAACTAATAATGTATGGTGATTAACATAATAAAAAAAAGAATCACATAAGTTCATATTTCAGTAATTTGACATATTTGGTAAAGTTTTCAAAATACTTAGTAAATAACAAAGTGTTTTTTAAGGTGTAGTCTTTGACTATCTCACATTAATGGAAGAAGGTAGGGGCCATGAGGGAAAAACATCATTTTTCAAATTAGAATAATATTTTCTCCTCCAACACAACCTCATTGGTAGGTAGGTGAGGATAAAATGAATACTATATATCTTTAGTGTTTTATAGAATGTGAATGCTGGAGTGACATCACCAAGATGGTGACATAGGTTATTGCTGACTTCACTCCCCCTCACAAGAACAACTAACAACTATTTAAGAGCAAGACACCATTTGGGGTGCCTGGCTAGCTCAGTGGGTAGAGAATGTGACCCTTGATCTGGGGATCGTGAGTTCAAACTCCACGTTGGGCACAGAGTTTACTTGGGAAAAAAAAAAGAACAAGACACCACTCAGAATCCTAGAACATGGGGTAAGACCAAAGCACCCCCAGTACCTCAGAGACCAAGACAGGCTGCATTAGAAGAGTAAGAACAGCAGCTACACACTGACCACTTTGCCCCTCCCCAGGAGAGCGCAGCACCACTCAGAGAGGTCTCCCCTGAGCCTGTGATCCCCCCATTGGGAAAAGAGAACCCAAGGGGAGCAATCAGCATCTCCCCTACCACTGCACTGTAGGTCACTTTGTAGGCACCTCTACTCTGATCTTGCATCACAAGATTGCAGAGGGATCTGTAGGGCCTAGCACCACTGGAAATCTGACTGTGACAGAGGAGAGGGGCTTGCAACAACCAGCACACAGATCTTGGCAGATCAAGTGCATATCTGCAGTGCCCAAGTAGTAATCCCAACCAGTGGCTTTCCTCAACTGTACAACGAAGTCAGGGCTGCACTCTGACCATGGAGACTCAATGAGGTGCAGATCTGCCTATCCAGATCCTCAAACAAGGAGTTTTGCTGGTCCTAGAGCCCAGGTGTCCATGCCCAGGCAAAGTACTAAGTCATAGCCCCACTTGCTGTGGAGTGTCTTCCAGTCCCATCCGACCAGAAGGGCTGGTGACAACTTCTGAAAGCTGTACTGGCCCTGCAGCACCCAAGCTCAGAGGCAGGCAGAGCCAACAGTCTGCAGAACAAAGCCAGTGGTCCTGCTTGGTCAGGGAAATTGAGGTGTGGGTTGGCTTGAGTTAAGACAACATCAAAGTGCTTCACTAGCTTTAGAGCTATTTCTCCCACTGTGCCACTATTTCTAATCATAGCCCTGCTCATTGCAGAATACAGCCTTCAGCTTCTCTGCTCAGGACACCTAATCAGAGCACAAAGGAAGTTGTGAAGCCCATTCAACAGCCCTATGTACAGAGAATGCAGCCCATGGCTTCCCCTATCTTTAGAGCAAAACCAGTAGTCTCACCTGACCAAAGAATTAAGTGCACACTCTAGACTGAACTGGGTCCCCAAACAAGTTGTACTGACCCCTGGTCCTGTCCTCCTGCCCTACCAGGGCAGGGAAGCTAATTCATAGCCCTATCTATTATTGACTATGGTACCCAGCCCCGACCATCTAGTAAGCCTAACCAGAGAATCCAGACAACCATGGAGCCCATCCTATAGCCTCACTTGGGTACAGAACCAAGCTAGCAGTCCAATCCAACTGTTCTCAGTCAGAGGCATACCCCCCTCCATCCCTGTCCTCAGAGCTCAAACAGCTGCCTCACCCAAAAATAATGGCAGGCCCCACCTGCCCAAGGACATTACCAGAAGACACACCTAGAAACCCAAAACAAGCTGAATGACTAGGCTACCAAAACAAACATGTAAAGTCTGAAAGAGAAGGCTGATTACTCAAATGTGCAGATAGCAATGTAAGGAATCAAGGATATGAAAAATCAGGTAGACATGACACCATCAAAGCAAATTAATAAAGCTCCAATAACTGCCCTAAAGAAATAGAGATCTATGAACTGTCAAATAATTCAGACTAATCCTCTTAAGGAAGTTTAGTAAACTACAAGAAAACAAGACAGACAACTAAACGGAATTAGGAAAACAATACATGAACAAAACAGGAAGTTCAACAAGGAAATAGTAACCATTAAAACAAAAACAAAACAAAAACAAAAACAGACATCCTAGAGCTGAAAAATACAATAACTGAAGAACTGAATAGTTACAAAAGTAGCCAACCATTCAGAAGAAAGAATCAGCAACCTGAAGGATAGGACATTGAAAAATACCTGGTCAGAGGAGCACCAATTAAAAAGAATGATAAAAGAATGAAAGCCTATGGGAATTATGGGACTCAAGGAAACGAAAACAATATTTGCATTATGAAAATTCCAAAAAAGAGAAGAGAAAGGGATAAAAGTATATTTAAAGAGACAAAGGCTGAAAACTTCCCAAACCTGGGGAAATGCACATCTAGATCCATGAGGCTCAAAGGACGCCAATTTAGTTGAACCTCAATAGGTTACACAGAGACACATTATAATTAAATAGTCAAGAGTTACAAAGGAAGAATTTTAAGAGCAGCAAAAGAGAGAAGTTATATACAAGGGAACTCCCGTAAGACTATTGTTGGATTTCTCAACAGAAACTTTTCAAGCCAGGAGAAATATTTTTCAGCCATAAAAACTGAGGAAATTCTACCATATGTGACCACATGATTGGACCTTGAGGGCATTATGCTAAGTGAAATAAGTCAGAAAAAGACAAATCCTGTGTGAGTTCACTTATATGTGGTACCTAAAACAAAACAAAAACAAAAACAAAAAACCAAACTCATAGAAAAAGATAAGATTTGTGATTACATGAGGCTGAAGGTAAGGGGAGGGAAAATATGAAACAGGTGGTCAAATGGTACTAACTTCCAGTTATAAAATAAATTAAGTGTTGGGGATATAATGTACAACATGACGACTATAGACAATACTGCTGTATGATATACAGGAAAGTTATTAAGAGAGTAGATCCTAAGAGTTCTCATCACAGGGAGAAATTTCTTATTCCTTTTTTTCTTTCTTTTCCCTTCTTTATTTTTTTTTAAGATCTATTTATTTATTTATTTATTTGAGAGAAAGAATGAGAGAGAGAGAACACATGAGAGGAGGGAGGGTGAGGGAGAAGCAGACTTCCTGCCGAGCAGGGAGCCCAATGCGGGACTCGATCCCGGGACTCCAGGATCATGACCTGAGCCGAAGGCAGTCGCTTAACCAACTGAGCCACCCAGGCGCCCTTTCTTTTCCCTTCTTTAATATATATGAAAAGATGGATATTAGCTGAACTTACTGTGGTAATCATTTCACAATATATGTAAATCAAGCCATCATGCTATACGCCTTAAACTAATACAATGATGTACGTCAATTATTTCTCAATGACACTGAAAGTAAATAAATAAATAGTAATGATGTGGGTAAATCAAAGTTTTAGAATTTTATAAAGATTAATAATTATAATATAAACATGTATCTAGCATTCTAGCAACTACGTATGTTGGCACTAAAATTCTTCATTCTAATTATAACTGCTTTTTATAAAAATAACCCTAAAGCATTATAATATCCTAGAATATTTTGATTCATTCTGAGGAATTCAAATTATGCCAGATGCAATTTCACTGTTAAGTACATTCTATTGCATTTTAATTATTTGAAAACTGATAATCCATGTTAACAAGAAAAGCTATAGCTTACTATAATAACTAAAATTACTGTAACATTTCTGGACAAAATTTCAAGTTGCAATTTAGTATGATAAATATGGCATTTCTAATCAGTGAATTCATAAAATAGTATTGAGACAACAGCCTAGCCATTTGCATAAGCCAGTAAATAAATAAATATATAAACAAACAATAAAGCCAAGTCTTTACCTCTCTTATCTCTTGCCTCACAATTTCTAGAGACCACAAGAAGCACACAGATCAGAAAGCCATAATGAAAAAGAATGATATAACTCAACACATTTAAAATCTTTAAATTTACTTCTGGAAAAAATAAAGTCAAATAGCTGAGGACAAATATCCATAACACCTATGAAAACAATGGGTTAATTTATCTATGATACAAAGATCACGTTGTGTAAATAAGAAAAGAAAACCAATTGGCAACAGATAAAACCAGAGATTACAAATAACCAATAAAGATATGACAATGTTAAGCCTCACTTACATAATTTGAAATACAAAATCAAAGAGTAATGAGGTATGTTTCACTTAGATTGGCAGATTTAAATGTTTCACAGTAAAAGTTTTATGGGAATATAAATTGATATAACTTAGCTATGTGACCTTGAACAAATTTCTTAATCTCTCTGTACCTTAGGTTTTCTCATCTTGAAAAACGGTGATGATATTATATCATGGGGTTGTGAAGAATAAATTATTTAATATCTGTAAGGAGCTTAGAACAGTGCCTCATATACTGTAAGCACTATGTATCTTCATTAAATATTTTTAAAATTCAGACTTAATTTTTTAGAGCAGTTTTAGGCTCACAGCAAAGTTGAGGATAAAGTAAACATTTCTCATATACTCCCTGCCCTCACATATGCATAGTCATTGTCAACATCCCAAACCAGAGTGGTACATTCGTTACAACTGACAAATCCACACTGACAGACACATCATAATCACTCAAAGTCCACAGTTCATAGAGCATTACCGTTCATGCTTGGTATTGTAGATTCTATGGGTCTGGACAAATGTAAATACACTTTTTAGAAAGATAATTTGACAATATATATTTTAAAGATTTGTCAAAAGGGACGCCTGGGTGGCTCATTCGTTAAACGCCTGCCTTCAGCTCAGGTCATGATCCCATGGAGCCCCGCATCGGGCTCCCTGCTCGGCGGGAAGCCTGCTTCTCCCTCTCCCACTCCCCCTGCTTGTGTTCCCTCTCACTGTCTCTGTCAAATAAATAAAATCTTTAAAAAAAAAAATTTAAAAATTAAAAAAAAGATTTATCAAAAGCAAGCAGCACATTTTTTTTTTTTAAGATTTTATTTATTTGAGAGACACAGCGAGAGAGGGAACACAAGCAGGGAGAGTGGGAGAGGGAGAAGCAGGCTTCCCGCGGAGCAGGAAACCCGATGTGGGGCTCGATCCCAGGACCCTGGGACCATGACCTGAGCCGAAGGCAGACGCTTAACAACTGACACACCCAGGTGCCCCGAAGCACACACTCTTTGACAGAAAATTTCCACTATTAGGAATTTACCCTTCAGAAATACTACATAAACATGTAAAGATATATGTCCAAGAATGTTCATTACAATGTAACTTATACACACTGTAAACCACCAAAATCTCTTAATGGCACATCTTTACATAATAAAATGTTATGGAACCACTGAACATGTGTACACATCTCCTTCTACCCTATAGCCCATAAACTGTCAAAAAAGATACATATGTTTAAAAAATATATTCATAACAACAGTGGAAAGCAAGAAAAAAGTGTTCCCAGAGGGCCAGAAATTCTGAAGAACTCCTGATTAAAAAAGAATGCAGATGGCATTAGATCTACATAGAAGTAAGTTTGGAAGAAACCAAAACTCCAAATGATAGCAGAGGGTTATCACAAAAAAATGAGTCTAAGGAAATTCCATAGGTCAGTGGCACTTTATATAAAGTGCAGGAAGGGATGTATTCAAGGGATTAATTAGAAAAATGAATTCTGAGAAGCCAAGCTGGTGGTGCTCTTCTCCATCTCCAGCTTTTGCTAAGAATAAGAAGCAAATGTTCAACGGTAGTATTTGCTCCCAGGATGATGGAGTGTGCACAGACACGGGATCAGAGAGACAGCGAAGTATACAACGAACTAATCCCAAGAATGAGAAACACCACATTCACAAGACAAACGGCCACCAAACTAAATTTAGAAGTATAGCATGAAAAATTGAGAAGAACCAGATAAGGTTATATTATTGGCATCTACAAAGAAATGTGTAACAATTCTCAAATGCAAAGAAAGATAAGCAGACAACCAAGAACTGTCAAACACATGAAGAAAACCAACCCCATGAGAAAGACTCCAAATTCAAGAGAAACTATCATCCAAAAAGAGTGACTTATGTAACCAAAGATAAATTTAAAGTAAGATCTTCAGAGACTCAAGAGAATAGTTATCTGTGAAACAAAAATAAATAGAAATTTTGGAAATTAAAAATACTCTTATTTGGATAGCAGCTTCTGCTAAGAGTAACAGAAACCAGATTTATCCTCCAACCTGAAATACCTAAAAATCCAGACAAAAACATGAAACAATGGTTTCAAGACACTGAATATCAGGCAACAAAGGACAGTGATCCCTTCCATGAGGGATAAGAAACAAAGTGATTCCTATGCTTGCCCGATTGTCTTGGGTATCCAGGATAGGGCTCAGGAAGAGGAACCCAAGCAGAGCCTGGCCGTCTCCCTAAGTTGAGAAGGTAGAGGGGAGAGTCCAGGGAGACAAAGGCAAAGTATGCAGGGTAGAATAGTAGAGGGGAAAGAGAACTCCAGAGATCTGCAGAGGATCCCCCTTGAATATTCAGCAGGATACTGATCAGTGCACATGTATGAGGAAACTATCTGGGGTTGGGGCCAGGAAAACACAAGGAAAGGATTAGAGGGAGCAGTATTCAGAGATCATACAAGGGTAAGAATAGTACCTATTCCTACCACTGAGATTTTTTCATAATTCATAAAATGTTAGTGTATTTAGAAGGGTCTTGTCTCAGAAGGGAAAATTAGCCCTAGACTAAATACTGTTCCTCTCATGTCTCACAAATATTAAAAAGACCTAAAAGGATCAAACCATTTCCAAGTAACGGAAGCTGGAGAATGGTCAAAGGAATACAAAAATTTCCAGGTCCCCAAAAGATAAAATTCACAATATCTGGCATCAAATGAAAAGTTACCAGGCATGCAATGAAATAGAAAGATAAAACCTAGGAGTCTATCTGTAGCAAAACATAAAACTTTCATGAAGTACACAAAAGAAAACCTAAATAAATGGAGAGATTTAACATATTTTAAGAAAGGAAACTCAGTCTTTTTAAGATGTCAATTCCCATCTAATTAATATGCAAATAAAAAGGTTTTTTATTTTTATTTAACATTAACTTAGAGGTGCTGGTTACCATAATATGACAAGAAAAAGAAAAAAAATTTTAAAACACTGCCATTTCCTGGGAATTGTATTCTTTTATCCATAGAAAACCAAAAAGGATCGTTAGAAAGATCGTTAGAAAGATCATTAGAATAAGGTCAAAGGCGCCTGGGTGGCTTAGTCTGTTAAACATCTACCTTCAGCTCAGGTCCTAATTTCCAGGTCCTGGTATGGAGCCTGTGGCTGGCTCCCTGCTCAAGCCTGCTTCTCCCTCTCCCTTTCCTTCTATCCCTCCTCCCCACCATGCGCTCTCTTTCTCAAATAAATAAATAAAATCTTAAAAAAAAAAAATAAGTAGGTTCAATAGGATTACTGGATAGATTTCACACAAAAGTCAAAAACATTTCTTTATACTAACAATTTAAATTTTTATTTATAATAGCTAAAAATAGAAAAAGTAAGCAAATAGCAACAAAATCAACAAACAAGATGGACTTCTATGGAGAAAAACTTTATTGAAGGACATTAAAGAAACATATGGAAGCATGACACATTTATGAATGAATATAAAGACACAATTTTGTAAAGGTATTGATTCTTCCCAAAAAAACCCATTCCATGTAAATCCAATCAAAATCCTATTTTTTGCTTTTGATGGAATTTTAAACATTGATTCTAAAATTTGCATGAAAGTGCAAAGATCCAACTTCAATTCCTGAAGACAAAGAGTAAGATGGGATATTTGCCTTATCAGACGTCAAAACTTGGTATATACTACAGTAATTATGAGCATTTGATTTTGATGCAAAATAGGACAGTCAACTTAATAGACCAATGTAAAAGGATAGCCAAGAAACAATTCTATGTGCAACTGGATAGATAATAGAATTGGGATTATACATCAACCAAAAAAACTCAGACTAGTCAAGAAGGTCAATAAACAGTGCTGGGAAAATTAGTTACCCATTTTGAGAAAAGAATGAAATTAAATAGCTACCTCATACCATTAAAAAAAAAAAAAGCTATTCCACGTACATTAAGAACTTTAATATGAGAGGCAAAACTTGTATAAGAAAATATTCAGGAAAGTTGATGAATATGGTGGATTGATGTTCAACACCCATTGCACCATCCTTTTAGGATGCCTTTCTCTCCTGCAGAAGCCAGAAAGTTAAAACTTAACATTTTCCAGACTCCTTTACAAACAGGGCTCTGGATGTTATTTAGGTTCAGTCATTCAGATGCATTTGTGAAAGATTTGAAAAGTGAAAATAAGGCGCAAGGTAGAATTCTGTTTCTCTAGCAAGTGTTTTCATAAAGGTTCTGTTTTTTCTGTAGCAGCATCAGCAGAGGTCCCAATAATCTAGTCACTAGCTTTGTTAAGAAGCAGCATGTGGGCATCCATTTGTCCAATGCATATTCCAGCAGGGACTGTCTGACTCTTGTTCAATGCTGCAGCATGGCAATGGCATCCCAATCATGGCACCTTTTTGATCACAGCAGTGATGGAAGGGTTGTAGAGCCCATGGTTTCCTGATTATAGGAGGCAGGAGCATCACTGGTGACTGAGTTCTGTGGACTCATTCCTGAAAGTACAACCTAGAGCGTTTCTTCAGTATGCTAAAAAATTCTGTAAGCCATTAATATCTTGTAATAAATTTCCTCTTACCTAAACTACCTAGAGTAAATTCTAGTGGGATCTTCTTTAGTTTTGCTTCTTAATATTTTGGAAGATTTGTTCATTAATATAGTCATCATAAATTGTCACCAAAATACCCTGTGAGGAACACAGGAGCCAAGTAAGCAGAGTTTAGGCCTTTGTAGACAATTCTTCATGCCAACCAGTACCTGAAGAACTTTTTTCCTTAACTTTTATAGAGGTGTGTTATGCAGGTGAAAATTACATCTTTCTCAACATGTCTGATTTCCCACTGTCTTCCTCTACAAATTGCAATGAAAAGTAAAGTGAATGTGCTTAGGCATTACACAAAGTGTTCTTTGCCTGTATTACTTTGACATATGGTTTTTTAAGGTCTCCCCTAAGTTAACAAAGTAGGCAAAACTTACAAGGGAAACACTAAAATACACAGAAATATTTTACTCAACAACACACAATGCACTTAGTTTCCAGTGATGGGCTCTATGACACTGAGATCCACCATAACCATATTGGTTCTCAAGACTGTGTCCATCTGATAGGTTAAAATACAGAAAATAAGTCAGCCTCAAGGGCTTAGGGGTCACCTGCCATGGAAAACAATAAGGCCTTCTTATTCTCACAAATGATGGGACACTAAAACTGACCCCTGAATTATACATAAGGATTTGGAAGGGTTTCCTTTTTCATAAACAAGGCACAAAAAACTCAAATCATAAAGAAAAAGACTGACCAACACTTCAACTATATAAAACTCAAGACCTTCTGTACATTAGAACATACCACAAAGACTGAAAAGACAAACCACAAACTAGGAGTAAATATTCGCAGCACTTATAACCCAGTTGGCATTAATATCTATAATACAACTAGGACTCCCATAAATTACTAAGAACAGACAAAGCCAAATCATATCTCAAAAAAAAAAAAAGAAGAGAAAAAAAGCATTGGCCAATAAACATATAAATTTATACTAAGCCCACTGGTAATCTCAAAAATACAAATTATAGAGGTGCCTGGGTGGCTCAGTTGGTTAAGCGTCTGCCTTTGGCTCAGGTCATGATCCCAGGCTCCTGGGTTCGAGCCCTGCATCAGGCTCCCTGCTAGGAGGGGAGCCTGCTTCTCCCTCTCCCTCTGCCTGCAGCTCCCCGTTTGTGCTCTCTCTCTCTCTAATAAAATCTTAAAAAAAAGAAAACACAAATTATAACCACATTTTTAAAAAAGTGTCTAATAGTTCCAAATGTTGCAAAAGAGAGAAGTATAAACTGCAAACTCGCACAAATATTTGTGAAAACAATTTGGAATTACCTAGTAAAGTTAAATATACATATACCTGACAACCCAGAAATTGGACTCCTAAGTATATGCTCTGGAAAAATTGTTGCACATTCATAACAGGACATATGTACAGGATTGTTCATAAGCAACATTTTTTTATAACAGCAAAACTCTGGACACAACCAAAGTGTCAACTGACAAGAGAACGGAGAAATTAAGTGTTACATTTGCATATAAAATACTGCATAATTAACCACTGCTAAATGGATGAAATAGAAAATGTAATATTGTGTGAAAGAAGCAAAACACAGAACAATGCATATATTATGATTCCATTTATAGAAAGATCAAAAGAAAAACACTAAATCATGGGAATGATTAACACAAAATTCAGGAGAGTCGCAACCTCCAGTGGTAGGGTAAAGAGCTGGGATCAGGTGAAAATAGTGTCATATAGAGGTCTTCAAGGTACTAGTAAATGTTCTATTTTAAAATCTAGGTGTGGGTATGATCTATATACCAACAGTAATAAGAAAAAAACCCATTTGTATATTATATCTTAAAAAGCAAACTTCTATGAACTTATGTACAACATATATTAAGTAAATAGAGTGAATAAAAAAGAATGGGATTATAGACTGCCCTCAGTTGGTAGCATCTGAGGCAAGGGAGTGGTTCATAGGTACATGGGAGTTTTTATTGTTTTGTCTCCTTTTTACATGTTTGAAATTTTACATAATAAAACCTCTTTAAGAATTTAGCACTTTTAATTCTAAGTGAGCATTTCTTATCTCAAGATTAAAAAGCAGCCTAGATTTCCAGATTTCCATTTTTAGAATGTAGAAAGCTGAAAAGAGCATTGCTCCCATCCTTAGAATAATGATGAACAATCTACAAATTCACCCCAGTTCTTGACCAGCAGAGAGCTGAGGTTGCAGGGCCAACCAGCCCAGCCTAAGAAGAGAAGATACACAAGCATTTTTAAAAATACTGGTCAACAGTAAGAACTTAGCTAAAAGTTCTAATTAATTGCTAAAAGCTGAGTGTGGCCTCAGAAAAGACTATTAAAACCCTTGGGGCCAAAGACAAAAAGAGGAATTCACATTCACTCGCAGACTCTTGTCCAAGGACCTCACAGGAAGTTTACCAAAAAAAAAACTGGAGACACGGTGGGAATCAAAGAAAGTGTCCCTTGTCCCTTGGAGAGGAGAACAGCAGTAGTTGCAGTAAAGGCACAGAACCCCCACCTGGATCCTTCTCCCCTATTTCTCACATGGAACAAAAGGTGCCAAACAAAAGCAACTGTATAGCCATATGGAAAAATAAAACCAATTTAGACTCTTCATTCCACTAAAATTAACTCATTACAGATCACAGAACCTAATGACATAAGAGCTAAAACAATAAAACTTCTAAAAGAAAACAAAGAAGAAAATCTTTAGGACTTTGCATTAGGTAAAGATTTCTTAGATCTATGACAACAAAAGCATAATCTATAAAAAATATGATAAACTCTACTTCATCAAAATTAAAAATTTCTGCTTTTCTCAAAACACCACTGAGAAAATGAAAAGACAAGTCATAGACTGGGAGTAAAGCAATATATATTATTTGAACATAGGCTCTGAGTAAAGATAGATATTGTAAACCCTGGGTAACCAGTATAAAAAAATTTTAATGTATAAATAATAAGCCAACAGTGGAGATAAAATGGCCTCATTAAAAAAAAAAAAAAAACCCAATCCGAAAAAAGAATTAAAAGAAACATGGAACAAGTAGAACGAATAAAAAGTACCTGGCAAGATGATATATTTGAATCCACCAACATCAATAATTACTTTAAATGTTAACATGTTAAACACATCAATTAAAAGACAGAAACTGTCAGGGAATCCAAGATCCAATTCTAAGCTGTTTATAAGAAAAACATTTTAAACAAAAGGATATAAATAACCTAAAAGTAAAATGATAAAAATAAACAGACCTTGCAAATATTAATCTAAGGAAATATAGAGTAGCTATATCAAATAACTAAATTAACTGAAAAAACTAAATATCAGACAAAAACTTTAGAGCAAGAACATTACCAGAAATAAGGAAGGATTGTACACATCAATAAAGGGATCAATTTTCCGAGAAGAAATAATAACCTTACATATTTATATACACCTAACAAGAGATCTTCAAAATGCATGAAGAAAATCCGATAAAAATGAAAGGAGAAAAAAAACAATTTTACACTCCTCTCAGTAATGTAGAACAAGTCACAGAAAATTAATCAGGACATAAAAGACCTGAACAACAGTATCAACCAAATTAGACTAACTTAACATTATAGAATACTGTTATCCCATAACAGCAAAATACACACTCTTTTCAATTGCACATTTATCACAAATTGCTGTAACTTGGTAACATTCACCAAGATAAACTATATTCTGGACCATAACACAAACTTTAACAAACTAAAAAGAAATGAAATATAAAGTATGTTCTAGAAATAGAACAGAATTAAACTAGAAATCAATAATAGAATGATATCTGGAAAATCCTCAAATATTTTCAAATAAAAGAATATACTTATAAATAATCCATGGGTCAAAGAGGAAATCACAAGGGAATTAGAAAGTATTTCAAACTGAATGAAAATAAAAGTACATCTCAGATTTCCCTTCAAGCAATACTTAGAGGAAAATGTATAGTATTAAAAGCTTATATTAGAAAAGAGACTTTTTTACAAATCAGTCTAGACTTCCACATCAAACTATAAAATGCAGAACAAGTAGGGGCACCTGGCTGGTTCAGTCAGTAGAGCATGTGGCTCTTGATCTTGGGGTCATGAGTTTGAGCCCCTTCTTAGATGTAGGGATTACTCAAATAAGCTTTAAAAAAATGTAGAGCAAGTAGAAGGAAATAATAAGAACAAGGAAGAAACTGAGAACAACAAAAGTACACACAAAAATCAATGAAACCATTAAAGCCATCTATGAAAAACCCACAGCAAATGTCATTCGCAATGGGGAAAAACTGAGAGCTTTTCCCCTAAGGTCAGGAACACGGCAGGGATGTCCACTATCACCACTGCTATTCAACATAGTACTAGAAGTCCTAGCCACAGCAATCAGACAACAAAAAGCCATTCGAATTGGCAAAGAATAAGTCAAACTCTCACTATTTGCAGATGATATGATACTTTATGTGGAAAACCCAAAAGACTACCCCAAAACTGCTAGAACTCATACAGGAACTCAGTAAAGTGGCAGGATATAAAATCAATGCACAGAAATCAGTTGTATTTCTATACACCAACAACAAGACAGAAGAAAGAGAAATTAAGGAGTCGATCCCATTTACAACTGCACCCAAAACCGTAAGATACCTAGGAATAAATCTAACCAAAGAGGCAAAGAATCTGTACTCAGAAAACAATAGAATACTCATGAAAGAAATTGAGGAAGACAAAAGAAATGGAAAAAAGTTCCATGCTCATGGATTGGAAGAACAAATATGGTGAAGATGTCAGTTGCTACCTAGAGCAATCTACACATTTAATGCAATCCCTATCAAAATACCATCCACTTTTTTCAAAGAAATGGAACAAATAATCCTAAAATTTCTATGGAACCAGAAGAGACCCCGAATAGCCAGAGGAATGTTGAAAAGCAAAACTGGCGGCATCACAATTCCGGACTTCCAGCTCTATCACAAAGCTGTCATCATCAAGACAGTATGGGACCGGCACAAAAACAGACACATAGATCAGTGGAACAGAACAGAGAGCCCAGAAACGGACTCTCACACCTCTATGGTCAACTAATCTTCGATAAAGCAGGAAAGATTGTCCAATGGAAAAAAGTCTCTTCAACAAATGGTGTTGGGAAAATTGGACAGCCACATGCAGAAGAATGAAACTGGACCATTTCCTTACAAAGGAAACAGTCAACAAAACGAAAGGACAACCAACAGAATGGGAGAAGATATTTGCAAATGATATATCAGATAAAGGGCTAGTATCCAAAATCTATAAAGAACTTATCAAGCTCAACAACCAAAGAACAAATAATCCAATCGAGAAATGGGCAGAAGACATGAACAGACATTTCTCCAAAGAAGACATCCAAATGGCCAACAGACACATGAAAAAGTGCTCAACATCGCTCAGCATCAGGGAAATCCAAATCAAAACCTCAATGAGATACCACCTCACACCCGTCAGAATGGCTAAAATTAACAAGTCAGGAAACGACAGATGTTGGCGAGGATGCAGAGAAAGGGGAAGCCTCCTACACTGTTGGTGGGAATGCAAGCTGGTGCAGCCACTCTGGAAAACAGTATGGAGGTTCCTCAAAAAGTTGAAAACAGAGCTACCCTATGACCCAGCAATTGCACTACTGGGTATTTACCCCAAAGATACAAACGCAGTGATCCAAAGGGGTACATTCACCCCAATGTTTATAGCAGCAATGAGTGGTGGGGGGTGGGAGGGATGGGGTGGCTGGGTGATGGACAATGGGGAGGGTATGTGCTATGGTGAGCGCTGTGAATTGTGTAAGACTGATGAATCAGAGATCTGTACCTCTGAAATAAGATAGTAGGAAGGGAAAAAATGAAGCGGCGGGAGAGAATCGGAAGGGGAGACAAACCATGAGAGACTATGGATTCTTAGAAACTCTGAGGGTTTTAGAGGGGACGGGGGGTGGGGGGATGGGTTAGCCCTGTGATGGGTATTAAGGAAGGCAGGTATTGAATGGAGCACTGGGTGTTATACGCAAACAATGAATCATGGAACACTACATCAAAAACTAATGATGTAATGTATGGTGACTGACATAACATAATAAAATAAAATTAAAAATAAAATCAATGAAACCAAAGCTGGATTTCTGGAAAAACAATCAATAAAATTGATAAATCTCTAACCAGACTAAGAAAAAGAGAAGACAAAAATTACAAATATGAAGAAGAAAGAAGGGTCATCACTACAGATGGTGCAGACATTAAAAGGATAATGGAATGGAATACCAAGAACAACTCTATGGCCATAAATTCAACAACATGGATAAAACAGCTAAGTTCCTTGGAAAGCACACACCAAAGCTCACTCAAGAGGAAACATTATAACCAAATAGTCCTAAGTCTACTAAATAAGTTAAAATTTTAAGTTTAAAATCTTCCAACAAAGAAATCTCTAGGCCTAGACACCTGCATTGGTAAATTCTACCAAAGAGAAAAAACACCAACGTCAACTCTCCTAAGAGGAAGGAATACTTCCTGACTCATTTAACGAGGCCAGCATTAACTTGATACTAAAACCAAGGCATTACAAGATAACCAAAGACCAACATTTCTCATGAATATAAACACAAAAATCCTTAATAAAATCTAGGAAATCACATCCTATGGGATTTATCCCAGGAAACTAAAGCTGATTCAACATTTGAAAATCAATTTATGTAACTTTTCATTCCCACATACTAAAGAAAAAAAATTTCATCTCAATGGGTACAGAAAAGCCTTTGATTACCATTCATTCATGATTTAAACACACATATACAAACTCTACAAACCAGAAACAGAACTTTCTCAACCTAATAAAGGGCATCTAAAAAAGCCTATAATCACACTTAATAGTGGACTGAATACTTTCCCCCTAAGATCATGAATAAGGCAAAGATGTCCATTCTCACTACTCCTGTTCAGCACTGTACTAGAAGTCCTAGTCAGTGCTGTAGACAAAACCAAAAAACAAAATAAAACAATACAAGCAAAAGGCATATGGATTAGAAAGAATTAAATAAAACCATTCCTATTCACAGAACACAGGATTGTCAAAATAGGAAATCCCAAAGAATCTACTACAGTTTTATCACAAATTCAATTACTGTAATTTGACAAAAACATAAGAAAAACAAACAAAACCTAAAGCTAGAAATCCAACCCCAATTCTTAGGAACTTAAAAACAGATTAGGAAAATATTTATATCAGTCTAGATATAATCAATGTTAATATTAAATATTTAAATAAATATTAAATTAACAATTTAATAAAAAATAATTTAATATTTTAAATATTTCCTTTTAAGACTCAATAAAATATATAAATTAGCTCATAAGAAACCACTGGTTATACTACTTTAAAACAATAAGTTAAAGTAAGTTCAAAAAAGTTATTTTTACTTTAGAATATAATATCTTAAAATACCTCAATGTACAGCTACATTTTACCCATCCTCATTAAATAACAATCATACACAACAGTAAGAAAAATACTACTCACTATCTGTTCATCAAAAAGGCATCAAGAGGGCTCAGTCTGTTAAGCGGCTGCCTTCATGGGCTCAGGTCATGATCCCAGGACCCTGGGATGGGATCCCCATGTCAGGCTCCCTGCTCAGTGGGGAGTCTGCTTCTCCCTCTCCCTCTGCCCCTGCTCTGCTAAGTAAGTAAGTAAAATCTTAAAAAAAAAAAAAAAGTATCAAGATGTATTAAGTGAATCTCTCAGATTGACATTTATACTACTACTTTTCCTGGATTTGGGCTCCTAACGAATTAATACAGTGTCTACTGTCCAATAGTAAAGTCAATTAAAAAGTAACAAGTTGGACTTCTAAAGGGTTTCTAGAAGATATATTAAAACCAGTAACGCACATCATTCAGAAGTCATCAAATGACACTGTAGACTATATCTATCTTGATTCAAACTTTCTCACGACTCATGATTTAAATTTTAATTTAAATAAAGGATCATCCTAGTTATTCTCAAATTCAGTACACACATTATTTTGGCAGTAAAACAACATTTAACTTTTTAGACAGGAAACTAGCCTTTCAGTGATCATTTTTAGCTACTAAGAATTGGCTTTGTGGACCCAAATTTAAAAGATAAAAGGAGGTAACTGAATCACCAAAATGGGATAATCAAGGTTTCTACTTTCTAATGCATTGTTTTGATGGTGATTCACTCAATACTAGAGAAAAACAAGGCCTCCCAGAGTGATCCATAGATACAGTTAAGTCTTAAGGAAGAGCAAATAACTCAACTTGGAATAAATAACCATTGTCTCCCAATGCTCCTCATTTTAAAGTAAGAATACAGCCAGTAGTAAAGATAAAAATACCACAACTTATTTTGATGGAATATCTTAATATCCAAAAAACTCAAAGAAAAAAGTCTAGATTTCATATACTGAAGTACAAATGATTTTGGTTCAATTAAATGAATGTTATGATAAAAAGAAAAAAGCATCAAGTACAAATACACAAAAATATATACAAAAAAAAAAAAACCATCATAAAAACTCTGCAAAAACACAGGTGACTTGGAATTTTTTATTTTAATAATACACATTACAAAACTAATTAGTTTAGGAAAGCTATAAATAGCACTATGGTCCAAAGAGAGTACCCAAAGTTTATATAGGATTTAGACTAAGGAGAACCTAATATATCCTTTATATTGTATAATTCTACACTCTTAACAAAAAAAAAAAAAATAAAGTGTAGTGTTCACTAAAAGCCAAACAGATGCCAGGCTGCCTGTTTGAATTCCAACTCTACTATTTGCTAACTCTATGACCTTGGACAAGGCATTATGCTTTCTGTCTACCATTCCCTCCTCTGTAAACTGGGAATAATATCCTTCATAGTGTTTTAGTAAGGATTAAATGAGGTAAAAATGCCTGGTGCCCCTATAAATATTATTATATATATAATGATTATAATATATAATATATAATAAATACGCTATTTAATATGTATAATACTTATAAGTTATAGTATTATAAATATTATTATTCTCGGTATTTTCAAAAAAATGACATGATTTTCACATCTCTTTCCAGCATCCTTGGTTTTGTACAAAATATTTAAAAATTTTAAAGGGATAAAACCTATAATCCTTAGTGCTCATATACAAATTTCACCTCTGTAAAAACTATACTCCCTTCCCCACAAGAGTAATAAAATATTATTAAAATATTCTTGACTCAAAAAAAATAAGGTCCCTGAAACTATAAAAATATAGCTGCTGTGATGAAATGTTCACAAATTCAATTAGGTTTAGATATGAAGAATGCTCTTAAATGGTAATCTGTTCCAGGATTTAATTGCCTTGCAATTATTTACATTTTCTAAGTGCATACTTGTTAACATTTTTCCCATGCCCAGGTTCACCATATATCTATTGAAGTCACCTGAAAAGTATGGAACACAGATTACTTATCTTAGAAAAGACAGTTTATTCCAGAGTAGCTTTCAGAAAGATCAAAAGGACATAAATACACCAGCCATACAGTTCTTTGAGCTTTATTTTTATATGCATACATGTTCCACGAAAACAAAAATTTCAAGATATCAAGTACAACATATCAAATGAAATCATTCAGAATTATTTTAATTAACAGTATAAAGTACATGTATAGGATGCATTATATAATTTATTCTGAGGTTTCAAAAAGCAGTGTTTTTGGTTTTAAAATTCTGATACCATTACTTACTGTAACTTTCAAGTAACACATTTCAAGTTAAATTTTTTTTTTAAATAATGACTAAATTAAGACATTATCTCTAAGATGATTTGACAGATGAGCTGACTTTACCACGATCTTCAAAATAGTGCTGTTCAATTCTTCTACAGAAAGCAAGGAGGTTGCTATAGTTTTTCACCTTCTCAGAAAGTTCATCATTGGTCAATTGTGTGGTAAGAATGGTATACAAATGGCCAAATACCAATGCATCTAGTTCAGTAGGCCTAAAACAAAAGTAGAAATGAAATTAACATGAATAGCATTTAACTTGTATGGCAGAATATACACTACTTTTTAAAACATTTTATTCATCTATTTAAAAGAAAAAGTCACACAAGAAATAAATCCTACCTCGACATGCTAGAATTTATTTTGTTTTTACTTGCAGTTTCTGTTGTAAGATATGAAAAAAAAAACCTTTTAAATTATAATTTGCTAGTTGTGTGACTTGCTTTTTAAAGTAGTAATGAGTTAAAATAATATTGGTGTAACAGATCATATTCATTTTACTCATTAATTTATCCACTAAATAAATACAGCAGGTCTCCAATGTGCCAGGAACTGTGCTAGATGATAGAGACGTAAGACATGGACACAAAACGTAAATTACAACGCAATTTAGTTAAGTGTTTTAATAGAAGCATAAACAAAATGGTATCAAAGCACAGAGGATTTCACTGTGGTGCTGAACATATGACACCTGATAACCCAATTATATATTAACAACATGATTTAATTTTACCTTTACACTTTTAAAAATAGTTTAGCTTTCTTTTTTTTTTTCCTAAAGATTTATTTATTTATTTAGAGATGAGGAGGGTGGGAGGGGCAAATGGAGAGGAGAGAATCTCAAGCAGACTCCCCAATGAGCTCAGAGCCCAAAGTGGAGCTCAATCTCAGGACCGGTGAGATCATGACCTGAGCTGAAATCAAGAGTCAGACCCTTAACTGACTGAGCCAGCCAGGCACCCCAATAATTTAACTTTCTGAAGGAGAAATAAAGATGTCTTCAACAAAGAATTTTCTAGGGTTTTTTCCCCTTTAATTATGTATTAGTAATAAAAAATTGAAATTTATCCACCTCACTACTAATGGTCTATAGATGAGGCTTCACCAAACTACATCATATTAAAATAATTGCCAATAATATTAAAATATTACTGAAAGGAGAAAATTATCACCATAATTATGAACTAATTACTGCTGCCAGTCCTATCATGATAAAGTTTTTGAGAAAATATGTGTTAGCCTACCTACATGTGAAAGTATGTTTCAGTAATCTGGTTTGGAAGAACAGATTTGGGGGTCCATCAAATCTAAGTTTGAATCCTAACTCTGCCACTTACTTACTAACTATGTGGTCTTGATCACTAATGATGAAGGACCTCATGCTGTTGCTGTTGCATGGTTTTAAATACATCTTTATGCCACTAATTCCCCAATATTTATCTCCAATCCCAGTCCCTCCCCTAAAGTCCAGAATCATAAATTCGAATGTCTACATAACATCTCTACTTGAATGCTTATGAAGCATCTCAAACTTGCTCATCCCATATTCCCAAAATAAAAGGCACCATTATCCACTCTGCTATTTGAGCTAAAAATCTCAGGGTTACTCCTGAGTCTTCTCTTTCTCTTACCCTCTCATATCCATTAGCAAGTCTTTTGAGACAGAACCGCCAAATATGTCCTGATTACTACCATTTCTCTCTCCCCATTATCATCTACTCTGAGCCACCATCATCTCTCACCTAGACCACTACAATAGCCTCCTAACATGCCTTCCTGCTTCTATTTATTGTCCACATAGTAGCCAGAGTGATTTTTTTTTAAATGTCACCAGACCATACCACTCCAAGCATAAACTATTCTAATGAATATCGATTCCACTTACACTAATATGCCAAACTCCTTACCTGAAGCACAGAAAGCCTAGATGACCTGGCCCCTGCTTTTCTCTTCAGTCTCATCTCCTACCACTGTCAACACACAACCAATATTGGCCTTGCCTCCTCCATTTGAACATAACAAACTCAAGCCAATCTTAGGGCCTTGACCCAATTATTCCTGCTTCCTGGAACACTTTTCCCTTGACTTCACATTGCTGGCTCCTTCCTGTTTTTCACAACAAGGCTTAAATGTCACATCTGAACACCCAAACTAAAGTGGACATGCATGGGGTGCCTGGGTGGCTCAGACGGTTAAGCGTCTGCCTTCGGCTCAGGCTGTGATCTCAGGGTCCTGGGATCAAGCCCCGCATTGGGCTCCCTGCTCAGTGGGGAGTCTGCTTCTCCCTCTCCCACTCCCGCTGCTTGTGTTCCCTCTCTCGCTGTCTCTCTCTCAATGTCAAATAAATAAAATCTTAAAAAAAAATAAAGTGGACGTGCAGTCACATATTACCATGTGATCCTATATGAATTCTCCATGTAGCACTTAATACTATCTAATATTTGTTATTGTCTGTCTCCCTCTACCAGGATCTTCTCTACTTCTTTCCTGCTGTGTCCCCAATACTTAGAACGATGTCTGAGAGAGTTCTTAATATGTTTTGAACGAATCAATAAAAAGGTGATGCATTTCTCATGCCACACTATAACTGTGTCCACTTAACTGTTTCTCCTCATTATACTCTAAACTGGTTAGAAGTGACGCTGCATAAATCTTTTATATCCCCACTTCTTAGAAAAGGATGAAAGGAACTGAATCAGTATTTGCTGAATGCAAATCGAGGGAAAGCATCCTCCCTAAGGTATGCAGGATATTTAATTTTTCAGTAGTAGTTATTCATTCTTTCAAAGCCTTCCCTTTTTTGACACATTCATCAAGAATTATTAATCAAAGTCAGATGTGCAGTCAATGGTCATGTTTAAGAGGGTAGCCAACAGGATAGTTTAAAAAAAAAAATCACAAGTTTCCTTGGACTAAATAGCACCATGAATAATGTCATTACAAATGAAGGATCAATAACAAATGGATATCTGAAAAGAACCAGGGATGTAGGTAGATAAATGTAGAGGCACTTTGTGAGAAGTAGTCACCACACAACTTTATTACAATATTACTGACTATATTCCTTATGCTCTACTTTTTATTTCTATGACTTATTTATAACTAGAAGTTTGTACTCTTAATCACCTTTATCTATTTTGCTTACCCCTCCTACTCACCTCCCTTCTAGTAACTGCCAGTTTGTTTTATTTTAGAGTCTGTTTTTTTGTTCATTTGTTTTGTTTTCTAGATTCCAAATATAAGTAAAATCATATAGTCCTTCTTTGTCTGACTTATTTCACTTAGCATAATACCCTCTAGGTCCATCCATGTTGTTGCAAATGGCAAGATCTCACTGATTATGATTAATATTCCACATTATATGCATATATATTACATATAGCATTTTATATTTCATACACACACACACACAATCTCCATTCATCTATTGATAGACACCTGTTCCATTGATCTATGTATCTACTGTTAGACACCTGGCTTGCTTCTATTCCTTGGCTATTATAAGTAATGCTGCAATAAACATGGGTACATATTTTTTTTCAAATTAGTTGTTTTTATTTTCTTAGGGTAAATACCTGGTGGTGAAATTACTGGATATTTCTATTTTTAATTTTTTGAGGACACTCCATACTGTTTTCCACAGTAGTTGTGCCAATTTACATTCCCACCACTAGCACACAATTTCTCCATCCTCACTAATACTTTTTATTTCTTATCTTCTTGATAATAGCCATTCTGACTGGTGAAGTGGTATCTTATTGTGGTTTTGATTTGCATTTCCCTGATGATTAGTGATGTGGAGCATCTCTTCATGTGTCTGTTGGCCATCTGTAGGTCTTCTTTGGAAAAATATCTATTCAGGTCCTCTGCCCATTTTACATCAGATTGGTTTTCTGATGTTGAGTTGTTGAAATTCTTCATATATTTTCTATATTAGCCCATTATCAGATATATCATTTGCAAATATCTTCTTCCATTTCAGTAGGTTGTCTTTTTTAGCCCCAAGTTTATTTTTGCTTGTTTCCCTTGCCTGAGGACACATACCCATAAGTATGTTGCCAAGGATGATGTCTAAAGCATTACTGCCTATGTTTCTTTTAGTTTTATGATTTCAGGTCTCACATTCAGGACTCTAATCCATTTTATTTTTGTGTATGGTGTGAGAGAGGGGTCTGATTTCATTCTTGTACATGTGGCTGTCCAGTTTACCCAACACCATTTATTGTAAAGACTATCCTTTTCTCCATTGTATATTTTTGCCTCCTTTGTCATAGATTAATTGACCATATATGTATGAGTTTATTTCTGGGCTTTCTATCCTGTTCCACTGATGTATGTATCTGATTTAGTGCCAGTACCATACTGTTTCGATTACTATAGATTAGTAGTATATCTTGAAATCTGGGATTATGATACATCCAGCTTTGTTCTTAAGATTGCTTTGGCTATTCAAGGTTTTTTGTGGTTCCATACATACCTTGGATATATTTGCTCTCCTTCTGTGAAAAGTGTTATTGGTGTTTTGATAGGGATTGCATTCAATCTGTAGATTACTCTGGGTAGTATGGACATTCTAACAATATTAATTCTTCAAATCCAGGAGCATGCTATATCTTTCCATTTGTGTCATATTAAATTTCTTTCATCAATGTCTTATAGTTTTCATAGTATAGGTCTTTCAGCTATCTGGTTAAATTTATTCCTTGATATTTTTATTCTTTTTGATGCAATTATAAATGAGATTTTCTTAATTTCTCTGTTACTGCATAGAAATGCAATAGATTTCTATACATTAATTTTGTATCATACAACTTTACTGAATTCATTTGAGTTCTAGTAGTTTTCTGATGGAGTCTTTAGGATTTTCTACATATATTATCATGTCATCTACACTCAGTGACAGTTTTACTTCTTCCTTAACAATTTGGATGCCTTTTAATTCTTTTTCTTATCTGACTGCTGTGGCTAGGACTTCCAGTACTATGTTGAATAAAAGTGGTGGGAATGGATATTCTTGCCTCGTTCCTGATCTTAAAGGAAAAACTTTCAGTTTTTCACCACTGAATATGTTAGCTGGATTTTTCATAAATGGCATGTATTATGTTGAGGTGTGTTCTCTTTATGCCCACTTTGTTGAGTTTTTATCCTAAAGAGATGTTGTATTTTGTTAAATGCCTTTTCTGAATCTACTGAGATGATCATATGGTTTTTATCCTTCCTCTTATTAATGTGATGTATCATACTGATTGATCTGAGAATAGTGAGCCACCCCTGCATCCATGGAATAAATCCCACTTAATCTTGGGGCGCTTGGGCGGTTCAGTTGGTGAAGCAGCCACTCTTAATTTCAGCTCAGGTCATGATCTCAGGGTCAAGAGATCATGCCCCGAGTCCCGCTCCACATTCAGCAGGGAGTCAGCTTCAGATTTTCTCTCTCCCTCCCCTTTTGCCCCTCCCCCTGCTCACATGTGCTCACTCTCTCTCTCTCTCTAAAACAAATCTTTTAAAAAAATAAAGTAAATCCTACTTAATCTTGGTGAATGATCCTTTCAACAAACTACTGAATTCAGTTTGCTAATATTTTGTTGAGGATTTTTGCATAGATGCTCATCACAGATACTAGCCTAGTTTTCTTTTTTTGTATCAGAATAATGTTGGCCTTACAGAATGAATTTGGAAGTTTTCCTTCCTCTTCTATATTTTGGAATAGCTTAAAAAGAATAGGTATTAACTCTTCTTTAAATGTCTGGTAGAATTCACCTGTGAAACCATCTGGTCTTGCACTTTTGTTTGTTGGGAGTGTTTTGATTACTGATTCAATTTCTCCACTGGTAATTTCTTTATTGAATAAACCTCAGTAAAATCCAATTCTTCCCTGAAATTTTTCATCTTAAGATTCCCATGTATGATTTTTGCAGCATTTCTTCAATACCCTTTCCCATCAGTATATGAGGGTATATTTTCAAGTTTTACCATTTAATAGTTAATGCAGAACTCTTTCTTTTTCAAATATAACTCCTCTTCCAACTTCCCAATTTAAGCTACTTTTAACCAACACTTACTGACCCTCTGCTGATAAGCAGGTTTTGTTTAGAAAACATACAGACCTGCAAGGAGCTCATAAATGGTTTACAACAGTATAACTCGTTCTATCCTGACTACATGTAGGGAAAAAAAGATAACATAAAAATAACACTTTAAGAAAAGTTTTACTTTTTCATTCCAAGTCCATGCCAACCACATGAAAAAGAACAAATAACCCAGTAGCCTTTGGATAGGTGTCTTAACAGATATCACATCAGTAAGATAGCTTGTATACAACAGGAAATACAGATTTTGTTTTAGTTGCATTTGGGAAATATGACTTAAAAATTTAAAAGCTACCAACTAACACTGTGTATTATAAAAGATAAAAAAGGCCACCAGTGTTAGTATCTATCTTGTGTTATTTCTAATTTCTTCCAATTTCACTTCCCTAAATTTTTCTTTCCACCATTTATCTTCTTTGTCCTCTTTTCCCAATTCCTATTCTTGCTGCAGGATCTCCCTCATCTACCCATTCCCCTTCTCTCAGCAAGTAAAACTACTGAGTTTCTTTTCATGAGTCTTCTCAACATCCCCAGGTGGTTAGCTAGGAGAAAAATTTATCCTAATTTTAGAGGGTAAAGGGAGGATACACAGGGAAATAAAGTAACCTGCCAAAGTCTGGTATATATTAGAGCCAAGAAAAGAATTCAGGGCCACTGACCTGGAATCCAATACTACATTATCTAGACTTAAGCCAGTGCTCTATTCACTAAAACACAGTATCTCACAAAGTAATAATTCCTGACAGATAAAAAATGAGAAAAATGCTGTCACCTCAAAGTGAAAATACAAATGACTTTTTCCTAATTACAGTTTACTACTAATTAGACAATGGGGTAAAACTAAAATTAAAAATGAAATCTATTTTTCAATCATTAGGGAAAAATGTTTATGTAAGTCTCATACAAGGTAAAATTATTTCAGAAACCTACATCTTAATATCAATTAAACGGTTCCTCCATAGCAAATCTTTGGTTTTGTGCTTGTTTTAAATTTTGAGTTTTTCATTAGGAGCTTAAATATAATTGTACCCTTATAAGAAAAAATATACTTTGATATTTCCACTAAATCACATGCTGAATGATACCTGGTCATGAATGAAGTCTTTGACACTGGGTTTAAATGAGAAGAATAAGTCAGATATATTCTCCTGGCCTCCATGAAGACAGCATGCATAACAAAACTAACTCCTAACACATGATAATGCACTTCAAACAGTAAAACACACCTCTTCTGGGCTTTTCAGCCCTAAGACTTCCTGTATCAGCAAGAAAAGGAACTACCTGGGTCTAATATGTAGCTATAGTTCTTTTGTGTTAGAGACTAAACAAACAGACTCTGCATCGCAAACATCACTAGAAATAGGAACATAGCTGGCGAAGTTTTACCTACCAGGATTTCATGGTTTGAATTCTATGACCTTTGTGCTTCAGAGATCAAAAGACCCCAAATTTCAGTTATATGTAGCATACACTAATATAACAAATACTTCCAAGCTATCATCACTGTCACTTTTGCTAATATTAGTATCTCTACCAAAAGATACAGGATATGGCTATAGAAGATGAATGCCTATAAAGATATAATAATTAATAGCAAATACACCTTTAAAAAATTATCACTCTAAAAAGCAAAAATTTTTATTACAGAGCCAAGAAAAGGCTAGAATTTCTAAGTAAAACATTAAGATTAAAATGTTAATTTAAGCCCATCTTAAACTGGATCACAGGATGATTCTAATACATTAAAACTGTAACTTAAAAAAAAAAGGAAATCCATTCTTTGCCTATATTATTCTTTTCAGATTACAAAATAATTCTGTCTTAATGAAACATGAATTATCCAATTTAGATATATGTGCATATATATTTAATCCTTATCTTTCATACTAATTTCTGTGCTTTACAAATATTTTCATTAACTTTTAAAAGATAAGTTCATAATAGTGCTTGTCCATCCAACAAAATTTTTTATTGTTTAGTTTTATTCACTTTTCTGCTCCCCAGGATATCACCCTGTATAAACAAGTATGGTTATACTTCATGTTTCAACAGTATTTTGCAAATGTAGATTTTGTTAAGATAATGTAGTTCCATACACAGCACCTCCAACTACCTTTAGTAGTACCTCTATCATACCATAAAATAATGACTGGTTTACATGTCTGCCCTTAAGACAAATTTTTAATGGCAAGGACTGCATTTTAGAAATTTTAGTATCCCAGAGCCTAGAGCTGTGCCTGATAACCAAGAAGTGCTAAGTAAATATTTAATGATGGCAAAAATGAAAAAGAAAACAAAATCTTTTCATAAATATTTCTGGATAAAACAATTCCTCTATGGTAAAATAATTTGTAACCTAACAATATAGAAAAAACTAACTAAGAAAAAGATAAAGTTTCTTACTGCTTATTGAAGAAATATGGTTGTGTTCCCAGTCTTTGAGAAAGCGCTTGACAGCACTGGTCTACATCTTCTAAGACCTAACATAGGCAACAGACCCAAAGGAAAATATTTAAATTAGCAAAACAATAAAATGTGTCTAAAACTTAATTTGTATCACAGTTTATAACAAAAAATGTAAATTTAGGTAACCTTTTAAATATATTTAAATCAGACTACAGAACATATATAGAACATAAGTAATACTTTCTATTTAAGAAATAGGAAGAAAATTTGAGAGCAAACTTCCTTTAAACACAAGTACATATAAGTTACTTATAAGGATTACTATTAAGAAAGTTTCTATCTCAAAACTTCACCCCCTACAAAAATGTTTTCCTGAATCCATAGATTCAAATGACTTTACATATATGAAAAAATCTGCTTCATAAAGATGACACTGCTGACCCACCATGAGTAAAAGCATTTGAGTTGTTTTCCCACTAGTGGAGATGGATTTTATATACTCAATCCCTATTCATTTACCCAATCCCCCAGTGTGTCACACATCAGTAAACTGGCTGGCTAGGACTATGAGTAGCCTTGGAAAAAAGACATTTTAGTTTAATGACTGAATTAGTTCAATCTCATGACCTTGAAAAGCTATATATTTTTTAAATTTTGCAATTTCAGTAAACTTAAGACCAAAGAAAAATAGATATAGTAAGAGCTGTATTTAACAGGGTTTTTTTTTTTAAGCCCTGATGCTGCAGATCTGTATCTATTGACATAAAAGATGCCCACAATGTATTGGTGAATGGAAATTAGATTACAGAGTGCCAGTATAATACGGTCCCCATTCAAGAGACATCTAGAAGAGACATCTAGAAGAATGTTCTCCAAACAGTTAGTAGTGGCAATTTCTAGGTGGTAGGATTTCAAGCAATTTCTAGTTCCTTTTTGAACTTTTCTGTATTATATAGTCTGTTTTACAATAAGCATGTGTGATTTTTATAAAACAAATAAAAACCACTTCATGTCAGAAAAAAATAAGAGCAAATGTTTTCTTAATTTTTTTATTATGCTGAGATTTTTAAAGATTATCAACATAAAAAAATGAGTTTCTTATGCCTTAAAGTTGAGGAAACCCTCACTTCGATCTGAATTATCTGAATTCACCTGGTCCAGAGTCTTGTTACCCCATCCAATAGCTTTCATTTTACGTCTGACTTCCCACTGTTTCTGATAGGCCAAAATATGATTCAAAGGCCAAGGATAAGGAGATCCATATCTGGCATGAGTGATCTAGAGCAAAAAGATTTTGTGACAAACATGATTCTTTCTAAAAACAAAGCCTGTTTTTACAAACAGAATACTTAAGAAAATGTTTTCAGAACACAAATACAGCAATCTGAAAAAAATACATAGCTTGCAATCTAAAAAATTAAAATTTCAAACAATTTCCTTTAAAAATATATAAACTTTTATGTACTTTGCAACCAGTTATATCAAACAATGACATATAACTTCCCTAAAATGTATGTGCAAGCAAAATTAAAGTAAGTGAAAAACTGTATCACTAATGGTATAAGCCACAATGTTTCATTTATGAGCAGGGACTTACGATTCTGAGCAAAAGTGTTTTCTCATTAAATTTTAATTAAGATAAATGCTGCAGAACCACTCACCTCCCCTACTGTAGCTTCATCACACCACTGAAGATATAACTAGGAACAAAAGAACAGTCACTAAAACTTTAGAATACCAAAGAGAAAATGGATAAAGAAAATTACTTCTTGCCATGGTGATTTTTTATAAGCCAACTTTATAAAAGTCACATATATGAGTTTTCCCTCCTCTGGCTAATGTTGCTATACAGAATTATTAAATTTAATTAATGGTAATACTTAATAAAAGTATTTCTTATTCATACAGTAGTACATCCCTAAATACTATTAAAGTATTTTACAGATATTATTTAAGTAAACCTCCCAAGGCCAAAGTCAAATAATGAGTGGGCAAGAATCACTCCTTTTTACAATAGAAAAACTGAATCTGAAAATGTCAGACAATTTGTTCAAACATAATAACCAAATAATTTCAGTAACCATCCTAGCCCTAGAATTGCTTGACTATATTCCTATTTCTCAGTAACTTTAAAATAGCCCATAAGAAAGATGATCTTTTATGAGAGGAAAGTTTCTTTTCAAGGCCTATTATCTTCTATTATACCTCTGCAGTCAACAGCATATTGTTGACTAATTCCATGTAGGCTTTCATTTCTGCTTTTTGGACTTCATCCAGCCCATCACTAAGAGAATGGCCCTAAAGGGAATTTAAAAAAATTTAAAAGAGCATCATATTAAATAGACAAAAACTTTCAGTTATCTTACTACCAAGTGAATATAAATGTTTTTACTACATCAATGTTTTTACTATAAATGTCTAATAAATTTCTAAAATATCTCCTAAAATTATATACGAAAAAACAGTTAATAATCTATCACTACAAAATATTAATATAAGTAGTATTTATATGCCATTATAAAAATGTATCTTTCAATGAACAAAATTACATTATCAAATATTTCACAAAAGAAGAAAACAGAATGGTCAGTAAACCTTGTTTTTTTTTTTAGAGACTAACCTTATTAGTAATAAAATAAATGCCAAAAGACTGACATGTGTTGCTTATAAAGTGGTCAAAGTTGAAAAAAAAATGTTAGTAAATGTATAGGGAAATAGACACTAATTTTAAAATTCTCATATACTATAATAATGAGTAGATGCATAAAATGGTATAACCCTTTAGTTCAATCCAGCCATCTGTGGTGAAACTTTAAAAATGCATACCCTTTAATACTGCAGTATCACTCTTAGGAATTTATCCTGAGGAGATAATCTGACAAGTGTACAAAGATATCTGTAGAAGAATATTTATCTTAACACTCAATAAGAGCCAAAAACTGACAACAATTTATGTGTCCATCAATAAAGGCTTATGTAAATAAATAATAATACATCCATACAATAAAATACTATACAACAACTTAAAAGGATGATATATTTCTACAGTCATTAACATGGAAGAATCTCCAAACATATTGATGATTTTAAAAGGCAGGTTGCAAAATACCACATAATAGTATGATCTATATTTTTCTGTATATGCATAGAGAAAAGTCTGGAAGGATGTTCCCCAAAATGTTAATGGAGGTTGTCCTTTGTAACTATTAAAACCTAAACTGAATTCCAATGTATATATTAATACGTTCAACTTCTAAATATATCCTATACCTCCCTTCTCAAAGGTTAACCTGACATTTTATAACAACCTAAGTTTTCATTTATGACCAGAACTCTCATAAGTGTAAGTTAGAAAATTATCTACCATTTTGTGAAGATCAAATTACATCTTCTGCCATTGATTTACATTATGGGAGAAAAAACTTACACTTTAGAAATATTTCTCTACTAGTTTATATTGGCATTTTATAAAACTAGGTTAAAATCAATATAAATGTTAAGACACACTAAAGAATGATGAATGACTTAAGACTGTGATCAAATATATTTAATATCTTTTTTTATTACCTTGGCTTTAACGAATTGGACTATTGGACCAAGTTCTGATACTACTTGATTTCCTACATGAATAAAAGGTACTTTACCTGTTGAGGGAAAAAAAATGTATGAAAACACTTTCAGTAAATTAATACAAAAATAGAATGTGTTTTATTAATATACTGATTTTGTATCCCTATAACTTCTGAAAATTATAATTAAATGTGTACATTAAATTCTATAAAGTTTTAAACAATTACTGACTAATTTTAAAAGAAAAAGGAGATTCAGGGCACCTGAGTGGCTCAGTTGTTAAGCATCTGCCTTCGGCTCAGGTCATGATCCCAGGGTACTGGGATCGAGCCCCACATTGGGCTCCCTGCTCGGCTGGACACCTGCTTCTCCCTCTCCCACTCCCCCTGCTAGAGTTCCTGCTCTATCTCTTGCTCTGGGTCAAATAAATAAATAAATAAATCTTTAAAAAAAAAAAAAAAAGGAGATTCATTTCTAGAGTTCTCACTTGTATATAACTGATCACAATATTCCCTTTTCAGAACTAACACTAACAAATCGCTATATAATATAGCAGTAAATACTAATTATTGAAATTACCTGAACCAAGGCCGAACACTGGTTCACAGCCACTGACAGATTTGAAAGAAATGTAATGGGACCTCCTATTCAGAGTATAATTAATCTGTATTTTAAACTACATTTAAGATGACTTCTTTTTACATCTATAAATCTCAGATACCCATTAAGTTCAAAATTTTAAGTATATAATGGTACAATAATGTCTTTGACTCAAAAAAATCAGGAATTAAGAGAATTAGCAATCTTTGAAGATATGCTAGTTTATGAATTATAATACAAAGTATGTTCCCAGACACATTTGGGGGGAAAAAATAAGAAGTATGCTTATAAAAACTGGCTGCTCTAAATAAATGTCACATTAAAAAAGTAGTATTTCATTTTTATAAATACTAATTGTTGATGAAGTTATCAGAGATGATAACAAAATAGTCTCCAAATAGCAACAAAGTTCACCCCAAAAGCTAGAAGATGAAACTTGGCTATCAGACCTAGTTCAGAGTTCACACTAACAGTAGGCTTCTTCATGGTCCTTTTCAAAAGATTCACTCCTCTCTGTCTCACTCAGCCCAAGGGTAATGGATGAGGTGCATAGCACCAACAAAAGCTTCATCCACATCCATAGGATAACACACATTACAAAAGGCAGGCAGGCCTTCAGGGAAACAACTCAAAAGATATATTTAGAAGACATTTCCATGTAACCAATAAAAAACACTGAATTCCACATTCCTTTCTTCTACTGCTTCATAAATCTTTCAAAAAAGAAAAGAATTTATCTGGGTATTAGGTCATACCGTTTTTAACTTGAGATAAAATCTTTGTAAGTACTCTAATGCTAGAAATAGTACAGGTCCTCTGAGATAAAATAATCTGAGAATGAAAACTATGTGTGGATAAATGCCTACACTGAAGGTTACTTTTAGGCTGTAACATTTTGAAAGGAAAGTGTATTTCTTATTTTCAATATCCAGTTGGTATTCTTGGAAGAAGGAGTTTGTGTTTTCTTTTTGTAAAAATACTTTCAGTATTGTAGATTCTGAAGCAGGAAAGCAGTGTGGGTAGTCAACTGAGTACTCATGTATCCCTAAATATAAAGAAATATATAAAAATCAAGGCAACAAATTAGAAGTGAATAAAGTTTTTTGTCACTCGCCTGACCTAAAGTGAAGCCAATGTTATATTCTTAATATTGCAGGTATCAAGCAAAAGCACGGTGAGACATTTATTCTCTGGCACCCATCAAAGATCATTTTAAAAAAAAGAAAAACAAACTGAGGGCCCTATTTCTTATTTTAGGGAGAATAATCATTCTTAGAACTTAAACAAAGGAAGCAAGAAGAAAGCAAGCAAGTTTTTAGATTAAGAAAAGACTAGAAATAAAAAGAGCCCCAAATACCATCTAGTCCAACCACCACATATTACAGATGAAGTCACTGAAGCTCAAAAAAGAGAAGTGAAATTTCCCAAGGAAACTGTCAATATGTGACAAGGTCACAGAAGGATGAGTAAAAATTTCCTAACTCTTAGCCAAGAGTGACTTGATTTCTGACTACTGCACAATGTTCTCTGCTTTAAAAACTTACCACAACAAGATCAAGCAAAAAAATAAAACATTCTCCTAATCACCCCAAATCATATGATAAAAGAGAGTAATACTAGTTATGATGAAATTTTAAATAAACGCTTTAATAAAAAGTGCCATTTTCATCTGCCTACAGGAGACTCCTCCTATGAGTGAGTGAGTGAGTGAGTGAGTGAGTGAGTGAGTGTGTGTGTGTGTCCTGCAGCCTCTAGTTATTTGTCTTTCATATAGTCTATAAAAAAGTATCTACCTGGGTGGTACTTAGTATAGTCATTTTAGGAAACAGGTGGATGAATTCTATGGCTTCTCCTCATTTGCCAAAGATATCAACTTTAATATTAGATTAACTTTTTTATATGTATAGCTATATACTCTTTTTATATGACTACATAAAGGAAAAAGATGGACAGAACCCAATATAATTCATCTCACCAGAATTCAGAAAGTTTATAAAACCTACATTCAAAATTAACAGAAAATGAGTCAATTAATGGACTTCAACAATCTAAAATATGTCTATGTTTACAAGTCTAGAAATTCTTTTATGGAGATGTTTTAAAATGTATATTTTAAGATTTTTTTTAAGATTTTATTTATTTGACAGAGAGTGCACAAGCAGAGCGAGAGAGAGGGAGAAGCAGGCTCCCTGCTGAGCAAGGAGCCCGATGTGGGACTCGATCCCAGGACCCTGGGATCATGACCCGGGCCGAAGGCAGCCGCCTAACCAACTGAGCCACCCAGGCATCCCATATTCATAAATCTGTAAGTGTAGACGTATTTGTGTAGAATTTTCAGTGTGTATGGAGGCTGTCTTCACAGCTTTTGACAATTATTACCACCTTTCAGAACCTAAGATGAAAAGAAAAAAAAAAAAAGTTTACACAAATCATTTCTAAGTTACCTTCAGAGGGAGGAGATAGATAAATGTCTCCCTAAAAAAGCAATGTAACACATTTATCCCAATCATTTATATTCAAAGGATTTACCCATAAAGGAATGATTCTGTGTTACTGCTGCAGCAGCAGAACCATAATTATAATCCATACCAATTCTAGTTAACATTTATCAGCTTTGTGGCACTATATTTTTATATTAAAAATTATCTGAACCATATTTATTTAAAACTTTACCTTAATTTACTAATACATGACACACAGAAAAGGCAATACTGATCATAAAAAATAGCAGAAAGGCTAAAATCTTAGTAAGTATCTTAAAATCTGTTGAAATAAAAATAAAACAAAGATTAGAAACCAAAAGCATTCAGAGATGAATTTAAGATCTTTGACAAGTAAATTTAATTATTCCATAATCTCTCTTCTTCCCTCTGAATAACAGGAGAACATAGTTTGGAGAAGTGTGTTTAATACTGAATGGATTCATTAATATCAAAATTTGTTTTCTGAAGTGGAAACAGTCCTATGTAAATAAGACTGGGGATATCTGAGATTATGTATTTTCTTAATATTTACTACTTAAAACAATTTCTGTAACTTTCTAATAACCAACTATGACCACAGAGTTGAAATGAATAGCCATGTCCACCCAAAGACTATCAAGTTTACAACTGTTACTTTACAAAACCATGGGGAAATTCTTCAAAGGGTAAATATACAAACAAACAAAAATAGGCCTTTTAAAACTGTAGGTACAAACTGGACTAACATTACAATTGTATCAATGCAGAATATTAACAGAGAATTTTTAAAAAACTTACCAGATGGAGACATATATTCTGCATTTGCCCTACAAACCACTTTGATAGGCAGATTACACATTTGCAAAAAGGCCTGCAAATCAAGAGAAGTATAGTTAGCCTAGTGAAAGTATATATATATTTGAACACAACTTTTTATTTATTTTCTAAACTTAAGTGACGGCTCACATAGTAACACTTTATTGGAAAAGAATGAAACAATTTAAAGTGAAAGATCTGTATTCCAAACAAAACAAAACGTCATTTCAGTACTAAAAAAATCAATATAACTTAGACACCAGTAAATGTATGACACTTAAAGCATTTATACATGCTTAAGAAAAAAATGTAAATTATCTACACTTATTTTACTGCATTAGTTTGTGTAAGCCAGCAATACTATATTTTGGTTTAATTTTCTTTAATGATGACTGAAGCCCAAATTTTATAAGGTATTGCTTAATTCCACTACTCCTTACAGGATCTTCACCTTTCTCGACTTAGAGAAAAACTCTCAAAATATTATTTCTGCTACTTCCAAGTTCTCTCCTATAATACTCAGTATTCTAATGTGTAGCTTTTATGCTCACTAATTCACTTTATAAAGACGTAAGTTGTTGATTTGTACTTTGTTATAATAACAAAAATCTCATAAGCAACTTAAATGTCTAACAATACAGAACAAGTAAATCATTTATGGTGAATCCAAATCATGGAATGTTATGCAATCCCTTTTAAAAACCATGAATTATATCTTCACACCTGGCTATCTGAAATAAGCTTATTTCCCAGCCTCCCTTACAACTGGATGTGACCAATGTCTAAATTCTGGCCAATGGGCCTTAAAGTTCTGGGCCACTGCTAGGAAGTTTCTTTGAGAGGAAGGGTTATGGGCGCCTGGGTGGCTCAATCATTAAGCATCTGCCCTCGGCTCAGGTCATGATCCCAGGGTCCTGGGATCGAGCCCCATGTCCGGCTCCCTGCTCCGCGGGAAGCCTGCTTTTCCCTCTCCCACTCCCCCCTGCTTGTTTTCCCTCTCTCGCTGTCTCTCTCTCTGTTGAAAAATAAAAAAAATCTTTAAAAATAATAATAATAAAATAAAAGGAAGGGATATGGCCTCTCCGCTTTTTTTCCTTACCGCTCACTAGAATAGGAAAAGGATGATGACTATAGCCACAGCAGTTAAACTGAACCATGAAACAGAAGTTGAGAGTTGAAGATGGCAGCGCAACAAGAGTAAAGCCTAGTTCCTTGAGAATCATGGAGTCACCGAACCTGGATTACCTGTGCTTGTAAGAAGAAGAAATAAACTTCGATCTTTTTAAGTCTCTGCTATTTTGGGTTTTCTATAGCTCATAGCCAAACCGAATTTTAACTAATTCATCAATAATTACTATTTCTGGCTTTAAACACCACCTCAACCAACCAAAAGTTGACTCTTCTGTGTCTGTTTAAGTGTATATTGTCCTCTAAATACTATAACCTGTGCTGCCAAATTTTTTTTTAATTTAATTTTATTATGTTATGTTAGTCACCATACATTACACCATTAGTTCTTGATGTAGTGATCCATGATTCATTGTCTGCATATAACACCCAGTGCTCCATGCATTATGTGCCTCCTTAACACCCATCACCGGGCTAACCCATCCCCCCACCCCCCCTCCCCTCTAGAACCCTCAGTTTGTTTCTCAGAGTCCTGTGGTCCCAAATTATAACAACGATAGTGAACGACTTGACTGACCCACAAGTATAGACTAGGATCAAAAATCACAGATTGCTAGGAATGGAAGAATTAGAGACAAGAAGTGTCAGCAGCTCTTTCAAGAAGAATGGATAAGAAAAGGAAGAAGGGATTAGAAAGGTCTTCCTTCTATTACGTATGTATCTATACCCGATGATGAAGAAAGGTTGTACTTGTTAAAACATAAACAGAAAAGAAAAAAACACAGCAGAAACACACTGAACTGACAAAAACCAGGTAGAATAACAGGCATACAAGATCCATGAGAAGGGAAAAAGGGACGTGGGAGCACAGGTACGGGTACCCGGTCTTCGGCCGTGCGCGCGCACTCTAACGCAAGGGCGGCTGGACTCAGGAATGACTGCCACTGATAAGCAAAAAGGACCAGAAAACGACAGAATGTTCACATTCTATGAAATGGGGAAGAAATCATCTTCTGAGAATGAAGGAATAAAAGGGGACTGAGGCCTTCAGAGAAGAACAAAAAGAATCTGAAAGAACTACTTAATATTATCTTCTAAAATGTCTGAATATATTCCCTTAACAATTATACTACTATAAAAATGTTCAATACTGTATATTTTGCTAAACTAAATGTACAGTGGTAATTGTACTAATCACTATTTCAAAAAGCTCTATTTCACCAAAAAGGATTAAGCAAAATGGTAATGTTCTGCAATCAAAGCCATGTTTCCAGTCCTGTGAATTTTTCACTTTTTTACTAAAATATAACTGACTGCATTTTGACCAATTTAGCCTCACTCTACTCACCCACAGACCTCAACTGATGGCATAATTGTAGTTAGCCAAAGATTAATTTCGCAGCATTTACTACAATTACTCTCTATCCCCGATTCAAAAGAAATTTATGTATTAACCTGCAGTTCACAAAGAAGTCTGATGTCACGCAGTATTTTCATTCAAACATTAAAAATGTAAAACAGGGGGCGCCTGGGTGGCTCAGTTGGTTGGACGACTGCCTTTGGCTCAGGTCATGATCCTGCAGTTCCAGGATCAAGTCCCGCACTCGGCTCCCTGCTCAGCAGGGAGTCTCCTTCTCCCTCTGACCTTCCCCCCTCTCATGTACTCTCTCTCTCTCAAATAAATAAATACAATCTTTAAAAAATAAAAATGTAAAACAGAACACTACTATGACCGTCTTTGAGAATATAAAAATGTTAAATCCAAACTAGGCTTTGATTCAAACAGTAGTTCCTCCTTTCTTTTGTAGAATGGAAGAAAATTTCTGAGAGGTTACAAAATAATTTCAACTTTCACTTTCCATCTCTTATCAGCCCCCAAATAAAATGGCATGATACACCAACCTAAAACACATTTTATTTTCAATTCTGAAATTGCAGTCTTCATATTTTCATTCTTATGTAAATCCAAAGAAAAAATGTAGTTCTAATTATAATAAGCAAATTTAGGATAACTCCGCTAACTCCTATTCTTCAGCTGGATACTTTTTCCAAACTAATTCAAGTGATTAACAATATAAAATAATCTGCACCAAAAACTTAGCACATACTATCAGAATCTAGAACTGTGCTGCCCAATATGGTAGCCACCAGTCACCTGTGGTTATTTAAATTTAAATAAATTAAAATTGAATAAAAGTTTAAATTCAGTTTCCCAGTCACACTAGACATATTTCAAGTGCTCTAGAGCCACATGTGGCTAATGGCTACTGTGTTTATTGGACAATACAAATAACTGAACATTTATATCATTGCAGGAAGTTCTATTAGACAACATGGATCTACAGCAATGGTAATCAGTGCATAAAAGACATCTTAGCAAGACAGGCTGACATCATCTGAAGTGATCAGGCTAAATATTACAAAAATAATCTGCACAATATTAGAGTGTCCACAAACTCTGCAAGCGATCAATCAACTTTTGATGACAGTGACACATTAAGCACCATAATATTCAATTTTAAAGAGAACTAATATAGGGTCTACTCTGCCAAGCAACTCCAACTGATAAAATGGTCACATAAATTTATGAACATGTGAAAACTAAGAACTTAAAAATGAATAAATTAAAACTAGAGTCAATAAATACATTCATTCTTTGAATGGTAAGGAATTTTTTAAACACACATACATACACACAGAACATAGTACCCAGTACTTGACTTCTAAACCCTGAAATTTAATAAGGTTGATGTAGTTTCAACATATTGAATAAACTAATGAAATTCATAACATCAAAAAAACTCATTGAAGGGATGTTGATACATTTTTTTATTTCCTTAAAAAAAAGAAAGAGAGTAATACCAGATCACGGATAACCAGTTAAACATGAAGAAATGAAGTTACACGTTTATCTGCAATCTTTCAAAAATTCTACTAAAATAAGGACACCTGGGTGGCTCATTCAGTTGAGTGTCCGACTCTTAATTTTGGCGTAAGTCATGGTCTTGGGGTCACAAGATTCAGCCCCACATAGGGCTCTGCACTCCTTGGGGAGTCTGTTTGAGATTCTCTCTCCCCTCTGCCTCTGCCCCTCCCCCCACACACGTTTTTCTCTCTAATAAATAAATCTTTAAAAAAAAAAATTCTACTAAAATAACAGTGAATAGGAAACTGATAAACCCAGAATGACACAAAGAAGGGGGAGAGGTGACCAAAGCCAACCAGAGGGGTCTGCCTATTTCTGTCAGATGAAGAACAGACTCAGCAGGGCAGAGGAAGCTGAAACCTATGAATATGGAGAGGAAAAAAATCAATGCATCTACATCACAGAAACTAGGAGATTCCAAAACTGGAGGCACCAAGTACCACAGAAGGCAGAGGTGAGGTAAAGAACTAAAAATAAGAGTGGCTGAAAGTCTGTACAAGCATCACACAACTAGCCCGCCCCCAGCCTGGTAGGAGACAGAGGTTCATTTTATGAAGAAACCGAAACAGAGAGACTCCTGACTCAAGTCTCAAGCATAGCAGAGTGCACTGGGTGGGTGGGGGTAGGGGTATCACACTGAAAAGAGAAAGGCTAAGGGAGAGTGCACACATTGACTGAAGAGACCCACAGCACCCCTCTCCCTCTCAGCTCCCATACACTGGCAACCAAATTAAGTCCCTCCAAGACAAGAGAGAGAACTGTAGAAAAGCCCTACAAATGCTGATAGTTTGGGTAAGGGTGGGGGAGGGTGGGATAGTAGCCAACAAAAATAGCAGCTCACTGTGCAGTCTACAGTTAAGCCTACGTGTCATCTCCCTCATCTCCCCATCAGCTTCTTTTTTTTTTAAGATTTTATTTTTTTTTTCAAAAAAAAATACAGCTTTTTATTGTCTTGGATGCAAATATAGTTTTAAAACTGCATTGTAGTGCTGAATACAGCTGGCGGAAACGTGCTTCTCGACAGCAGAGCATGAAGAGTGGTGCTCTGGATGGTGCAGGCCTGAGGGAGCCTCCGAGTAACAAGGCTCTTCTCGGGTTTTGCTGTTCGGACCACAAGGGGAAACCGTCTCCTAACGGAGCCCTGACACAATCGCCAAAGCTCACAACAGAAAAAACGAACCATTTACACAATGAACTGGAAGCTGGCAAAGGAGAAGAGAACGCTGTGGTGGCTCAGCCGTGATGTTACAAAATAAGTAGATGAACAAGGTTCCTTTTCGCGGGCCGTCTGAGAAGATTCGTGTAGAGAAACAGCAGGGCGTTGTTGGGGAGACACTGTGTCCAAGCTCCCTTGTGAGAAACACAGCCTAGGAATTGTGTGTCCCTGGGCTGAGCCCTTCATACCCTTCAACCGCAGGACAAACTCTACAGAAATGTATCCGTTTCTCCCAAACCCTCCACAATCTCAAGCCTTGGGAGGAGCACACCTCTGTTTAGAAACCCAGAAGGCAATTCTTCAAATTAGTGATGCCCAGGGTTGACTGAAACCAAAAGTTTGACTGGGAGATGGAGGTGAATTCTGCTACATATTTGGGAAGGAATTTCACAAAAATAAAATTCCATTAAGTAAACACACACAGGCGTGCTTGTGCAAGCACGTGCACATGTATGCGCGCACACAAACACACACATACACACAGAATCAAAGCCAACATTTAACATGAAAAGTTCCTTTTCTTTCTCAAAGGCTGATTTTCGCAAACCCCAACAAGGAAACAAAAGATTTTATTTATTTATTTGAGAGAGAGAGAGAGAGAGAGAGTGAGCACAAGCAGGGGGAGTGGCAGGCAGAGGCAGAGGAAGAAGCAGGCTCCCCATAGAGCAGGGGGAGCCCGATGTGGGACTCGATCCCAGGACCCTGGGATCATGACCTGAGCCGAAGGCAGTCGCTTAACCAACTGAGCCACCCAGGCGCCCTCCCCATCAGCTTTTTAGTGCCTCGCTCTTAAAAATAAACTGTTAGCACAGACCAACAGATATTTGAGGAGAGCCTCCAACATAAAATTTAGAGCCAAAATAAGCCACAAAAAAGGAACTGACAGGAACGAAAAATTGCAGAGAAAAGACAACTTTAAAGAAAAATTTAATGGTTAATATTTACTGAGCACTTACTACCATGTGCCAGGTACTTGCATAAGAGCTTTGCCCAAGAGGTAGGTACAACAAATATGCCTATTTTAATATGGGAACACACAAACATAAAAAGAGTTTAAGGGATCTGATCACAGCATATAGGAAAGAAGAAAGGAAGGGAGGGAGGAAAGAAGAGAGAGAAGAAAGAGAAAGGAAGAAAGGAAAGAAAAGAAAGGGGAAAACAGAAAAATGAAAAGTGAAGCATACAAAGGACTGAGCAAATAGATGACATTCATGTCTCAACAGCAACTCCGAAAGCTCGATGGTAATACAAGTCCTTCAAAATGCTAAGAAAAAAATCTTGCCAATCTAAAATTCTACATGTGGACAAGGTATTAATCAAGTATGGAGAAAGAATAAAAATAGTATCATATAAGCAAGGTCTTTAACTTTTTATTTCCCGTGTACCCTTTCTCAGAAAGCTAATGAAGAATGTGCTGCACAAAATAAAAATAATAGACCAAAAAAAAAAAAAAAAAAGAATACGGGATCCAGAGAATAAGGGATCCAACATAAAAGAAAAACAAAGAGAATTCCCTGGATGCTGATGAACAGCAGTCATAAGAAAACAGCTCTGAAGCCAGCAGAGAAAGGAACTGTTCCAATTAGAGTAGAAGGAACAGAAGTTTCAAAGGTAGTATTTCTGAGAAAAAAGAAAAAAAAGAATCTGATGTTTTTGACCATTGAGAGGGAGAGCATTATAGTTCAGAGTTCAGGAGAGAAAACTACCCAAATGAATTAAATAAAACAATTACTAATCTGAGGGGGGGGAAATCATATAGAAAGAATATGTTCATGGTACACTGAGCTACTCAACTGAGATCAATATCTACATTCTAATTATAATGTAAATACTATTAATTTAACCAAAAAAGTGAGAACACAATTGGGAAGATGGGGAAGGAGAGAAAGGTGAGTTGTAAGAGGAAAATTTCATAGTGGAATTCAATAGATACTTTAAAATTTTTAAATGAAACAGTAACACAAGCATCTTAAAAATACAGAGGTAAATACCTGGAAAAATAATACAGCTAAAAGAATTGAAAGTTGGTTGTCTCTGGGTATCCGAATTTGGGGATGGGGTAAGGGTGGGCCAGTAGACTCTGTGTGTGTGTGTGTGTGTGTGTGTGTGTGTGTGTGTGTGTGAAAGAGAGAGAGAGAGAGAGAGAAGCCTATCATACATTACAGGTGGAGTGTAAATTAATCCACCCACCTTGAAACTGTTTGGTAATTACTACTAAGCACGTGCCTACCCTATCAACAATTCCATTCCCAGAAATATACTCCCCCAAAAAAAGGCATATAGTCATTAACATACATGTACAACAATGCTCATAGCAGTTTGAGCCATAATAATCAAATACTGTGTATTTTTCTTGACTCCGAATTCTTTAGAAAGAGTATTCACTGAGAACTTTTAAATCAGAGAAATTCTAGAAACAATCCCAGAAGATGACACCTACAGTACTCCATGAAGATTCTAAATTCTATTTCTTTAGTAATTACTTCTGAATCATATTTTCTGGGAACCATGGCTCAGATTTTTTCATAAAGAATGACTGTGAAAAATAAAATATATATTATTTGCACATACGTGAAAGCAAAGCCAAAAGTATAAAGAACAAGAACAATCTGTTACCAGTCAATTCAACCCTTATAAATACCTTAAATCCTAGATTCAAAAGTTGTTACTGTAAATAATAATGCTGCTGCTTTGATTAGATTAAAAAACTAGCAGCTTCAAAGTTGGGAAAACCCTTTCAAATGTTGTAGATAACAGAATATCAGGAATACAGGCAGGGATCCTATTATAGCAACCTTTCAGTAATATGGTGGCAAGCTTCTGATTCTTCTCGCTCCTTTCAGATACCTCTGTCTTCTAAAACTAGCATTTACTATTGTAATTCCCAGTTATGTGCCAGATAATGATTATCAGCTCAATAAATGAATGAATAAACATGAAAATCTGAAAATACATCAAATCACAAAATGAAGACTAAAGAAGTCTAAAACTCAGTAAATCTTCTAGTTCTAATCCTATGTGAATTTTTTTAATGAAGCAACAGAAACTTCTGATAATAAAAACATTTTTTAAAAGACTGCTTAGTCAAAATTCAAAACACAAAATTTATACTCAACCAGTGGTTGAAGTATAAATCAATGCACTCTTTTACAAGGTTAGTTTGGCAACAGCTACAAAAATCCTAATGTACCTACCCTTTGACACTACAATTGTATTGCTAGAAATATATGAACGTATCTGCATAAAATTTCATAATATATGTAATGATATTCATGCCTAAACCCTACTTTAGTATACTTACAATATTTATACTTAGAATAATAATAACAGTACCTAATATCCATCAATAAGAGACTGATTCTATAAACTGCAGTGAATCCATCAATGGAATATTTATAGTCTTCAAAAAAGAATGGGGTCAGTCCTCAACTGAATTCCTCATACTAAACTCCAAAAGACATTTTTCATCTGGAATCTTCTCTAAGGGCTACTGAATGACATGAGACAACATACACCATATGCAGAATTGCTTTTTGTGTTATTTTTCTTCTAAAGCCCTGGAGCAAAACATTAAAACACAACTCAGTAAGGCCTGCAAAAGGCTAATTTATTTGGTCTAATGCATAGCTTCCCGTGAACTAACTTGATAGGAAGACACAATATTGATTATCTAGAAGAATGAATGGAAAGCATTTATGCATTCATCCATATACCTGATACAGATTTACTAAGCAGCTACTATGTATCACAACTGTTCTAGGCACTGAGAGAAGAGCAGTGAACATAAACTCTAGGCCTTCATGGAGTTTACATTCCAATGGAGACAGATGATAAACAAACTAGAAAATATGTATTGTGATCCCTGCTACTTAGAAATACAAAGCAGTATGAAGGTCCTGCTGTTATATGTAGAGTGGTCAGATAAGGGCTCACCAGTAAGGCAACATTTGAGCATAAAGCTCAAGGAAGTTAGGGAGCAAGCCATGTATATATCTAAGAGAAGAGCAGTCCAAGTTCGAAGGCACTCACACAGTCTTATACTCCAACTGGTGTGTCTGAGGAACAACAAGACCAGTCTGACAATGCAGATTAAGGAAGTGAGTGGTAAGAGATGACATCAAAGATAACCAGGAGATCATGTAGGACTTCCAGATAATTTTAAGGATTCTGACCTTTACTTTGAGTGAAATGAACAATCATACGAAGGTGCTGAGCTCAAGACTGCTGGAATCTAATATTTTAAAGGACTACAAGCAGCTATACAAAGATTAGACTGTAGAGAGTAGAAGAACAGAAGCAGAAGCACTAGTTAGAAGGATTCTGCAACAATCCAGGCAAGAAATGATGGTGGCCTAGATTAAGACAAGAGTACTGAAGGGAACAAGAAGTCAGATTCTGGCTGTATTTTTAAGCTAGGGCCAAAAGGTTTTGCTGACAACTGGCTGTGAATATAGGAAAAAAGAGAGGACTCCAAAGATGGCTCAAAATTTCTGACATAAACAACCAGAATAATGGAACTGCCATTTACCAAAATAGGAAAAACTGTGGGATGAGCAGGTTTCAGTGGGCAGAGGGAGACTTGGGAATCTTTAAGACGGACTTCTCTAATATCACTTAGCAGACAACTCTGCTCTCTTTTCAAAGACGTGGTCACTAAGGCACAGTTATATGCTTTGAAACTATATAAGCAATTCTACTCAAATGTTGAGAAGCCCAACCTTAAAGGCCATCCTCATTTCTTTTGTGGAAGAGGTGACGAAAGTACCTACAAATCCGTATAATCTTTGTCAATATTTTCCTGCAAGTATGGTAGTATTGAGGTATTAAGAAAAGGGTAGAGCTATAATTATTATGCAGAATAAAAACACAACCAAGAACAGTTATCTTTGATCTCTTGTGTCCCCTGCATCTACAGCCCACTAAGTTTAAAAACTGAAAAGTCAATATCCAAAACATAAAAAGAACTAACATAAGCTAACATCGAAAAAAAAAAAAAAAACCCAAATAATCTGGTTAAAAAGTAAGCAGAAGGGGGCTCCTGGGTGGCTCACTCGGTTAAGTGACTCAATTTTGGCTCAGGTCATGATTTCAGGGTCGTGAGATTGAGCCCCACGTTGGGCTCCATGCTGGGCATGGAGCCTACTAAAAAAATTTTTTTAATTTAAAAAAAAGAAGAAGACAAATAGAAATCCTCTGTATCAATTTTAAGAGTCAATAAGGAACAATAAGGCTTAATAGAGCAGAAGTCTTGAAAATCTCAAGTTCCTTTACCTCATAAGCTTTCTCATTTCTAAAATGAAACAATTAATTAGGCAAATTAACTGAAGTACTAATATGTAAAACATTTTATATACTATCTGGCACATAGTAGTTCAATAGATATAAGATATTATTAGGATTAACAGTAATAATATTAGTAACCATAAATACTCATTTATCCATTTATAAAGGAAGAAAGACTGCTTAACCTTGGTGATTTCAAAAGAAAGTTGACTTCACTTATTACCCTTTAATACCTCCTTAAGAGAAAAAGGTAAATAATTTCCTTTATAATCAAGAGTAAAATTGTACATAAAATTAAAAAATCCCTAAATACATATTAAAAGGATAAATAAAGGAACAGAACCAAAAGTACTTTTTTAAAGAATAGTAAGGTAAAGAGTAAATATGATTTCTATGATTGCAGTACGTACTTTATGTAAAACCTTTTAAACAAGGCAAAAATAAGTGAATAAAGATGTTTTGATATTAACATAAACTTTTACTTTATGAATAATTTTTCAAAGTCACACATACTGATGAAACTGATAAATGAACTGATAAAAGGCCTCCAGAATGTAAGTTCTGTTAGCACACACTGACCACGTCTATCTTGTTCACTACTTTATCCTCAGCATACCATAGGCTCTCATTTAACATTTGCTCAATGACTAAGCCATAGATATTCACAATAATAAATGAAAACATACCTAAATTTGTAGAAAACTAGTAAGCTACAACAAAGATTAGTATTTTGTTATTTTATGGAACCAGAGCTCACTGCATTAAAAAGTTAGATGTAACTCCTGTTAAATTCAGAGTTATTGTTAAAAATCAATAAAATGACAAATATATCCATAAGCAGATAACGTTTTAGAAAAACAGTAACAGGAATTTAAGTTAAAAAATTATCAGAAACCACAATTCAATGAGCATAAATAGCTTTAAATAGAGCAAATTTGGTATCAAAAACATGAAATGCTATTAAGAGAACATATGAGACAGATCACATCAGAGAATAAATCTCCCTTAACACAACTCTCACCTGAAAACTACTTTTGGAATATCTGACTCAACTTTAGATACATCAACATCTGACAGCTGTAGAAAAAAAATCAATTCACAAAGAAAGCAACAAAAAAAAGATAACCAGAATAGGAGAAGACACAAGCTCTCCCTGTTAGAATTAAATATAAATAAAAGTAAGTTGTAAGGTCAATATTAAGTATAAGGAGCTATAAAATAGTCAAAGGCACAGAGAATAATTCCTATAACCCAAGAACCTAAAGCAATACCAGTCACATATTTGGCACTCAATAACGAACAGTTTGGGAGTAAAGAAAGGAAACTACTTTTTTTTGAGCTCCTATAATGAGCGTTTTATTATTTACAGATAAATATTCCCAGCTGAGAAAAATAACAACAACAAAAATCCAACAAATTTTAAATTCTTAGGACAAGCTAAATAGCAGACGGCAGGGATATGTATTCACTGTGATAATCTAACAGTAACTCAACATTGGATCATTTACCAATAAACAGCACCAACTACCTTCTTTCCTCTTCTTTATTCCAAAAACAAAATGAACATTTATTTGTCTTACAAATTAAATACATAAGAATACTCTTTGTATTTAAGCAATAAAATCAACATTGCTTGCCAATAAAAATATAAAAATACTACAAAATTTTAAAGCATTGTTTTTGAATGTTAAAAAGATGAGGTGCCTTACACAGATTAATATTATGGAATTTAAGGGATTATAAACATAGCTTAGCTTCTAAATGTATGTAGACCCCATTAACAAAGTTACCCAAATTCTAGATAGGGAAACAAGCAATTTTCAGTCTAATCATGTAAAGCTATCCTTAGAAAGCAGACCTTGGATTTTCTTCTTTAGGACAAAGCTTCTATTCATTTCATAATTAAATTTGAAATATTTCACACAAGAATTCACTAAGGACTATTCTAAAGCATGCAATGCCATTTTCAGGACACAAAATGAAAATGGTTCTGAATTTTAATTCATATCTTATTCTACCAGGACACAAAAGAAAAATCTGTGACGACAACCAAAGAATTACTTTCCATCTTACTGAAGAAGCATGTTTTAAAATTAAAAACCATGAACAAATCTACCTACAAAATGATTCATTTTTTATATCAAACAGCTGCAGACCCTGTAACTGAAATAATGTATCTAAGGTTACAAATGAAAAGTGTTAGGTATCATTCCTGAAGTGACAGATTAAGTTCCTAATCCAGTTAAAGTAATAGCCATATTTGTAGTTTAACATAAATTAAGACCTTAATTATATTTGTGACTATTTTAAACAAAATAACAAATTCCTTTGTACCTGAGAATGTAATTTATAGCAAAGCCAGGTTCATTTTCCAAACCAATCTATTTCACACTGCAGAAGTACCCTGGTATAATGGTGTAATGTAATTCTTGTTGTGGAATGTTGAAAGAGTAGATACACTAAGAGCACAGAAGAGGTTTGAAGATAAATGAAGATGCTATTCATTCAAGGGTAATTTCATCTTAGAACTATATGAAAGATGTTTCGTTCACACAGGCTAGTGCATGGCCTCAAATTTAAGTGTATTTTCAGCTCAAATATAATGCTGCTAGATCGATTATGCTGATACTGTATATCTAATAATGAAGAATCCTGGCCCTTTTCTGTTTAAAAAACAGACTGTCATTTTTTCATCTTACTGCTATGTCTTCATTGTTCTGTTTAACAGCAACAAATTTTAAAATCCTGCTCGCTATTTACTTTTTACACTGAAAAGTATATGGTTGATATTCTAACTTGCAATCTCTCCTGACTGCAGGAAAGTGCATTTTTGCTAAGTTAAATACTTATGTTAGTAAACCATTTCCCTGCAAAATCATTTTATTTCACTATTTACTAAAACTGACAACTCTAATAGCGACCTAATTCTATTTTGAATATGCTTCATTTTTACAAATCCTATAAGACTAATTTAAATGTTTTGTATATACCATACCACTTATATGTTGAGTAATTAATATTAATACTGAAAATGTTTTTAATCTGCTAAATTCTGTTTGTAATTTAAGTTCAATTTTAATTATCTCAATTTAAATTATCTTTTCTGAAGATATTTTATATATTTAAATTCTTCCACGTTTTTTAAGCATAAATCACCAAAATACTTTAATACTGCTGGTATATAAAAGGGGATATAAGACATTCAGTCTGAAGAATTTAAATTCAGTGATATCAAGAAAACATCCTACAGCCTCCATTACTAAAATTCTACTGAAAAGGATTTTACAGGTCCCCTTATGTAATAAACATTCCCTAAATTCTCTCTACCTCTAAGCTTTCCTTTCCTTCTTCTAATCCTGAAAGTAAATACAGAAGCCTCATTTTGCAGAGGATGATCAAAATGAAGGGATGAACAAACTTCAAAAAACTTTTATGCTCTATGAAACTTTAACTTACATCAATTTTAAAAATGTTTTTCATAAAACAGTATTCTTATAATTCTCTATTAAAACATATACACTGGTGGCATCCTACTTGGATTTTTATCAGGTTTGAACAGACATACTTAAAAAAACTGTATATAACCATGAACAACTTGTTTAAAGAAAAAAATGTATCCAACTAAACTGAAAATTCAAAATCATTTCCTCTACAATTCTCAAGGTAAGCTGTCCACAGCAGCCATCTGAATGACAAGACATGTTTACAGTGGATGTATCTTCATAATCACTGTTATTTCTCCAATGGCACAAATGACTCACAGTCCAAAGGAGAGAGAGATACTCCTCTCTCCTGCTCTTCCCAATCACTATAGGAGGATATTATCATTTAACTGCTAATTAATATGTCTACCTAAAAGGCACCATTTGCTAAAAGGAAAAAGCAAGGGTCAGCTAACAATTTATCAGCAGATGTGACATGTAAGTGTTCATGGCCCAGAATTAATAGGGCCTATAAAAATGCTGACTTTTTTAAATGATACAACATATTCAACAGAAAAAAAAGGTTTTTTGTTGTCTGCCCTTTCATTTTTAGAGACAGAGTATTCATTCACAAAAAGTACAGGAAAATGAGAATATTAAGTAGAATAGTGATCTTTCCCTTAACCTGAGCTTAAATGTTATTCTTACTGGAAGTGAGTATAAAAACTAAGTAAAAAGTACCATTCTCTTTTATGCAGCATTCTAATAATGACTATCAGTTTGAGACACTCTATAAAAATAAATTCAAACTTTTACAAAAGATTAAGCCATACAAAAAAGGAAAACAGGTTTCTTTTTAAATTGGCTTCCTATAATAAATAACATCCTTTCTAAAACTTATTAGAAAGTAACAATTTTATTATATACCTTCATAAAATATGCTATTGTTATTTCTATTGCTTTCACTTTTTTCAAAAGAATTTCTCATTTATTATCTAACTTGAGCTTCACAATAACTGATAATATAGGTAAAACTGCCTTTATCACATTTCAGAGATCCAAAAGCGGAGACATGTTTATCTTTCACATCTTAAAGTAATCTATAAACCGTAAGATATAACTTGCTAGGAAATGTCAGAAATGATTTTCGAATTCAATGTCCACTTATTTTCGAATAAAAATTCAAAGATCTGTGTCCCTGGACTGAACTGATGATACGCAACAAAGTATTATAAGCATGAATTCTTGACTCTAGACTCCCCCTCGGATTGCATTCCAGCTCTACCAAGTACCACCCATGTAAGTTTGAGCCACTTGCTTAACCTCTTCACTTTAACTTGCTAATTTGTAAAACAGAAATACTACTACTACCCACCTCCTAGAGTTGCTGTGTGAGAAAGTTACCTATGATACATAAGGTACATTTAGCAAGACCTGGCACATGGAGTAAGTGCTGTGTACATTTTAGCTTCAGTTATTATTGTTGTTCTTACTAACATTACCGGCAGAATGCGAATTATAATAGCACCTACCCCTTAAGTTGTTTTAAGGATTAAATGAGTTAATAAGAATTAAGTGCTCAGCATAGTGATGAGCACATTAGGTAGGTACTCAACCATTACTGCTGTTATTGTCTGTTTACACCTCCACACTCTGTGGGCTCTTTGACCTTGGGAAAAGCTCTCTTTAGTTCCAGTTTCCACAAATGAGGTTCATAATAGTCCCCTACACCAGGATTATGGTAAGAACTGAATGAGGTACTTCACATAAAAGCTCTCAGTAGAATGCCTTAAACAATAAAAGTATTCAATAAAAACTCACTTTTGAAACAAATCCTATTCAGCATTTTCTAAAAAAATACTTTGTTTGAATTAAAGCATTCAATATTAACATTTTTTAGGTATGCCATGAATGTTACACAAATTCAAGTTTTTCCCCCCCCAAAAATGTTTTAAAGATTTTATTTATTTGAGAGAGAGAGCACGCGAGCTGGGGGAGGAGCCGAGGAACAGGAGAGGGAGAGAGACAAGCAGACTCCCGCACTGAGTGCAGAGCCCGACAAAAGGCTCCATCCCATGATCCCAAGATCATGACCTGAGCCGAAACCAAGAGTCGGACGCTTAACTGACAGAGCCACCCAGGTGTCCCTCCAAAAAAATTCTTAAACCTAAAATTTATTTTAATTACTTCAGTGTGTTCAGGCAATATAAAGCCCGCAAGCTTCCATTCCTCCTGCTGACGCTGATTATACACACTTCTTGTCAATGAGTAGGAGAGAAGGAAATAATAACCAACATTCACTGCATATTTCCATTGTGCCAAGTACTTTTCTAAGTATTTTATATATATTAACATATCCAATCCTCATGACATACAATAAAATAGCTGTTATTATATCTCTGTTTTACAGATGAGGAACAAAGAGTAATGTTTAAGGTATACTGTATTTGGAAGAGACCAACTCCCATTTCACTTGGTAAAGCTACTATGAAAGACAGCATATACCAAATCAGTAAAGTCATAAACTTGAAGTAAATAAGACATTTTACTCAGAAAAACTGCAGGGAAGTTCATATGTATTTGCTCATACTGTATTTCTAGATATGTGCTGTTCAATACAAGAGTCATCAGCTACATGTGGCTACTGAGCACCTGAAATGTGGCTAGCACAAACTGAGATGTGTTCTAAGTGTAAAATACACATCAGATTTTGAACTTAATATAAAAAAGTAAAACATCCCATTAATAAATTTTGTACTGATCACATGTTAAAATGGTAACATCTGGATACACTGGGTTAAATAAAACATGATTAAAATTCATTTCATCGGGGTTTTTTTACATTTTTTAATGGGACTACAAAATTTCTAACTACATATATGGCCAACATTATATACAGTACATATCTATTGGACAGTGGTTCAAGTTTAGGAGGTGAGAGAGTAGTAACAGAACTTCTTTTTTAATTTAAAAAATAACAGATTTATTGACATATAATTTATATACCATACAATTCATCTTTTTATTAAAGTGTTCAGTTCGATTTTTAGTATACTTATAAAATTGTGCAACTATCACCACTGTCTAATTTTAGAACATATTCATCACCTCAAAAAGAAACCCTGTACCCATTAACAGTTATTCCCAATACCTTGCACTTCCTCTTTCTACCTCTCCCCAGCTCCTGGCAACCACTAATATACTTTCTCTCTCTGTGGATTTGCCTGTTCTGTAACAGAGTTATTATCAAGATTTTTTTCCCAATTACACACACACAATTTGATTATACAGTATGCACATACTGCTACACACACACACTCTGCTCATGAGAACCAGAGGAACATGCTACACTAATACTACACTATATTCAACATACAAGATTGTTATATGACTAGACAGACACTTCAGGTAATACCAATACTTTGTGGGGGAGGGGGAAAAAGCAAATCTACGAGGAAATAACAGCCATGGGGGAAAAATTTATTTTCTTTTAAACTGAAATCATATGGGTTCCTTTAATCAAAAAAGATCTAACCACTTAGTTCCAGGAATAGAATAAATGCCAAGTCTATGTGGTAGGTAAAATTTAAATTTCCTGATGGCTTAACTGGCAGACTATTAAAATATCTGATGCTTGATATCTGGTATCTTCTAGAAAATATCCAATTTATGGATACCTGTCACATTGTTTTGATCAATTTTACACATTTAACTGATTCTTCTAAACGGATACTGGTCCACTATATAGAAGAAAATTACTCCATAAAGTTTACATCAGATATCTGGAAAAGTCACATTTATAGTCATGGCTACTATCAGCTGTCAAGTCAAAGAATATTGAAGAAAACTAAGAATTTTTAATATATGCTGGTTAATTTATCATCTAGGTGACATATGTAGGATAACAAAAAAACTGAAATGGTTAAGCAAATTCTGCATTTTAAAAGGTTCTTTCTTTTTCTGGTTTTATTGTTGATTATAACTATGATTTGAGAAGCCATGGTGAGAAAGTAAATTAAAAGGAACCATAAAAACAGAGTTGCTAAATAAAGTACACACTAAGATTTCTTTTCTCTTCCCTCCCCCAGATTACTTAAAACATTATTTTTTTTTAGTGGTAACATATTGATATCTTGGTTTGTACTGAAAACTAGTTCACTCCAGAGCTTCTCAACATTGACACTATTTACCTTTGGGGCTGGGTAATTTTTTGTTGTGGAGGGACTGTCCTGTGCATTGTAAGCTGTTTAACAGCATCCTGGCATTTACCCAGTAGATGCCAATAGCACCCTCCCCAACAGTTAGGACAACCAAAAATGTCTAAACACTGTCAAATGTCTTCTGTCGGGTAGAAATCTCCTTCAGTTAAGAACCACTGTTCTATTCCTTCTCAAAATACCTTTCTACTTGGTGAAAATTACATCAGTAATTTTAGGGTCTTTTCATAGGAGATCCCCAAATAGCTTCAGCAAGGAGATCAGTAAGCCCCCTGAAACCATATGCAGAATAGCTTAGGTATGTGTCTATTTGTGTGTGTATGCTGGCATGTTTTCTGGAGAAATGTTTCACAGTTTTCATGAGGTCCTGAAAGAGTTATCCCAAAAATGGCAATTAAAAAAGGGTTAAGAATTAGTGTTTCAACTAAAATATTCACTGTGTTAGAAAGCTATTTTTTTCAAAGATAAACACTCAAAATTCTATTTTATACACAGCAAATAATTTGTTTGCGCTTTCAGTTATCAGGCAAAATTGCTTTTACCACACTTATAAACCTTTCACTTAACAAACATTTACCGAGTACATCTGGTATGCTACGCCCTGTGTTATTTGTATCCGAAAGCTAAATTTAAATTCACCCTCACCAAAAACAGAAAAAGATTAATAGCAGTATAAAGTCCACATTTATTGTATATAATCAACTGCGAATTTCTGCTTCTCAAAAGTTAACATAAGAAAAAAAATTCACTAGTTATAATAGTAGTATCTAAAGATAAAATAAAGGGGGGCGTCTGGGTGGCTCAGATGGTTAAACGTCTACCTTCAGCTCAGGTCATGACCTCATGAGGCTCAGGTCATGACCTCAGGGTCCTGGAATAGAATCCCACATCAGGCTCTGGGTTCAGTGGGGAGTCTGCTTCTCCCTCTCCCTCTGTGCTTTCCCTCTCTCAAATAAATAAATAAAATCTTAAAAAAAATAAAAATAAAACAAAGGTAAATAAATAAAATATATGTAATTTACATTTTTGGTAAAAAGATTTAAAATAAATCTAAAAGAAAGAAACTTAGATACTCATAGATACTCATATGAATAAATTATTGTCCAAATACATTTCTTTCCATCTTTTCCTTCTTTCCCTGCCTTAATAAAAACAAAGATATACTGAATGACATGCTATCAAACACAGTAACTAAACGCAGAGAATATCAAGTTGCATAAAAAAATGTGAGATGGAGGTGCCTGAGTGGCTCAGTTGTTAAGCGTCTGCCTTCGGCTCAGGTCATGATCCCACAGTCCTGGGATCAAGCCCCACATTGGGCTCCCTGCTCAGCGGGAAGCCTGCTTCTCCCTCTCCCACTCCCCCTGCTTGTGTTTCCTCTCTTGCTGTCTCTCTGTCTCTCTCTCTCTCTCTCTCTCTCTCTGTCAAATAAATAAATAAATAAAATCTAAAAAAAAAAAAAAAGTGAGATGACCCAAGTGCTTACCATCACGCCTAGAACACAGCAAAAGCTCACAGGCTTTCTTTCTTGCCTTTCTTTCTGTCCTCCAGAAGCTCATACTCCCATCTCCAAAAATGCCACATGTCTTAGGTTTCTCTTTTAAGTTATCTTTTAGTGCTGCACAATAAAATCCTCTTTGTGATTCAAACTATGTAAGCTAACACTAATAACAGCCACATATGCAAAATGTTTGAATAATTTTAATTCTATAATCTCCATAGACATTTCTCTCCCTTTTTCTTTAGTAAATTGTGGTATATTCATACAGTGGGATAACATACGTTAATAAAAATGAGTAAATCAGAGGTATATCTATCAATACGGACAAATATAAAAAACCAAGTCAAGTACCAAAAAAACAATCAAACACATACAATTTGTTAAATTTACATGAATTAAAAAAGCAATCTATAATACTAGTTATTTTTGTTCCCTTCTTATGTATGCATAAGTTATCTATAGTCCCATCATATGATAAGCAAATTCAGGATAAAGAAAGAGAAGGGAGAGGGAAACAGAATCAGTGAAGATTATACAGAGCCCTTTAGCACTATCTGGAAGGGTTTGCTTTTTTTTTTTTTTTAAGTTTTTATTTTAATTCCAGTTAGTTAATATACAGTTTTTAAAGCAAATATTAGTTTTTACAGCAAATAATCCCCAGGTATTCTATTCTTCCTGTGATGCAGTTTAAAGTTTACAGGACCACTAACCTTTTTAGGATTATATAACTGTGGTATACAACATAAAGAACTACTGCATTCAATAAGTGGTTTGGGAATAAAAGACATTAATGTAATCAATAAATATATAAGGAATAGCTAGAGAAGAGTATGTCTGCTTCAAGATTAACAAACGGATTAGGCTAGAATGAGCACAGTGAAAGAATGATGCTTAAAAACATGTGGTAAATAAATCTTTACAAATAAAGTTAGAAAATAACTGTGTCCATAAAGGAACGTATCACCATAAATAATCAATACCATATCTAGCCAAAAGCTACACTACTAAGAGAATACATCTAGCATATAAGTGATTTTTATAAAAAGAATGAAGACTTTTATTTTATATACTGACAACAATTAACTGAAAATATTAACATAATAAAATTACACTTCACAGAAGAGATGTTATATTGATAATGGTAAATCACACAGAAAAATCACAAAGTGCCCGGAGAGGAAAAAATAGTTGCAACTCAAAAGTGAACATTGTTACATTATTTACATATTTACCTGCACAGCAAGAGAAGCTGCATTGTCAGAAAGCAAAATTTGCTCCCCTGTGGGAATACAATGAAAGGTCTGAGTCAAAAGTGAGATCGCTAAACAAGCAAAATATACTTATATTTTTATTTTAAAACAGTATTCCTATTTTTAAAAATAAAAGGTACAGCCTTTCACCAAACTATGAAGTTCTATATGAACGCTACTGGGTAATCATAATTCTGATTAAATTATCAAAATATGTCCATAATATAGACTATTTCCCCTAAAACTATTTGATCATTCTTCTCATTTTATCAACCATATTTAATGAAAATCATTCACTTAAAAACAAATTCGTTTTTCAACTTTTCAAGAAATATTATTCCTCTTTTCATTAAAATTAAGTACAATAGTATGTGCTCAAACCCCTCTAGTTAAAAGTAAAAGCATTCAAAATCATATAAAACCAGCTTGGCGTTAATATTGCACAGTGTGTCTAGCTCTGTCACACAAAAGAAAGATGACAAGTTTGCTGCAATAAAAATTCCATGCGTAGAAGACTAGGGCTGCTGCCTATTAGTCTTCATTACTTTGCAGTCTTCTGACAACTGCAGCAGGCTGCTGAGCCCCAAATGGGGTCCATAATGTGATCTGATGATATATGAAGAGCTGCTAAAGGAAGCCTGAACCATCCTAGCCTATACATTTTAACAGTTCCTTTTTACTGAGAGCCCACTTTACCACAGGACTTCAAAACTCTGCTGTGTCAGCTACTGGCGCAGTAAATGTGCCAAGTGCTCCTGCAACCAATCATTTTACACGGCCTACAGCAGCCCATATAATGAGTCAGTAATAAACTAAGGACCTTATAGGCCATGAATAGTTGCTTTACACTAGCAGATACCAGTTTAGGCAAAATCTCCTTGACAAAGTATACAAGAGAAGCCCTTCTTTATGTTCTCTCAGAAGTAAATGATATTACTGAGGGGTTGTGTTTTTTTGGTAACAAATATATGTTTATTTATTTATTTATTTATTTAAAAGATTTTATTTATATATTTGAGACACAGAGAGACAGAAAGCACAAGCGGGGGCGGGGAGCAGAGGCAGAGGGAGAAGCAAGCAGACTCCCTGCTGAGCAGGGAGCCCGATGTGGGGCTCCATCCCAGGACCCAGAGATCCACAACCTGAGCTGAAGGCACATGTTTAACCAACTGAGCCACCCAGGCACCCCTAGATAAATTTTTATACGTAGCTATTTTTAATTGTGAACAAGTACCTACCTTTCAGTTGCTGATATAAGGTAGCATTTTCAGGCCAAGGCTCTGTAGCTGTGGAAACAAGGCAGTGACAATTAGATACATAGGGCAAAAACATATCAAGAACCAAATTAATAAGCACAAACACTTGCCTAGAGCATTTAAGTAAAGTCAATTGCCAAGGTTACCTTAAATATGGCAACTAATCACACTACCTTAGGTTGTATGGTATCCTGTATAAGTAGGTTAGATAATTTCTTTTAAATGCATGTTTGGTTTATTTGGTAGGGAGTTGTGTGTTGTTATTTTAACGGAGAAGAGGTGGAAGACATCTTGCCCAATCAAAAGTGAAAATTTAAAAACGAAAACAGCCCACATGCTACTCTTCCTTTAGCTCCCAAACACAGACCATTCCAAATTACTTACAAGATACTTAATTTGGGGGTGCCTGGCTGGCTCAGTCAGGACAGCATGTGATTCTTGATCTCGGGGTTGTGAGTTCAAGCCCCATGTTGGTGCAGAGATTACTTAAATAAATAAATCTTAAAAAAATTAAGATAATTTGATTCACTATCAAAAAAACAGTGAAACAATATTTTACTATAAACTTTAACAAACTAAATTTTCAAATGGATAACACTATATGAGAGAACCAAATAGATCTTTCAGGCTATGCATCTTTCCTTATAAGCTGGTAGTATTTATTTATTTAAAGATTTTATTTATTTATTCATGAGAGACAAGGAGAGAGATAGGAAGAGGCAGGCGAGAAGCAGGCTCCCCGCTGAGCAGGGAGCCCGATGCAAGACTCGATCCTAGGACTGTGGGATCACGACCTGAGCTGAAGGCAGACGCTCAACCGACTGAGCCACCCAGGCGCCCAAGCTGGTAGTATTTAAACATACAGAAGAACCCTGTTGTATTATAGAACATTCCATTACCTTGAACCCACCACCACCACCACTCCACAAAAACGAAGTGGAATAGCATGATGAAGCAGTAAGTACCTACAATGTGAAATAAAGCTAGTAAAACTAATTTTAGGCCCGAAGTCAGACTTGACCATAACTCTTAACCTCTCACTGAGATGCACTAAACAGTCCAGCGAGTGGGGGGGAGGAACCCTTTAATTTCCTTTAACTCATACTTTAGAATGAAAAGGAAAAAAATCATATTATGATAAATTATAAATGCTACTTTTGGTTTGGTCTGGGCTACGTAAAATTAGACTCATATTTAGGGATAATACCATGAAAACCTCAAGCAAATAATGTACCATACATCGTTCTGTATGCTGTTGCTCATATATATATATATATTATATATATATATAAAAGCTACTGAGTTTCAAGTCACATACCAAAAAGGAAGTAAAACTAAATATTTATTATATGTTACTGTAAACTTGTAACAAAGTAGAATTTTAATAAGAACCCAATTAACCTGGGTAAATAGTTTTTAAAATAAAAGTCAAGGAAACAAAAACAAGCTGACATCAGCAAATTACTAAAAAATAACCTTTTAGGATAAACTGTATGCTCAGCACACCTATACCGTTTACATCTATATGAGAAACAATACAATGAGGTTCATTCGTTGTAAAATCCTACATCACTGAAGAGTCAATTATTTTAAAAAAGATTCAATTATATGCATCTAAATCTAATTAAAGCAATAAAGCATAAGAATAAAATTTACAAAAATTTCGAAGATATTGAAACTAAGTTTCTTGAGGGCACAGATGTGTCCCGTCTGTGTCTGCCACCCTGTACCGTGTTTTGCATACATTAATTGTGTGTAGAAAGAAAGACAGGGGATATCTGATTAAATCTACCACTCTGTTCCCTCAACATTCTGGCTAATCAAAGTTTTACTGAACTTAGTACTATTAACTATGTTAAAGCAATGGGGTGTTCTAATTAAATATTCTGGCAATTTTAACTTATGGTTAGCTAGGTTTTATATGTACTAGACATGGATTACAAGTTTTCAAAACAATGGAGTAACATACACTTAGCATTAAGCAGATGCTCAATATAATTTAAGTATTCTCTGATTAATCAGAAGCTACTTTACTACTCAGTAATACAGTAGAGTTCTCATATAAGCAGCAATGAGTTCTAAATGACCAGGTAAAAGTTAATTTATTATCACCACCATGGATTCTCCAGATCTAATACAACAGACATATGTGAAAGTAAATAAACCTGATCACAAATAAAAATAAAGAAGCCTACAAATACTAAAATTTCTGTTATTAATAAGAATCTAAAGATGGAAACTGGGGTGAAGGTGTATGTTTTCCTTGATCCAGTATACAAAATATATTCCAACTCAGAATTTACTGTTGAAAATAAATTCTCATAAAGTAACTCTTCCAAAACATCTGATGTTATCTTCACAAATAGAACCTATCATTTAAAAAGATAGGGCAAGTAGGCTGATATAACCCTATATATATGTCAGTTTAGCAGCACAGCATTCCAGTGTATCCATGGACCAGGAGGCAAGAAATGGTGGTGGAGTATGCAAGGAATGATCAACTACCTATCTCACCCATGAGCAGCTCAAAGTATACAAATATCACTGATTTAAGTGCATCGCCTACATGAACCAGCTCAAATAATTAATTACATTTTAAACATAACATGGGAGAAGAAATAGCTAGAGTGTTATTCAATAGAGTGCCAAAAGTGAAAATCCTAAGTGTGTGGCACAGCAATGGATCTACAAACCAACCATGCAAGTATCTTTCCAGGAAATGAACTCTACTAACTGCCTTCATTAAGTAAATCCACAAATCATGAACACTATTATCCACACATGACAAAGAACGATGCCTATTTCTTGATTTGGATAATATTAATTGAAGTTTTCTTTACCGAGAACACTGTTACATGAAGGACAAAGTCCAAAAATGCAACTGCTTCCCTATTTCTCTTTCCCAAGGTTAGGCAAGTCAATACCTACCCCTTACTCCTGAGCACGTGAAAAAGAGGGAGTTTAAGAATTTATAATTATAGTGCTAACAACAGACCTTAAAAATCTGTAGCATTTAAAAAGAAACATCTTAAACAATAATAAAACATTTTTATCTGTTACTAGTTTTACTTCCATTGACCCAAAACGTTTTAGACCATAAACTAATTCAATAGTGAAAAAAATTTCATGACTCATCTATGCTATTTTCAACTTCTACCACCAAAAACACTCCCAGTATGAAGTGCCTTTTTAAACTTGCCTTTGGGAAAGACCAGCCTTAGAATACATACAGAAGGAGAAACTCAAAGCTTCTGAAAAAAAGTATGGTAGGAAATGGGGACCGGGAGAGACTGCTGTCCAATGTTGTCAAGGTACAAGATACTGGTATTATTAGCACATCAAAAGTAAACTTTATGCTTCCCACACATCAACAGTTGGTGTGGCTCTTGGAATAAAGATGAGATTCCTCACCTTGACCTTACACATCACCCTCTCTACCTCCCTGGCCTTCTGGCCTCATCATAACTCCACTCCACCTACTCTACACTACAGTCACACTGGCCTTCAGCCAGTTTCTGGATGCACCATATTCCTTCCTGCCCCAGAGATTCATCTGTGCTGTATCTGGCCTGGAGCTATCTCCCACTCCTACTGTGTCTCAGCTCAAACATGCTAAGATGTTGGGCCGGCTTCCTGGATGTGCCACCTGAGCAACTGCACAGGGCCACTGCTTAGAAGGGCTCTGCATTTAGTTTCATGTTCTGCTGTTAGTCTTGGAATTCTTTTGAACAAGGGGCCTCATGTGATCATTTTGCACTGGACCCTACACATTCTGTAGCCAGTCCTGTCCTGAGGGAAGCCTTTATTGACCCTCCCTAAATAGTTCAAATACTCTCTTTACAAGCTTGACCGCATGCACTGTCCTTTGTACCACTTACCACAGACAACAGTTTTACACTGATTTGAGGACTGATTCTCTCCCCTAATAGAACATAAACATCATGAATCCAGTGTTCATTTCTGATCTTTGCTTACCACCTCATCCCCAGAACTTAGTACCTAATCAGTAAATGTTGGCTGAATAAATATTATTACCACTATCAGTACCATTACTACTCTGTACTGTTTAGGCTAACCATGCAGCAGAGAAGATAAAGAAATTATAATTTCTTTTTTGGCCAAACAAACAAACAACATGGCCAAAAAAGGGAAACTTGACCAGGAAAACTTTAATACTACAACAATAACACAAATATAAAAATACCAAACAGCTGCCTAAATAGTTGGCAGAATCTAATTCCATAAACTAGTTCCCACTTGATATTACTGTTGTAGTCCTCCTAACACTAACCCAAGGCCTTCAGTTATCTGATGTGTCATCTCAGTACTCCCCTTTCCACAGCCTATACCTCTAACCCAGGCACCACCACTTTTTAAAAACGTCCCCATCAATAAAAGATTTGAGCATTCGGACCCAAATAGATTTAGAAATCATATGGTCAGTACTCCTAAGCCAACAAATCATGCACATTATAAAGCATATATGAAAAAAGAAAATAGAGTTAAAAAATAAATTGAAGTCCAAGTTCCAATACTTTCTTCCCATACTTCAAAGGATTGTCTTACGTACACAGGAGGTATATACCCCACTCCACTTTGAAAAACACTGCTCTAATTAAATAATTACTTATTTGACATTTTAGCAGGGAACCCAGCCGCTCATATACCCTTGAACAAAGATGAGTCCTCCTCTATTCTAGTGAAATCATCTTTTTTGACTATGAGAAAAGGTTGGAAAGAACACACACAAATTAATGGCGGGGAGGGGGGAATACAACAAGACCCTCCTATCCTACCAGAGTACCTAAAATTTCCCCTATATACTTCCTACTTTCTCACCTTTGTGACTTTGCTCCACTTCTTCCCCTCTGTCCAGAATACTCCCTGCACCACCACATACCCAAATCCTATACCTTTTTCAACACCAAGGTTAAATGCCACCTACATGAAGAAGGCTTTTGAATTGAACAAATCTAACTTCTCTTTTATCTGTATTGTCCATAGCAGTTTGTACTTGTCTTATATCATACTACTTTCTACTCCATTCTATTATTATGTCAGTAGCTTATCTCTCTCTCTAAGCAGTAAGTCCCTAGAATGGGAAAAATCCTACGGTCCTGAGATTACTTATTAAAGACTTGGCTTCTCAATTGCTCTAAACTGAATGTGGCATTTACAGTAATTTACAGTAATTTGAAATACAAATTAAGCTAGATTTAATTTTTTTGTCTAAGTATCATTTAAAGCTAATATCTTTATTTCAAGAGTTTCAAAGTAAAACTATCCACCTTTCAGAAACTCTTTCATAATAAAAAATTACTACATCATTTTCATAACACAGCAATAACTTACTCTAAGGTACTTAGTGACTGACATTAATTCATTATCTCAAATTAGAATGACTTCTTAGTCCTTAGCAAAAGACCCATGAAAGTTTTTATTATTTTTATAAAGAAAAAACATATTCCTATTTTATAGATATAAATAAAAGAACATCTAGAAATAAAACAAATATCAGAGTACATCATAGCTAATTTTCTATCCAACAAACTTTGTTAAAAGTCTTTTACCTACTTAGCCTTTTACCTATTTTCCAATTCTGCAGTTATTTCACATTTAGTGTCTTTTTTACCAGAAGCAAAGGACACGCCTCCTAAAGTTTCAGTCTTCAGTGGAATGGGAGCTTTTTTTATCCAAAGGAGTGTTTTTAAATTTTTCAAAGACATTTTCTCCACTCCTGTTAAGTATTTATGTTGGAGAAGAATAAAATTTAAAAAAGGGGGGGGGGACCTGGGTGGCTCAGTTTGTTAAGCAACTGCCTTCAGCTCAGGTCATGATCCTGGAGTCCCACACCAGGCTCCCTGCTCGGCGGGGAGTCTGCTTTTCCCTCTGATCCTCCCCCCCCCATGCTCTCTCTCTCTCTCTCTCTCTCAAATAAATAAAAATCTTAAAAAAAAAAAAAAGAGGGGGGCACCTGGGTGGCTCAGTCGGTTAAGCGACCAACTCTTGGTTTCGGCTCAGATCATGATCTCACAGGCCGTGATACTGAGCCCCATGTGGGGCTCTGCGCTCAACAGGGAGTCTGCTTGAAGGTTCTCTCCCCATGTCCTTCCCCCTACTGGTGTGTGCACACTATCTCTCTATCTCTCTCAAATAAATGGATAAATCTTTTTTTTAAATAAAATAAATAAAAATTTAAAAAAGAGAGAGGATACTCTTGGACTTTTGAAAGCTGTAAGATAAAATAAAAGCATAAATAAATTAGTGTTAGAAATGCACACAGGGTAAAACAATACCCACAGCCCCCAAAAATACATATTTGCTTCTCATCTGATAATCTTTAAGGTACCCACTATTTTTAAGCTTTATCAGCCAAAACAATATAACAACAACAACAAATCTACTACTAGTCAATTATAACTTATAGAGAAATAACTACTGGCCCATAAATTCATATATATATATATGCCCACGTCTCTTACACGTGCTACCTTTTACCTGCAGTAATCTGTCAAGTATCAAGTTGGGTCATTCTAGGGGCAGATAATCTATCTATGCCATTCAATACAGAGTATTCCATAGTATGCAAGTGCTATGACCTAATGAACAAGTTTAATTCCAAAGTCTATTGCTGTGATCTAATCTAAGAGGACAAGAGAAGGGCCATGGAAAGAAGTACCCTCTGTTGTTGTTTTTTAAGTTCTGCATTCTTAATGCACAACATGACTCTTCTGGCATATGAATGCAGGTGAAGACATAATTTGTAGAATAACAGGCACTAATATTACATGCTGCTTCAGTACTGTCATATTTCCAATCCATCAAATTGATTAATGCCATAATAACTCTACACAACCCTATCATTTGTGCACTAATGAAGTCAAACCCAGTTTATCCTTAGGCAACTAGATTCCAAAAGCTCATAGATGTCACCTCTTCAGCTTCCTAAGACTTATTTAGACAGTGTTATACAAAAGGAGTAAGAAACATGTATAACCTATCTCCAAATTTGGGTGGCTTTCTGCCAAAGGTATAAATGCAAATACTACTGAGATAACAAAATATTCGAAAAGCATTTGGCAGCTCACAAACATGGACAAGTTACTACAAGACACAAAGAGAAAAGAAGGAAATAAGTTTACTAGTTTGACATAATTACTATGCTGATGATCTCCATGATTGCAACACAGACACCTATCAAGTTTTAGGCAGTTATGACATAAAGCTTTCATTTAAAATAGATTTCTAAGATGTCTAGACTTTCAGTCTGATGACACGGGACTTCACCAAAACTAGAATTTTAAGAACTATGTGTTAGATTTAAAGCAATTCAACCTGCAGACTATAGTACAGGACAATCCAAAGATAACCCTGTATCCAAGAGAATACTAACCAAGAAAGTATTAAATAGCAATGTTCCCTAAGCTACTGTTTCATAGGGGATGTTTAAAGATATTACACAGAATGTACAAGCAGGAAGTGACTCTTAGCACAAAAAGAGTTTAAAACCATTCTCCCATCACCTCAATAGTCAGAGATCAATGTTCATGTCCGAAAATGGCTCATGTTGGAAGTGCAGTGTCATGGTGCCACTTCCATAAACCTAAAAACACTGGCAGGTAAGCTTTCTGTAACATGGTGGTAAGGCTACTGTCTTAGTCCATTTGGGCTGCAATAACAAAATACCACAACTGGGGGGCTTATAAACAACAGAAACTTCTTTCTCACAGTTCTGGAGGCTGGCAGTCCAAGATCAGCAGTGCCAAGCATGGTCAGATTCTGGTGAAGGTCCTCTTCTGAGTCTCTGCCTTCTGTTCTCACATGGTGTAAGGAGCTAAGGAACACTCTGGGATCCCTTTCATAAGGGCTATTAAAATGACCCAAAGTGAGGGCACATGAATGAATGATGGAGCAGAATTACTAAGCAAGGCAAATGAGCTCTAATAACCTCTCATTCAGAAAGCAGAGAACAGAAAGCAAACAAATTGAAAATTCAAGAATACTACTAGAGGGCAGAGCTTCCCCTCTCACATTAGGCCCCAATGAAACCAGAAAATAAAGAGAATCTATCTCCTTCCATCAAACACTACCTAAATTTCTATCTAGGTAGATAACGATAATGGTGATGACAGCTAAGATTCCCCAAGACTCATAAATCTTACATCCAGAATACATAAAAAGCTATTACAACTCAATAATTGAGGACAACTAACACAATTTTTAACGGGCACAGGATTTGAACAGACTTTTATCCAAAGAAGATAAATATGAATAACCAACAAGCACATGAAAACATATTCAGTATCATTAGTCATGAGAGAAATGGAAGTCAAAACCACAATAATGCAGTCACACCCACAGAACGGCTATCATCGACAAGACAGAAAATAAAAAATGTTGAAAAGATGTAGAGAATTTGGAACTCACACACTGCTGGCAGGAATCTAAAAAGGCTGGCAGTTTCTCAAAATGCTAAACACAGTTACCAGATGACTCAGCAGTTCTACTCCCAGGTATTCACCCGGGAGAAATGAAAAGAACATATCCATGGCGAGACTTATACACGAATGTTCACACCAGCATTTTTAACAATAGTCAGAAAGTGGAAACAACCCAAATGACCAACTACTGATGAATGAATGAACAAAACGTGGTCTATCCATACAACAGAATAGCGTGTGGCAATAAAAGGAACCAAGTATTGATACACGCTACAACAGGGATGGACTTCCAAGGGATTATGCCCAGTGAAAGAAGCCAGTCACTAAAGAAAACAAATTGCATTATTCCATTTATACGGAATGTCAGAACAGGCAAATCTACAGAGATAGAAAGTAGATTAATGGTTGTTTCAGGCTGGGAACAGAAGTGACTGTAAATGGGCAAGGGATTTCTTTTTGCAATGACGGAAATGTTCTACAATTTGTGGTAATGATCACAACTCTGTAAATATCCTAAAAAATCGCTGAATTGTATACTTTAAAAACATATGTAAACTATACCTCAATAAAGTTGAGGTAAATGAAAATGTAAACGCTCTTACTGTGCTCATTGTGCACTTAAGTGCTTGACATGTTAACCATCTCACAACTTTATGAGGCAGACACTATTATTATTATCCCTATTTTACAGCAAGAAAACTGAGGCACAAGCATAAGTAATTTGCTCAAGGTCACAGTATTTGTAAGTAACAAGAGCCAGGGTCTGCCCTCAGGTAGCCTGGCTCCAGTCAGTGAACACACAGCTGTTTCAGCTAACCTCTTCCACAGCCCACAAAGAAACATTCTTGGGTAATAATTAATTATTAAATTAAAGCAATTATAATCATCCTACAACAGTAGTTCTCAACCCTTAGTAAGAATCATCTGCGGAACTTCGTAAAATTATGTATTTCCACCAAACCCTAAACCCTGAGATTCTGATACTGTAGAGATGAGGACCAAGAATCCAAACATGCCACAAGCACTCCCAGTAAATCTGATGCAGATGGTCTGTAAATACCACAAAAAAAGAATGTCCCTGGGACACAGAATACACCTGATAGAAGATTAAATTCTTTTCACCTCTTTCATTCATTTGCCTCAGGGAATGTGGTAGTGAGGACCTGTGTGGTTTAATTTATTCAAGAAGATTTTTGTCCACCTTATTCTACTTAAATATTTGCACATATGGCTTAAAGCCATGTTTCAAAACATGCCTTAGTGACATGTTGCAATTTTATATAGTGTTCCAGAGTAAGCCTTTAAGATTAATGAATGCAGACCTCACTTATTTTGGAACCAAAGTGGTTAAATGATAGTTTTTCCATTAGATGTAATCAATAAGGAAAGTAAAATTAAGTTAGTCATTATGAGGCTTGAACATGAGCCATCTAAACCTATCTATGTGAAACTGGAGATCAATTTCAAAAAGGATCAATTTCATAAAACTAACAAACTTCTGGAGGTTAACAAGGGTCAAGAAAACTAATTCACAGCATCAACAACCCAATAATTGAGGTTAAAGTGGATACAAGTTGAATTTAAAACCTTCCATTCTTTCTTAGTAGGTACACATCATCTTCCCAAATGGCCATGTTTAGACTTTGTCAGATTATAAAAATAATCAGCCATTTTTCATTAATTTCCAATTAAAAGCAGGCCAACTACGTGGGGTTATGGATATGAACCTGGTAGCCAGGACTCAAAATTGAATTCTCTTTTAAAAAATGGTAAAATTCATAAAGAACAAACACTGACACCATGTCTGAACTTTTCTCAGAAATGGAGATGAATATTAGATCAATAGCAGAACTACACAAAAACAGCTGATTATGATGAAAAACGCAATTTCTAGCCAAAAAAACCCAGAGAAGACAAACAGCCCCACACAAATATCAGACCTCAACAATGTTAACAATGTTAATATTCAAGGTGTAATAGTTCTCCAAATCTAATCCTAGAAAATGGAAAATAGATGTCTCTCAAACTAAGGAGCAATTCTCCCACTACTTTAAATCAAACACAATCACTGTAGTAACAGGACCCATGTTTTTAAGTATCTACTATGTGCTTACTACTCTCAGTACTCTACATATACTCAGTCTCTCACATCAAGCTAGGTGACCATTCCTTTCCATCCCCTTCCCATTCAGCCTTCCTCACTCCTCCCAGCTAGCCATGAAACAAATGATCCTACAGAAGATTAAATGTGTCATTACACCTCCTAAAATCTTGGCAAAACTGCAAAATTCCCCAAGAACAAAAACAAAACAAACAAAACAAACAAAAAAAAAACAAGGAACAAGATAACACAGCCCAACCATCACAGAATCCCTTCATGAATAAGAGCGAAAAGGTAGAAAATCCTCAGAGACATAGGGAAAATACATACTAAAGGCATTTAACTAAACATAGGTTTTTATAAACTACCAAACTACCAAAATATGATAAAAAGACAAATATGAATATAAAACTATCATTGCTCTCTAGGATCTAACTTTGTTGAGTGGGTAAGAGAGCATGGAGAGGGGTTTGGAGGGAGAACAGGTAACTGAGATACATATAACCACTTGGAATACAATGAGTGAGGGGCACCTGAGTGACTCAGTTAAGCATCCAACTTTGGTTTCAGCTCAGGTCATGATCTCAGGGTCCTGAGATCAAGCCCTGTGATGGGCTCCACGCTCAGTTCAGAGTCAGCTTGTTCCTCTCCCTCCCACTTTGCCCCTCCCCTTCCCCCCCTTCCGTGTGCGCAGATGTGCTCTCTCTCTCTACCCCCTTCTAAAATAAATAAATCTTTTTTAAAAAGTTTAAAATACAGTAAGTGAATACAGGTGGTATAGAGAAAAACATAGGTCTTAAAGTCAGACATATTTGAGTTCCCCTCTCAACTCTACAGCTTATTATCTGAGTGATCTTGACCAAGTTGCTTAACCTATTCTTGCCTCAATTACTTCATCTGTAAAAAGGGGAAATGTTACCTAAATCATGTAAGTGCCTTACTACAGTCTCTAGCTTACAGAATATATCAATAATTAATATTAACAGAAGTGTCAGACCAGAAGTACATATTCTGCCTCAGGAAGACAAGAAAGAATTCACAGGAAGAGATAAAATCTGAACTGGGTCCAAAACATAATCAGAAGTGTGCCAGACAGAAGGTGAGGGGCAGGGAGAGGAGCTGAGATGTTTACTAAAAATCCAACACCTCAATTCAGTTTGAGAAGGGACAAAACATGCTCAGTAAAGACTACCTAAATTACCATTTCTATTAAACAATACACCACTTTATATTGAAATTATCCATTTCAATGGATGTGTTCTACATAAGAATATTAAGTTCATCAATTGTTTTACTATTCTAGGTAACTCAGCACCTAGCCAAGGACCTGGCGCAAATTAGGTACTCAACCTAACAAATAAATATATTCTGTAGGAATCAAGCAGGTCTTTTGCTATCTAAAGCCTGAAAGATACCTGACAGCAAAAAGTTGCTATTACTCTGGAAATAAAACCATCAAAGCAAATTAAGGAATGATTACATCTCAATAATATGTACTAAATTCAACAGTGGAAACTCATAAACTCACTTTCTCTCCAAATTGTTTAATGGTTCCTAACAAGAGGTGCACGGTCCAATCATCTATGGAGTGTTTTAAAAAATATATACCTAGGGGCGCCTGGGTGGCTCAGATGGTTAAGCATCTGCCTTTGGCTCAGGTGATCCCAGGGTCCTGGGATCGAGCCCCGCATCGGGCTCCCTGCTCTGCGGGAAGCCTGCTTCTCCCTCTCCCCGTCCCACTCCCCCTGCTTGTGTTCCCTCTCTTGCTGTGTCTCTGTCAAATAAATAAAATCTTTAAAAATATATATATATATACCTAAAAATTGCCCTAGAGCTGCCCTCTACCTTCACATATAATGGGCCTTTGGTGAGAAAAAAGGGAACATGTGCAAGCGCGTGCATGAGGTTTGAGAAATGCCATGTAATACAAGCATGGCTTGTTTTAGAGAGCTCCACAGATAATCGACTGTAATGTGCAATAACACCCTACCACTTTACACACCATTCTACCTACACCCACCTCTCATCCACCCCATCTTGTTTTAGAACCAAATGGATGGAACTAGTCCGTTCCCAGATCTAATTAAAACAGACTCAGCTGACCCCTCTGCACCAGTATATTACCACCTTGTCCACTGTGGCATATTACATTCTTAAAAATGGCCACAACAGTATAACCTGTCCTACAAACTCTTCTAGAACCTCACCAACATCCCACCTACCCCATCCGCCCATCAAGAGGTGAAGTTGAGGCACCTGGGTGGCTCAGTCATTAAGCGTCTGCCTTCCGCTCAGGTCATGATCCCAGGGTCCTGGGATCAAGCCCCACATCGGGCTCCCTGCTCCGCGGGAAACCTGCTTCTCCCTCTCCCACTCCCCCTGCTTGTGTTCCTGCTCTCGCTATCTCGCTCTCTCTCTGTCAAATAAATAAATAAAGTCTTTAAAAAAAAAGAAAAAGAGGTAAAGTTAAATCCCCTCCCCTTGAATCTGGGCAGACTTGTAACTCTGTTGTGACAGACAGAATATGGCAGAAGTGATGCTTTAAGACTTCCAAGGCAAGGTCATAAAAGGTGATGCGTCTTCTCCTTTGGTAACTTGAACAAATGCCTTTGGAGCACTGAGTAAAATGTCTGACTACCCTGAGGCTCCCAGGCTCCAAGGAAGCCCCAGGCCACTTGGAGAGGCCATGCATAAATATTCCAGAAAACAACCACAGCTGAGTTTCTTGTCAGCAATTCTTAGACATGTGAGTGAAGATGCTTCCAGATGTTTCCAGCCCACTATTGCTGGATCCCTAGCCTTTGAGTTTTTCCAGGTGAGGACCCAGACACTGTGAGGTAGAAACAAGCCATCTCTCCTGTGATCTGTCTGACCTGACCCACAGGATCCACGAACATAATAAAATGACTGCTTTACAGCCCTAAATTTGTGGTGTGATTTGTATACTACAATAGTAACTGAACAGTTACAGTTGTGATAGTTACTATTATTCACAGATCTATCATTAAAGACAGAATTAAATATTAATCCATCTGAATGAAGCCTCAGAATTAAATCAGTTACCAAGCTGACTCCTGACCATGTTACATTTATAAATTCCATTCACTGCTTCAGGCATAGATTTTGACATTTCCACCCTCCCTCTAGTCAGTGCCATTTTATTAACCCATTACTTGAAATTTACCTTTGTGATATCTCACTCTCCAACTTCCTGGCCACACCTTGGCTCCCTGACCTCCAGTCCCCAGAATTTGGAACTCAGTGACTACAATGGCTTACCTCCATCAGAAACTCTGCTACATTATTCAAGAAATGAGAAAAAAAATAATCCAAGAGAAAATTGATGTAATTATGCTAGCTAAACTCAGCTAAATAATCTTTTTGTAAGAAGCAGACAGGTAAAGCCATTTACCTATGATACAAAGATAATCCAAAACAGTAAATAATGAAACATACTTTATATGTGTCTTTAAACTGCAATCTATCATTTCTAAAAATTATCTCCCTTTCAAAATATTTAATATTAAAATCATTTTACCTTCTCCAAACAGCCACAAAATGACAGTATGGGAAAATCAGTACAAGTATATATGGCAAGACAGAGCAATCTGTTTAAGAAGAAAACACATCAAGAATAATTCACAATCTTGGGGCACCTGGGTGGCTCAGTCAGTTAAGCGTCTGCCTTCGGCTCAGGTCAAGATCTCGGGGTCCTGGGATCGAGCCCCAGATCAGGCTCCCTGCTCAGTGGGGAGTCTACTTCTTCCTTTCCCTCTACCCTTCCCCCCCACCTGCTTGAGCTTGCTTTCTCTCTCTCAAGTAAATATTTTTTTTTAAAAAAGTATAATTCACAATCTCAAAAAAAAGAATAATTCACAATCTCAGCTAAAAAATAAATATAAATTACCACATAAATAGTTAACATTACATAACCAGTTCTCATCCTCTAGCCAAACTAGGATGTTAAACTGAAGGGACAGTAAAAATTACAATTATAACAATGTCTAATAAAAAAAGAAAGTAGCTTTTACTTTTACATTCTTATTAACATATAATCTTTTTTAATTTATACATAAAAAAATCAGAAGCTTATCATTCATGATGCCAAAACATTCCCCTATAATATAAAGGCTAATAACCAAAAGAAAAGGAGGTTAACAAAAGGCCAGATCATTAAAGCATCAGCTGCCAATATTAGCTTACAGAAATAAATGCTGGAGTAATTATGGCCCTCTTCCCATCTAATAAATGATACAATTTATTTGTATGAAGTTGTAGTCAGTGCTCTAGTTTGTCCAGGTAATGGAGTATGATATGGGGGCAATTCCATGACAATATCCAAGGATACTACATCCCCTGGGATAAATATACCCAACAAACTTTTCTGAGAATCCAAATGCGGATTAAGTCATGAAGAAACTTCTTTGGCTTATAAAAGTTCTTAAAGATAAAAATATATAATCAGCACAAAAACATAGCTAAGTGTATAAGCACAATGAAACGCTTTTTACGGTTTCTATTTTGCTAACGCAGTTACAGTTAATGGGAATTGCCATGACAAAATGACTGTTTTTATGAAAAGAACCCTCTTTATCACAAACCAATCAAAATTCATTTTTATTACTGATGTAGAAAAGTTTAAAACCATGATTCATTTATAAAGCGTACAAAAATAAGAAAGTGTTCAAGAATAGAGGATCATTTACAAAGCAATAAAAAATTAAAACATGCATTTCTCTTACTGGCAAGGCAAATACTTCTACACATAAATGTCTATAACTGGATTTGTTGAATATTATAATTTGTCTTTGAACAAAAAAGAGAAGCCTGAATTTAATATCTCATCTCCATTTGGTATCTTCGGTCCATCTGATAACTGCTTATCAAGAAATTTCAAAAATGTCTGAAAACTGTTAAAAAGTTTGATGATATTTTCTTTCAATTTTCACTCAAATATGGAGGGCTTGAGCTAACGTTAATGACTCAAAAGTCTTCACAGAACTAAGACTAGCAAATCTTTATGGGGTACCCAGCACCAAATCTTTTAAATTAAAAACTAAAAAATCATGTAATTTCAGAGTACGGAATGTTAATAAAGCATACAAGAAAATTAAAACTCACATTATGATTAACTATGGACTACTTCAAGATCTTAACATCATATCAAAGTTTTCTAAAAGGCAACAAAACACTGCCTCTGAGAATTTGGTTTCCAACCTATTCATGAATGTAAGTATGATAAAATAAAATAAGCCACACTGCTCTCAATAAATTGTACTTTACCTCTACTCTGCAGTAGAACCTATTATGTCTTTGCTTTGCTTTTCCATCTGCCCCTTCAATATCCCCTTCACATGTGCCAGGTGATACGCACTACAGTATGAGACTATTCACATGACTAATATGAATGAAAGAAGAGTCTCTGAAATGCGATGGCCAGTTCAATAACTTCTCAATAATTCCTCAGTGCCTTCTTCAATCCTGGAGAACCCTCAGAATACTAAGTAAAACTAACAATATATCTTTATCTTCACAAATAAAAGAATTGAATGCACTGTATTTTTTCAATTATCTGCTACAATCATCATCTTTAGATAGTCAGGCATGCAGCTCTAAGAGCTTTGACTATCAGATATAATAACTCTATCACTTTCTGCATTCTCAATAAGCCTTGTGAGAAATAGCATCACTTCTATTTTACAAAGGACTTTTAAACTATGTTTTCCACTTCTTTGAGCTTCTAGTACCCTTCCAAACTGCTTTCAAAGTTCACATTTCCCGGGCACCTGGCTAGCTCAATCTGTTAAATGTCTGACTCTTGATTTCAGCTCAGGTCATGATCTCAGGATTGTGAGTCTGAGCCGCAAGCAAGGCTCTGTGCTAAGCTTCAGACCGCTTAAGATTCTCTCTCTCTCTCTCCCTTTCCCTCTGCCCCGCCCTCTCCCACCCCCATGCTTTCTTAAATAAATAAAATTCTCTCTCTCTAAAAAATAAATAAATAAAGTCCACATTTCCTAGTACTTACGTGTAAGAGGGATGAAATAGAAAATACTTTATTGATGATATAAAAACAAACTGTTGTAAACATGCCCGTTTTGATAATACTTACTTTCAAGATGCTTACATATGGGTTCCATGGAACCCATAAAACTACTTTTCCAGATCATAATATAAATTAATGCTACTGCTAGAATGAAGTTATTAATAAATTTAAATAATTAAGCACCCACATGCCCACAATGAGATAAATGAAATATTGCAAGTCTTTTTTTAGCCCTTATATAGTTTACTGAGCTTCTAAATAAAGAACAGAACAGATATTGTACTGATTTCAAAAGATTAATAATTACAATATGATGAAATTAACTGATATGCTTAAAATATAGCAAGGCACTGGTGAAGTAATAAGGTCATTCAGAAAGATGATACAGGGTTACTAGAAATAAAGACACTCTGGACAACATGCTGTCCAAAACAGCAAAAGGATAACATTACAAATATAGTATCCTCAAAGGCTCTCGGGCAATAAAAGTGGTAACAGAATCTACCATGTACCACTGTAAAACAGATGCTTAAAATATGTTATAAAACATCTTATGCCCTTTTACAGATTTTGTAAGGAAACTGTGGCCCAGGAAAGTCTGCCCAAAATCAAAGATCAAGAGGCAGAGCTGAGCTTAGAACTCGTTCTGTCTTACTCCCATGGCCTGGTTCCTAACCTTTACATTCTATATCCTAAGGAGCTTCAATTTCCATCTATAAAACAAGAATAATATCTATCAAACAGGATCAAATTGTTAATATTAGCAATTATGTATCTAAATCATCTAGGACAGCGGCTCAAAAAGGGATGCTTACTCTTATTATCAGTAACTAGATAATTATCAGCTAAGTTTTTAAGGCTAAAACATTTTGGCAATGTCTAAAAAACAGACCAGCACTTCTTAGAGGCAAAATCTGGTAAAAGAGAAAAACTAACAGGTAAACAGCTAAAAATGAAAATAATGAACACTCATGGAGCGCTTACAGTGTGTCAGACACAAGGCTAAGCATTATTACCTTTTCTCATCACCTTTAAAAAATATAAAATTATCTTCACTATTTTCCAGATAAAAAACCAAAGCTTTATAAAAAGGGAAGTAATTTGCCCAAGGTCACACATTTAGTAAGTAGCCAGATGTGACTTACTCCAAAGTCCGTTGGAAGTGTAGAAGCAAGGTGAATGAAGTCACTGATAGGGTACCTGGCTGGCTCAGTCCCTGGAGCATGTGACTCCTGATCTCAGGGGTTGGAAGTTCAAGCCCCCACATTGGGTGTAGAGATTACTTAAAAATAAAATCTTAAAAAAAAATGTGATTGACACTGTGGGAGATTTCTACTGTTTAGTGTTCAGCACCTCTCTCTCCTTTTATGTGTATCTGGTGGCTCTGGGGAGCCCTAAAGCCTGGAGCCACTCCTAGCACAGGGATAAGCAAGGGAGTCAGGCTCATCCATCACAGTACTCCATCCTTTTGGCTACAGTGACTGCTCCAAATGTGCTCACAGAACCCAGATGGGGATACTCCACCCTCCCCTAGGATATATACCCCAGTGACAGTAAAAAATTAAAAAGAAAAATAAAAACCTCATGTAATATACTGGAAAATCTTGCCATTAAAAACAACAAAAAAACAAGCAAATGAAAATTTAAAATACACAGGCTGTTATAAAAAATTTTGAAAATGATTCAGTATTCAGGATTATTTTTATCCCTCTTCTAAAGTTTTATATCAAGCGTATCACCTAAAGATCCAAGCTATTAATTCAAAAATTAAAAATTAAGAAAATTCAAAATTCAAATTCAAAATCATAATTTACCCTTCCTTTCCATATTATTAAATGACAAGAACAATTCAAAATCCTCTTCCACTTTAAGAAATTTATCCAAAGAAACTACTCAGTAGATACACAAATATGTTTATGAAAGCACTGTTCACATCAGAGAAAAATAATATATACCAGTGATGGCTTTAGGATACATCAACTTACTTGATGGAATTACAGTTGCCAGAATTCCCTTTCTACTGTTTCTGACTACGTGAGCTACAAAGGACATTCTCCAGCAGGCTCTGGGAGGACAAAAGAGAAGCAACAGCCATTGTGTAGCATATAAACACCTTCTCCCAGTTATCCAAACACTAATTTAGGTGCTGCTGTGAAGGGATTTTGCTGATATAAATGAAGTCCCTAATCAGCTGACTTTATATTCATCTAAAGGGAAATTATCCTGGGTGTGCCTGATTTAATTTGTTGGAAGTCTTTTAACAGAGGGCCTATGAGTTCATACGCTGCAAGCAGCACCTGCCGCATGTGCCTTTTCTTCCTCCTGAATCCCCCCTTCCTGGCTGCCTACTTTGCGGACATGGTCCTTGCTTGGCCAACCCCCACAACAGCACAAGCCAATTCCCTGTGTATGTGTGTGCATGCATGTGTGTGTAGAGACACAGATACAAAGCTAGAGCTAGAGATCAAGATCCTACCGTTTCTGCTTCTCTGGTTGAACTAATATAACACACTAAATACCTACCAAAACAAGACTAGATAAATAATGCTTTCTTCATTACAATGAAATACTATATAGGCACTGAAAATGATGATGTGTAATTCCATTAGACAAGGAAACACATCTCAATGTCATACAACAAAATAGCTTACAAAAAAATATGCACGTTTTATATTATGTGTTGTTGTTGTTGTTGTTTTTAATTTAGGGGCAGAGAACAAGATAGCTCTGCTTACCAAAGTTTTAATGATGATGGTGAAACTTTAAAGTCTTAATCTGGGTGTTATGATTTTAGGTGATTGTTATTTTATTCTTCAGATTCTTTTGGATTACTTCATTGTCTACAATGGCCATGTATCATAATTATTATCAGAAAATAAGAGAAAAAGAACCAGTTCTCATTTAACAGGAAAAAATGTGAGAGAGACTTACAGGTTAAAATGTGCCCAGTCTTAAGGACAAACAAGAGTTATCCAAGCAAAGTGGACATTTCAGGCGGAGGACAGTATGTGCCAAAGATGAACTCTACAAATAGTTTAGAAAGGTGAGAATTTAAGAGTGACAAGAGATGAGGCTGAAGAGATGGACTAACTTATGGCAGGTCTTATATGCCATATGACAGTTGAAGAGAGGAATCACATTTGCATTTTAGGAAAGTAACAATAAAATAAACAAAACCCCACTGAGGCTTGTAGGGTGGAGACTGTATTAGAAGGACAGACTAGAAACACGGAAACCAATTCAGACACTACTACAGTAATCCAAGTGAGAAAGACAAAGTCCTGAACTAAGGTAACAGAGGTGGAGATAAAGAGGTAACACTAAGGTACAGTAGTAAGGAGTAAGAACTACAGGATTTTGGTGGAGAATACACTGGTAGTAAAGAGACAAAAATGGTTCACTTAAGTTGGGGAGTTCAGAGAAGTTTTCCACAAAGATGCCTTAAGAATAAGGCTCTCGGGGTGCCTGGGTGGCTCAGTCGTTAAGCGTCTGCCTTCGGCTCAGGTCATGATCTCAGGGTCCTGGGATGGAGCCCTGCATCCGGTTCCCCACTCCGCGGGGGGCCTGCTTCTCCCTCTCCCACTCCCCCTGCTTGTGTTCCCTCTCTTGCTGTCTCTCTCTCTGTCAAATAAATAAATAAATCTTTAAAAAAAAAAAAAAGAAGGCTCTCAAAAATATCACTGATAGATGTAAGACCCCTTTAAATTTTTTTTTTAAATATTTTATTTATTTGACAGAGAGACACAGCAAGAGAGGGAACACAAGCAGGGGGGAGTGGGAGAGGGAGAAGGAGGCCCCCCACGGAGCAGGGAGCCGGATGCGAGACTAGATCCCAGGACCCAGGGATCATGACCTAAGCCGAGGGCAGACACTTACCGACTGAGCCACCCAGGCACCCTGCCTTTAAATGTTTCTAAAAGAAGTATCAGTGTGTTGGCTCACACCCACTGAAAGGAAGAATAATAAGCAATACACTAAAAATGAGAGCACTCAACTACAAAAACCGATTCACAATTATTTATTGTATTTATAATAGAAGTATATAGATATGTATCTCTAATCTTTTGAGGTTGACCTCTTCCAAGAAAATCAAATTATTGCCATAAATAAAATACTCTGCATAGCTGCTTCCTCTGAGTCACACTTACACGTCACTTATAAGTCAAACATAATGTTTCATATAAATTGTTATTTTAGCCACCCCTTATTTCACTGCTTGCCCAAATACAATCTTTTAAAATTTTAAATTATAAGTAAAATAAATTTGAACAATTCAGAAATGTAGTTCCTCTACTACCCTCCACCAACTCCCTATACTTATTACTCTGAAATTACTAGTTAAAATGAGCTGAATATTCTGTTTTTCTTTGCTTACATAAACATATACAAGTGTATATAGGGTTTATTTAAGAACAATGGGTTCATACAGTATATATATTATCCTATAACTTGTTTTTACTTAAGATAATCATAAATTTCAAGCCAATATATTTAACAGGTATATCTCTTCATTTCTATTATTTGTAATAATGTGGACATACCATAATTTGACATATATTTAGGACATTTCTGGTTTCCTGCTATTAAAATTAATGCTATAATGAATATTGCTATATATAGTTTTAAATAATGGTACTCCTATTTCTATCAGATAAAAATTCCCTGAAAAGTTTCTGGGTCAAAGGATGGCATTTTAATCAATATTGCTACATTAAGTTCTCAAAAAGTACATTTACAGACTCACCAACAGTTTGAGGGTAGATTTTTCCCCATACCCCTGTCAGTTTTAGAAATTATCATATTCATTTTTACACATCTAACTAAATGGAAAACTTTATCTACTTTTAGTGACAGCATCTTTTCATACGTTCATTGTCCATTTGCATTTCTCCATTTGTGAACTGCCTGTTCCTGTCCTTTACTCTTGATCCTGTTGTCTTTTTCATTAATTTTTACAGAAACTTATGTGTTTTATCATATAAAGCTTTTTATACTTTTCTGCAATCAAATCTGCCAATTTTTTCTCCTAGGGATTTTGGATTCTGTGCCTTGCTCAGGCCTCCTCTGCTACCCATGATTACTGAAACTATCTCCTATATTTTCTCCTAATTATTTTATTACAATTTGGTTTTTGTCCTTATTTCACATTTAGATCTTTAATTCATTTGGAATTTATTCTTGTGGTGTTATGACTTGGAGTTATCCCAATACCATTTATTGAATTATTCATCTTTAAATGCCTCCTTCTAGAGTAATAGATGGCACACAAATGAAATTCCTAGGAATTCTTAAATTTCACTAACTGAAACAAAATTCCAAACTTATCAAAAGTTTATCAAAGGACATTTATGATTTTTTTCTTTAGAAGAAATCACACATTGGGACATATGGGTACAGTATACCAGAATCAGCATACAATGTGAAATGGTTGATTTTTTTAACATAGCAGAGATGGAAATTAAACGAATGATCTAACTTTTAACATAAACAGTAAAAATAGAAATAATCATTGTTTGAAATCTCAAGATTATTCATTGATTCAGGTCACAATTTTTTTTCTATTTATTTACTTATTTTTTTGATGTAGTGATCCATGATTCATTGTTTGCATATAACACCCAGTGCTCCATTCAATACATACCCTCTTTAATACCCATCACCAGGCTAACCCATCCCCCCACATCCTCCCCTCTAAAACCCTCAGTTTGTTTCTGAGTCCATAGTCTCTCATGGTTCGTCTCCCCATCCGACTTCCCCCCCTTCATTCTTCCCCTTTTTTTTAACATATAATGTATTATTTGTTTCAGAGGTACAGGTCTGTGATTCAACAGTCTTACACAATTCACAGCGCTCACCATAGCACATACCCTCCCCAATGTCTATCACCCAGCCACCCCATTGATTCAGGTCACAAATTTTTATTGAGCACCAACTAGTAGGTGTTCTGGATACAATGAGGGCCAAAACAAGTAGATCCGTACTTTCATGAAGCTTGTAATCTAGTGAGAGCTTCTCTCTCTTCCAGAAAACAATGTATTTAAGTGAAAAAGAAAAAAAGAAATGTATGTTCACACAAATGCAATGCAATGAAAAACATTTTGGCAAATTTTATGACACATTCAGTACTTTCATTTCCAAAATACTACTTTATTTCAAATGCACCCATTCATCCCGGTAACTGTGTCTTTACTCATGTTGAAAATACTGCTAGGAAATTAAGAATAACTCCATTTAAAGATTAGCTATTACCCATCAACCCACACCTACAATACCTACGTCTAGTCTTATCGCTTCAACAATATTTAATTTCTTTCATTACGGTAAATGAACCTCGAAAACAGAAATCTATTTACATCAGCCACGTTCAGTCCATCAAATCAAAGGTGTTTCTAAAAAGTGTATGTAAATTGAAAGACTTTTCAGTGAATCCTAGAGATTTCACGGTAATATTGTGTTGCTTGGAGAGGAAGCAAGAACTTCGGTGGCCCTTAAATGGCATCAGGTAACAAGGGCAACTCACTAGTGACAATCACCTTAAACTTCAGATCCCACGACCGAGGCTACTACCCCCACTCTCAGACTAAAGCCTTATAATACCCGGCCCTTGTAGCCACGCCCCCCATGCCGACCCACGGCCTACTCCACCCACCCCAGGCCCTCCGCACCCAACCGGAGCTGCACAAAGTAAGCCCTCGAGAAGGAGGACGTTATTACTGCCCCTGCGGTGTGACCTTCGCTAAGTGTCTCCCCCTCAGTTTTCTCATCCGTGAGATGAGGCTGGTACTCCGTGCCCGCCTCTATCCCCAGGCCTGGGTTCAGTACCTAATGCCACAAAAGGCAAAGCTGCAGCCCTAAACCCCATGCTGCTCCCCGCGACTGCCCCCCGCCGCCCCCGCCTCCACCCGCAGCCCGAAGCCACGCGCGCTACCTGCGATTTGCGAGACGAAGGCTTCGGCCGCCAGAGACATGGCTGCTGGGCGGCCCCGCGCCCGCGGTTTCCGCTCCTCACGGCCCTCAGCGTCCTCTTCTGAAACCCCAGCGTCTCCTGCTGCTACCAGGCGTGGTGCCGGCTGAGGCTCGGACTCACACAGCCCACCCGGGCGCCGGTGGAGGCGGGAGGACCCCAAGGTTACCGCCAGGCCTGGCCAAGAACTTCCGGCGCAGCTGACAGTGGAGGGAGACCGCTTCCGCTGGCGCCACCGCCGCGCTCCTCCCCTGGCGCGGGGGTTCCCGAGTCCTAATCTCCTCGTGGCAGCCCAGCGGCTGGGGGGCGGGGTGCCTGGTTCCCGACCGCTCTAGGCTCCAGCCTGGGGGGCGGAAAGAGGGAATCCTGGAGGTTTTCAGTATCCTTTCTTTAAGCGAGAATTTTCTAAGCAAGTTTTTTTTTTTCTTTTTTAAGAATTATTTATTTGAGAGGAGAGCTCGAGCAGGGGGAGGGCAGACTCTCTGCTGCGGGACCGCCGCTGGGCGCGGAGCTCGATCTCACAACCCTGAGATCAGGACCTCAGTGGAAGCCACTCAGGCACCCCAGCAAGTAATGTTTTTTTTGTTTGTTTTTTTTTTAAAGATTTTATTTATTTGTTTGAGAGAGAGAGAATGAGAGACAGAGAGCATGAGAGGGAGGAGGGTCAGAGGGAGAAGCAGACTCCCTGCTGAGCAGGGAGCCCGATGTGGGACTCGATCCTGGGACTCCAGGACCATGACCTGAGCCGAAGGCAGTCGCTTAACCAACTGAGCCACCCAGGCGCCCGCAAGTAATGTTTTTAAGCGCACCATACCCGTTCCTTTAAAAAATGTATACACTATTCTATTTCATGTCATCTTCTCAACAACCAAAAAGTCAATATTGTTACCGCCATTTTATGGATAAGGAAACAGGCTTAGAGAGTTTAAACTGCCTGCTCAGGGAGGATGATGAAGCCCAGATTCAAATCCACGTTGAATTTCCTCTGTTTCACTATACTGCTAGATTGATTAGTCCATGGACGGACATTAGTGTTTATTCCTTTATTCAAACGTGCTTGCCAGACAGGAGGCATGAGCAGCTAGCTCCTAAGCCGAGAGATAGTTTGCCCTTCAATTCTGGACACCCGAAAAGAAGCTCATTTTGCAGAACAAGGTAAGTTTCACATACTTCTCCCTTTTGGGGGGTGAGAGGAGCAGGAAAAGGAGGAGACATTAAATCCATAAGTGGCTTTTTATACAGTTTATATACAAGCATACAATTAAGGAAACATCAGGATATGTTACAGATTTAGAGGCATAAAATATTACAGGTGGAACTGACTTCAGAGATCATCCAGTAAGCCAAGGCCCCCTTTCAGTGATGAGAAATTCGTAACAGATTACCACAAACTAAATGGCTTAAAACAACAGAAATTTATTCTCTCCCAATTTTAGAGGCTGGAAGTCCAAAGTCAGGGTGTCCACAGGGCCATGCTTTCTCTCAATACTCTAGAAAAAATCTTTCCCTGACTTTGTAGCTTCTGGAGGTTGCCAGCAATCTTTGGCCTTCCTTGGTTTATAGACACATCAACTCAAATCTCTGGCTTCATTATCACATGGCAGAGTATGTTTGTATCCAAATTTCCCTCTTCTTATAAGGACACCAGTCATTGGATTAGTCTACCCTAATCCAGTATGACCTCATCTTAACTTGATTTCATCTGCAAAGACTATTTCTAAATAAGCTCACATTCACAGGTACTAGAGATTAGAAACTTGAACATAACCTTTTTTTTTCTTTCTTTTGGGGGGGGGATACAATTCTACCCACTACACTAAATAATAAATTTTTTAAGAATAAATCATCAATATTTGCATCACCCTTTGCAACTAGGAAATGTGTTAAACTAAATTCAAATTTACCCAAAAAAGTACACGAACATAAATACAGCAATGTTTGGTTTGGTTTGGTTTGGTTTGGTTTGGTTTGGTTTGGTTTTTAAAGAATTTATTTATTTGACAGAGAGAGACACAGCGAGAGAGGGAACACAAGCAGGGGGAATGGGAGAGGGAGAAGCAGGCCTGCCGCGGAGCAGGGAGCCAGATGCGGGGCTGATCCCAGGACCCTGGGATCCCGACCCGAGCTGAAGGCAGATGCCCAATGACCGAGCCACCCAGGCGCCCCTAATACAGCAATGTTTTGAGAAACAGCATCTTCTCGCTGACATTCAGAGTTGACGGGTTGAAATAATAGGTTTTTCTTGTTTGTGCTGAGGGAGATAACACTGATAGTAAAGAACATCCTGTGCCCAGTTTCCTCCTCCTTATCCCATGAGTGATATTGACCAAGAGAAATGAACTGTTCCAGGATATGGAGAGTCAATTGAAAGAAAAGCTCTCAGTTCCTATCTGTTTCTCTGCACAGTGAACTAGTATAACTTGTAAAAGTGAAGATCTGTCACTTATTCAAGTTCTGTTACCAAGTTTGGTTTGTCACTTTTTTAAAAGTTGGAATAAAATTTTTGACTACTTTTTGACACTTGCAGATTTTTTTACAGATTTCTCCACATCATAGAGATTATGTGGGAACGTGAACCAAAGCCCTTAGGATTGGACCAGGGAATCCAAACTCCAGCAAGTCCAAAGGGCAAAGATGAGCCCCAAAGTGGAAGGAGAATGGCAAGATCCAGGGACTTGGCATACATGTAAGAGAAACAGAGCAAGATGAGAGGCAAAGGAGAACGTGCCCTCAAAATTTCAGTTAGGTGTCTATGACTTGATGCATAGCACATCGACGAACTGGGCTGGCTCGAAGGTACTGGGTTGGGATTGACACCATCCCTGTTCTAGAAAGCTTTTGAGAAAGAAACAGGGATCTGCTGGGGGCACTGTCTATACTCAACCCTTTCATCATTGTAGCTGGGGAAACAGACTCATCAGCACCATATGGATTCACTTTTTCTCCCTGACTGATGGTTCCTTTGCTTCCCACACAGGCTAATTTAGACTGGAAAGAATCTATAATGTGGGAGGTCTTTATTACTAAAAATTAGATCCAATAAAATGCAGATGTCCTGACGGTATCCACAAACAAGCTGTCTTTGAATAAATAACCAACTGGAATAAATGTATTTATGCATCTATATTAGAACAACTGGCAGATTTAAAACTGAAGATCTGTTTAAGATCACAATTAAGGAAAATACAAGAAAACAAGCCACTGGAATTTTTAAGGATGAGGTTATAAAACAAAAGTGCTAGTGAATCCATATGTTACTAAAAGGATAATCACACAATTATTTAAAATAAAACATTAATGCATGATATGAACATTGACCTAATAAAATCACTTTTCTTGCAAAACTGTTCTATCATGAAAATATTTTCATGTCTCTAATCTAGATTTTATACTACTATATTAAGTAGGAAATACACAGCTATCATGATGAATATATACTTTATTAACATTAAAATACTAAGGCATTTTATCTGCATTTCATTTTTCTCTGACAGAATGTTAATATTTTAAATGTAAATATTTTCTTTTTTGAAAAATGCCTGCAAGATAAAATTTAGGCTGAGCTTCCTTCAAAATTAAACTATTTACTTGACAATGATAAAATAAATTCAGACCTTTTTATCAACTTAGTCCCACCCCATCAACAGAATTAATTACAGATAATTCAATCAATCCAAATAAAGTATTAATACAATTAAAAACACTAAGGTAACCATGTTATGCCTCAGAGCTTTTTTGTTCATCTGTTAACAGTTTTTACTTTAAAAATAATGGAATTGTAGACAACTACAAGCAATCTAATATATGGGGTTTGCAAAGATATTTTTTAAAGGGTACAGAAATGTGGCCATCATTTGTCCTTACATCTCTCAACTCCACTTTCATCCATTTTGTTTAATTCCTAAGAGATCATGACCGACCCAGAACTAAATTTTTACCATTTTCTCACTTTCTGATCCCACCCTCTTGTATTTTAGGCTAGCACACCCTCAAATGAACTACAAGCATATTGACTACAACACAACACTTTGGGAAACATCTACACTACTGATTATAGTGGGCCTGGATTCTTCAAATATTAACTGGTTTTCAACAGTTATTAAGATGCTAAATTTCCAAAATATTCTACCAAATTAAGCACTTTTATAGCTTTATGTTATTGTTGAGAGTTGAGTTTTAACTATATCTAATGTGGGTGCTTTTCACAGGTGGTTGAAAAATGTCTTATCTACTCTTCTAGGAACTGAATTAGTTAAGACTTTCCTGACTGCAAGTTATAAAGACACAATTAAATCTAGCTAAGCAAGTTTAAGTTTATTGCCTTGTAGTGGTAGAAAATACACCAGAGTAGTTCACAAAACTGAATGAAGACCTCTAGAACCAGGGTGTCAGCTCTCTCTCCTTCTACCTCTCATTTCTGTTCAGCTTTATTCTTTCTCCCTGAAGACACACCTTCTCCCAGCTGGCAGGAAAAATAGCTGCCTATAGCACCAACTTGACACCTTCTTAGCTTGGCAGCCCCAATTTCCATAAATTAATCCCAGGGAAGAATTATAATTGTTTGGATGTTGTCACCTTTGAATGAAATACTTTGTCCAAGTGAATGGATTCAGTCATCAAGCTGGCAAGGGAGGTATAGGATCTGTTATGAAGGAAAATGAGAAAAGAGATGCAAGGCAGCCCATATCATAGTACCACAGTCCACAAGAAGAATCGAGAGCACTATAGTGGGGCTACCACTTGTTTTCAAACCACAAAGGTCATTTAAGCGGTTTAATATTTTTATTTCCATAAAGGGGCTAATAAAATGTAACGATGCCTTAACTACAGCCCCTGGGGTGGGGGAGGAGGAGAGAAATTCAGATGATCGTGTTAACTAAGAGGAAAAGCTGAGGATGCCTTTACCAGAATTATTATATTTATTTATATAGCTATTTATTATATTACTATATTTATGCGAACGTAGCTACTTTTGCATAAATGTAATGAGCTAACTCAACCCTAAATCACTAGAGCAGTAAACTTACAGTTTTTCAAAACAAAACAAAAAACCCACACACAATTGTCTCATCCCATGGTGTATATATTGCCCTTTCACAGCTGGCTAACAAGGATATGTACTTTCTGAAGCTATAAATAATATGTGTGAATAAAACAACGTGGAAAACATGAATGATGCTATGTTAAGTAAAAAGAGCAGAATTGGAAATGTGCTTTATTGTGAATACAACTACGTAAAAATGTATATGAAAAGAAATATTTCTCAAATGTGATAAAGCCTTGATACAATAGGGTGGGATTTTGATTTTTTTTTCTTTTTGTTGTCTTTCAAACTCTCTGAAATATTTTTGTGCCACTTTTGCCATTTAAAAAAAAAAGTGTTTTTATCACCCTGGATAGAACTTCTATAAGGTGACTAATATGGCAAGTGCTCTGATATGTCTACATCTAGGCCTTGCATAATATAGGCCTCATTAGCCTTAATGATACTGCCAAGCATTTATCTTAGACCAGCTTCACGTTCCATAGCAGAGATTCACGTCCATAGTAATAATGAGAGAAGAGCACATGCAGATAATAGAACAACATCCAAAATACCTTATTGTTTGCATGTCCTCATGTGAGACTGTGTACAGATAGGCAAGCACATCTCATTGTGTGACTACTATTGTTTAATACTGTGTGATGTGTGATGGAAACTGGCAAATTTTGTAGATCAGCTGTAGACACTCTTGCTTTTGATGATAGTTTGGCATTGGTTTTAAACTTTATCTGAGTTATCATATTTTACCTTATAACCCTTACCCAAAGCCAAAGAGTTGGTGGTGGTGATTAAGAAGGCTGAAGCAAGAGTGTCTACAACATGAGTGTCGAAAACACAGTAAAGAGATGGGCCTAAAGCAACAGAAATTTGAAAGCACTCCTGAGCACTTGGAGTCACTTTGAGAGAAATGTTCCCATGCTGGAGAACTAGGTCACCTCTGATATAATGTTAGCATCTAGAAGATTATGCCCAATGACATGGCCACCAATATTTTCCTTTGCCTTCTTTTTAAATTAGAATCTATCTTAGAGAATGAGATTCATTTCACTAATTCATTCATCAAGTATTTATTGGACCCCATTTTGCAATGTTGGGCCCTCACCTACATCATGGAGATACTATAGTGAGCAAAATTCAGTGTCTGCTCTGAATTACAATCCAGTTGGAAAGATGGTTAGGCCAACAAGCCGTTTAGACAAGTGTAACAAGTGCTATGAAAGAGTGTATGGGTGCCTGGGTGGCTCAGTTGGTTAAGCATCTGCCTTCAGCTCAGGTCATGATCTCAGGGTCCTAGGATCGAGTCCTGTGTCGGGTCCTTGCTCAGCAGGGAGTCTGCTTCTCCCTCTGCCCCTCCCCGCTGCTTGTGCTCTCTCTCTCTCTCTCAAATAAATAAATAAAATCTTTTTTAAAAAAAGGAAAGAAAGAAAGAGTGTCTGCACCCATTTAAAGTCATAGACAATGTTACCTAAGAAATGTTTCAAGTTGTCATGTTGCCATAGCTACCACAACTCTTCAGTATAAGTGAAATGCCCTTGCCAGGATACCAAATTTAAATATATGAAAAATAACTTCTTGGCCTGGTGTGAAGTACACCTTCAGTAATCCAAAAGCTTGCCAACTATCTTACACAAAACTTTATTTTGGCACATGTTTACATTTTACAGTCTTTAAGGGGCACAACATCCTTTTTTCATGGTAATTCTTAATTTTTTCCTTTCCAGATAAAATGAAAACATTTCACTATATCATTCTTCAAATGAAATTCAATTTGAAGCAACCATCTTAAGCTGTTGCTCAGTTCAAATTTCAGTGTGAAATATTTGGTAACTTGCCAGCTTCCTTTTTTTTTAAAGAGTATCCCAGAAACTCAAATGGAATAGAAACAACTAATATTGGGTAGCAGCACCTCTTGCCAATTACAGCAATGGTTTCCATTTTGTCTCTGGAAAATTTTTTATAAGTGACTGAATATTTCTGTCTTCACTGTTGAACCCGGTCATTCACATGAACCCACATGAATTTTATCTAGATTTATTTAGATTTTTTGGTAATTTTTTAATTTAAATTCAATTAACTAACATATATTATTACTTTCAGAGGTAAGGGTCAGTGATTCATCAGTCTTATATAACACCCAGTGCTCATTACATCACGTGCCCTCCACGTGTCCATCACGCAGTTACCCCATCCCTCCACTCCCCTCTAGCAACCCTCAGTTCCTATGATTAAGAGTCTCTTATGGTTTGTCTCCCTCTCTGATTTTGTCTTGTCTTATTTTATCCTCTCTTCCTCTATGGTCCTCTGTTTTGTTTCTTTAATTCCACATATGAATGAGATCACATGATAATGATCTTTCTCTGATTGACTTATTTCGCTTAGCTTAATACCCTCTAGTTCCATCCACATCATTGCAGATGGCAAGATTTCTTTTTTTTTTTTTGATGGCTGAGTAGTATACCATTGTGTGTGTGTGTGTGTGTGTGTGTGTGTGTGTGTGTGTGTGTGTGTATTATATATATTACATCTTCTTTATCCATTCATCTGTCAGTGTACATCTGGGCTCCTTCCATAGTTTGGCTATTGTGGACATTGCTGCTAGGAACATTGGGGTGCAGGTGCCCTTTCGGATCACTACATTTGTATCTTTGGGGTAAATACCCAGTAGTGCAAGTGCTGGATCATAGGGTAGCTCTATTTTCAGCTTTTCGAGGAAACTCCATACTGTTTTCCAGAGTGGATGCACCAGCTTGCATTCCCACCAACAGTGTAGGAGGGTTCCCCTTTTTCCACATCCTTGCCAACATCTGTTGTTTTCTGAGTTGTTAATTTTAGCCATTCTGACTGGTGTGGGGTGATATCTCATCATGGTTTTGATTTGTATTTCCCTGATGCCAAGTGATAGCATTTTTTCATGTGTCTGTTGGCCATTTGGATGCCTTCTTTGGAGAAATGTCTGTTCATGTCTTCTGCCCATTTCTTGACTGGATTATTTGTTCTTAGGGTGTTGAGTTTGATAAGTTCTTTATAGATTTTCGATACTAGCCCTTTATCTGATATGTCATTTGCAAATATCTTCTCCCATTCTGTTGGTTGTCTTTTGGTTTTATCGACTGTTTCCTTTGCTGTGCAAAAGCTTTTTATCTTGATGATATCCCAATAGTTCATTTTTGCCCTGGCTTCCTTTGTCTTTGGAGACATGTCTAGCAAGATGTTGTTGCAGCCGAGGTCACAGAGGTTGCTGCCTGCGTTCTCCTCTAGGATTTTTTTATTAATTTTATTTTATTATGTTATGTTAGTCACCATACAATACATCATTAGTTTTTGATGTAGTGATCCATGATTCATTGTTTTCGTATAACACCCAGTGCTCCATGCAGTACGTGCCCTCCTTAATACTCATCACCAGGCTAACCCATCCCCTACCTCCCCTCTAAAACCCTCAGTTTGTTTCTCAGAGTCCATAGTCTCTCATGGTTCGTCTCTCCCTCCAATTCCCCCCCTTCATGTTTCCCTTCCTTCTCCTAATGTCCTCCCTGCTATTCCTTATGTTCCACAAATATGTGAAACCATATGATAATTGACTTTCTCTGCTTGACTTATTTCACTTAGCATAATCTCCTCCAGTCCCATCCGTGTTGATGTAAAAGTTGGGTATTCATCCTTTCTGATGGCTGAGTACTATTCCATTGTATATATGGACCACATCTTCTTTAACCATTCATCTGTTGAAGGGCATCTCGGCTCTTTCCACAGTTTGGCTATTGCGGACATTGCTGCTATGAACATTGAGGTGCATATGGCCCTTCTTTTCACTACATCTGTGTCTTTGGGATAAATACCCAGGAATGCAATTGCTCGGTCATAAGGTAGCTCTATTTTTAATTTTCTGAGGCACCTCCACACTGTTTTCCAAAGTGGCTGTATCAACATGCATTCCCACCCACAGTGTAAGAGGGTTCCCCTTTCTCCACAACCTCTCCAACATTTGTTGTTTCTTGCCTTGTCAATTTTTGCCATTCTAACTGGTGTAAGGTCGTATTTCAGTGTGGTTTTGATTTGAATTTCCCTGATGGCTAATGATGCTGAACATTTTTTCATGTGTCTGTTAGCCATTTGTATGTCTTCTTTGGAGAAGTGTCTGTTCATGTCTTCTGCCCATTTTTTGACTTGATTATTTGTTTTTTGGGTGTTGAGTTTGAGAAGTTCTTTATAGATCTTGGATACCAGCTTTTTATCTGTAGCGTCATTTGCAAATATCTTCTCCCATTCTGTGGGTTGCCTCTTTGTTTTGTTGACTGTTTCCGTTGCTGTGCAGAAGCTTTTTATCTTGATGAAGTCGCAAAAGTTCATTTTTGCTTTTGTTTCACTAGCCTTTGGAGATGTATCTTGAAAGAAGTTGCTGTGGCCGATGTCAAAGAGGTTACTGCTTATGTTCTCCTTTAGGATTTTGATGGATTCCTGTCTCACATTAAGGTCTTTCAACCATTTTGAGCTTTTGTGTATGGTGTTAGAGAGTGGTCAATTTCATTCTTCGGCATGTGGCTGTCCAATTTTCCCAGCACCATTTATTGAAGAGACTATCTTTTTTTCTACTGGTTACTCTTTCCTGCTTTGTTGAAGATTAGTTGACCATAGAGTTGAGGTCCATTTCTGGGTTCTCTATTCTGTTCCATTGATCGATGAGTCTGTTTTTGTGCAAATACCATACTGTCTCGATGATTGCAGCTTTGTAACAGAGCTTGAAGTCTGGAATTGTGATACCACCAGCTTTGGTTTTCTTTTTCAACATTCCTTTGGCTATTCAGGGTCTTTTCTGGTTCCATACAAATTTTAGGGTTATTTGTTCCAGCTCTGTGAAAAATGTTGATGGTATTTTGATAGGGATTGCATTGAATGTATAGATTGCTCTAGGTAGCATAGACATTTTAACAATATTTATTCTTCCAATCCATGAGTATGGAACATTTTTCCATTTCTTTGTGTCTTCCTCAATTTCTTTCATGAGTGTTCTATAGTTTTCTGAGTACAGATCCTTTGCCTCTTTGATTAGGTTTATTGCTAGGTATCTTTTGTTTTTTGGTACAATTGTAAATGGGATCAACCCTTTAATTCCTCTTTCTTCTGTCTCATAGTTAGTTAGAAATGCAACTGATGTCTGTGCATTGATTTTGTGTCCCGCCACTTTGCTGAATTGCTTTATGAGTTCTATCAATTTTGGGGTGGAGTCTTTTGGGTTTTCCACATAGAGTATCATGTTATCTGCAAAGAGTGAGAGTTTGACTTCTTCTTTGCTGATTTAGATGCCTTTTATTTCTTTTTGTTGTCTGATTGCTGAGGCTAGGACTTCTAGTCCTATGTTGAATAGCAGTGGTGATAGTGGACATCCCTGCCACGTTCTTGACCCTAAGGGAAAAGCTCTTAGGTTTTCCCCATTGAGAATGATATTCACCGTAGGCTTTTCGTAGATGGCTTTTATGATATTGAGGTATGTCTCCTCTATCCCTACACTGTGAGGAGTTTGTACTTTGTCAAATACTTTTTCTGTATCTGTTGAGAGGATCATATGGTTCTTATCCTTTCTTTTACTAATGTAGTGTATCACATTGATTGATTTGTGGATATTGAACCACCCTTGCAGCCCAGGAATAAATCCCACTTGGTCGTGGTGAATAATCCTTTTAATGTACTGATGGATCCTATTGGCTAGTATCTTGGTGAGATCTTCTATTTAGTTTTGTCTGTATTTTACTGTCAGTAGAGAACCTAATTCCAAGTATAAAAATTATAAAGAATATCTGCCTCTGCTTTGTTCAAAGTTGTATTAATTTTTCTTTTTAATATTTTATTCATTTATTTGAGACAGAGAGTGAGTGCACAAGCCGGGGAGAGGGGCAGAGGGATGAGCAGACTCCCTGCTGAGCTCGGAGCTGGTCCTGGGGCTCCACCTGGGGTTTGATCCCAGGACCCCGAGATCATGACCCGAGCTGAAGTAAGAGGCTTAACCAACTGAGCCACTCAGGTGCTACCCAACAGTAGTGTCATCAGGCTAGTCTTCCAATTCAGGAAAAAAAGATATTGCATGTGGAGCACTCAAAGCACCTTAGTTGTATATAGACTGCAACTGAAGTATCAGAAACTCAAATAAGGAGCCCTTTCACTAGCTTAAGAAAGGATAAGAGAATTAAATGTCTCCACACAGCATGCCCTCATCCAGTTTTGTCCAGAGGATTTATAGATAGACTGAGAGAAGAGAACCCCCTATCTGAGAGAAGAGAACCTGCCTATATAACGTATCTATAGAAGTGTAGTTGCACACATACCTAAACACAAACAAGAAAAACAAAGAATCTCAATACGTTAAAATGAGGTGAAGATAGAGTGAGCAAAGATGATACCTAAAAGAATAAATTTTAGGGGTGTCTGGGTGGCTCAGTCAGTTGATCGACAGACTTGATCTCAGCTCTGGTCTTGATCTCAGGGTCATGGGTTTGGGCCCCATGTTGGGATTCACTCAGTGTGGAGCCCACTTAAAAGAAAAAAAAGAATAAATTTTAAAGATAATAATAAAACAATTACTTTGATATCTAATAACAATTTAAAGGTCATATAAGTAGCCTATATATTTTTCTTATGATAAACTATCAATGTATCTTTCCACTTTTATTAATGCCCATTATTTTGTTGAAATGTATGATTACAGCAAGACATAAGGCTTTTAAAAAAAGAATAGCATATTGGAAAACACTTTAAGCTTACCAGCCCTGCCAGATCATATGGTAGTAAGAAAGCATATTAAGGAAAGTGCAAGTCAGATTAAAATGCATTGTAACAGGCTTAAAAGTAAAATTAATATCCTAACCTTCCCAGTAATTTCTAAAACTTCAGTTTTTGAGTTTTAAAGTATATACTCCTAATAGCTGAAGTTGGGTTCTATTTTATCTAGTTGCCTTAACTTTTGTTTTGAATAATTTTAGTCTTATAGAAAATTGCCAAAAATTATACAGTTCACATTTCCTTCACTCAGTTTTCCCTAATATCTATATCTACTAGTAAAACATAATTTTTTATTTTATGTACATACAAAGTTGCCTTTGCAAATGTAATGTATTTGTGTTTATAAAATGTATGTGTATTTGTAAATATAAAATATAACATAGTAAAATTACTGAAACCAAGAAACTAACATTGATGTGACACAATTAACCAAGTTTACCTAGTTTATCCAGTTTTCCCTCTCACTTCCTTTTTATAATCCAGGTTCCCACATTGCCTTTAGTTGCCATGTTTCTAGTCTCCTCCAATACATGACAGTTTCTCTGTTTTTATTTTTCCTTTGTCTTCCATGACTTTGACACTTTTGAAAAATACTGTTCAGTTATTTTGTAGAATGTTTCTCGATCTGGGTTTCTCTGATATTTCCATGATAAATTGACATTATATGTTTTTGGTAAAAGTACCTCAGAAGCAGTGTTGTGCCTTTATCAGTACATCATATCAGGGTACAAGTCGATATATCTTATTCCTAGTCATGTTAAATTTGATCCCTTGTTTAAGGTAGTGTCTTTGACTTTTCTTCACTGTACAATTACATTTTTCCTTGTAAATAAGAAGTATATTGTAAGAGATACTTTGAGAGTCTGCAATCTTGGGGCACCTGGGTGGCTCAGTCATTAAATGTCTGCCTTTAGCTCAGGTCATGATCTCGGGGTCCTAGGATGGAGCCCTGCATTGGGCTCCTTGCTCAGCGGGAAGCCTGCTTCTCCCTCTCCCACTCCCCCTGCTTGTGTTCCCTCTCTCGCTGTGTCTCTCTCTGTCAAATAAATAAAATCTTTTAAAAAGGGGGCTGCGGTGCCTGGGTGGTTCAGTCATTAAGTGTCTGCCTTCGGCTCAGGTCATGGTCCCAGGGTCCTGGGATCAAGCCCTGCTGCATTGGGCTTCCTGCTTGGTGGGAAGCCAGCTTCTCCCTCTCCCACTCTCTCGCTCTCTCTGTCAAATAAATAAATAAAATCTTTAAAAAAAAGACTCTGCAATCTTGTTTCTGATCATATTTTGTCCACTAATTTTACTATCTGTTGATGGGTCTTGCCTGCAACAGTTATTACTTTGGCGTTTAACTAATGGTGATTTTTTATTTTTATCGTTCCTTCTACATTTATTGATTAGAATCCTATGGCAAGGAAGCATTATGCCTTCTCCCCTTGTATTTATTTATTTATTCAAGTATTTATGTATTTCAGTATGGATTAATGGATATTTATTTTATCCTATTGATTATAATCCCAAACTATCATTGTTTATTTTCTTGCTCAAATTTCCCCAGACTTGGCTATTGGTAAATTGTCCAAGTTGATTCCTGTGTCTGTTCAAAATACCTCTATTATTTTTTGAGCATTTCCTTATTTTCTGGCACTAGAAGATGTTCCAGGTACATTTTGTATTTTCCCTGCCCTACCTATGGAATCAACCATTTTCCAAAAAACTCGTTTCTTTTAGCAGAGAATGATATTTAGAAACCAAGATCGGGTTGTTAGATATGCCCAATGCTATTGGGTTGTCATTGCTTCCAGGCCCACTCAATGAACAAAGATAGGAAATATATGTGCATGTAGTAACACGTGCACACACACACACACACATCTATATTTATTTCCAAACTATCTATCTCTCTGTGTGTATGTATATGTTTTATGTTTTACACACACACATACACACACACATATATATGTAAAACCATGAGTTCATACTAATACTTTAAATTTTAATCCAATACCAAAAAATTCGTTCTAGGTTTTTCCCCTTTTATTATTTATAATAATACAAATTTCTTCTTTCTCTGACAGGGAAAAACCTGGCTTTCATTATCCACAATATATTTTCTTATTTGTTCAGTTACAGTATACACATAAAGTAGTTTCAAAATTGCAAGCTCTTATCCCCATGAGAAAAAAAATTACTAAGAAGAGTACAGTATTTCTGTGCAGGATTTTGGGCTTTAGCCTAACAGTTTATGGTCAAAACCTATTTTCGAAGGTTAGTTAGGTTAGTTCTTTTCTTCCACACCTGCTTCAGGGCAATTATCTTATTCATTTAATACACTTAAATTCATTTATTACTTTTCATGTTCCATTTAAGGTTCTCCACAAGTCCTGGATGATTTTACTTCTTTATTTTGCAGGGAGCAGGGAGAGTATGTGAAACATTACCATGGTTCTGAGTTGAAGCCATATAAAAAGGCATACACAGATAAGTGTCACTGTTCCTCATTCTTACTACACATTATTTCTACCCATTCGCACTCACTCCCTGGAGGTAACCAATCTCATTTCTGGTTTACCCTTTCTGCATTTCTTTTGTACAAATAAGCAGATATATGTTTATTTTCTTAAAATCTCCTTCCTTTTTACATGAGGTAGTTTATCTCCTTTGGTATATTTCTTTTCTCATAATTTTTTAATGTTCTCCTGGATATTCTTGCCTGTTTATTTTTCCACAAGAACTTTAGTATCAACTTATATAGCTCCATTAAAAAAAAAACCTTGTTGATATTTAATTTGGAATTGCATTAAATCTATAAATTGACTTAAAGACATCTTTATAATGTTGACTCATCCTATACAAGAATAGATGATGTCTTTCCATTTGTTCCATTTTTGGCTTTCAGGAGTGTTTTAAATTTGTCATATCTAGGTTTTACACATTTCTCATTACATATGTTTCTGGGTATTTAATCTTTTTTATTGCTACTAACATGGGGCTTTCTCTACTTTTATGAACTGTAAGTGGTTATTGTTTGTGTATATGCACCAACAAGGGTACATATTGTGGGAAGACAAGTGCAAACATGTTGAATTTTAGGTAACAGCAGAATATACAAGTGAAAATGTTCTGGAGGCATTTTGAAATGCAGGACAAGAGCTAGGAGAGATATTAGGGATTGATTTTTTTAAATCTATATATGGGTGGGGCGCCTGGGTGGCTCAGTCGTTAAGCGTCTGCCTTCGGCTCAGGTCGTGATCCTAGGGTCCTGGGATCGAGCCCCAAGTCAGGCTCCCTGCTCAGCGGGAAACCTGCTTCTCCCTCTTCCACTCCCCCTGCTTGTGTTCCCTCTCTCGCTGTGTCTCTCTCTGTCAAATAAATAAATAAAATCTTTAAAAAAAATAAAAAATAAAAAAAAAATAAATCTATATATGGGTGATGATTGAAACCAGAAGGTAGAATGTGATCCTAAGGGAAGAGAGCTACTAAAAAAATAAAAATAAAATTAAAAACTTCAAGCTGAGGCCTGAATGTTGGAGAGCACTCAGGTTTAGGACACAGAAAGGAGGTAGGAGGAACACCAGAATAAGGGAAGTCACAAAGACCAACAAAGAAGAAAGATCCAGAGAGTAAAAGTGGGCCTCTGTGGCAGAAGCTACAAAGACAATGAAACCTGAGCAAATGCCATTAGATGCAGGTAATTAATGTTTTCCAAAGCTTGGTCCCCAGCGTTCTAGTTCCTTCAAGATAATAATATGTATTCTTCAAAAAATGTTATGGAGATAAAAAAGTTTGGAAAGCACTGATTAATCCAAATTAAATATGTTTCTTTACTATAGGACTTGTTGGAACTATCAACATGCTCCTGGGAATTCTGAGTTTCCATAATAGAGAATGGTATGCAGATTTCTACACTTCTGTTTTCCAACTAACCTAGAGTTTCCTTAACCAATCTTTTTTTTCCAAAAGAATTTCTCAAGATGAGATGCGTCTTGGAACATACTTTGGAAATGTTAGAGCGCACTGTAAACCAATTTTCTTTAGCCTCCTTTCTGCCCTCAAAGTCAAACACAGAATCTAGGAATTTTATTTCTATTTTACAGGAAACAGACCTTTCTAACTCTGGAAGATTGCCACCAAGTAGTGCTAGTGTTGTCAACCACAGCCACAGCTGAGCAACACACTAGAAGCCACTCTCAAGCAGGCGCCCAGAGCTGGAGATGGCAGGAGGGTGCACTGAGGCCGAGGGGGGCTATGTTGAGGGCAAGGGGGAAGCAAGGAGCCATTTGAGTCAAAAGGCCGAGGAGTTTCTGGAAACTCACAAGCAATCTGGCAGCACAGTTCCCAAGAGGTCTGACCCAGGAGAGCCAGAAAGACTCTCTGGTTCTCAGAAGCAAATCCCCAACCCTGGGAATCCAGAAGCAGCAGGCTCTTTCCAGAAGTGAGCAGCTCCTGCCAGGGTCCTTCCAAACTAAGCTGTGGGGGAGCAACAACCTGGCAGGCAGGGTGGGGACAGGGCTGACTGGGATTCTATCTCTCAAATAGAAAACATCCTAAATAGTACATCATTCTAAATGAAATTTTTTAAATTGAAAACTTTAAATGAAGTCACTCCTCAAGAAATACTTTGTCAGCATAGGAGAAAGTGCTTCTCTCAATAAACACGTTAAAAGAAATTATAGTGACCCTGGAAGACAGCAAAGAGTTGGATGGATTTATAAATCTGTTCACTGAGTTGTAGCATTCATTTAAATAGAAGTCATGTGCAAAAAGAAATCTTTTGCATGATATTTTGTAGTAAATTAAAAGAAATGACAGTTGCTTGATTATCCAATACTAATGCAAGATTCTTAATCTTTTTAAGGCTTTAAAGGCACTGCACAGTCTAGAGATAAGTGGATATATAAATGCAGTCCACTGGATCGGTGCTTGCCTCATGGAATTTCACCCAAATTCAGGTCCTAAATTTGATACAGTTGTGAACAAGTCTGAACCAAGCCTGGTAGCATATTGGAAACCCCATTCCCATCAGTTTGTAGGGTCTGGAATGAGTCTTCTTATTCTAACTGTGGTATCCAGGGCACCCGTACCTACCTGACCTCCACCTTCCCTGTGCATGCCTAATCTGCATTACAGGACTTCTTCCCCAGTTTATTTGGTAACCCATTTTTCTCCTAGATATATATCTGTCCTAAACTCAAGCCCTTTTGACCGGGGTCTTGACAGTCACCCTAGTCCTTGTCAGTAGCTAACCTTGACATCTCCCCAACACCATCACCAGCCCTACACTCTACCATACTGCTGGGGCCTTGCTTCCAACCGGACAGAAATCTCACAACCACTATTCTTTCACCATTTCACTTAAATTATCACCACCTCATGGAGATCCCTGCCACGAGGCCTCACCCCAGATATCTGACGTTTTTAGCATAGGCACTAATTGAATAGGATGAAAGCTCGTAACAGTGCCCTGGACATCATGATTTGGAATGCTGACAACTCCCAACCATCAGTTTTAGCCGTGCTTATGCCCAAATAGGTCCCCTTTCCCAGCAATCTGCCCGGAATGAGGCCCCAAAATACTCTTTAAGAAATTTTAATAACTTGTTCTTTTCTTACGTTCTTAATTTCTTCTTTAGAGTCTACAGTTGTATAAATCAGATATTTTGTAATATCTAACCAATGCTTCCATTAATTGAAGTTCTTGGGGTCTAATCATGCCATATGATGTATTTGCTGACCTTCACTCATAGTAGATTATTTCCTGTGTATTTTATAATTTTAGTCTGTGAGGCTTCCTCTGTGGGAATTATGTGTCGCTATGATTAAAGGCATACCCCTCCAGAAAGGTTTTTCATTTGCTTCTACCAAGCACTCCAGGAGTAATAACAGCCTAGCCTAAACCTCATTTTTTTTTTTTTTGGTTGATTTCTCAGCGTGGGAGAGTTCCTGGGCCCCTACAGATAGTATAAATTCAAACAACAAATCCATATGAGGACTTGTGGTTACAAACTTAAAGTGGGTATGATTTCAGCCCACCTAGAATACAGGTGAAAAACTCCTTGTTGCCTCCTTGTGTTGGTAGACAGATTTTTGCTGCTTGCCCTTTCTCTGAGGGCACAATTCTTGGGGGCTTTAGCATTGTGGGGGTGTCCAACTTGACACTGGCCCAAAGCCTCTCATGTTCTTGCATGGGATAATAAACCCCAGTTTCTGGGTTAACAAGACCAATAAACTCTCCAGAGCAGTCATAACATCATCTTTGGCCACACCGTTTTGATTCTCAATTCAGTCTTCACTTTTGGTCTGTGGGGATGCTTTATTTTACTGATTTCCAAATGTTTTATAATGAGAGACTTTTTCAGGTTGTCTAATCCACAGTTTTGCTGGAAATAGAAGTGTCAGTATGCCTTTTTTATAATGAAAATTTCAACTGGTTACTGTATCAGTATAATTATATATCATTAATATGATTTTTATATAGACAAAAACTACCTTCAAGAAAAATAATACAAGGCCTTGCAATGATGTATTTGAGAGACTATCTCCCTAAAGTTTATATATTTGTTATAAATCAGAAATCCTAGAAAATAATTTCTGCTCTGTGAAATAACAAAATATCATTCATTTCTTGTTATCCTTTTCCATGTTCTTGGTATATCCACTACCACTCTGGGTTAGACCCTTATCTCATGCCAGGATTTATGAAATAGACTCTTAATTAATTTTCACATTTCCAGTCTCTCTCAGCTCCAAATCATGCCACAGACAACCACCAATTAATCTTCCTAAAAATACTGCTCTTGCAGTAACATTCTTTCTACATATCTCTGATACTTCCCTATGCAACTTAGACATTTACTCACTATCCCTCTTTGCGCCTTTTAATTCTTGCTTTTGTTCATAATTTTTCTCTCATCTAGAAGGCCCTTCTTCCTTTTCTCTGCCTTCCCAACTCCTGCCCACTCTTCAAGGTTCTGTATAAATGTTCCATCTTGAAAAGTTCTTTCACTTACGTCCCTGGAAGCAATCTTGCCCTCCTCAGGACACGGTTAGTGTCTAGCACCTGAAATATTCACTTAGCATTTATCATATAGAACAGTGAATCCTCGATTTTCAAACAAGTGTGTTCCAAAAGTATTTTTGTAAATTGGCTGCTTAAAACACTGAGTTCAATTTACCCCAGAAGTCAGATTGTAAATACTGGTTAGATTTTGAAGGTAGCTCTCAGAATTCTATTCAGCCCCTGAGGAAACTGAGCCAAAGTACCAAGAGTAACAATTCATGAATCTGTAGGTCAAACTTTATGCTATCTAGATAAAGCAAAAGATGAATATTAATTTATTTCTCCCTTTTGATAAAGCAATAATGTCCACTCTTAGGCAACTTTCTACTCAATTTAACAAATATTTATTGGACAATTACTAAGTGCCAGGTACTGTAGAGATACAGCAATCAAGACAGACACATCCCCGGGCCTCCCAACAGTCTCAGTCCTACCCCCTGCACGTACGCCATCTTCCCCCATCTCACCGTGTCCTTCTTTCAGGGCCCAAAGTTTCTGACCTGGTGACTGGGTTGTTGGAAGCAGTGCCCTTCATCAACATGAGAATTACCAGAGAAAGGACAGGCTTGGTTTCGCTTGCTTTGGAGTTTTTTTGGTGGCTGGTTTTTTGTGATAGTAGTGGCAATGAAAGTGGTTTCTACTACTGTTATATTTTGTTTGGAGAGAGATGGTGTGTTGGGGAGAGAAGATGATGTGTTCTTTCGGAACTTAAAGTTTGGCATGCTATGGGACACCATGAAGAGATCAGTAGAGTGAAAAAGAAAGGAAATACTGTCTTGGAGCTTACGGGGATAAGAAGAGACCTGGACCTGAGCTAGAGGTTTAGATTTGTCAGTGATTCATTCTCATCATAAGTATGAGTAAGATCATTTTTGTAAGTATAGGTTGTTTGGAGGTTTATTTTTTAAAGTGCTAAATTGGCTGTATAATCTTGTATTTTATTTTGTTTTTTTCCCTGGAGGGGATTTTATAACAGCAACTAGTCTGCTTCCTTAGGGCTAGAACCTTTCCAATCTAGCTTTCTGCCTCATAAAGACCCGCATACTATATGGATTCAATAAATATTTGCCGATTGTTCCACTGTGTCAGTGTTAGATTCTGAGACACATCAATAATTTCCCTAGGGTTAATAAAAGTAATTGTAAACAGTTGGATAGTCTGATGTACCACAGGCTGGCTAAATATAGCAATAATAGCTACCACATTTGCTAAAATAACAGCTAAGCTGCTAGACACAATTTGGAATTAAAGACTCATTAAATAATAATACAATTCTTTCCAGCCAAACTGGCCTGCTCATTCTTCTAAGACAGACATTGAACATTCCTGCTCCCATGTTTCTGATGACTCCATTCATCCCACCTGGAAAGACCTTATCACTTTCTCCCACAGGTCCATCCTCCTCTACCTTGTTAACGTTTCTCAGGTCCTGTCTGAAAAGGCCTTCCTAAACTCTCTGGCCCCGGGGTTATCATTATCACCCGGTACACATCACCCTATTTCCTTAATTTTATCCTACCTTCTCAGTCAGATTGAAGAGGAGCCTTTTTAACTATTTGGTATCCCCTTGCTTAGTCCAATATGGTAAAATAATAGGTACCCCATAACTCATTTTTGTTGATGATTATTGAGGGAAGATAGGCATGTTAGAATCTGAAGGAAACTTTGGGAATTCTGTGATGCCAGCCGAACACCTAATTGTCCTCAAACTGACCACATAAACTAATTGGAGGTTCCCAACTAGGATTCCCCAGACAACTGCTAAGATGAGGTCCTCTGTTGGTGAAGCAGGTCAAAACAACAACAAAAACCCAAAAAACCAGTCTAACCCAACATTCTTATTTTGGAAATGAAAAAAACATAGTTCCAAAAAGCTGAAATTATTTTTCTGAGGTTGCACAACTGGCTACTGATAGAAGCTAGAAACCTAGTTTACTGACCCCTGAAGGTTTTTGCATAATGCCAAAGTATTTGGAGACTGGTATCTTAGCTATATTACCTATATAAAGGATGTACATACTTAACAACTTTCCCTTTCTGCTTTTGATAATGATATTTTGAGTTCATAATCTATTAAATAATTGAATTAGACAGTGAATGAATAAAAATAGTCTTTTGAATTAACCAAAATAACTTTGGACTTAAAAATGTCTCTATGGTTATTACCACTAAAGCTCAACTCCAAATGGAGTAAAGTAGGAGAAAGCTTCCAGAATGAAACTGCTTCCACTATTTTATCCTTGCTACCAATTCCCACAGGGCAAGGATGCTATGAATTTCTTAAATCCTCCAAAATACTTCTATAATGTAAATATGGCTTCTTTGGTGTTGTGAAATTACCACGCTTCATTTATTTTTTTTTAATTAGGCTCCATGCCCAGCGTGGAGCCCAACATGGGGCTTGAACTAATGACCCTGAGATCAAGGCCTGAGCTGAGATTGAGATTTGGATGCTTAACCAGCTGAGCCACCCCTACTATGTTTCATTTTGTTTTGAACATCCTAGACAGAATTCAACCAATTGTCTTAAAATATAGGAAATTCTAAAAATGGAATATGCCATAACATGGTCAATACCTCAAAAAGAGAGTGTACTAAGTAAATAAGCATATTTAGCTTCCATTGCATCCTCTCCAAAGTCTGCAATGAAAGTAATAAATGCTGAAATTTAAAAAAAACTATTCATTTCAGATCTATGCTTATAAAAAATTTGAGGTATCCCCATTGAACATAATCAAAAATCCTCAACAACATATTAGCAAACTGATTCAACAATACATTAAAAGGATCATGAAAGGTAAAAATCATGTGATCATCTCAACAGATGAAGAAAAAAACATTTGACAAAATACAACATCCATTTTTGATAAAACCTCTCAACAAAGTGGGAATAGAGGGAATGTACTTCAACTAAATAAAGGCCATATATGACAAGCCCACAGCTAATATCACATTCAAAAGTGAAAAAACAGAAAGGTTTTCCTTTCTGTTTCAGGAACAAAATAAGGATGTACAGTCTTGCCACTTTTATTCAACATAGTGTTGGAAGTCCCAGACAGAACAATTAGGCAGGAAAAAGAAATAAAATGCATCCAAATTGGAAAGGAAGAAGTAGGAGTCTCTTCCTCTCTGGGCTCGGACCTAGTTTGCGGCGATATGGCTAAACGCACCAAGAAGGTTGGAATCGTGGGTAAATACGGGACCCGTTATGGTGCCTCCCTCAGGAAAATGGTGAAGAAGATTGAAATAAGCCAGCATGCCAAGTACACTTGCTCCTTCTGTGGCAAAACAAAGATGAAAAGACGAGCTGTGGGAATCTGGCATTGTGGCTCCTGCATGAAAACCGTCGCTGGTGGTGCTTGGACCTACAGCACCACTTCTGCTGTCACAGTAAAGTCGGCTATCAGAAGACTGAAGGAGTTGAAAGACCAGTAGAAGCTTCACCATTTGAAACATTACTAGCCTATAATAAATGGGTTAATTTATGTAACAAAAAAAAAAGAAAGGAAGAAGTAAAACTCACACTATTTGCAGACAACATGATTTTATATATCGAAACCTTAAAGACTCTACCAAGAACTATTAGAACTAATAAATTCAGTAAAGTTGCAGAGTACAAAATCAAGACACAAAAATCTGTTGTGTTTCTATACAATAACAAAAAACTATTAGAAAAAAAAATTAAGAAAACAATCCCATTTACAATTGCATCAGAAAGAATAACAAAAAAAGAAAGAAAAAATAACTAGAAATAAATCTAACCAAGAAGGTAAAAGACTTGTATATTGAAAAATATAAGACATTGATTAAAGAAATTGAAGAAGACACAAACAAATGGGAAGGTATTCCATGCTCATGTATTGGAAGAATTAATGTTGTTAGCCGAAGTAATCTACAGATTCAATGCAATCCCTATCAAAATTCCAATCATATTTCTCACAGAAATAGAACAAAGAATCCTAAAATTTGTATAGAACCATAAAGGATACTGCATAGCCAAAGCAATCCTGAAAACAAGAACAAAGCTGAAGGCATCGCACTCCCTGATTTCAAATGATATTACAAAGCTATAGTGTAGTAATCAAAACAGAGTGGTATTGGCATAAAAACAGACACATACATCAGTGGAACAGAAGAGAGCCCAGAAATAAACCCACAAATATATGGTCAATTAATTTATGACAAAAGAGCCAAAAATATACAATGGGGAAAAGACCATCTCTTCAATAAATGGTGTTCGGAAAACTGGACAGCCACATGCAAAGGAATAAAGCTGGACCACTATCTTACATCACACACAAAAATTAACTCAAAATGGATTAAATACATGAATTTAAGACCTGAAACTACAAAACTCCTAGGAGAAAACATAAGCGGTAAGCTCCTTGACACGGGTCTTAGAGGTGATTTTCTTGAATTTTACTCCAAAGGCAAAGGCAACAAAAGCGAAAATAAAAAATGTAACTACATCAAACTAAAAGGCTTCTGCCGGCAAAGGAAACAATCAACAAAAATTAAAAAGGCAACCTACCAACTGGAAGAAGATATTTGCAAATCGTATATCTGATAAGGGGTTAAAATCCAAAATATATAAAGAACTTACACAGTCTGTAACAATTAAAAAAGTGATCTGATCAAAAAATGGGCAGAGGATCCAAATAGACATTTTTTTCAAGGAAGACATACAGATGGCCAACAGACACATGAAAAGATGCTCAGCATCACCAATCATCAGGGAAATGCACATCAAAACCACAATGAGATATTACCTCACACCAGTCAGAATGGCTATTATCAAAAAGACAAGAAATAACAAGAGTTAACAAAGATGTGGAGAAAAGGGAACCCTCGTGCACTGTTGGTGGGAATGTAAATTGGTGCAGCCACCATGAAAAACAGTATGGAGTTTCTTCAAAAAATAAAAACAGAACTGCCATATTATCCAGCAATTCCACTTTGGGGTATTTATCCAAAAAAAACCCAAAACACTAATTTGAGAAGATATATGCATCCATATATTCATCGCAGCATTATTTACAATAGCCAAGATATAGAAACAACCTAAGTGTTTATCGATGGATGAATGGATAAAGAAGATGTGATTGATATATATATAAACACCATATGTATGGTATATATACATATGTGTGGGTATATATATATACATATATGCATATGTATACACACACACACACAATGGAATACCACTCAGCCATAAAAAAGAAATTTTGCCATTTGCAACAATACGGATGGACCTTCAGGCTATTGTACTAAGTGAAATAAGTCAGATAGAGAAAGCCAAATACCATATGATTTCACTTATATGTGGAATGTGAAAACAAAACAAATGAACAAAGAAAACAAAACTGAGCTCATAGATCCATAGAACAGACTGGTAGTTGCCAGAGGGGAGTTGGGTTGGGGAGTGGGCAAAATGAGCGAAGGGGGTCAAGAGCTGCAGACTTCCAGTTATAAAATAAGTAAGTCATGGGATGTCATGTGCAGCAGGGGGACTATAGCCAATAACATGGTATTGCATATTTGAAGGTTACTAAGAGAGTTAATGTTGGAAGTTCTCATCACAAGAAAAAGAACTGGTAACTATGTAAGGGGATGGATGGTGACTAGACTTACTGTGGTGATCATAGTAGTGACTACACAAATATCAAATCATTATCTTATATACCCAAAACTAATATAATGTTATAAGTCAATTACACTTCAGAAAAAAAAAAGAATTTTCTACCTCAATAAGACAAAGTACCATTTAATAGAAGAATTTGTTTTCTTGCTCTTTCCCTTCCTCCATCTTTTAAACTGACAATAAAAAAAAGAGAAATACAAATTTTACTTTTCAGACAATTTATTCAGTCTTGCTATTGTTATATCTCCAGGGATTAGATTTACATTTTGAAAAAATTCCATGGTGTACAAATGTGCATACTCTACTCAGCCAACATATCATAAGATACTATATAATAACATCTGGGAATATTAAACTGTGCCTTTACTGGCAACCCAATTGGCATCTTTAATTTATAGTGCAGATGTTTTATACTGATGTGTTTTGGAAATATTTGAAGTATTCTCAAGACAGTATTCTGAGGTTTCTGCAGTGGTCCACTTCAGTCTTTTGAAGTTCTCTGTACAATAGGAGACATACATAGATTTTCCAAAACATGCTTTGGTGGGGATAAAAAAAGAAGAAGAAAAGTTCAAGTTGGCATTATATAGAGCTTCCCTGAGTAGTCTGTACCTAATTCCTTTTTGGCACTGTTGTTTTGGCCGTCAGTGAGCTTTATGATACCCATCTGATAAAACTGTTCTTGTTCCCAGACTGTTTGTGGAATCTAAATCATTTTAATGGCTCATATTTACAAAACACTCGTATTTCTAAAGCACAGATATGAAATTTTCATTTTACCTCTGGGCACATCATATTTTGGTTGTGCATTAACCAGGGGGTGATGCCCTGTGATAGCAATTATTGTCTGTGTGTGTGAGGACATGGCTGAGAAAGCCGATGTGTAATCATGAGTCCTTCCACAGTGCTGCCTCTGAACAGAGGTCTTTCATTCAAGGCCTCAGCCATTTCTCATAGAGCTTGCTCCTATCACACCACCAGCTTCTCAACTTGAGCACAGTCTGGTTTTTGTTTAAAAGGAGCTGCCTTTCAAACCATAAGAGACGCTGGACTCTAGGGGACAAACTGAGGGTTGCTGGAGGGGTGGTGGGTGCGGAGATGCGGTAACTGGGTGATGGGCATTAAGGAGGGTACTTGATGTGTTGAGCACTGTGTGTTATATGCAACCAATGAATCACTAAATTCTACCTCTGAAACTAGTAAAATAAAATAAAAGGAGCTGCCTTTAACCATCTGTTCCTAGTGCTTACCAGGAGTCCACCACTGTGCCACATGCTTAAAACATGGACTGGAACTTTTTAAGGCAGAGTTTACATCTCCCCTATGTCAGTGTAATGTAGTTAGCTCATAGAAATCACATAGACTTTGGAGACACATATGCTCGGATATAATTCCCAGCTCCATTATTTACTAGCCTGTGGCTTTGGATAAGAACACTTTGGGGCTCCCAGGTTTCCCTGTTCCGCAATAGAGACAACAATACTTTCATGATTAGGCTTTGGTGAGTATTAAACTAGAGGAGGTGAATAGAACACTTTCCACAGTGTCAGACCCCTATGAAGGTCTCTGAATTGACATTCTCTGAGCTGACTTGGACTAGCAAGCATTAAAAGCACACTGCTTCAATTCCCTTTTTTATTATTATCATGGTAAAAAATACATTGCACATAATTTACCATGTTAACCATTTTTAAGTCCAGTTCAGTGGCATGAAGTACATTCACATTGTTGTGCAGCCGCCGCCACCATCCGTCTCCAGAACTGTTCCATCTTCCCAAACTGAAACTCTGCACCCATTCAACACTAACTCCTGTCTGTCTCCCCCAGGGCTCTGGCAACCACCATTCTACTTTCTGTGTTGATGACGTTGACTACTCCAAGTATCTCATGTAAGTGGACTTATATAATATTTGTCCCTTTTTCTTCAATTCTTATAAAATTAACTGCCATTTGGGACTTCATTCTTGATTACCTTGTCTTGGCATTAAATTCTTAAGTTAACACTGCCATATGTATATCACATTCAAGGTGTTACAGTCTAACCCAAAGCACCTATGTGTAAAGGTATATTAACTATCCTTCTAATGGGAGATTGGACTATATATTGGTGATGATGGCGATGATGATGATGATGTATGCTTCCACTGTTACCTCCCCAGCTTTCTTCTTTTTGCCCTCTGGAAGAGTAATTTCATTGTTAGCAACTTCTTCTCATTCTCAGCCTCTTCCCAAAATCTCACTCATCTCTTGCCTATGGAGAACTTGGAAACTTTCTGTGCCCCAGCCACCCCATTATAGCCCTGGAGAGCAGAGACTACTCATTTGCCATCCCTTATATTCAAAGAGTCTGGAGGCTGTATTGGCATTCTCTTAATATTTCTGTTTTATAAAACATTACTCTTTGATCTTTATGCAAAAATTCTTCCTCATTTGGGTGTCCTGTAAACTGAGCTAGCTAACAAGAATTGCTGAGGAAATAGAGGTGAGGTATGAGAGAAAAAAAAAGATGTCAGTGATGATGCCAAGGTTTCAGAGCTTTGGAAGGATACGGTTGCTATTAACTAAAGTAGAGAAGACTGAGAAAGCATTTGGGAGCAGAGGGGAATATCTGGAGCTGTGCTTAGACATGTTCAGTTTGAGATGCTCAGGTGCTCATTAGATACCAATGGGAGACGACAAATAGGAAATCTGAGTGAGATTCAGGGGAGAGGTTCAGGGAACTTGAGGTTCATCAGCCTATCGATGGTACTTAAAGTCATAAAACTGCGTATAATCAAGGGGGGAATAAGCGTAGTCAGAGAAGAGGAGAGGTCAAAGATTGGATACTCCAACATTTCCAGGTCAGCAAGGCACCAAAGGAAACTGAAAAGGAAAAGCCGGAAAAGTCAGAGGAAAAGCAAACTAGAATGGTACCCCAGAAGACAGAAGAAAATGTTTCAAGGAACAGAACCATTAACTGTGAAATGTTGCCAGTGGGTCAAGGAAACTGAGGCTGAAAAATGAATAATAATTTGGAAATGTGAAAACCACTGGTGACCTTAGAAAAAGAGCAGTTTTAATGCAGTAGTGAGGGTGAAAATCTGCCTAAAGTGGGTCCAAGGGAGAATCGGGCAAAGACATCATAGATGGCTGGTATAAACAACTAATTCAAGGAGTTTTGCAGGAAAAGGGCAGAGAAGTTAAGTGTGTGGCTGGACAGGGAGAGAGGGCCGAGAGGTTTCTAAGGTGGGAGAAATAACAGCATGATTATACGCTAATGTGAATGACGGAGTAGAGAGGGGAGGGGGGAATCCTGATGTGAAAGGGAGGGGGAGACTTGCCAGAGCCCCATCCTTGAGTTGAGATGGCATGACCCCAGTGTACATCAAAAGGATTGGCCTTTTCTAGAAGCATGGCAGTTCATCCATAGTCACATAAGAAAGCATGGTGTGTATGGGCAGAGATAGAGGTAGTGGTAGATATGCGGGTGAGAACTTGTGAAATTCTCTTCTGATTCCTTCAAGTATCTCAGTGAAGCAAAATCATCAGCTCACAGGAGGAAGGGCAGGCAAATAGGAAAGGTTTGAGGAGGCAGGAGAAGCTACAAAATAGTCATTTAGAGTGTAGTCTGGGGACCAGGGCTTTTTCACAGTCCTTGTTATCTGTCCATGAAAAGACAGTTATAGGAATTGAGGGTAAGCCTGTAGAAGCTTTTATAGCAATTGGATGGAATAATTTTATGACTGCTAAGCCTAATGATAAAAAATTTGGGGCTTGCATTTTTGTATGTCTTTGTTTTATTTCATTTTTCTTGTAACTCATTTAAGTTGTATTTTACAAAAGTATTATTCCATAATGGATTTAAAATGATAAGAAATTGACCCTTCACCCAGATAGTTTGTGAGAAACACTTGTTTAGAGAGTGGGAGAGACTGGACGAAGCAAATAGAGTATAACTGCTGGGAAGCATTATGTCAGTGATCATGAATTTAAAACACACATAGTCAACAGAGTTGCTTTTGTCTAGTTTTATTCAACCATACAGATAATTTTTTATTGGCTAGGGAGTTGGGTTTAAGCAGGATTTTAGTTTCTCCAGGTAAGTAAAGAGAGATGGGACAAAAGAGTTGGGGTATAGCAAGGAATCAATTACAAAGAGTGACCATAGGGTTTGCCAGAACTCAACAAATGTGAAATTTAGATTTATGCATTCCTTTGTATGTAAATTTTACATCAAAAGAAGAAAACTATAAACAAATACTGAACTCAATGATATTCATGCTGAAAAATGTAGGAAGAAAGTAGGGATGTCTGTAATTTACTTTGAAATGCACTTTTTTTTTAAAGATTTTATTTATTTATTTGAGAGAGAGGGAATGAGAGAGAGCACGAGAAGGAAGAGGGTCAGAGGGAGAAGCAGACTCCCCGCTGAGCAGGGAGCCCGATGTGGGACTCCATCCAGGGACTCCAAGATCATGACCTGAGCCGAAGGCAGTCACCCAACCAACCGAGCCACCCAGGCGCCCTGAAATGCACTTTTTAAACTGCTGGATGAATGGAGGAATGGCTAAATGGATAAATATGTGATAAAATTAAATATTAGAATTTAAATGATGGAGACATGGGTGGTCACTATAATTTCCTTCCATTTTGCTATTTGTTTGAAATTTTTCATAAATGTTGGAAAAAATATTGCCTTGAATATTTTTATGATCATTTCATGTTCCCAGACAGATTATTAGCTCCTAAAGGACAGAAAAAGTTATGTCCAGAAGATTATCTACTCCATGCTTCTTTTCTTGACAGATGAGGAAACTGAGTCCCTAAGATGCGGAATGACTTTATCAAGATCAGATGGCAAGTTAGGGGCATATGTGACTCCTACTAAGTTTCTTCCTAATTCACAAGGAGCAAGTAAAGTCCATAACTCCCCCCTACAAGATCCATGGGAGGGTTTCTGGAATGCCCATAAAACCCCAAAAGCTAAATGTTAAATCTTGAGCGTATGTTCAAATGTGCATTTTCTAAAGGAGAATATTCATAGCTTCCAAAATATCTTAAATAGTTTATGACTCAAGAGAGATTACTCTCTCTTTAAAAGGGCGAATTTTATTTTCATCTGCCTTCCTTGGAAGTACAGAACACAGTGTTAAGACATTCAAGAAATATTTTTAAACTGGTAGTGTTTTACTACTGATAATCAGTGTTAAATTGATAATATTTTAAACTGATTAGTGATAATGGTGTTTAAAGCGCCTTTTTGTAATTCCAAGATTGTAAAGATGTTTATAATTTAGGACACTCAAGCGCTTTATAGCTTTTAATTATTGTTGAGCTTGCTCCTTAGTGACCCTCATAAGCCTAGCTAAGTTCTGATAAAAGATTTCTTTTTCTTTTTCTTTTTTTCCTACTTCTTTGACATTCCCAGATTGCTGCATTGTTCAGCAAAATCCATCCGAGGGTTTCAATTCTTACTTTCCAGTAAAATATATCATCCTTCAAGTTTGGGCTTGCCTTTGTATATGGGGTGAGTAAGAAGTTGCCTTTGAGCATAGAGTTAGGCTTGTGTTATACATATATCACAATATATATATTGAAGTTTTTATACTTCAAAAGATCCAAGATTCTGTAAATTATTGAAGAAATGAATGATCGGGCAGAGTTTCTTCTAACATTGGGGGAAAATATTCCTCATTTCATATAAGCATCTTTCCAGAGTGACTCTCCCATTTACCCGGGCATGCATTTGCCATCCTCTATTTTTCTTGTCAACTCATTCAATGCCTACCTTGGTTTTCTAAAGGCCACATTTGTTAAGTAAATATCATAAAAGCTCATAAACACTGACTGCAACAGGTTTCTCCTGAATGTCCCAAGGATAAGCTGAACAGATATGTCGGCCTAGCTAAAACTGGACTGCTGTAAACCTGCTTGGGCTGTCAAAAGAAAGAGAAGAAGAATTGTGCAGGAAGTAAAACAGTCAATGAGACAAATTAAAGGAAATAAAGAATTCTGGTGTGGATTGAACTGACAAGCTCAAGAACAAAATGATAAAGACCTCTCATCACGTCAGAAAGTCTATGAAATTGTGTAAGTACAAGGGCTAGAAAACGTTAATAATAAACCTTATCCTATTACATAAAGAGACAAAATGAACTGCCAAACTTCAGAAAGGTCAGCTCTATCATATATGTATCTGTATTGAATGCTCATACTGAAGACTAATTGGAAGTTTAAGAAAGAATTTGCATTGCTAAAAAAGAATGATCTTTTTAATGAGTCAGATGATTACAAATATGGAAGGCTCTTGGACCTTTGTAAAACCAGGAGAATATGCCTGGGCTAGCCTGCCATAGATTGAGACACAAGGAAGAGATGAGCCATCGCACCGGAGGACATTCTGGATCAATCAACTAAGTTGCCCAACTAATGTGGAAGCCCTAGCTGGATCCAGAAAAAATCATCCAATCAAGCTCAGCCAAGATGAACAGAATTGTCCAGCCAATCCACAGCTCAATCCTACATGGACGATATCCCTTGGGGGTGGGAACAAGGGCAAAGTGGGGGAACCAGTGAAGAGTCTACCGCAATGTGCTATGCTAACAGCCCCTAAACTACTGGTCAGTACTAACATCACAAAAAGAGAGACACGCGGACATTCTGTGCCTTTTGATACGATGCAGCGGGGAGTACACACCACCACTTATGAGGTAGTCTTCCCAAACAATGGCAACTGCTCGAAGCATCCAGATCTAACTACTAATTTACAAAATATTCAGGGGACAGAAAACATGTTAAACAATAACAGGAAGGTGTAATCTGTAAAATCCAAGCTGTGGAAAATTCTATGAGACAAAATACCTGGTTCCTTCAATAAATAAAGAGTAAGGAAAAAATAGGGAGGGGGTAATCTATGGGCTAAAAGACAGTCGATAATCTATACATAAGTCAACTGTAAAAATATATTTATGAGACAATCAGGGAAATTTTAGTAATAATTGAATATTTAATAATATTAAGGAATCCTTGGGGATTTTTTTAGATGTGATAATGTTATTGTGGTTTGTTTTTTTTTTTTTTAGTCCTTATGGAGATACATACTGAAATATTTATGGATGAAAAGATACGATATTTGGCTTTGTTCCAAAATAATTCGATGAAATGGGAGAGTGGGTGGGGTATAAGCAAAACAAGATTGGACATCCATTGATCATTGCTGAAGCTGGTTGCTGAATATATGGGGTTCATTTCTTTCTACTTTTGTATATGTTCAAACTTTTGCATTTATAAACAGTGTTTTAAAATTATGAAAGAATATCATTTACATACACCATATGCCAGGAAGTTTCACAGATACTGCTCTTTCTCACGATTGACAATTAAGCCCTACTATCGCAAAAAGCCCTTCTCCCTTTGCAGACACTCGTTCCTCTGGACACCCTCAATGACAGTGTATTAATGCAAGGATCCCCCTGGGCAAAGAGGGACTCCAACCAACTGAAGAATGAAATGAAATCATGATAGAGACACCTATGTACAATATGTGCCTATAGACTGCAGGATGTGTTTTAGGGTATACTCACTGAATGACTACCTTTCTTAACTAGCCAGTTTTAAAATTATTGAAATAAAATCGTGCTCATGGTAAAAAAAAAAAAAACAAATAGTACAGAAGATGAAGAAATGTGAAAAGTAAAATTCTTTCTCTCAACATCCAGTCTCATTAGATAGACACATTGAGTGTCCTTCCAGAAATGTTCAATGCATAATCACACATGTGGTGGTATGGGGGTGTGGGGGTGTGTGTGTGTTTGGAAGTTATTTTTAAAGACTATTTGAATAAACCCAAGAATTATCTGGCTTTTGGTTGATTTTATTATAAACAATTATGAGTGAACATATAATACATCTTTATTTTGCAGCAACACTTTTATATTCGCCAAGTTGTATATTCATAGAACTTCATCTTCACCCTCTTGTCACATATGATTTCCTATATCATCCTAATATAGTTATTTGTATTTCTAATGATTATTTGAAAACATAGATGAATTTTTCACCTTAATATAATACAAAATACATTGGGGCACCTGGGCTGTTCAGTCAGTTAACCATCTGACTTCGGCTCAGGTCATGATCTCAGGGTCATGGGATAGAGTCCCACATCGGGCTCCTTGCTCAGCAGGGAGCCTGCTTCTCCCTCTCCCTCTGCCCCTCCCCCATCCCGTTCGTGCTCGTGCTCACGCTCTCTCTCTCTCTCAAATAAATAAATAAAATCTTTAAAAAAAAGAAAATACATTAAGATGAAAACAAGTTATTGGCTTGTTTATTGTTTCTTTAAACCCTTCAAATTGAAAATATTTAGATGGATTTTCCTTTGGGGCTATTACAGCGCTCTCATCAATGAAGTAATACAAGGGGTGTCTGGGTGGCTCAGTCGTTAAGCGTCTGCCTTCAGCTCAGGCCATGGTCCCAGGGTCCTGGGATCGAGCCCTGCATCGGGCTCCCTACTCTGCAGGAAACCTGTTCTCCCTCTCCCTCTCCCTCTCCCCCTCCTTGTGTTCCTTCTCTCTCCGTGTCTCTCTCTCTGTGAAATAAAGAAATAAAATCTTAAAAAAAATGAAGTAATACAAAATTTTAGTGCATGAAAAGAAAATAACAAGATTGGTATCTTTGTTTGATCTTATGTCATCTGTCTGAATTAATGGTAAAAATGGTTATGTTATAGATATATGCATCAAGTTTTTCAAGATACGTTAAACTGTGAGAGTAGCTTTTTTTTTTTTAAGATTTTATTTATTTGACAGAGAGAGACACAACGACAGAGGGATCACAAGTGCGGGGGGAGGGAGAAGCAGGCTTCCCGCTGAGCAGGGAGCCCAATGAGGGGCCCAATCCCAGGACCCTGGGATCATGACCTGAGCTGAAGGCAGAAGCTTAACGACTGAGCCACCCAGGCGCCCGGAGAGTAGTTTTTTTATATTACCTCTCTGTAATGTTTAGCTTTTTTTTAAGTTGTAAGGTTTACAGGGATAAACAAAAATATTTTTATTCTTTAAAAAACTTTAATTCACTAATTTGCCACACAACTATGTCATTATCGCACTTAAGATGACTCTCAATTAAACAGTGACTACAAGTTCTTTTTTTCCTGTTAATTCTTCTTTTTTTAAGTTTATTTTTTTTAGTAATCTCTATACCCAACATGGGGCTCGAACTCATGACTCTGAGATCAAGAGTCCCATGCTCTTCTGACTGAGCCAGCCAGGCACCCCTCTTGTTAATTCTTCTACAATATATCAAGATTCATCTTAGGCTTCAGTTAGCCAATACAATATTATTTTTCAATATGGCCCCTATTGACATGTGCCCATTTTGTTTGTGCTCTTCCAATGACTACTGGTTTTTCAAATTACTGAAAAAGAAAAGAAAAAATAACTCTTACTTTGGTTACATGCAGGACTGTCTTCATTGGCGCGTGACCTGCGCAGGCACACAAGGTCCCATGTTCAAAAGAGCCCCACATTTGATTTAATGCTCTACTATTACTGTGTTGAAATTCATAATAATTTAATCCTTGAATTTGGGTGTTTTGTAAGTGAAGTCCAAAGGGACAATGTAGCATGGCATGAGCAGATAACACACATTGTATGTGCGACTGTCGTTTCTTGCCCCCCCGTTTTCATAGAGCATTTCTGATGCTGCATGAACTCAGAATTCCAGTGGATCCAGCGTTAAGTTCAAGGGGACTCAAAGAAAGCACAAGGCCAGCATTTTATAGAAGCTGTTGGCTTCCACAGAGTGTTAGGAGAATGTGCATGAATCAAAGAGCGAAAGAAAGAAACAGGTGAGGCAGTTTTTTGCAGCATATCCAGTGTGGTGGTAAGAACAAAATACAGGGATGCCTGGGTGGCTCGGTTGGTTAAGCATCTGCCTTCGACTCTGGTCGTGATCCCAGGGTCCTGGGATGGAGCCCCGCATCGGGCTCCCTGCTCAGCGGGAGCCTGCTTCTCCCTCTCCTTCTGCCCCTCTCCCTGCTTGTGCTCTCTCTCCCAAATAAATAAATAAAACCTTAAAAAAAAAAAGAACAAAATACATATGCATGTACAAGCTACAAAACACAAACTGTACAATTTTGGTGATCCTGCATGCAAGTTAAATGTTCTCATATAATTTGAATAAATATATTTGAATAAATTTAAAACTGGAATTCCACAATTGAAAGATGAATGGTAAAAAAAACATGCCAGTAACTTAAAATGCTTAATTCTTCTTCACTTAGAGCAGCATTAAATAAATAAAAAACACCCTGACAAGTCAACAGAGATACGGTGGGTAAAGGGAAAAAGCTTTATATTTTAGTCCCTTTAATGACACTTTTTTCCCCTAACTTATGAACAAGCAGTCCTCCATTTTCATTTTGCACTGGGCCTCACAAATTCTGTAACCAGCTCTGGTTTCGTGTTCTCTTGTCTGCCCAGGAACACTCCCGCAGGAAGCATCTGTCTTCCATTCTGAAGTCATTAGTTCACTCTGGCAGCTCAGGTTTGGCTGGAGAAAGGACATCTTTATTTTGGCAAATGGGCGGCACTAGCAAACAGAAGTAGCAGAAGGAATACTCGTGTGTCCTGAAATCTAGTATGGTATATGCTTAGGCTCTTATAGATTAGGTTTTCTTTTCTTTGTTGCCGTGTACAGCTGTGAATTTTTCACACTGAAGAGCAGTTGTCAAAATAAATATTTTTCCTTCATCACTTCCTTACAAAAACTCAAGACTTCCCAGTGCCATCTTGCTGTGAATTTTCTTTTCTCTTAGAACTACTAGAGGGGCCCCAGGGTGGCTCAGTCAGTTAAGTGCCCGACTCTTGATTTCGGCTGAGATCATAATCTCAGGGTGGTGGGATTGAGCCCCGGGCACAGCAGGGAGTCTGCTGGAGATTCTCACTCTCTCTCTCTCTCAAGTAAATAAATAAATCTTTAAAAAAAAGGGGGGGGACGCTTGGGTGGCTCAGTTGGTTAAGTATCTGCCTTAGGCTCAGGTCATGATCCCAGGGTCCTGGGATCAAGCCCCGCATCAGGCTCCTCGCTCAGTGAGGAGCCTGCTTCTCCCTCTGCCTGCTACTCCCTCGGCTTGTGCTCTCTCTTTCTCTCTGACAAATAAAATCTTCAAAAAAAAAAAAAAACAACTACTAAAAATGACCCAAGACTAACCAAAAACTGTGTTGTTAATTTTCATCATGTGCTTTTCTGTCATTGTTTCTGATGAACCCCCTTCAGAATATTTCAACAAATATTTGTTGAGAGCTAGCTTTGTGAGAGGCACTGGGTAGGCACTTGGGAGACCAAGTGAAACAGGAAGACTCCCTGGCCTCAAGGGATTTGGATGGAAAAATCCTCCAGAGGGAGCAAGTAGGGCCAAAATTTGATGGTGAGTGATCTGGTGGCTTATAGGGTAAGTTCTTTTGTATTCTTTTTTGCCCACACAAAGTGAACTTTATCTCTCATGGTACATAAATCACTCCCTAATAGCAAGCTAAGCACATTAAGTTAACTTAGAGTACCACTGGATAAATAGATTAATGTTGCCAGAAATGGCAAGAAGTGGTTAAAACTGACTCATTTGGGAGGAAAAATGCTCCTTTGAAAAAAGCTGCTATCCTTATGAGTTGAAGTTTCAGTTTCTCTGATTTGAAAATCTAAGTACAGAAATGCTGCTTTGGAGAAACTCCCCAAGTCCCAAATCTGCAATTCAGAGTAACTCCATTGACAATGATCAAAATCATTCCTCAAGTTGTGACAGGTACTCCTATACTTCTAGCGTCCATTTATCCATAAGTCTCTGAGGTCTTTTCTTCAACATTCACTCACTCTTCTTCATTCTCAACACCTACATTGGCAATAATAACTCACAATGTGCTTCTAATACCAGGCTCTTGAGGGTTGGCTTGTGGTTCTGTTATAGACATGTTCCTGAACATGATTTAACATATGTTTAAAATTATTTATTTAATGCTAGGAGTCAGAAATTCTTTGGAACTTGTTTTCATGAAATGCCTGTGAATCTTCTTACCCCGAACAGTCCCCAATTACATAATATTTATCTATTCCCCAACATCTATTCTTTCCTTCTTCTTGGCAGTAGTATTCCTGGGATTTTTAGCTGAGCACATGGCCACCTGGTATAAAGACATTTCCCAGCTTCCTTAGCAACTAGGAATGGTCATATGACAATATTTTATCTAACGTGATAAAAGCAAGATATATGTTTATAATATCCTTCTTTCCTGTTGGCTGGAAAGCAAATGTGACACCTGGGGGCTTAGCATCCACTTTGGACCAGAGATGGAACACTAAAGACAGTAAAACAGAAAGACAGAAAGAACATACATCCCTAATGATTTCAGGCCCTGCTTATTTCTAGACTTTTACATGGAGAGGAACAAAGCTCTACCTTGTTAAAGCCACTATTATTTTGAGTTTCTGTTACTTGCTGCTAGATCTAATCCTAACTGATACATTTTCTTTTAGATGCTTATTTCATCTGTCTTAGGTGAACTCAGTCTTAATATTTATACTTTTTTTCCTACTGAAAATGATCGCTCCTTCTGCTAGAGATTCCTTCAGGAAAGTTATGCTTCTCATAGCTCCAGTTAAGTCTAGTTTTAAAAAGGATTTAAACAGCATAACAGCTGCAAATATTACATTGATTAGCTACAAATACCGGTTATTGGTCTTCTGCCAATGCGTATTCTAATTCTGCTAAAGAATTCCATCTATTCTATATTCTAGTTCTATCTAAAGCACTCAGCTCTAAGCCCACCTCTAGTTTAGTTTCTGATCCTATCCATCGCACCAGCTTCCACAATTTGACATTCAATTAGAAAAAAAAATGTTTTTAAGAAATAGGGCATGTGGATTCCATATCTGATAGAAGCATCATTTCCCTTCCTAAGTGGAGGTCGGAAGAGCGTTTCCTGCGGCAGCCACTAAAGCTGTTGCTGGAATGGGGGAGTCAGCAGATGCCGAAGTTGTGAGCCAGGAAACAAGTGGTATGCTTCCAATCCAAAGGACAAGCTGAGAACTAGATGGATAATAGAGTAGATGGATAAATGAGTTATAGAGTCCCTGGTGGAGAAAGTCTCAATGGGATGGAGGAGGACCCCACTGCGTCTGAAAGAGCAGTTTAAGATTTAGTCCTGAGGCAGAGCAAGTAGCAGTGGATCCCTTTACCTAGTTCCCTGCAGACACAAGTGAGAGAAGTTCCGATGGTCTTAAAATTCAAAATAGAGCTTACGATCATAGGGAAATTACTATAAATACGAGCTGGACATGATGGCAGGTTAAGGTGATAATCTTAAAGAAAGGTCATAACTGTGGTTAAGATGAATGAAAATTAAGGTACATAAATAGATAACTGCATAAAAATAAAAAATTTGGAGAAATGTATGACTGCAATTATGATTCCATAAATGATTTAACTCTTTAATTTGAATTTTTGGGGGTCTAGATAGAAGAGGTGCTAATAATACCAAATGATAGTCACCAATGTAAGAGCTACTCTCCATTTTAAGCTACTCAGTTTCCTGACAGAGAATCATTTCAAACGTCATGCAAATCCTGATGCATTCAACAAAATAAATTCATTGTAACTGAAAGTGAAAAAACACCAAGAATGTTGGAAATTAAATTAGTGATTGGAACAAACCATTCCCAAACAATCTCAGAATATACTGGTTTGAATAACTGGGTACCTTAGTCCCTAAAAAAAGCAAGAGCAAAAGATATCAACCGGTGGCAACAAATATCCAGAATTTAGCAAGAAAACTAAAGGAATGGATTGTGACTACACTCCAGTGATCCTCAGATAGAGTCTTTCCTTTCCTGTTCCCTTTAATGAGGTGATTTGGAGAACGATTCCTTACCCCTGAGAGCTGAAGCTGGTTTAGTCACAGAGCTTGCCGTTTTTTCGTCTTTTTTCTGTTCCTTCCTGGAAAATGGTTCTTAGCAGTGGACCAGGGAAGCTCATCAGGGAGGGGCGCAGCTGTGCCTCCCAGAAGGAGGATAAGATGGGGGAACTAGCCCAATCTGTTGGACATCTGGAGCTATCTAGTCAGATATGACAGATGTCCCAGGGCATATAGAAAGAGTGAAACAAGCATCACTTTCCAATCTGATTTCCTTCTTTGCCTTGTAGCCAGATCTGATGCCTTTGACACCAAGGCAGACAGAGTAAGACACTCTGAACTATTAGCAGAAAATGTATAAAACAAAGTACCTACCGGATGTCACCTATATGCTTGGATACTCAATGGATACAACACAGTGGAGATGAATTCTGCCTTCTACGTACAATAAAGTTGACGAAACAAGGAACAACCGTGGGTAATTATCTTTTTGTGTATCTGTATCTTCCACTAGACTAAGTTCCATGACAGTAGGGACTAATTTATTCATCATAATCACAGCTGGCCATTATTGCCCAGTACCTGCCAACCCAATAAATACTTGAATAAATGAATGAACACTATTGAAGTAAACAACAAAAGGCAGCCTCTACATAATCACGTACCAAAGTGTGGGATACATGAGAAATAAAGCTAGAATCAGTTAGAAAAGCGAAAATAGCTAAGTGGACAGTTGATGGGTTTGGAGGTTATCACTGTGTGCGGGATAAAAGGAGCTCTCCCAGCTGACTAGAGCCTGGCAGCTCTGGGGCTGTGTGTCCTATCAAACGTATAAAGCATTCTCAAGAGAGGACATAAAACAGCAAATCCCCAATGTCAATGTCAAAACTGTCTATCCCATATGGGACAATGATGGTATCTTGGTACAGGTTCCCATAATAATCTGTTTTCTGGAGTCCAGAGACCTTCAAACAAATCACACTTAGTAATGAGACTTTCTTTGGTCACTAGACTATTCCTTATCTTTGGATACAAAGCTTAATTATAATACCATAATTTAGATGTCAATGATAGTTCTGAAATGTGAGGATTTGGTTGCTTTTAGCTCTATGACTTTTTGGGGGGTATTAAAGAGAGCTCTATGACTTTTAAGAATAGGTAAGTAGATGGCTGGGCAGCTCAGCCCTGGATCGCCTGACTACTCCTGACAAGAGGCCTGGCCACACGCAGAGGTAGAACAGAATGTCCATCTCTCCAGGATGGCCCACCGCAACAAGACACCACTCAGTCCAGGTCTCTCTTCTCAACCTGGTGAGACCCCACTGATGGAAATATCGTCTCACCTTCAACGGGAAGAGGAAGGATCCAGTTTTATTGAGGATTCATAGATACTGAAATAACTCCACTCACCTTCCTTTGCCATCCTCATAGGCCAAACCCAGTCTGGAGTGGTGGGAAGTCAGATCCATCTCTGGTTAAGTCATCTCCTCTTTCTTCCCCAAAAGTTCTGGTTAGTGGCAATAAAGCTTGTGTATCAGTCGGAGGCCCATTAGAAAACAGACGGTATACTCAAAGTGGGGTAATTTGAGGAGAGTTTGGTAAAGGGACTATTTACAAAGATGTGAGCGGGATATAGGGAAATCAACAAGGCATAGTCCTATAGTGCCCCAGGGACTGTTACCACCCTGCAATAACAAGGGTATAGAGAAGTTACTGGAACCTGAAGATTGTACCCAGAGGGACGCCAGACAGGAGCCAGGACATAGCCAGCCTAATGAAACCCCTCAGGGAGGAAACCATAAATACTCTCTTCCCTCTAATCTCCTTTACCAATACCAACAGGAAGCTGGGGGCAAGGGAGCCCTTTGATGCAATCTCAACAGGTCAATTCTGATGTAGACAGCAAGATGGAGGGGGATAGGCATGGATCTCAGGGGGGCAAACCGAAGTTCTCCAGCACAGCCGTGCTTTATTCATTCTCCATGAGTCCGTGTCTGGGTAAAGACTCGTGCATTTGAAATAGAAAAAAACCTCCTTCTAGAATTAGTCCTTAATCAGACTAACGCAGTGAGCCACAAACAAATAGAATCATGGAATCAGGAGCCTAAATTACAATCCCACTTCTGCCAATAATTGGCCGTGTAACACTGAGAAAGTAAGTTTTCTGTATTTAGACTTTCTTGTTTGTCTACTCATCCCTATCTCACTAGAGTATTGTGAGGATATTTGTAGAACCTGACACCTGATTGTGTTGACCACAATCGCTTTCCTTAATTGCTCGATAACCAGGAACTTCCCTGTTTCTTTCTACTCATTTCTTCAAAATCTCAGTATCTCTCTCCACCCCCACCCCTCCCATCATTGTTTTATATTCTTTCCCCCTGCGTTTCATCTGATATTGAAACCTGCTCTGTGGTGATGTACTATGAATACTGTTGTGGTTTAATTCCATGTTCGTTGCATCTGTTGTTAAGCTCTGGAAAAAGCTGATCCTCCAAGTTTAAGGAGAACTGCGCCAATAGCATCTTTTATAATCCTGATAGTACCACAACTTGTTCAAAACACAAATACTGGTCACAGATATTGTTGAACATCTCCTTGCAGAAGCAGTAAAATGCCAGAAGCCACATATATAAAGAATAACTGATTCTATAGGGTCATGAATATGGTGATAATAAGGATGATAATGATGATAAATAATAGGAGTTTACATTTACATGTTTACATATTATAAAAGAAATCACGGACACTCTGTGTCAGGCACCATCCTAAGTATTTTAGACATACAATTTCATACCAATTATTATTTGGTATTATTGGGTTCCGCTTTGTAGAAGAGGAACATGAGACAGAAAAATTAGATTGGAGCGCCTGGGTGGCTCAGTCGTTAAGCGTCTGCCTTCGGCTCAGGTCATGATCCTGGGGTCCTGGGATCAAGCCCCGCATCGGGCTCCCTGCTCCGCAGGAAGCCTGCTTCTCCCTCTACCCCTCCCCCCTGCTTGTGTTCCCTCTCTCGCTGTGTCTCTCTCCATCAAATAAATAAATCAAATCTTAAAAAAAAAAAAGAAAGGAAGAAAAATTAGATTACTTCCCAAAGGTTGTCAAGTATTACTCAGATTCAGGATTCAAATCCAGTTTGGTCTAACTCTATAGCCCATGTTATTAGACACTACAATATAAGTGAATTTCATAAAGGGCACATAGGGGCTCCCCGGTGGCCCATTCGGTTAGGCGTCTGCTTTCGGCTCAGGTCATGATCCCTACTTAGCGGGGAGCCTCCTTCTCCCTCCCCCTCTGCTGCTCCCCCTGCTGGCTCTCTCTCTCTCTTTCTCTTTCTCAGTCAAATAAATAAATAAAATCTTTAAAAATAAATAAATAAACAAAAAACAAAAAGAGCACTTAATTCAAACTTTCTGACCTAATAATCCCACTTACAAGAAGTTTTCCTACTCCAAAAGAAAGGCAATACCATTCTGGAAATGGATAGTGGTGATAGTTACACAACAACATAAACGTGCTTAATGCTACTAAATTGTACGCTTAAAAATTATCAAAATGGCAAATTTTACGTTATGTGTATTCTACCACAATAAAAAGTACTTAGGAATTCAACAAGATAAAAAAGAAGGCAGTCATTCAAACTTTAAAAAGTGATTTTTGTAATATGTCGATTTAAATGCTTGTGTGACAAAATTAATTATAAATATACATTACCTATATTGTTTCCATGTCTAAAATTGTCTACTCAAGCTGGCTAAAAATTTTGAAATATTATTCTTACTGGAGAGGTGGAGTTTTTCTTAGGTTTGATATTGCCATATATTTGAGCATGGCAATTTTCAACCAAAAATCAATAGCCATCTAAATTAATATTTAATGAAGAGAAAAACAAAGACAGCTTTAGCATGAAGTGACTCAGAAATTTTGCCATCCACCAACCACTGAGAATTATCTGAGGAGTTACTATAGCAAATTGAGAAATGTACCAAGAAAGAGAAAGACATGGGAAAAATTAAAGTGGTAAGAGGAAAAAAAAAAAAACCACATCCACAAGACGATGGTTGTCACATTATTTTTAATTGCAAATTAAATAGGAAGTAATGGAAATGCCCAAAGAGAATGAGGAAATTAGCTAAATTATGTTACTTCCTCTTGAGCGAATACTATGCAGCCATTAAATATTATAAGTACAAAAGTTCTTTTTTTTAATTTGTATTTATTTACTTTGCGTGTTCTCTACGCCCAACGCGGGGCTCGAACTCACAACCCTGAGATCAAGAGTCAGTGCTCTTCTGACTGAGCCAGCCAGGCACCCCATAAGTACAAAAAATCTTATAGCAACATGGAAATACTTATGGCTTTAGTTTAAATGAAAAAAAATCAGATGCAAAATTTTATTCACATTATGCTCATCAGCAATAGAAATGTAGGTGTATATATGTATGCAGACTGAAACAAAACACACACAAAAAAAGCCAGAGTTGTGATTGAGTGGTAGAATTACGGGTGACTCCCCCCATTTTCTAAACTTTCTATAATGCCATTTCATTGTTGTATTAGTTATCTATTGTTATGACACAAATTAGCCCCAAATTTAGAGGCTTAAGACAACAAGCATTTGTTTCCTCACAGTTTTTATGAATCAGAAATCCAGGCACAGGGGCACCTGGGTGGCTCAGTCGGTTAAGCGTCTGCCTTCGGCTCAGATCGTGATCCCGGGGTCCTGGGATGGAGCCCCACATCGGGCTCCCTGCTCAGCAGGGAGTCTGCTTCTCCCTCTGCCCTCACCCTTCTCATGCTCTCGCTCTCTCTCTTTCTCTATCAAAAAGATCAATAAAATCTTAGAAAAAGGAAAAGAAATCCAGGCACAGCTTTACCAGATGCCTCAGCCTCAAGGATAGCAGCTGCCTCAAGGCCTGAGCAAGGAAAGATCCACTTCCAAGCGCACTCAAGCAGTTGTTGACAGGATTCGGTTCCTCTGAGGTTCTTGCATTGAGGGCCTGGGTTTCAACTCTCTGTCACCTGGGAGCCAACTTTAGTTCCTTGCCATGCGGCCCCTCTGTAGAGCAGCTCAAAACATGGCAGCTGATTTTCATCAGAGCAAACACGTGAGGGAAACATGATGGAAGCCAGAGTCTTCCCGTGACCTCACCTCAGAACCAAAATCTCATTGTCTTTGCCATATTCTGTTGGTTGGAAGCAAGGCACTAGGTCCAGCTCATACTCAAGGAATTGGAATCATTGGGGTCATCTTAAAGGCTGCCTGCCACAGTGGTCATTAAAATAAAAGACTCGTGAAAGAGAACTCTTCTTTTCTTTTTATCATCCTGCCCATGACCCATTCCTTTCAGGTAATAGGATTCAGCAACTTCTTTTAACACACGTGCTTCTAGAAACTGGAAGTAACAGCAAACCTGTTCTCCCCTCAGGCCTCTAGAAAGGACCGTACCCCCGCCAACACCTTAGTTTTAGGCCAGTGAGACCTGCATCAGACTTCTGCTTCCAGAACTGCAAGATGATAAATTTGGGTTGTTTGAAACCACTAAGTTTGTGATAATTTGCTAAGGAAGTAATAGAAAACCAATAGAAGCCACAAGCCACACAAATCACAGAAGCGTAGCTTATTCAGTCTCTGTTAGATTGAATGCTGTTTTCCTTGAAGGGGTTACACAGAAATGCAAGACTGCTTTGGGGCCTGACCTACAGGCCTCCTGTGAAAGCAGTGTAAGCCTGCCATTGCAATCATTAGAAGTAGTCGCAGAAACAGCACGCTTCAATTTCTCACTGACTTTGCACACTGAGTTGTGACAGTAACTTCCATCCGCCACAGAAATTGATTTTAGTTCGCAAAAAAATTGGAAAATATATGCTTGTTTATTTCAATAGAAATGAATAAAAAAATAAAGACGTGTACCTTCTTCTGATACTCTAGGCTGTTCTTGGCTTTAAGTCCAAGAATGCAGAGACATTTTGGCAAAGGTAAAGGCAGGCAGGCAGGCAGGCAGGAAGGAAGGAAGGAAAGAAGGAAGGAAGGGAAACTCCTGTAATGTCCATGTAAGTTAGAGGGACCTGGCTTAAAACTTGTCCTTCATGGGTTAAGTTAGATGGAATCCCATTAATCTATCTATTCTAGAAAGAAAAGACAGCAAAGTCCATCCTCCAGGGATGGGAATACATGATTCCAAATAGTTTAGCCATTTTAAAGCTAAGGCTGTAGTGTGGTGAACTGGTAAGTGCAAAGAGATGGACTTCTCTTACTTGAAAATTCCATGGGATTTTTTTTTTTCCTTTCTACTCCACTTCAAGAGTCTGTGAATGGAGACTGACAGATGAACGTGGATGTTAAGAGGCAGATTTTCCTGATGATGCACTTGCTCAGCTTCCATTAACACTTCAGGGAATTATGTGCAACTATCAGTGGGAGAATATACCCCTAATACTCTATTTTTAACTTTTTTTTTTCGATTAACAATTATGTTTAGTCAATCCCCAGCAGGATTTGCTGGTGAGATTGCTGGTTTCCTAATGCAAGTTTCTTTTCAGTTAGTCAAGCTAATGCTGATGACGTGTTTTCACTTGATGATGTACTGTTAGATATACCCAGTGTCTACCTAAATGCATTTGTGAATTAAATCTTGTCTGGGAAGATTTGCTCATTCAACCTAGGGATTAGAAATTATATTGACCCAAGAAGCAAGACTTGGTATATTTACTCTGGGATCCATGCCAAACACGCATAGCCAGACCAAGGGATTAGGGAGCCCTGACATCATTTTTACTCCAGTGCCTTATAAAACATCAAGGTTAGCAATTACGCTACATCATTTGAAAGATATGACTCCCAAGTTTCAAATTATTTTAAATTTTTTGTGTGATGCCTCATTTTCAGATCAATAATATTCAGAGCATGAAGGGAAAGGAAGGGCCTAGAAGGGGAAAGAAACAGCCTTTAGCAAGGACCAGCTGATATTTTTACTCTCCTTCTGTGATGAGAAGAGCAATTCACAGAGAGGCTAATTAAGTAAATTATGGGAAGGTACAATCGAATTGGTAGCAGGATTAGTATTCCAGCCCATACCTATCTGACTCCAGATCTCATGCTCTTATTTTGTTACCATTCATTCTATCTTTGTGGGAGAGAAAGTGGGTGTGTATGTTTCATTTCAGATGGAGAAGTGAGAACTTTATAATAATGGAATGAGTTCAGAATCTCCCAAGAAAAGCTGAATAATAACTTCTGACTCAAACTCCCATCCCTTTTTTAGACAGTCATTTCCCTCCTCTTCTGCCTTTCCTTCCTAATAAAAGCACGAATGAAATTAAACATTAAAACTCCAGGAGGAAAAATATCTCCAGGAGGGCACAGATTGTCATTTATCTTTGTATTTCCAGTGCCTTGTACTTACCTGGCCCAGATTAGGTGCTTGTCACTGGCTTGTCGTAGGAAAAAGAGAATGAATTAATAAACCGGGGAAGATTGTTCTATTTATAATGCTTATTGGAACTGCTGTTTCACTTCCAAATTTAGGAAAGTATTTTGTTATTATTTTAAGCCAGCTGTTTTGAGTATGTTAAATACTCCAAATTTCTGAAATGTGTTACTAAAGACTGATTCTGGACATGGCATTTTTTTCTCCCTCACTACACACAGACACGCAGCCCATGTGTCTACAATACTGTATCTTTATTATGCTCCCCAAAATGATTTAAAGCAGTTTATATTCAGAGGTATAAACACTCTGAGCTCCAAGTAACATTCTCCAAAAGGGCCTTTTTAAGTTTCATTAATTAAAAAGAAGATTTCTAAAAATGAGAGCATTCATAGGTCTCTCTAAACTGTGGGTATCTCTTGGGAAGGATTTATAAATTGTCCAACGGTAATGTAAAACGCTTTTGAAAATGTGGGTAGATGTGAAGGATATTATCATTAGCAAGGAACTAGGAAAAAGCAGTAGTTCCTATTTACAGTCTGGCTGCATTTGGAACAGCTATATGTATACAACCCCAGACAGCAGTCAAAACTTTCCAAACTACTATGTAATGATGGGCGGAGAATTCTTCACAAAATGTCACCTAAAATGTTTCCCGCATTAGATCTTTCTTTAGAAGCAAGTGTGGCACCTTAAGTGTCTTCTAGCAAAAGGCAAACACATTTTAGAATTTTTCTTGTAAAGCATTCCATGAGATGCCTGGTTTCCAAGTGAAAAAAAATCCTAAGGAATTGTAATTAAATATAAGTTTTGCTTCAGTGAAAAGCCCATTTCCAGAACATTAGTTCTACCAAAAGCGGGACATTTTCTTTTTTTTTTAAGATTTTATTTATTTATTTGACAGAGAGAGAGAGAGAGACAGCAAGAGAGGGAACACAAGCAGGGGGAGTGGGAGAGGGAGAAGCAGACTCCCCGCTGAGCAGGGAGCCCGATGCGGGGCTCAGTCCCAGGACCCCGGGATCATGACCTGAGCCGAAGGCAGACACTTAACGACTGAGCCACCCAGGCATCCCAAAAGTGGGACATTTTCTATGAAAGACTTTAGTTCATATCCTTGAGAATAGAGATTTTTTTCTCGTAATACCACCTTTGGAAGATGCATTGGTAGAAAGAATGTCAATACACAAAGGTCATACATGAGGTGTGTTTGGATTGATTATACGGTCCAATAGCCTGAAATCTAAATGAAGAGGCTTTTTAATAAGAAGGAAATAGGACTATAGAGATCTTTGTAGGGCATAAAAATACATGGGGAGGTGTGTTGTAATGTGAATAAGACTAATTGATCATCTTATTGGAGAAACACTTATCTCAAGATGAAAAATGGCCACATTGTTGTTTGACATTTGGATTGTCGATGACTTGACCAGAAGAAACCTTAGTCAAACACTCCAGAGACATGAACAGTTCAAGAGTGCAGCTGCTTGCCAAAGGTCACTGATAGAATAATAGGGTTTTTCCTTCACAATCTGAAGAAAGTCCAATGCTGCTTATATCCCAGTGAAGGGGAAATAAAATGATGGCCAAAAGTCATGCTTTTATTAAAAATACTACCATTCATGTAACAATATGATAGGATAAACTCTAAAATTTCTACATAATACAATCCCTAGATAGTATACTTAAGCATGTAACCTATACTCTGTTCATCTGATATACATCAAAAGTAAAATTCAATTCTTTTTGAGAAAATAGAAGCTAAGAAAATATCAAGTTGAATCACTAGTCATCTAGCTTGAAAATCATTCAAGTGAATAGAATTCTTTTTCTGTTTTTTATTTATTTATTGACATTTTTTATTTAAATTCAATTAATTAACATATAGTGTATTACTAGTTTCAGAGGTAGAGTTCAGTGATTCATCAGCTGCATACAACACCCAGTGCTCATTACATCAAGTGCCCTCCTTAATGCCCATCACCCAGTTACTCCAACTCCCCACCCACCTCCCTTCTAGCAACCCTCAGTTTGTTTCCTAGAGTTAAGATTAAGAGTCTCTTATGTTTTGTCTCCCTCTCTGATTTCGTCTTATTTTATTTCATTAATTCTTAAGTTTAGAAGCCAAACTGTTTCTAACTTTTCATAATAAAAAGAGGCTTTAGGTAGGCATAGAAGTATTTTAAAAAAGAGACAAAGAGGGGCGCCTGGGTGGCTCAGTCGTTAAGCGTCTGCCTTCGGCTCAGGTCATGATCCCAGGGTCTTGGGATCGAGCCCCACATCGGGCTCCCTGCTCTGCAGGAAGCCTGCTTCTCTCTCTCCCACTCCTCCTGCTTGTGTTCCCTCTCTCGCTGTGTCTCTCTCTGTGAAATAAATAAATAAAATCATTTTTTAAAAAGAGAGACAAAGAGCTCCAATGGGCCTCTCTTCTCTCCCATAGCAATTAAGGTCTTCAGATAGAAGGGTTGGTGGATGTTCTGAGTCATTCCATGCACCTTTGCTAATTTCAGCATTTCCCATCTGCTAAAGCTGTTCACGTGAAGAATTTTAATTTTTAAAGCTGTTCAATGTGCCCTCTCTGTCTCTGTCTCTCTCTCTCAATGAATAATAATAAAAAAAAAAATCTTAAAAAAAAGAGGGGGGCACCTGGGTGGCTCAGGTCATGATCTCCAGGTCCAGGGATGGAGGGATGGAGGCCAGCATCAGGCTCCCAGCTCAGCGGGGAATCTGCTTCTCCCTCCCACTCTGCCTCTCCCCCGCTTGTGCTCTCTGTCTCTCTCTCGCGCTCTCACTCTCAAATGAATGATAATAATAAAAAAAAACCTTAAAACTGTTCAAGAGTTCAATACCACATTAGCAAATACCACACAACTGAATTATTTCACAAGATGTTGGTGACAATGCTAAGATGACTGGTGCACATGAGGTACTCCCAACCCTTGGACTTCTCACCCTTTACCAAGGAAAAGGTTTCACAAAACTACAAATTTTAACCAATGTAGTGGTTGTAGCAGGGAGATACAAAATCTAGGACCATACCACGGGAGGTTAAAATTTCCTCCACTACCTCCCCACCCCATAATTTTTGCACAGTGGATTCAAGTTAAAATATATAGTATGGGCAGACTTGAAAGCAAAAAGAAGTCAAAACAATATAATATGAAGCCTGAATTGCATGTACAGGAAGGGAGAGAGGCAGTACCATTGCCCTTTTACCTTGTTAAGCTTCAGGCTTCTGACCTGAACACTTCTCACACACAACAGAGGAACGGTCCTTCCTTGCCTATCTTCATCACTAGCAACGAAGGGCTTTCCAAGCAATGGTACTCCAATTCATGCTACCCACCTAGACTGTTCTGAAAATTATCTGCTGGTGCTTGTGAGTAAATAAACTGACGACAGAACTTTTTTTATGGCCACACCAGTGTGAAATAAATTTTGAGTTATCTTAGGCATGAACAGCCTCATCTTTTTTAACTTAAAGGCATTATTTATCAGTAGGCTCTGAAAAGTACAGTGTACTGTGGACAGAGACAAAGACTGACCTAAAAGCCAAATCACTGTGAGATTCAGCTTCTCACTAGCACTTCATCCACAGTGCCTGGGCAACTCCCACATAGCTTGAAGACCATGGAAGAAGCTCAAAAACTTCTCACCTGTCCTATTCAATGGGGGAGTCCATGTTTTCAAGCCCTGGGGGGAAAATGTATGGATCTCTGAAATAACACCTTTCCCAGGTGGCTACCAGTTCCATGAATTTAGTAATACTAGGTTTTTGCCAACTTTACTTTTGCAAGATTCTCTGCAGTTGGACATCTTACTTGCCATCAAAGATTGCCAAAATTTCAAAGCTTCTTATGATCCATATATGGGGTATGACTACCCGATCCTCTGCCACAGAAACAGACTTGAGTCTGGAGAACCAACTATCTTTAGAAAACTGCAAGATTATTGAAACTAAAGAGTCCTGAAGTGCCAGCTGAATTTCTGGTCTATAGAAAGGTGGTAGCATCCATTCTTCTATCTGATTTTGAGGCTGGGTTGCATCCTAATCAAATCATTCAAGCGCTTTCATAGTTGCATCATTGTCACCTCTGAATCATAAATGTTAAGCTGAAAATGGTGAACGAGAGCTCCCAGAAGGCACCTTGTCCACCAGCATGGCTTTTATCATTAACTTCTGTATTGTTTTTGACTACTTTTTTTTTTAAGATTTTATTTATTTATTTGAGAGAGAGAGAGAATGAGAGATAGAAAGCACAAGAGGGAAGAGGGTCAGGGGGAGAAGCAGACTCCCTGCTGAGCAGGAAGCCCGATGTGGGACTCAGTCCCGGGACTCCAGGATCATGACCTGAGCCAAAGGCAGTCGCTTAACCGACTGAGTCACCCAGGCACCCGTTTTTGACTACTTCTTAAGAAGAAGTCCCAGGGGCGCCTGGGTGGCTCAGTCGGTTAAGCGTCTGCCTTCGGCTCAGGTCATGATCCCAGGGTCCTGGATTGAGTCCAGCATTGGGCTCCCTGCTTGCCTGCTTCTCACTCTCCCTCTACCTGCCGCTCTCTCTCTGTCCCCAAATAAATAAATAAAATCTTTAAAAAAAAAAAAGAAGTCCCAAACTGCCCCCCCTCTCTTGTCCCCTACTTTTTAAAGTTTAACATAGGCACATTATTTAATAATCAAGTCCTCAATAACAGAAACTTTATTAAGAATAAAGAAGTGTTCCTGAAACTTCTATTTCCTAACTGTGTGATCCTGGGAAAATTATTTAACCTCTCCCAGCCTGTTTTATCCATCTGTAAAATGGAGCTAATAGTACCTCCCTCCCTGGGTATATTGTAAAGACTAAATAAGATATAAAAGAACTAGAATGTCATAGGCACATAAGAGATGTTAGATTCTTTTTAACAAAAGTCCAAATTTATTTACCTAGAAACTTGTAAATTGATGTGTTTTTCTTGTGTCAGCAATGTCTTTAGGGTTAAATTATCTCTTCACCATTTCATAATCAAGCTTATTTACAATCTGGGATATTAAGGGCTGATTTAAAATGTTTTGCATATTAAGGGCTGATTTAAAATGTTTATATACCTACAATATTACATTCTGTTGCTACTGTCCAGTTAGCCTTATATTTTTACAAATTTCATATAATTACTTAGTCTTTATAACTCATATTCATTTTGTGCATTCTATAGAGTGATGTACGATAATTACTTATTTCTATCTCAGGACATATAGTTTGTTTGCAGTTCTTCAGTGTTATCATCAATAGTGTTGGAGGGGAGGGGAAAGTTTGTGCACAAAAGCTTTTTCTAATTTCTTAATGTTAATGTTTTAGGATACAGGGATGCCTGGTAAAGCGTCTGCCTTCAGCTCAGGTCATGATCCCAGAGTCCTGGGATCGAGTCCCGCATCGGGCTCCCTGCTCAGCTCCCTCTCCTCCCCCACTTTGCTCATACTCTCTCTTGCTATCTCTCTTTCTCTCAAATAAATAAATAAAATCTTTAAAAAAAATGTTTTAGGATACAGTTCTAGAAATGGTATTACTGAATTGAAGAGCATGAACACATTTTTATGGTTTTGATTTGCTTTTGTTGATTTTAAGTGCAGGGAAAGAAGCTACTGTGAGGTAGGATTATCAGAGGTCTGAATATGGAGATTTAAAAGGTGGGAAAAGGAATACTTCAGGAAGAAAAAAAATGAAACAGAAACAAGTAAGAGCCTAATATGGAAAAAAAAGGAAAAAAGACAGAAGGAAATTAACCTGATTGAAGTAGAAGGTTTTTTTGGCAATAGTGGGAGATCAGGCCAGATGAGTAGATTCTCGTCAGAGGCGGTCCTTGACCTTGAGAGTGAGACAAAATAGTTGAAGCTTGCCGTCAATGCCTAGAGCCCGGGGCAGTAGCACAACTGAGAGGGAGAGGGATCATGAAGAATCACTGGGGCTGAACTGGCCGGGAAGGACCCCGGAGTAGTGGAAAACAGCTAGAACCAAAGCTTCCCATGTGATGTCAAAGGAGAGGAATGTAGAAAGCGAATCCAAATGCTTGAAGAGAAAAATGAATAAAGGGACTTAGAAAGAGGTTAGTGTATGAGAATGAACAAAATTGTACGTCCCCAAAATTTTCACCTGAGTGACTGGAAATGAGGAGAAGTTGGTGTCACTAAACTGACAGCAGTCGGGTAACCAGAAGGAGAACCAGTTTGCTGGAGGGGTGGATTGGGCAGGGGATATTGATTTTGAGTTGACAATAGGATATTCAAGTGGAAAGGCCACATAGAGGCAGTTGGAAGCCCTTACATTCTTTAGGACTTTAGTGGTTGAAGTTGGACACTTACAAAACAAGGAGTTCATATTGCAGTGTGGGACATTTTACCAGAAGATGGAAAAGGTACTGAGGAGCTTCTGAGATGGTCATATTAGCCAGGCATGGCCTTGGACCAATGCAGCAGGTCATCCTGATATCTGCCCGTGGCCTCCCAGGACCACAATGTGAGAGTCGGAATTTCATCAGAAACCATGTCCTATTCTCTAGTTCCATGATCAAATATGTGGTAAAACACATTCGTGGTGAAACATCAGAACAAAAAGTAGTGAAATTTAGAATGATTTCATTTAAGGTACCATAGGCACAAACTGGCAACACTATCAGGCTCAACCCATTCTATTCGGGGGCCGATAACACAGTGTTATTAATTTTTTACTTCAGAAGATAACTGTGTGAAAAGGTTCCTCTAAAATATATGGCAGAGACCCTAAAACTCAGAAAATCTCTGAAGAACAGTATGAATACCTTTCAAGAAACTACATGATATTGAAAATTTGGCAGGCCTCACACCTGCAAAATCTTACAGATGAGCTGCGTTGTCCACACCAAACATTCAGAATTCCGGATTCATCTTTTAACTATAGAAAATTCCACAAGAAGAACCTAATAATCCCCTGGGTCATCCAGAGCCACTGAACACATACCCTGTATTCTAAATATAATCCTTTGCATTTTTCCTTAGAGGAATACTAATCACATGTGTGGGCCATATGTTGCAGTTTAATATCTCCCCAATCAGCAAGAAATTTCCTCAGATTTTTCATAGGATCCCTGAGGAACCAGAAATAGACAGCTGGAGAATCCAGTTTGAAGTAATCATCTTAGATTAAATTAAATATAATCATATATGTAATGGTACCAGGATCTGCCGGAAGAATTTGGATGTACTAAGTTTTTCTGAACTTGCGTGTTTTATCTATTTTTAATTATCGCTTTTAAATTTCTAGGGAAATTCTTCCATTAAAACATTTTATAATTCAAGAATCATAAATGAGGTCATAGTTAATTACCTCAAAAAATGCTCATGTTGTCTTCAAGGTAAGTAGAGAATGCACCAGAATAGCTCATAGACAGTGGGACTGCTTGTGGCCCAAGGGTCCCCCAACACAATCTGTCTGCTGAACATTCTCAGTCTGCAGAGGAGGAAGGCTCTGGAAATTGCTGGTGGTGAGCCACCCTAAAACCCTGTATCAGAATCAAACCTGGAGCATGTTCGATACATCCGTCTCCCTATCCTGAGCCATGGGTCTCCAAGGCCTTCTGAGTGTAGACGGCCAGGCTCTCCTGCTTTCTCAAGGTCTGTGAAGTCAGAGTGAAGGAGGATGGAAGGGGGTGGTAGAAGGGAGTGAGAACAATGGTTTTGATTCTTTTAAACTGACAGACGTTCACAGAATTACATATTTTTTCTTTTTTGTTAACTCCACTAAATGTGTTCATTGCGATTAAATAAGATTTTGTGGTCCATTACCCTGTAATGGATGTAGCCTTGGGGTGTTTCTGAACACTAAAATTAGAAGAAAAATGAACAAGTAAATGTGTTGATTAATGCATCTATGAGGATCTATATTCTATCTTTTAAACAAACTAATGAATATTCTAAAGCAAAGTGATAACATGAAAATAAATATACTTCATATTTGTAATGATAAACCTGTTTTTCAAAACAACCACCAATGAATTAATATTGTCAAACCCATTTCAAAGACGGGCGGCGGTAAGACACGAAGAGACTGACTGGCTGTCGCACACAGTATGTTGGCTGCAGCGGTAGCTGTCTAAAACCCTAGCCGGGGCGCCTGGGTGGCTCAGTCCGCTAACGGTCTGCCTTCGGCTCAGGTCATGGTCCCAGGGTCCTGGGATCGAGCCCCGCGTCGGGCTCCCTCCTCCACAGGAAGTCTGCTTCTCCCTCTCCCTCTGCTGCTCCCCCTGCTTGTGCTCTCTCTCTCTCTGTGTGTCAAATAAATAAATAAAATCTTAAAAATAAATAAATAAATAAAACCGCTGGCCCAGCCAGGTGACAGGGATCACGAGAACATTTGTCAAAAGTTTCAAAGTAGTACCCAATTTGCTTGAAAGAGGAATCATTTTATCTATATTTTCCAGGCACGAGCACACTCCTGAGGTCTGTAGCCCCCTTTGGGTGCTGCACCTTCCTGACTCAAGCTGCCTCTCCACCCTCTGTTGGGTCAGGGAGAGGTGGATGAGGCTCACTTCCATGTCTTCCTGCCTCCCTCCAGACCTTACCCCACCCCCATTCTTCTGCTATCCCGGGGGTAATTCATAACTAGAATTGGAGCTGAAGATGGGTGTGGTAGCCAGCCTGTGTGCCTAGTAGAACATTCCACGGTGCAGTGTGCCATTTCAGGTGAGTTAGGGTATTGGGGTTTTGCCTTCGTGTCCCGAATTGCTTGTTTTGGAGGAAGCCAGTACTCATGTCATGAAGATGCTTAAGCAGGCCCACAGAGAGGCCCGCATGGAGGACCCTGACCTGCCAGAATTGTGAGGGAGCCCTGTTGGGAGTGAATCCTTCAGGCCCAGCCAAGCCATCAGACTGCTACAGTGCAGCTGACATCTGGCTATAGCCTCGGGGGAAATCCAGAGCCAGAACGACCAGCCAAACCACCGCAGAATTCCCGATTCACAGAAACTGTGATGTTATGGATGATTGCTGTTGCCCTAAGCTACTAAGGTTATAAATATAGAAAAGCTTTTTACATTTTGTTTTATTTAATCCTTACCACAATCTTATGCGGTAGATACCACTTTGTTCATTCCCCATAAGGAAAGTGAAGCATAGAAGAGGTCAGGTGGCTTGCCCAAGGTCAAATAGTAAAGAGTGGAGTCCAAATTTGAAGCCAGGTCCTCGGATTTCCATGCCCATGTTTTGGGACTGGAGGGGAAAATCACTAAGGCTCTCTCCAGCCCAAACAGAGAGGATTCTGTGCTATGAAAAGCTCCTCCTCTACTCCTTGCTTCATGCCACCTAAAGCACTGTCCACCTTTAGTGGCCTTTGCTGGGACCATACAACCATCCTAGGTGCCCATCTGCACAAGAGATTTGGGAGAGTCCCAAGCCTGCTCTGGCCAAAGTCTCACATCCTCTCTCTTGAAGTTTCCATTTCCACATTGTCTCTAGAACTCATTAGGGTCTAATAAAAAAAAAAAAAATCCCTGATTAAAATTTAAATATGTTACCTGGGAAATGTACACCAACCCGTTGTCACCATCCTTGACCTATTAGCAGAGAACAGAGCCCGAAGGAAATAGGAGACCTAGCAGATATATTGGAGTTTAGGGAGAATTTGAGAAAGATTTGAAACTGCAGCATTTCCAGGTGTTGGAAGGCCTCTGAGCAGTTGCATACCTCGTAGGTGAAGCGAGAGTACCTCGTACACACATCCCACTCACACCCCAGATGTAGAAAGAGAGAAAAGTTCAACTTCAATTATCCAAAATTTGCGATCAGAAAGCCCAGAGATAATGCTTTCTTAAATTTAAGCATATGCATAATTTAGTGCCATTTTGAAAAACACAATTTTATCTTAAATGACTTATAATGGAGGTGAGGCACAGCAAAATCATTTCTGTTTTGAAAGCATTATGCTAATTTAAATAAGCCAGACACAAAAAGGCAAATATTATATGGTTCCACTTATATAAGGTATCAGGAATAGGCAAATTCATAGAGACAGAAATGAGAATGGTGGTTACCAGGGGCTGGGGAGAGAGAGGAGGGACTGGAGAGTTACTGGCTTTTTTGTTTTGTTTTGTTTTGTTTTTAAAGATTTTATTTATTTATTTGACAGAGAGAGAGAGACACAGCGAGAGAGGGAACACAAGCAGGGGGAGTGGAAGAGGGAGAAACAGGCTTCCCGCCGAGCAGGGAGCCCGATGCGGGGCTCAATGCGGGGCTCGATCCCAGGACCCCGGGATCATGACCTGAGCCAAAGGCAGACGCTTAACGACTGAGCCACCCAGGCGCCCCGAGAGTTAGTGTTTAATGGGTACAGAGTTTCAGTTTGGAGAGATGCACCGTTCTGGTGATGGATAGTAGTGATGTTTGCCCAACAATGTGAATGCACTTCATGCCATTGGATTGTACATTTAAAAGTGGGTAAAATGATTAATTTTAATTTATGTATATTTTACCCTAATAAAAAAATTTTCCCTGATCTTTTCTACTGCTAGAGCTCCAAGGTCTGTATCTGGTCTTACTGACTCCTTCCCGTTTTTCCTCCAAAGTGTCTGTCTTACGGTTTTCCTCTTCTTTGCCTCAAGCCTTCATCATCTCTTGTGAAGCCTACTGAAATGAACCCTTAAATGGCCTCGCTGATTCTGCCTCTTCCTAGCCAGTCTGTCTCTCAGCACTGCTTTGTATGTCATCCCAGAGTTTAACTCTCTCAGGGCCTCACTCTTGCCTTTAGAAGAAGCTTGACACATATTAAAACAGTTTTCTCTCTCATTCAGTGGGAAACCCAGGCTGGACACCTGTTTCAAACGAGCATTATTTAACTTATTTTTTATTTTATTTTATTTTAGATTTTATTTATTTACTTGAGACAGAGGGAGAGAGAGCACAAGTAGGCAGAGAGGCAGAAGAAGAAGCAGGCTTCCCGTGGAGGAGGGAGTCTGATGCGGGGCTCAATCCCAGGACCCCGAGATCAGGACCTGAGCCAAAGGCAGACGCCCAACCAACTGAGCCACCTAGGCGCCCAATTTCACTTATTTTCTAAAATTGTATTTTAAGTAAACTCTCTGCCACACATGGGGCTAGAACTCACCACCCTGAGTCACATGTTCTACCAACTGAGCCCGCCAGGGCCCCTCACTTATTTTGATTGTGAAATACAGCATACATGCAGAAGGGTACATCACACTTTCGTGTACAGTTTCAACCAGTCACATAACCAGGTTAGGAGAGAACATTGCCAGTTGGTGCTTAGAGCTAACTGACTGGACGGTATGGGTAGATGGAAGAGTAGCAGAAAGGGCCTCGAAAAGAAGATATAAAGACAAATTTCTCTGACATTATCATCTTAACCCAAGCATGGGAGGCAGCAATTTTTAGCAGGACCAGAGTGGGGCCCATGGACAATTCCTTTAAAAAAAAAAAAAAATCTCTTCAGTAATTATGGTGTAGAAAACCAGTGTAATACTAAACGGATAAGGTAGAGTCCCGAGTTAGGAAGATGAATATTATAGCTCCTTTCCTGGAGGAGACAGACATGGATGCAGATCACTGCAATAAACATCAGTAGTTCCATAATAAAGGTGTGTACAAAATGCAAAGCGGAGTGCAGAAGTTTTCAGAAACAGAAAGAATCAAAATTCGTCAAACTATGAAACAGAGTAAGAAGCAATTGGTAGTGGGATCTTTGTCATCATTTTGTTCCAAATTCCTACTGTGAGCTGAGAAAGTTCCAGGAAACTGAAAGAGATGGAAGGAGAAAACCTACTCCTTTTCCCTGGTCCCAGTCCAGGAAGCAACTCATACTGCATTTCCCATGGAAGCTATGGAAGCCCTTCTCCGGAGATCTTCGGCTAGACTTTGAAGTCTTATGTATCCATTGGGCTGCCAAGTTTGTTAAAGCAGCGGGATGCACGCCAGATTGCCACTTCATTTTGTGCTGTGTAGACACAGTCCTAAGCATGTGAAGCTCCCATAAAGCACTTAAAGTTATTTTGGGACTCGTCTGATCTCCCTTACTAGTGAGTTTTTAAGTTCCTTGAGGGCAGTGCATCCCACAGCGTTCTGAGAGGTGAACATGGGACCCCCGCAAGCTCGCTAAAACAGGGTGGGGAAAGGACTAGGTTTGGGTTACTCCAGAAGGGCCACAGGTCTACACTAGGTTGTAGTGGTTCTGCAGCCAGCCAGAAGCACCTCCCTCAGAGTAAGCCAGCACAGGTCCTGGAGCTGTCCTCGCTGCCCTGGACAGGAGACTCAGCTATCCCTTTACCCCCCAAAAAAGTGGAAAGCTGTTAGAGGAAGAAGGAGTAGGCACTAGGCCAGCCAAAACAACCAAACCCAATGGCCGCAGCAATGTAGATGCTCCACAGAATTTTAATAATTTCAGCCAAATGAAGATACTTAGTACAGTTAGAAAGAATTCATCTCTATTTTAAATTTTCTCACACATACTTAGTGGTATTAAGCTGCTATTCAAATAAGCCAACTTTGAAATAAAGCCGACGAAAGAACTAGCATTTTCTCATGGTGGTTCTCTAACCTTTCACTAGCCTCCTAGAGACTTAACTGGACCTGTGTTTTTGGTATGTTTCTCTCATGGACCACCATGAAATTTCATTAAATCTTTCTACAACATAATGAAAGATAGATATCAAAGAATCTTTTGGTGTTGCTCTCCAGAAAAAATGCAAAGCATATTAAGAATACTCATTCTCGGGGCGCCTGCTCAGGCAGTTAAGTAGCCAACTCTTGATTTGAGCTCAGATCATGATCTTGGGATCCTGGAATGGAGCCCTGCGTCGGACTCCATGCTCAGAGGGAAGTCTGCTTAAGGATTCTCTCCCTTCCCTCTCCCTTTGTCCCTCCCCCAGCTCACGCTCATGCTCTCTCTCTCTCTCTCTAAAATAAATAAATAAATCTTAAAAAAAAAGAATATGCATTCCTATAAAAAGTTTGCTTGTATCTTTAGAAACTTGCTTTTAATATAAAAAGCAGCATTTCTTGAGTTTTGCTTTGTAAGTATGAAAAAATGATAGGTATAGTTATGGAGAGGTGGTGGGCAAAATGGGTGAAGGTGACTGGGAGATAGAAGCTTCCAGTTATAGAATGCGTAAGTCATGGGAATAAAAGGTATAACATAGAGAATATAGTCAATGGGATTATAACAGTGTCCTGTGGTGACAGATGGCAACTACACTTGCAGTGAGCATAGCATTATGTATAAACTTGTCCAGTTACTGTGTTGTACACCTAAAACTAATGTAACATTGTGTGTCAGCCATACTTCAAATGGAACTTATTAAAAAAATAAGTTCCATAAAATAGAGTATCATTTTCCATATTTCTTGGTTCTCCATTTTACTTAAGCTAAAGATATTCTTTTCTTATTCTTCTGCTATTCATGAATTCTGCTTTTATCAGCACAATTCAGAGCTTGTTTCCAACTGGTAAGATGAAAATTGAACATATGTGACACCTGAGTGCTGAATTCCCTGTTGAAGAAATGAATGATAGACCTTATCTATCATTTATTCGACTCATGTGTACACCCATGTATATTACAGACATTTTTATTTAATTATTCAGGAATTGGCACATGAGATGCATTATCTAATTCCTCTGGGGTCTTCCACTGGGAAAAATAAATGCAAAGACTGTGACTATCAAATGCAATTTCCCCTTTTGCATATATTTTATGGTAATGACTTTATTATCTCTACATTTAATGATTCATTATTTTAAGATTTTAAGCAATATAGAAAAGTACTACAAAGAAAAAAATCAACAAAAGCCTACCTTGTAGAAATAATCATCATTAACATTAGGTGAACATCTGTTTTGACATCTCTCTATGTAGACACACATAGGGAGATAGGAGGAATGGTAGATGAACACATGGAGAGATAGTCTGGTACACAGAAATAATTGTATAAAACTGGACACCTACCATGCACATTATTTTTTAAATAAAAAAGTTAAATTGAACAAACAAGAGAAACAGATGAAACCAACAGATAACTATTTCTTCTTCACTAGAAGAGTAGCCTCTAGAAGAGCCTTCTGACAATAGGGGGGAAGATATTTAAAAAGTTTGGATTTTTGGGGGGCACCTGGGTGGCTCAATCGTTAAGCGTCTGCCTTGGGCTCAGGTCATGAATCCCGGAGTCCTGGATGGAGCCCTGCATCAGGCTCCCTGCTCCGCGGAAGCCTACCTCTCCCTCTCCCCCTCCCCGCACTTGTGTGTTCCGTGTCTCTCGCTGTGTCTCTCTCTGTCAGATAAACAAATAAAATCTTTAAAAAAAAAAAAAGGTTTGGGGTTTTTTTTAGCAACCCAAATGTGTTTTTCAATTTTATTAAAGTGTCCCTGGGGCACCTGGCTGACTCAATCGGGGAGCATGGGACTCTTGATCCCGGGGTTGTGAGTTGGAGCCACATGCCAGGTGTAGAGATTACTTAAATACATAGAACTTAAAAAACAAAAACAAAAACAAAAACAAAAAACTAGGGACGCCTGGGTGGCTCAGTCCTCTAAGGGTCTGCCTTCAGCTCAGGTCATGATCCCAGGTCTAGGGATGGAGTCCCGCATCGGGCTCCCTGCTCAGCAGGGAATCTGCTTCTCCCTCTGCCCCTCCCCCCTGCTCGTGCTCTCCCTCTCTCTCTCTCTCTCAAATAAGTAAATAAAAAAGACTAAAGTGTCCCTTAGTACTACATAATCTTAACTGAGGAAGCTTTAAGCTAACTCTATTTGTCCTGAGTTCAAAATGATAATTATATTTTACAACTAAAATCAGAAGGGAACAGAATTGGAAAATCTGAAACTTTTATTTACAAATAATCTGGAGCTAACTTGCTTTGTCTTTGTGATGCTTATGAAGTTAGGGTCAGGTATAAAGCAATACCTTTATTCATCTTTGATCAATCAGATTGAAATTTATTCAGTCCATTGGTATCATAAAATATGTAACTTCTAATGGTTTTTTTTATGAGACCAGTTAAGAAATCTATAGCACTTTCTTATAAACTATATAATTTTCAAAGCTCAGGGCCAACCAAAAATCACAAACTTCCAAAAGAAGTAAATTTGGACAGTTCTTAGATAGTATCACCATGTAACAAATTTCAAAGCTTCTTCAGAGACACAAACACAACTGTTTTTGAAGTTTGCAAAGGAACCATATGCTGCTAGAAAAATAGATTATTCTGGTTGCATGCGGGCTTTTATCTGCAGTCAAAACAAGAATAAATTGGGCTTCTTGGCAGGTTCACCTAAGGAAGTTTTGGGTTTTTTTTAAGATTTTATTTATCTATTTACTTACTTAAGAGAGAAAGACAGAGAGATAAAGAGTGCAAGTGCGGGGAGGGGCAGAGGGAGAGAGAATATCAAGCAGACTCCTCGCTGAGCGCAAAGTCCGGCGCAAGACTCAACTTGGGGCTTGATCTCATGACCCTGAGATCATGACTCTGAGATCCTGACCTGAGCTGAAACCAAGAGTCAGAAGCTTAACCGACTGAGCTACCCAGGTACCCCACCCCAAGGAAGTTTAAATTGTTTTTAAAGTCAACTAAAGATTTTTAGAGACAAATAGTACGCTATCCTTGTCTGAATAAGAAATATTATATTTTTAACTTGTCCTTTGTAGCTCATTATATTTATTTACTGTGAACCTATCTTTTCTACAATTCTTTTATACGCTTTCTTTTCTTGCCCCTTATAGTAAAGACAAAACACTTCACAAATTTGAAACATAGCTCAGGTTTCAAATGTAAGAGGAGATATAAACATGTATATATGATAGAGTAATTATTCATACAAGCAATTGAATACTAACACTATTTTGACGATTAGGTCATAGGCATTTAGGAAAAATAAAATACTTTCTATTTACATAGACTGTCTTGCCATTAATTAGACCTCAAAATGTCCCTCTGCAGCAAGTCTTTTTTTTCCCCCCTAAAAGCTTAAGGGCAGGCTTTCATAAACCCACAATGGAAATAGTTACAGGTTTATGCACAGTTAAGAAAATTCATGATTCCCCACTGCCAGAGTAGGTAGAGGGAAGAATTTCTTCTTTCTGTGGCAACAGAGTCAAGAATGTGGTTGATCCTACTTTAACTTTGATGTCAACAGAACACAGCAACCAGAGTCTCTATTTTTAAGGATAAATTCAACCCTGGGGAAGTGCCACAATGTAGGAAACTCATGGAAATCATCACTGCAATCTAATTCATGACACCTGACCCTCAAAATGCCATGCATGTGAATTCACATGTCCTTGTAGATGGGGAAAAATTAAGCAGATATGTCATGGATTTAAGTTTTCTGCATTGCCTTGTCGGTAAATTGGAAGCAATGGTCAATGGTCCAATGTCCCTTTCATCCTTATTTCTCCCAGGCTGGGATCTTCTAAGGTCTTGGGCTCTTAATTCAGTACGTGCCTAGCCATTGCTCTCATCAAGTATCTGTTAACTGCCATTTTACTTTAGTCTGTTATCATCTACCACCTATATTTTGCTAATTTTATCAATAACCCTAGACCTTTACTTATTCTCTCCAAACTGGTTCCCTGTAATTCTTGTTCCCTTCTCAATATCGCTCCAATTCGAGTGGTTAATAGTCTGCCTGGAACCTAATAGCTCAATAAATACCTGTTTTATATATATACATATGTATATATGTATATATATATATATATATGTATATATATAAGTGAATATTTCTCTCCCTTAGCCTGTGTCTTTCTATCCTAGCTGCCTGTTAGAACTCTCATCCTGTACTCATAATTCGTGAATGATTATTAAGCTTTAGGTATTGTGCTAAGCAATCTGCACGTATTACCCCTGTTCATCCTCACAAGTCAATGAAATAAGGATGTTATTATTCCCGTTTTTAAGGGAGGAATGTAGAGCTAAGTGACACTGCATTGTCCATTAGGATTTGCTCCCAAGCCTGTCTGCCTCCAAGATGCACTCTTGTAACCACTACATTTATGGTCTCCAGACCCTTCTTGAGCAACCCCGCACTAGACCTTGTTTGGTTTAAAAAATCCTCTTCCAATGGTTCTGTTCCCATAAGGTACTCAAGTTCCCATAAGGTCCTCAAGTGATTATAGCAAGTAATGAATGCAATACAATATATTACAAAGCCTCAAACAACAACCAAAGTGCATTATATATCATATCCTATAAGGATAAAAGGGATCGGTTCATTCCCACTCTCCTTTGATTTTCAATGTATTCAATCAAAAGAATGTGTCTTGAAGCACAAGAAGGGAAGTCTATGGTTCCTCCTTTACCTCCTAGCCTCCAATTTGTATTTTATTGTGTGGTCAATAATAGCTCGTGTTCTACTATAAATAATGAAATATAAAGAATACTTAGCACGGGGAGCCTGGCTGACTCAGTGGGTAGAGCACGTGACTCTTGATTTTGGGATTTTGAGTTCCAGCCCAGCCCTGGGCATAGAGATTACTTAAAAAAAAAAAAAAAAAAAAAAACCTTAGCAAATAAATTGTTATAATGTTCTTCACCTGGTAGAAGAGGTGCTTAATGAGTAGCCCGGTATGTGATAATCTAATAAAACTGCATTCAACCTTCAGCAACTAGTATAGAATCGCTATCATGTATAAGGTCCTCAATGAGAGATGAAATATACACCAATGGTGAGAAAACTAATGGAGAATGGGGAAGAGGGAGACAGTGGTGGGGACAGAGAAAGAAAGAGGTCTCCTAATACATCAGGAGACTGAAGTGAGTAATACAAATGCTGAGTGAGTAATACAAATGCTGCAGAAGCTCGGAGGCACTCACTTTCAATCTGGATGGTGCAAAAAGATTTCACAGTGATGAGATTTGAGTTGTGCCATAAAAGATGACTTTGGATAGGGAGAGGGAAGGTGAGAGATAATTATAAAAGAGAGGAATGGCATTAGAAAAGGTTCAGAGGCAGAAAAGCATACATTTCCTTGGGGAAGAGAACGAACAGATCACACTAACTAGGGTGAAGTTTCTATGTCAGACAATGGCATGAGATCAACATGGATGTTGAGAGACTCGAATCTCAAGCTAAAACATTTGAGTTTCGGGGCGCCTGGGTGGCTCAGTCGTTAAGCGTCTGCCTTCGGCTCAGGTCATGATCCCAGGGTCCTGGGATCCAGCCCCGCATCGGGCTCCCTGCTCCGCGCGAAGCCTGCTTCTCCCTCTCCCACTCCCACTGCTTGTGTTCCTGCTCTCGCGGTGTCTCTCTCTGTCAAATAAATAAATAAAATCTTAAAAAAAAATTTTTTTTTGAGTTTCTTCCGCTGGCGACCAGTAGCTACCGAGAATTTAAAATGGAACAACACGACGAAGACAGGGCTTTAAAATGGATTGGCTGGGAAGGAGACCAGAGGCAAGAAGATCAGCAGAGTATCCATCGCGTAGCTGAATGAGATGATAAAGCCTGAGCCAACGGAGGAGGGAAAGAGGCATGAGACATTTTGAAGGAAAAATAAGTAGGGCTCGGTGACTAATGGAAAGCAGGAGCAAGTAGGATATTTGTATCTCTTTTCTGTAACAGGACAGAGTATTTACTTTGGAATCCCACATATCTTCAAGGAGGAGAAACTCAAAATTATTTCCCTATTCTGAAAGCTGTCGACTTTGAAGTATTAAGAACAAGGAGATTGAGAATCTGAACTTGAAGCACTGACACCCATTTGAAAAGTTTCTTACTAGACCTTAATTTATCTGTTCAGAGGAAAGTGGTAACTTCGGAGGAGGCTATCACCATTGTTAGCTCTTTTGTTCAAGTCAAGACTAATGAGAATCATCACCTAGTTCACACACACACACACACACACACACACACACACACACATTTTTTTTTTTTTAAGATTTTATTTAGGACGCCTGGGTGACTCAGTCGGTTAAGCGTCTGCCTTCTGCTCAGGTCTTGATCCCAGGGTCCTGAGATCGAGCCCCGCATAGGGTTCCCCACTCAGTTGGGGTCCAGCTTCTCCCTCTCCCTCTGCCACTCCCCCTGCTTGTGCTCTTTCTCTCTCTAGTGAGAGAGAGAGCGAGAGAGAGCAAGAGAGAGAACACAAGTCAAGGGGAAAGGCAGAGGGAGAAGCAGACAGTCTGAGGCAGGGCTGGATCCCTGGACTCCAGGATCAGGCCCTGAGCTGAAGACAGACGCTAAATCGACTGAGCCACTCGGGTGCCCCTACACACACACAATCTAAAGATAGATAGCTTAAAATGTAAAGGCCTCTTGTTGATGCTAATCTTACACAGCTACATTATTGTTAAATAAACTTTTCAGTAATAACCAGCAAAGGAAGGGGCTGTGGCAGAATACTAGGGTGAAAAAGAAACTTAATGATCATCCAGACCAAACCCCTCTGTTTTATAGAAGAAACTGAGACCAGGGAAGTTATGTTCCCTTTTCATCATAAATCATGACCAGTGCTAAAATCCACATCTCCTCCCTTAAGAATAATGTTCTTTTTTTTTTTTTTTTTCCACAGTCCTTTCCTCAGCCTTGGTGATTCCATCCTTCTGGGAAATGCTTAGAAGTCAGCAGTGTAGCTGTCATCTCTGGTTCTAGATTTCTCTTCTGTTTGTTATCATTGAGAAGGAAATACAACAAAAAAGAACCGTGGGGATGAAATAGAGCTCCCATTACCAGACAGTGAAATAGTTCAGCCAGCCAGTAGCCCTGAAGAGCAGAGTAGGATCGAGGTGCTCAGAGTGTAGAAGAGAGCCCCAGGCTGCCATTGTCTGCATTATCTACTATTTGATGCACTTTAGGAGGAGCAAATAGTCATTCTGGTTCCAAGATGTTGGAGAAAAGCAGACTGCTATCATCTTACAAACAATGGCTAAGTATTGCAAATGGAGCAATGATTTCAGAAGGGACAGAGAGGGATTTATGATGAACCCAAAGAAACTTGGGGCGCCTGGCTCGCTCAGTCGGTAAAGCATGCAATTCTTGATCTCCGGGTGGCAAGTTTAAGCCCCACTTTGGGTGTAGAGATTACTTAAAAACAAAACCTTAAAAAAAAAAAAAAGAAAGAAACTTAAGCTTCACTCATTGGGCTCCTCCAGATCCTGGAAGATACCCTAGCAATTTTGTATTCATGATTTTTTTTTTCTTAAAGACATCCCTCAAATTGTGGTTTAGGTTCAACAAAACCTCTTAAGAATGGGATGTGCTAAATAGTCTAGCGCCCTCTAGAAATGCCTCAAAAGTGTCAGTGACTTGCTCTACTAGCTACTCACAAGTCTGTGGCCATCCTTTGTATTTATTAAATTATATCAATAAGACTAGTAGAAGTGGAAGAGATAATGGTTAACTCTTTACAATCTAAGTAATAGACCTTCCTTTCATGCCAATATTTAGGAATTCTTTCCTCTTGGTTCACTATTGAATTTAAACAGTTTCTATTGAATTCATATTTCTACATAACAATTAGAACTTCTGAAGCAGTTGTAAGTGAGATGTTAAATAGAACTATTTTGTATGTTTGTTGCATGTTCATGCTCTGGAAATATGCTTTAGAGGACAAAACGATGAAAATCTTGATTTCTATTTAGATGGAGATTTATCATTATTTGTGAGATATGTCCAGTATGGTTTCACTTTAAAACCACAAATAAAGTTTTAACAATCGGCATTTTTCTTGTCGAGAGGTCTGTGGTCAGACTAAACATTTCTCTGAACCTGATTAGGTCCTGAGGTTTTTAAATTCAATATTCGGCAAATATAGAGCATTTGTTTGGCCGTACGAAATAATTAAGAAGTCCAGAGTTAATGCAACTCTCCCGAGTCTGCCCCTCTCTTCTGATGACATGATAATCGGACATAACCTCTCTGGTCTCAGGCCTCACCATATATGAGACTGGGGCAGAATGCATACAATTAATCCTTTGAGGATTTAGGTGACATTGCTCTAGGTTTTTACATTAGCAACTCCTTTGTTTGCTAGTACTCAAGTAAAGGAAATTTAAATATTATTAAATGCTTTATTTCTTCTTCCTCACTCCCAACTATCCTGAATCCAGAAAAATAGACACACGGTCATTCTGTGAAGACAAAGGAACATTGAGCAGTAAATTATACAACAGCCAGAACTGTCCACTGTGTATTCATTCTTGTAACGGACCGCTGGAGGGAAAATTAGCATACTTAGTTTGAATTCTTATAAAATAGAAATGGGATTGTTTTAGCAGTTTCACAGTTTGCATAGTAACCATCATACTTCATGGATGACCTCACTCAAAATAACACAAGGCTCTGAATAATGGGAAGGGGAATGTTCTATAAACAATCCAGATGGGTTAGGTACCTCCACTGACAAGATGTATTTAGTGAAGTCTAAAATCCCCTTTTCCTGTACAAACACAGTGTCACTGTAATCCCATGGACTGCATTTACTTTCTTAGGGCTGAACTCTCTTTTTTCCAATGATAGGCCTAAAACAAAATATGCAGAAGTCATTGAGTCGTTTCTGTAGCATTTTCATTGCTAAAAGGGACCTCCAGAGGTCACCTCGTTCATCCCCTTCTCCAGCCAGGACTCTCCCTAATACTGAATATAGCTGTATAGTGATCTGCATTAAGAAAGCTTTTAAAGATCCCTGGGGCTGGTCAAAAAATAGCTAATATTGGCCTGATTCATAGAACAACATTATACATATGTCAAAATAGCCACCTTCATCAAAGAAGACATCCATCAGGGTTAAGGGCTAGCAGTAGCTTCAAAAGGAAAAGCTTTATTTTCTCAGAGAAAAGGATGGTAGATTAAGGAAATGACCCAGGGTGTTGGCATCTTGTTTGTTTGTTTGTTTAGGTGTACATGGAATGCTTATCAAAAAGGAAACATTGTCTTGTCAAAGACCACTGCAGGGGAAACAAGCAAGCAGATGACAACTCCTGTAACAAGTCCTTTCAAATAGCTGGGGGTGGGGGTGGGGGGTGCTGTTGTTTCAAACCAGATCTGATTAGCATCAAGTCCATGAAGGGCAGATGGTGAAACATAAGCATGATATTGACAACCTGAAACTGCTACTACACTGTATGTTAACAAACTGGAATTTAAATAAAAACCTTAAAGAAAGAGTGCAACTGTGAAAAACAAACAAACAAGAATAATATTGACAGACCTGCTCTTTAAGTGATATCTCTTCCCCCTAATCTGCTGAGTTTGTTAGAGCTTATAATTTTATTTCTCCAACTCCATTAAACTGTGATTGCAAAGGACAGGAATTTAAGTGTAATTTCAATCTTCTAAGACAGTCGTATCAGGTAATCCTCACAACTGTTAGACTTTGAATAATTGGATTTAAAGCACTACACTAGAATCTAGAAATCTAGCTAAAAGGAGAGCTGAGGTTCGTATCTGGATTGTTTGGGCCTTGAAGACTTTTGAACTATAGAGAGATTTTAAAGATACAGCTATGGCTATTCCTAAAATGAGGGAAATGAACTGCCCTGACAACTGTCCCAAGTATCCACTTGGCTTTGTGTATTAATGCTGCGTTTTTTTCACATAGTGTATCTGTAGGGTTGCATAAAAGCCTGGTCAACCACGCATGCTTTCAGGGTTAGGAGCTGGGAGGCTGGATGGAAACAAGCTTAGAGGCTTTTTACCACATACCCTCTTGCCATCCATGAAATTTTGTGCTTTGAAACTTCTTTCAAAGAAGTCACTTCAAAGTATTTCATTTTTAAAAACAGAAAGGTACCTCTCTGCTCTCTTATTAGGCCGGATGTCAGTCTGGGTTGCAGGAAGTGGAAAGCTCTGACTACTGGCCTCCGCCAGCCTCCTTTGTAATTCTTGACTTTGGAAATGGGAAGTCCGCCATTGAGAACTTTCTGTGGTGCAGCTGCCTTTCTCAGAGAACACTAACCAACTAGCAAAATCTTCAGGTTGCCTTTTCTTGTTGTGAGAGCAAGAGGCAAAAGAATAAGGAGATCTCGCTACAGTGCCTTCTTGGCTTTACAACATTCCCACAGTGGACACCTAAACTTTGAGTTAACGTGCAGTCTACATATTCACCGAAAAACTCAGGCACTTAAAATAAGTACAGTACCTCCTCAGTTACTTGACTATTTGGCAGAGTAGTTTTTCTTCTCCCTTAAACTGCTCAGATAATTGTCCGTTACCTGTTGTTTGCGTATACAACCTGTCAGATGTGTTAGTTTTTAAAGTTATCAATCTAAACAAATTCCCAGAGCAGAATCAAAAAATTACAAATAGAAGAAACCAAACTAGCTTTTAAGAAAGATAATGAAAATGAAAGGAGTGTAAGGAAAAACAGAGAGTAGCAGATTCTGTAATTTTTATTACAAAAAAAAGTTCAAACCCTTTACATGCTATGACATTAAATGTCATATAGAAGTTCATTGCAAGCAAACCTTTTTAAAAATATACATACTGTATATATTTACATTCCAGTCTAAGTAACTGGTGTCAAGGTGTAGTTCAGGGTCTAGTGTTCACCCACCCTGTGGATTTGTTCAGCTACTAACTAGACAGCGATTGTATCTTCACTCAGGCACATAAAGAGGTAGAAACTGCTTTTAAAAAAGAAAAAAACCAAGTGGAGTGCAAATGTGAAGATCATCAGTGAAGCAGCTTAGCTACATCAAGAAGGCCCTAACTAGCTTTGGTCATCTCAAGCTGAATACATGTAGCTGGTCCTTTAACTTAAAATCAGAAAAACTTTGGGTAGATGTTCTTCTGAGCACATCGGGGGTTGGCAGAGATCAGCAATAATGCTGTGCCACTCTGCACCAAAGAATTGCATATGACTAAGTTAGACAACATAGCAGCAGGGATGGGCTGGCAGTTGGGCACCTTTTCCCTGGTAAGACACAAATAATACACAGATGAGTAGCTTAAGGGACCTCAAATTGGTATCTGTACGCCTACAGCCTGGAACTCAGAAGCCCACTAAGATACTCCTTTCCCAAGTGAAACCTCTGGTAATTTCTGCCCATGCCCACCTCCATCCCAAACTGAGCTTAGTAGAGTCCAGACAGGGGTGAGGCGGCCTATGACTTCTGCGGGCCAAGGTTTCTCAGTCTCAAGACTAAACCTCATGAGGGCTCTTGGGCCTGAGAAGGGCTCCCTGGCTTCTTGCCAGACTTGATGGTGCTCGTTCCTGAGAGGGGGAGTTGGAGGGAAGCCACAGGGGTGGTGGAGGGCAGAAGCCCTTCTCGTTCTCTTTTCTTCTGTTTCATCCTGCGGTTCTGGAACCAGATTTTGACTTGGGTATCATTCAGCTGCAAGGAGTTGGCTATCTCGACGCGTCGGGCTCGAGTTAAGTACTTATTGAAATGAAACTCCTTCTCCAGTTCTGTCAGTTGCTTGGTGCTGAAATTCGTGCGGATCGCGCTGGAGGGGCTAGCGGCTCCATACTCGGCGAGTTTGCCTGCAAAGTAGACAGGGAAGGGGGGGGGGGGCGGTGCGGTGAGAGGACGCGGACACAGAACGCGGCCGACCGGCTGGTTAGTTACAGCGCACTTCTCCTGGGGCTCCCAGAACCCAGCAGAAACGCTCCACGGAGAGCTCCTTCCTGAAATTTCCTCAGTGCCTGGCCCATTTTCGAAGCGTCTACTTGGGGCACGCTCTAGGGAACGCACTTCCCGCATAAGCCCTAAATCGCCGTCCAGAGGGGCAGCTGCCACGCGCTCCCAGCGTAATTCTGCCGAGGGGGGCTCCGATCCCAACCCCAGTATAGCGTCCGTCCGAGGCCCAAGTACTTACTTTTCCTAGGGGCGTTCCTCTTCACTTTCATCCACTCGAAGGTGCTGAAGGCGGCGGGGAGGCCGGAGGCTGGCGAGGCCGACTTGGGGTAGGCACCGGGGGCCGGCGACGCGGTCTGGAAGGTCCCAGGGTGGCCGTCGGCTGGCTCTTTCAGACACGCCGGCAAGGGGCCGGGCTCGCCAAAGGCCGCGTAGTCCACCTGGCCGCTGAGGAGAAAGGAGCCGCCGCCCGAGAAGACCGCTGAGGTCGCGTAGTGGACGTGCGCCCCGCCGTCGTCGGCCGGCCGCCCGAGCGCGCACGGGAAGTCGTAGGCGGACGCCGGCCCCAGGAAGCCGTAGTCTGCACCCCCTGCCGCGGCAGGTGCGGCGCCCGGCTCGTAGGCACCCTCCAGGGTGCAGGGAGCGAAGGAGGGCGCGGCCGGGGGCGGCGCGGGAGGCTGCGCGGGCGCGGCTGGGGGCAAAGGCGCAGGGCGCGCGGCAGCCAGGGGCAGGCAGCTGACGAAGGCGCCGTCGCCGCTGCCCAAGGGGAAGGCGGGCTGCAGGGCCACGGGCCGGGCGTCGGCGCGGCAGAACTTGGGCGCGAAGCTGAGCACGTCGCCGCCGCCCCCGCCGCTGCCACACGACACGTACTCCAGGTAGGAGCTCATGGTTCCGGCCCACGCGCCTGAGCGCGCAGGCCGGGGCCGGAGTGCGGGGCCGGGCAGGACCGCCGCGGGCTGCGCCGCTCCACCTTTCCTCTCTACCGGAGCTGCCTTCGCCGAGCCATGGCGAGCGAGCCCGAGGTAAATAGTGGCCTAATATAGCGGCGAGGGTGGCCACGTGGCGCTGGCCGGCCAATGGGCGCCTGCCCCGCACGGCCGGGGTCCCGACTGGCGCGCGGCTCCACGCGCCTGCCCCGCCGCCAACTTTGCCAAGCCTGCGGGTGGCCGCCGTCCAGCCCCCCCCCCCCCCCCCGCCTCCCGGGCCCGGGAGAGAGCCGGCGCGGCCCACGGGCGGCCTGGGGAAGGGCGGGGCGGGAGCGCAGGACGCCTGCTGCTCGGGCAGGTACTGGACGAAGCAGGAGGGGAAAGGCAGGCAAGACTGGCCGCTCGCGTGAGGACAGAGGGAGAGAAGCTTGTTCTTCTGAATCGGTGGGTGGCTGACCCCTCGGTTGCGGATTGTGGGCACTAAGGTGGGGAAGGGGTTAAAAAGGAGCGTGGACTTCAGCCCGTGGGGGCTGCTCATAGCCTTTTCCCCGGGAAGGTAAAGTATTCCTGTCCCCCTCTACTCTGGGTCCTGTGCGCTTTCGATTTTCCTGGCACTGGTGTTACCTCTCTCCTAAACCTAGAGTACAGGCTTAATTGTCCCTCGTTTTCTCCCTGCCTCCGATTCATGGGATGAAATTGTATGCCCTGGGTTCTGTGTACCTGGGGCGGCACAAAATCTTCACGTTTAGACTAGATTTTCACGTTACTTCGCAGCATCCCTTCAGTTCGCGTTCCTTCCATTTGTGGCGGCGTGATAAGGGTGCGTGTTGGGGCGCCAGGTTTTGATTTGGACAAAAGACGAGGTTTCTGCCTTGTGGGGAAATTTACCAGATCTCCCCCTCTAACTAGGCTGTCCAACTAAAGACTCTGCCCTTGTGGTGGAACGCCAGTACTCCTCTCGGGGAGGCTGGCACCCGCACCGGGGTGGGGCGGCGCACGTTCTCTCTGAGGCGCTTGGCTCCAGGGCGCAAAGGCTTCCCAGGGACCGGTCAGATCTCAGAGGTTTGGACGGGCTTGTACCTCGAAGCAATTAAAGCTTCTATTCCATCAGATAAGTGCTGCGTTGTCTCTTGCGAGTGAAATCTGAGGGTTCACAATGTTAATGGGCTCACGTCCTTCCCTTGATAATATGGTTTTGTTTACTGAGCGTAGAGAGACGGGAAATAAAAGTGCAACTGGCACAGGAAATGAAGAGTAGAAGGGTTACAAAGACAAGCTTTACATTGACAAACTTTCCAACTTCCTTGAACATTTCTTGTAATGTTTTCCTCTTTGGGGCTGTAGGAAAATAACAAATTAAATAAGTAAATGTTATTTACACACAGCAGTCATGAAAGAGAGTGGTTTCCTAAAACTGTGTGAATTGGGTCTACTCTTGGCTTATGCAAGTGCCCTTGAGAATTTGATCTATTATAGCCTCTTAGTTATGGTGACAGAGGTTTTATTATTGTTTTACTGATCCACTTGTCATGAAAGAGCGATTGAGTCCTTGCCTAAAATTCCGCTCTGAGGAAGCCTGGAAAGTAGGAGCCATCACAGTCCAGGGAGCCAGTCCCTTACTGGGATGTGAACTTGTGAATAAACAAAGCCACACCAAACGTGTTGCTGGTGAAACTGAAGTTGAGCCAAGGTGGGGAGGGGGTAGGTGGAGAGTACACACCTAGGAATGAGCACAGAGCTAACAGGTCTGGGGTTCCTACCCTGCTAGATTTCTTGGACTTGATTGGGAAATAGAATCCTGTGCTGAAAATCGCCCTTCAAACTTGATGTTGCTACTTCAGTTTTCTCCTATAGCCAATCAGATGACAAAGGTCTTAAGTAGTCTTTTAAAAGAGAAAAATAGAAGCTCTTTTTTAGCTCCCTGATCAGGAAATGATAGAGCTCTTCAGAGCTAGCTCAGGCTTCATATGTAGAAGTATTTCCTCGCTGTCCCTCACTCTCTGCTCTTAATACAAAAATCTCAGCAACTCAGATGCTGCTGAGGTCACATAACACTTCACTCACCCCTGCCTAGACTTTAATAGCCAATTTTTACCAGCATGATGACCCAGTGTGCACACTCCTATCTCAAAACTATAAGTCTTTCTCTCAAAAGGTACTTGTTTAATCACAGCTCCTAGGCCCAGAGGCCCCAGCAAGTCAGGAAGGAGGATGGCCTTGTAAACCTCTCTGGAGAAGACATCCAGCTGGCTGCAACTCACGATGTAGGACAGAAAATCTGGCCTGATCGTCTGGCAAGTCTGACCAAAACCTGTCATATTAGGCACCTTTGCTCTAAGGTTTCAGGAAAAACAGGCAGCCTAGGTGCCTTGGCAAACTTCATTGCAACAGGGACTAGGTTTCTTCTGCTAAGCATTGGGAGCGAAGGTTGGGTCCTTGCTGTCACAATTAAGCATTGACTTTGATGTACCCATAAGCTGTCCACACTATTTCCCTGAAGCAAAATTTTAGAGATTGAACTTTTTTTTTTAACGATTTTATTTATTTATTTGACAGAGAGAGAGAGCACAAGTAGGCAGAGCGGCAGGCAGAGGGAGAGGGAGAAGCAGGCTCTCTGCTGAGCAGGGAGCCTGATGCGGGGCTCGATCCCAGGACCCCGGGATCATGACCTGAGCCAAGGGCAGACGCTTAACCGACTGAGCCACCCAGGCGCCCTAGAGATTGAACTTTTGCAGATGGAAGAAAATGTCCTAAAAGAGAATGAGATTTTTTTTTTAATTGCATTGTTTTGTTTTCAAAACTATAGGTGAGAGTGGGTGGGTGAGGTATTCAATATTTGTTCAGACCCAATTGTAGTTCGCTGATACTTGCTTACAGAAAGCTGCATTCTGTCCACCCTCTCTACTCCCTTTAGTCTCTCAGGTTTTGGCATATCCTACACCGTGGGGCCCAGAATTGCCACCTCCATTCCTGGACTGATTCTTGACTTGCTTAGATTGGAGTCAAGACTCTGGTTATCTCAGACTCAGATTCAACATTTGCCAAGGACCTACTGTGTACGAATGTTTTGTTAGGGGAGGTCTAGGCTGCAAAAAAAGATATTCTCAAGCCAAAGGAACAAGAGATTCATTACTGGCACAAGTCTCAGCTATACTATAAATCTACTCCAGAAGAATCTGAATCTATAATTTTCTAAGGAGAGATTGGAAGATATTATTGGAGGAAATGCATGTAGAAAATGTGAACATAGGATACTTTAAGTACCTTTAAAGTTTGTCTCCTAGATGTTCACAGGGTATGAGAGAAATGTCTTACTAATTTTATTACTTGTTCGAGTCATGAATTCCCAAGGGTCACTTGCCCTGCTAGGTCCTGGTGCTGTGAGTTCTCAGCAGGAGGTGACAGCAGAGGGGCCTGATTGCCAGGTTGTGTTTGATGTAGGAATGCTTTGAAATCTCTCCCATACTGCTAACCAAGGCAGCCACCCCCCCACCCCCACCCCCATGACAACCTTTGTCTCCCCTTCAGCTACAAGCTTTTTCTCCTGCACACAGAAGGCGGAAGTGATGGAGGGTGGCACTCCGGACTTCTGTGTGTTTACCGTTGTTCCTAAGAAGTCTCTTGCAACCCCTCCCCACAAGCCTCATCATGTTAACCCTTGGAGATGCTTTGAGACATGCAAACTCTTGGCTCCACAGCCCCAGAGGATAGAAAGGCTCTTGCTTGTTGGGGTGAAAAGCAGAGGGGGAGGTGGGCTTTTCTCTTAAGCAAGGTTTGTAGTTCTCTGCAGTAGCCCTTGGTCTTCCCTGGGCAGTGAGGGTGAGGTGTGTCCTAAGGAGGGTGTCCTAAGGACAAGAATTTTAAACCTGTCAGGGGCTTATTAACATGACCCTCCCTGCAGAAGAAGCTTAGAGTGCTGCGCCTTTCCCTGAGAGCTTCGTGAATGAAAGGCTCATGGGTCTAGCCCTTGCCCGGCACACAGTAAACATCCAAGAAATGTTTGTTGGACAGAAGTAAAAATGGACAGAATGGTGGGTTGTGTTTTTTAAGATTTGATTTATTTCTTTGACAGAGACACAGCGAGAGAGGGAACACAAGCAGGAGGAGTGGGAGAGGGAGAAGCAGGCTCCCCGCCGAGCAGGGAGCCCGATGCGGGGCTCGAGCCCACGACCCTGGGATCATGACCTGAGCCGAAGGCAGACGCCCAGTGACTGAGCCACCCAGGCGCCCCAAGAATGGTGTGTTTTACCATGACTAATATTGGCTAAAGGATACCCCTAGATTATTGGCTCCCAAAACCACTTCATGTGGGTTTGGAATCATCATAGAAGCTTCTTTAAAAGTGCAGGTTCCTGAGCCCACCCAAGAGATTTTAATCCAATATATCTGACTCCGGTAGGAGTTGTAATAAGCCTCTTGGGTGATTCTAAAGCAAGGTTCTTTGGAACCATACTTTGAGAATTTCTGCTTCAGGAGCTGGTTTGGGGTGGGCAATGTAGGGAGAGGGGGTGGTTCTGTGGGAGGGGCCCTTGACTGGCACCATGAGAGCTCATGGCTAACTGGAACATGAGTAAACCTGAACAATGTTCAGAAGCCTGTTGTGTGGTAGGGCAGAGAATGTTAAAGCCAAACCTGAGTCTAGTTGGGGTGAAGTTTCCTAAATATCCTTAAGTAGGAGTTTCCCAAGTTTTGCTGACAAATTAGTGCTTTGCTGAGACCCGGCTTCTGCTCCTTGCCACTTTCCTAACTTGGCTTTGCGGATGCTAGCAAGGTAGGAAGCGAAAGGGTTTTGTCTCTCCCAGTCTCCTCAGAGAAACTTGAGTGGTTTTGAGGTAATGGAAAGAAGGAAGGAGTAAGAATGGGTCTCAAGAGGGAGGAGCCAACTCTTCTTTCCTTCCACCTTTCCCAAATTGTCTGGAATGAGCATTTGAGCTCCTGGGATCCAGAGGGGATGAAAGTCTGTTGGCCTAAGCTGTAACTAACTCTTCCTTTGGTTAAAGATGGACCTTTCATATCATAAAATGTGAATGCAAGAAGGCTCCTTAGAGATAAGTGACATTGAACCCCTCATTTTAGAAAGGAAGTCACCGTATTTAAAGGTTAAAAGACAAAACCGTCCTGCAAAAAATGAGGGAACTAACTTGGGTCTCCTGACCATCCACACACAGTCCGCTGCCTGTCCACAGTTTACAAAGAGGGAAGAGTAAAGCAGCTCCTCCTCCACACTGGCAGGCTCAGTGCTGAGCAACAGAGCAGTGTTCAAGGAGACACCCTTGTTTCTGGGAGACCCTACAGCCAGTGTGGCTGACTGGGAGGCTTGCTGCCCCGCCCCCTTCGCAGTTTGTTTGCTAAACTTTTGCTCCAGGCTTCTGAGGCCACATCTTGAGCTAGTCCTGCAGGAGAAGGCAGAGAGGATCTGGGTTCCCACCCCCCCAAGCAAGGATAAAGGATCCCCTCATCTCCTGCTGAGCTTGATCCCTGGGGGGGTCAAAACAAGAAATGCCCTTAGATTAATGTAACTGGATAGTACAAATTTAGGACGTGTGAACACACACAGGTGCACCTAGGTCAGTTACATTTGTACTAATCTTTTTTTTTTTGCTCCTTTATTTTTTAAGTAGGTAATGAATTTAAATTTACGTGGTTCAAGATTCAAAGGGTACACAATGGTATGCAGTGAAAATCTTTCTCCCACCCCTGTCCTCAGCCACCTAGATCCCCTTCACATAAAGTTATTAGTTTCTTGTTTGCCTTTCCAGAGATACTTTATACATCTCCATCTATCTATAAATTCCCCCACATTTTTTTTTGCTTAGATGATAGCATATTAGGCTCTTTTGCGCCGTGCTTTTCCCCCTATTGTATCTTTTTTTTTAAGATTTTATTTATTTATTTGTCAGAGAGAGAGAGAGAGCTAGCACAAGCAGGGGAGAGTGGCAGGCAGAGGGAGAAGTAGGCTCCCCGATGAGCAAGGGGCCCGATATGGGACTCGATCCCAGGACCCTGGGATCATGACCTGAGCTGAAGGCAGATGCTTAACCAACTAAGCCACCCAGGCACCCTCCCCTATTGTATCTTTAAGATCATTTCATATAAATGCATACAGAACTTCCTGGTTTACTTTTACAATTTCATGCCCTTCTACTGTATATACCTACCACAATTTGTTTAACTCATCCCCTATCAATGGGGATAGAAAGGCTCTTGCTTATTTTCAGTCTTTTGCTATTACAAACACATGTTCAAGTTTTTGACCTATTAGAAAAATTCCCAGACATGGAATTACTTAGTCAAAAGTATGTGCACTGGCAATTTTGATACAAAATGCCAAATTGCTCTCTTTAGAAGTGAATCAATTTACCCTTCTACTAGCAACATAAGAAAATTCCTGTTACCCTGTGCTCTTGCCACCTCAGTGGGATAGTAAAATTTTTTATTTTTGCCAATCCAATAAGTAAAAGAATAATACCTCTTACTTACCCTTAGAGCATCTCCAGAAATGCCATTCTTCCTTGTTTGATCCTTTCATAATTCTATTTTACAAATAAATGGTAATACTGACACAGAAAAGATAAAACTACTTCTTGTCATCACACCCAGTGTAAATGGCCAAGGTCAGATGTTCCAACACACTTTCCTATACTGCGCTGTGTCACAAGGAAGCCTAAAGAGTTTCAAAGAGAGTGGGTGGCTTCAAGCATTCCCTGAAAGACACATGATATAAAAAAGCTTTCCGACATCTGCTAAGAGGCCTCCTCTTTAGTGGTCTGATACCAGGACCACATTTCTGCATGTGTCCCTGGAGAGTACCCTCCGGAAGCAGAGGAGCTCTAATTAGCAATATGATCTGACCTAGTCCTAAGCATTAGCTTGGATTCAATATCTGGGAAGCAGGAGGGTGTTGTTTTTAATTTTCCTGAGACTTATTTCTCACTGGCCACCCAGGATCTAAGTATTGATTAGCATGGTGTGGGTAAGAGGATGTTTTCCCTAGGTTTTAGCTTTGCATAGCACACTTGGACCTGGTGAAGGTAATTCCTAATGTGGGCATGTGCGTGCACACACACACACACACACACACACACACACGGTAAACTTCTGAGAGAGATATCTATTGATTGTTACATTGGTGATGAAACTGAAAGCCAGAAAGATTAAGTGAATTGTTTAGGGTCATACAGTGTATCATTTAGGGTCATACAGTGTATCAGTTAGCAAAACAGAAAACACAATGTAGACCTAAAACTGAGTTCTTTAGTTTCCCCTGCAAAGTATTCTCTTCCCCCTCCTGTATTCATTTCGGTGAAATGACCTGAGTACCTACTCAGGTCCTCTAAATAGAAACCTAGGGATTAATATCTGTAACTCCTCTTTCACTCATCCAGTTATCACCCAGTCCTGTGAATTTGTCCTCCTCAATGTCTTTCCTCTTCATTGTCATTATCTTAGTTCCTCTCTATGCTGGATTATTGCAGCAGCCTCCTTTTTTTCCTTCTTGCCTCCTATCTCTGCTTTCTCCAGTCAGACACAGTATTCCCAAAGAGCAAGTTTCCAGTACATAACCTCACATCCCATTTTAAAACCTTCAGTGGCTTCCCACTGCCTACAGAGCAGGTCCAGACTCCTTTCCATGAACCCCACACAACCTCTCTTTCCAGCCAGATGTTCTATTCCAAAGGATGCTTCTTGTTCCAGGCCCAGACCTTGCTCTTTCTTCCCTTGCTTTGCATGTGCTGCTCACTCTGCCTGGTATGTCCCTCCTTCCTAAAAAACTCATACTTCAGGAACCCAAATTCACCTCCCCTGAGAAGACCTTTTTTGACACTACAGTAATGTTAGAGGCTCCTTCTCTTTATGCCAGGAACATTTTGGTCACGCCTATGTTATAGCATCTGTCAGACTGTTTTAGGATTCTTTTTCTCCCCCAGGAGATGAAAAGGTGCACACTATTAGTGACTCATTTTTATATCTCAGAACCCAGCACAGTGCCCACAGGAGCTGTTCAGGAGGTATTGCTGAAAGGCAAGAAGGACACACTCTGAGCCAAGGACAACAGGACCAGTATTTTCATTGCTTAATGAGTTCAGAACACTGTGCAAGGCTTCATGCTTCAGCTTGTATCTATCTAAAGCAAAATGATAGTAGAACATCTCTCCAAAGCAAGTTCATTTCCACCCAAGAGGAGGCTGAAAGAGAAGAGGGGAGGGGGGAGTTGGGATTTTCTGTCTTTCAGAGGCTCTTTCCTATAGGCTGAGGCAACACTTAACTAACTCCAGAAACTTCTCAGCTGATGTCACTCAGCAAAAGAATAAAAGAGGGGGTAGCCTGGAACTTAGAATTTATAAAGAGAACTACAAATATCACTCAAGAAGGGGTGTAAGAATGCTTCACCACCCACTTACCCAAGCCCTCCCGCGCTAAACAGCTCTAATGCTAATGACCCGCCCCCCTCCCCCGCCCTGCGCGCCGTTTTCAGTCTCTCTCTTAGTCTATCCCTTTACGGTATTTCTTAAAAATGACCCCAAAAGAGCTGATGTAAAAAATATCCCAGTCCTTCCTTCACACCAGACAAGAGAGGAAAGGCATATCATTGTGGTTGGTATCTGAAGTGTATTTTTATTGTTCTTTTTATATGACATTCAAGTTTAGTTCCAAGTTCAACAGGGTATTATCCTGCTTCCTCCCACACAAATTACTCTTGCAGGTAAGTAAGAACGAAACTAGCTCCGCCCCTTCCCGGAATCCTAGTCCCTTTGGAGCCTTTTTTTGTGTGTCTGCAAAAACCTTGTGACCCATTGGGATTTGTCTTGTTCTGCCTTGGGAGAGATGGAGTTGTGGCGTGGAGTAGCGCTGAGGGTGCGACGGGGCAGGGAGGAAGCGGCGGGTGTGGGGGCCTGGGGATACCGAGCCACCGTGCGTCGGGGACGGGCGCTGGGGCCCGCCTCTTGGGAGGGCGGTGGGCCGGCAGGCGGCAGTAGGGACCCGGAGCGCGGGGGGTGACCGGCCTCGCGCCGCAGGGCGTGGGGCGGCGTCGCACCCTCCGTGAGCGCTCACCCCGCGTGCCTGCGTCTCCGCTTGCGGTTTCGGGTCGGCTCCCAGCTGGCCCAGACTTGGGGCTCTGAAGTAGGAGGAACCGCTGTCGAGCGAAAAGTGCACACCGGGTGATTGATGAATTCTTAATAGGACTAACCTCTCCCGCCGCCCCCCGCCCCCCACCCCCCCAACCCTCGACACACACACAGAAATTCTTCACCCCAGCCCCCTCCCCAGGCCTCCTCGCTGGCGAGAGGGGACGCGGCCGCCAGCCTGTTGGGTGATTAACTCACCGTTTGTCTTTCCGAAAGTGTGCCAGGTGGATTCCGGCAGCCTGGCCGCGGCCCGGCGGCTCCGGCTCTGTGCTGACTGCGCCCTGCGGCAGGCCGGGCGAGCGCCGAGCGCGCGCGCGTCACATGCTGGCGCGGCCCCGAGACGGCCATTGTGCCGCGCGACCGCCGGGCCGCCCGGGGCAGGCGGCGGCTATTGTTCCCCGCGGGCGAGGGAGGTGCTCAGACTCGGGGTCCACGCCAGCCTCCTTCCCAGAGTGTCCCCACGTCTGAGGACGGGTGGGGGCTTCCTTTGTGTGTTCTGTGCCTGCGACGGGAATGGCGCGTCGTTGCTGCCCCAGGGGGCCGCAGACGAGGCGGAGGGAGGTTGGTGCCAGCTCGACTACCTCGAGCGCCGCGCAACCGACCCAGTTTCCCGCTCTGCCCTTGCGGAGGAGGCTGGGAGGCTTGCGCTATTCGTAGGGCAGCGCTTGGAACAATAGAGTCATCAAAGGGCCTTCGCCCCGGCTCCTCCTAAGTCAGCAACGCTCTTCTCCCCACCTTCAACAAGGCCCTGGCCCAACAGGTCCTCTTGGCCTGGTTTTAGGCCTGCTTTCCCAGTAAAAACATTTCATCTGTACCACCAGGGTTCTCCCTGAGTCCTGATTTAAATGAAAGTCTCCTCCTTGGGCTCTTACTAATGTTAAAATCCTATTTTCATTATTTTCCAGATAATCTATAAAAATGATCCAGACTAGCTACCGGAAGTAGTCAAGATATTTTGCCACAAATAGGGACCTTTTGGGGCGCCTGGGTGGCTTAGGTGGTTGGGTGTCTGCCTTCCGTTCAGGTCATGATCTGGGGGTCCTGGGATCGAGCCCCACGTCAGGCTCTCTGCTCAGTGGGGAGTCTGCCTCTCTCTCTCTCTCACTCTCACTCTGTGCTCTCTCTCTCTCTCTCTCTCTCTCTGTCAAATTAAAATTTTTAAAAAAGGGGGGGAACCTTTCGCCTTCTTCTGCTACTGCAAATGATTGGACATCCATTTTCATTTCTTCGTCCTTCATGTGGGAAAACCTTTTGTTCGCTGTGCTTCAGGCTGGACCTGGCCTGAAAGTGGGTCCTTGAATTACCTTTGTACTATTCTAACTTGCCAAGTGGTTATGAGACCTGAGGGAAGTGTTTAGGCATGGGCTTTAGGTCAGGTATAGATAATCCATTTGGTACCAACTTTGGGCCCCAAAGATAAGGGCATTTGTAACTGGACCGAAGACAAGGGAACAATGAAAACTACAATTTCACCCTCTGTGATGATCTTGACCGCCAGCACCACCAATACCGTGAGTACAGAGGATTCACCTACCCAGTCTTTTTTTCTCTCCATCCAGGCTCTCTGCGAGAGAGATCTAAGTGAGCTAGTCCTCGTAGCTGGTGAGGGCATGGCTGGAGACTAAGTCTCATCTGTGCCCAAAGTGTCTAGGGATAAGTCTGCTCGCCCAGGCAGTACCTATATCCTCTCTGGGAAGTTGCAGTGCCCCGAAGTGGTGAGGCTGTAGGTCTGTGGGGCCTTCTGCCCCTCTCTGTATTTTTATTTAATACTCACAAACTTTGGTTCATCCAATATTTTTTTTTCTTACAGTTTCTGAAAGAAGGACCAAAGTCATGCCAAGAACTCCCAGATGAAGAGGACCTTCGTGGATCTGTAACTAGGATTAACCAATTCTTTACTTCAAGAAAAAGTTTCAACGAATTCTGAGGATAAAGCCAAACAGGCCGGTGACTGTCCCTTGAGTACTGAGTGTAAACAAGCTTCTGGCTCATCCAGGTCAAGCAGAGACACTCTTCTCATTAGAATGTTGGGTTTCTTCTTTGTTATTCAAACGTACACCCACACATATCCTCTTCACCCTCCCTAATGAAAAACCTCAACAGATGGAGAGCCTAGGCTCCCAAGACTTATGGCTGAGGAGATGCACTTCACTCAAGGGTGGGTTGGCCGGTACAGAAAGGGGGGGGGGGTGGGGAGGAGGAGAAATGAGTAGCTAGCGTAGGTAATCACTATCTTTTAATACTCCTTACAGATAGAAATTCAAAAAATCCTGTTCAGCAAGGTTAGCAGCCTCTGGGGCCTAGGAAACCAATTTGGCTGATGTGTCTCTGATAGGGACTAGGTTTGGGGCTGCACCAGGGCGGGAAAGTACTCATTCTATATTCTCTCTCTCTCATACAAAGAGATGGTACAAATGGATGCTTAACTTAATGATTCATCAGAGGCGGATTTTTCTCTGTCAGGTCCCTGGATGAGGCTGAGGTCTGAAAGCCAGGAGGCAGAACATTTACTTAATCGCCCTTTCTTACCACCTTTCCAGGGGCCAGGACTACTCTTCAGACCTTTCTTCTGCAACTACCCCACACCCCTGGCTAGCTCAGTTGGGTCTCTTTACCCCACTCCAGGCTGGATCCTGAGTTTCTCCGGGTAGCCAGGGCAAGCTCTCCCTCTGCCTAAATCTCTTTACCCACCCCCACTTCCCATTCTTCAGTGGGCAATTCGTGCAGCCTCCTCCCTACCCTGCTTTAATTCACGTTTGATTGCCTGGACAGAACAACCAGGGGCTCCCAAACGGCTGCCACCCCCATCCATGGGCCTGGGTTTTAGACTCTGAGCCCTTTTCTTCAAGCCTCAGGAGGATCCCCCACAACCTCCCTGACCCCTCTCCTCCCGCCCCCTCCACCCTTCAGCGGTCTCTGTAGGGAAAAAAATTAAAAGGAGCTGATCAAGGCCTGAGCCAAAGAGCCACTTCCTCCCCTGGAGCAGCAAACGAGGTACACCTCCCAGAGACCAATGCCCAAAGCGAAGCCCAACCCTTCCTCCAGGCGTAGGCCCTCCGGTGCTATTGTGAGGCCTTACCCGAAGCCGAGGCCGGGGAAGTTGCGCACACAAAGGCGCAAGGCTCCTGGAAGCCCCGGCTGCTCCTAGCGCCCTCAGCGCAGCTCCCGACAGTGAGGGGTCAGCAGCCTCGAGGCCTTGGTGCGCTCCCCATTGCCCCCGGTGAGCTCGCGCAGAAGTCACGGGCTAGGGTGGAGGTTTCCTTCGCCTTCCAACTTGCCCCTTCCCGCTGCCTGTCACACACTCTCCCACTTCCCCCGGGACGGAGAGGCCTGGGCCTGGGGCGCCATTGCCCAGCCCGTGCTCCCCTCCCCCACTCTCTTTCTTTCCGAGACCGGGGAGGGAGGAGGCAGGGGCCTCCGCCGATAGAGCGGCTATTGTGACCTTCCCTCGCCGAGCGGGAACCCAACCGAGAGTGTACCGCCGGCGGGGGAGGAGGCGACTGTGTGCAGGCCTCGGGGTGCGGAGGGGGTGGTACTGGGAAATAAATAGAGGTTCGCAACCTTGGGCATTTGGGCCCTTCAGAGGGCGTTTGGTTGTGTTTAGACTCCAGTGCTTCCTAACATTAATTGCAGGCTCAAAAGGAGCAGAATTTATGGCGAAGGCCAAGGCGGCTTGTTTATAATTTATGAAGTTTTAAATGGCTGTGCCGCGGGCCCCCCTCTCGCCCTGGCCGACGGCCGCGCGGGAAGCGCCAACCCAGACTCGGCGCCCCCCACCCCGCCCCGGGCCCTCCGCCACCCTGTGCGCGCCAGGAGCGACCGAGTGTGCCCATCACATGACACTCACGCTAATGGTAGGAAAGAATCCGAGCTATTCTCAGAAGCCTCGGGGAACCTTTCTCCAAAGGTGAGAGAAAGCCGATTTGTCCCAAGCGAACTCCCCCACCCCATCAGAGAGGGGTGCCTCCGGTCCCCGAGAGGGAGCCCCCAACCCCGCATTTCTTTGGAGCCTCAGTGTGAGAGGAAGCTGATGTCAGCCGGCCTAGACACGGTTTAAAGTCTAATCCATGAAACCCTAAGCCGCAGATGACACTTGGGGCCTTCGCAGACACCCGCAGACTCAGCAGATACTCCTGCGGTAACACACCGCGCTGGAAAACGCCTGGAGCCATAATGCATTATGTATTTTTATTATTATTTATGGTAGGAAGAGGAGATGAGGGAAAACCGGGCTGAATCTAAACAGCCTGATAATTCATCTATTTAATATTTAGCCAGTTAAGAAAGGTTGCTGTAATCCCTGCAAGGCAGCAAGCTCTTCTTTGACTTCCCTAATAGCTTAAAAAATAATTTCTTACAAGACAATTAGAAATTCTGCCTATGGATGCAAATTTCATAGAAAACAATTTTAAACCTTGAAAGTGGGTAAAATATCCCTTCAGTTGAAGTCATTTATTCTGTCGATACACTTCTACAACATGTATACTCTAAACCTGCTCAGATAAAGTGAAATTTAGCAAAAGGATAGTCCCCTCCCACCCCCAATCTAACATGCCATTTTAAAAACAGCACAAAGGAACAAGGAAACTAAATATTATTTGAGCCATCATTATTTAGCGAAACACAAACATCCAAATAGAAACGATTGTTGTTCCACCAGAAGATTAGAAGTTAAATTATTTCCACACAATGGGAATTTCACCTCGTGTCACGGGGGATGTAGTAGGAGTTGCATTATTTGTCAAACCAAATAGAGATGCGTGGGCCGACTTTGCTGAAATACAAAAGAATTGAACCTTATCTGAAGGCGCTTTCCAAGTGTCTCCTTATAGAGAAGTGGGTGGACGTTGTCCACCCCTAGCTAAAGCCACGCTAATATTTACAAAATGGATATAAATCCTTGAAGACGTTTTTGCCCGTTTTGTACAAAGAGACAGGAATAAACAAGGTGTTTATACTTGTTATGTTCCATTAATGAAACTTTTATTACTTTACATCGTGAGGGAACGTTTGTTTACTTTAGAAATGAACCACCAACCATTGTAAAGGAAAAAGTCCTGACAGCATTTCCTAGAGAAAAAGCTTAGGTGCATATCCCCAAATGATCGTTTCTTTTTGTGCACCTTAGCTTTTTCATAGCTCAGTTCTTCTTACAACTTGTGTCTCTTCTTTGATTGTCAGTTTTCTCTTAAAGTTTGTTTTTTATTAGCGCAGAAAAGCGAGCGCTGGCCTCCCCAATGTAAATGCAATCTAAAAAAGTCGATTTGTGTCTAAAAAGAGGGTGGTGGAAACAGCACAGCAGGCACAGCACAAAGCCCTACCCAAGTTGTCCCATCCAGGACATTTCTAGGCTTGCATCCTCAGATTTTATCCCCTAAGATCAATGCTGCAATGTAATCAAGTATCCCCAGAACCAATTCGTGTACCACATTCCAAATAAATGAAAAAAATATATATATATATATATCAAAGAGCCTATCTGGGGGCCTTCTATTGGGATTGTGCGAAAGATAAAAAGGCAGAGTGATCTACTTCCAAGTGTGCGTGATTAACACAGATACACTTCGGACTGAGAAATTTTTTTATTCTAAATATTTGTTCAAATAGTACCAGACAATTTGAAATCAATAAACTGTGTCGAGTGGTGAGGGCTGCGGCTGTTGAGAAATGAGTAACGGGTGTCGTGCCACGCCACGGGGCCGCCTGACTCTAACCATGAAGGACAATTTGCGGTCTTAATCCTTTACATCAACTACAAACACCAGCCACGGTTACAACTGTTCAAAACTACTCTCTCAACTAGTTCAGACCAAGGGGGACTAAAGAGGTGAAACATGGCCCCCGCGGCCTGGGAGCGCGTTCCTAAGGTTGGCTGGAGAATTCTACAAATATACACATAAATACATTAAGACGAGGATAAATAATCAGGGAAACGAAATGACTCGCTTCAAATAATAAATACAGGTCGTTGAGTCCGTTGCAATCCTTACGGGACGGGAAGGAGCATATAAATTAAGGTCTCCGCAACTAAGCTAGACTCGGGTCAGGCCCCGGGGCTGTCCGGGAGCTGGTCCCTCTGCAGAGCGCGCCGCCGATGGATCTCAGACTTACCTTCGGGACACCATTACCAGATTAGCGTCCCTCGGTCCGCAGTATATGGCACTGTCAGGGTTACAGAGGAGAATCCTTGCGGCTGATTTATGGCGAGTCACCCGAAGGAGGGCGCGCCTGGAGGGGAGGCCCGGTCGCCTGCGTCTCGGCCGCTGTTGGCCCGAGACCCAGGAGGCGGCGACCGGGCCAGAGCGAGGGAGGGGGTCACCGAGCTGCCCCGCGGGCCCCGCCCGCCACCCCAACCACCAAAGCAAAAGAGGTAATTGCGCCGCGAGTTCGGGCCGGTGGCGGCCGCTACAGATGCGTCAGTTTGGGGGCCTCGGGCAGGCGTCCCTGAGACGAGTGGTGGGCCGAGAGATCTGTGTAGGTGGGATGAGGGTCGCACGGTCCATGGTGGTGGTTGCCGGGAATTTGCGCGGCGCAGCTGTAGTCCACGCTGGCCGAAGACGGGTGCGAGAGGTGGCCCAGGTTGAAGACGGGCCCGGACGCAGGCGCCATGGAGTCGACGAAGTTGCCACCCACGTACACCGGGCTGCCCTGCAGGTTGGCGCTGGCGAAGCCGCCGCCGTTGCTTGCCATGGGGTGGGGCTCGAACTCGGGCGCCGCGTAGCGCTTCTGCTGTGGCAGGCAGCTGCTGAGCGGCGCCGTGTAGGCGGCCAGGCCGTACATGTTGGGCTGAGATTTGGCGAAGGCGGGCGGCGAGGGCGCGTCGTAGGCCAGGCCGGGCACGGGCGGCAGCTGGCCGGAGTAGGCCACGTGGCTGGAGGCGCTGCCCAGCGGCGGGCTGCGCTCCGGGGACTGACCCGCCGGCGAGTGCAGGATGCCCTTGGCCTTCTGGTCCTTCTTGTACTTCATGCGCCGGTTCTGGAACCAGATCTTGATCTGGCGCTCGGTGAGGTTCAGCAGGTTGGCCATCTCCACGCGGCGCGGCCGGCACAAGTAGCGGTTGAAGTGGAATTCCTTCTCCAGCTCCACCAGCTGTGCGCTCGTGTATGCCGTGCGCACCCGCTTGGACGCCGGGCCCGGCGGGCTCTTATCCTCGCAGCTCTCTCCTGGACAGGAAGGGAGACAGAGGAGATGCTGAGCGGGAGAGGGTGGGTGGGCACCCAGGGCCGGAGCAGGGTGCTTCCCTGGCTCCCTTCTCTTCCTCCCCCCCCGCCCCCCACCTTAATGCTGGCTGGAGTGGGGGAGGGGCGTCTGAGAGGTGAGACTCCTAGCGGGACCTCACAGGCCCCAGGCCTACCTAGGAGTTGCACCTGAACACCCCCCCCCCCACCACCACCACCACCACCACCAATCTGCCTTCTGAAGTCCGATTCACTCTGCCGTCCCCTCCCCTCCAGCCTAGTCCATCATCCTGTCCCTAAGGCTAAGGCTGTGGAGAAGTTTAATGAGAGACTAGTAGCAGCTGGTAAGGCCTAGCCCCCCCTCCCAGCCCCCATTCAAGGAGGGCCAGACTTCTTTTGAACACTCTCCCCAGCCTCTGCTGGGGGATGGGGGCGGAAGGCACACCCCCTGTACCCCCCCTCCCCTGCCTTGCTCTGGGGCTGGCTCCTGGGCAAAGCACCCCAGGAAGCACAGAATGAGGGTGGAGATCTTAGCACCTCACTCCAGCTCAGCTTGCACCCAAGGGCTCTGCACCCCAACTCAGGGAAATAATAAACCATAAAAATACTGCCCCTGACTTTTAGGGTCTCTGAGCCCAGGCTGGGTGCATTTTGAGTATTTCCGTGCTAAGAGCAGCAGTCTCAACACTGGTTTCCACTACCCCCGCCACCTCTCGGCGGCTTGTCCGCTCCCTCCCTGGTTGTACAAATGGATTTCTCAGGGGAGGGAGGGGCCTGGGCTTGCAGCTGGGAAGGAGGGGCAGAAGAAGCTTACAGGCTGGAAGGCACTTCCCCCTAGGAACCGAAGCCCCAGAGAGTTGCAGGCAAACCAGAGACTTGATAAAAGCTAGTTACATCCAAGGCCTGAAACTAGCCCTGGACCTGGAAGCAAATTCGTCTACCTGAAGATAAACTGCATCAAAGGACACAAGGCCAGGAAATTTTAGGAACCAATCAGGCTGAGCAGCGAGACGCAGCAGGCCTTAGAGCTCCTGGGCCTGCCCATCTTCTGCCACACACCCTGAATGGATCCACAGAAGATCTCAACTCTAGGGTCTCCCTTTTCAGGGACAGAAACCCAAGGCTGTTCCTGTTTCAGAGCACATCCTCTTCCCCTAGGATACGCCCCTCCCCATTGTGGATTTGCTGGGATGGGGAGAAATGGGCTGGGGTAGACCAAGTAGAGTCCATGGCTAGGTCTTGCAGGCTCTGGTTGGATTCAAGTGCGCCATTCTGTGGCTTTGTGATCTTGGGCAACTCTAACAGTTTCCTTATCTGTAAAATGGGGATGTTATCATATACCTACCTCAAAGGGTTCTTTGGAAAATTAAATTAGATAATGCTTGTAAAGCATTTAGCCTGGTTGTTAACATGGAACCATGTTAACACCCCACAGACTTTAGTTTTTATTAATTTAAGGGAGTGGGATTTGTGTGATATGGGCTACATAAGAACCCATGCTTGGAGAATCAAGTTTTGGAGAGCTGTCGGATGGAAGAAGGAGCTGAGTTATGACCAGCAGCCCAAGAAAGCAGACATTAGGTCAATATAAGAGAAGGCTATCTATTCATAACTGTGGGACTTGTCCAGCAATGGCACCAGCAGCCTGGAACGGAGCACCCTGTCCCTGTAAGGGTATGGCTTCAATCAGGGACACTGGAAAGAAAGGCCATTTCGGCATGAGTAGAAGTGTAGACCTATGGCCTCCAAAGCTGCACTTCTCGCCCTGAGTCTCTTGCTTCCTAGGTGAGCTAGCTTCTTGGGGTCATTCTGGGGGACTTAGCGCAGGATGAGCCCCCTCAGAGTGCTACCTGCAGTGGCACAGCTGTTCTTCTGCTTGGAGTTCTGTCGGGACTCTTTCATCCAAGGGAAGATCTGCTTGCTGATGGTGGCTGAGGAGCCAGAAGCATTGGGCCCACCCTTGGCCTTCTTGGCAGGCACTCCACCTCCAGGATTGGTGGGCGAGGATGGGGGCAAGGCTGGTGGTGGAGGAGGGGGCTGTGGTGGCTGCCTCTCTGAGTTCAGGCCAGGAGGCTGGCTGCCACCGCCCCCACCCTGGCTGTTCCCAGTGCCGGGCCGCATACAGCTGCCATTGAGTTCAGTTCCTTTGTGGGCTGGGGCTCTCAGAGGTGCCGAACTCTGGATGGAACAGGCAGAGCCCGGGTAATCAGTGTCCAGGGAGTTGGCAGCAGCGGGGGGTGGGTAAGGCTGATGGGGGGTGCCATAGCCGTAAGTGTCGGTGGCTTTGCTGTAGCCATAGCCTCCGAAGAGTCCTGGGTTTTCATAGTAAGCAGCCTTCTGCATCGTGCACTCAGGAAGTTCCAGGGCCTGCTGACCCGGCTCAAATAACATTGACCACCACTGTCTCTTTCACCACCACCTCCGAGGTCTGCTGAACCCTGAGAGGGCTGGGGTGGCCCCAGGCTCCAGGTGACCTGTGGGGAAGAAAAGTGAAAGCCCCAGAGGGACTGTAACTGACAAGACAGTCAATATAGAAGGTCTAGCGTGGTCTTTGCTGCCCACCCACTTCCTAGGGGGAGGAGCTGAGATTTTATGAAGTTCAACTTATTTGAACCCTTGGAAAAGTCTGAAGAAATTTCTCATAAACATAAGAAAAGCCTTTCCTTCTCTTGAGCTCAAGTGTCCATCCAATAGAAGGGGCTTCCTCCCCGCCCAGACACTATTTTCTTTCTTCAAGACTGTCAATTTAGCTTTTGAAATGGCATAGAAAAGCACTTATGGCCTCATACATTTTGATGGCTGATTCTCCCACTGGACTTTGAGCTCCTTGCAGGCAAGGACTGTGTCTTATTCTTCTATATATTCCTAACACCCAGCCCAGTGCCCTGCCTGTAGTTAAGTGCAGTAAATGCTTGTTGAATGAGTGAGTGGATGGAACAATCAGTCAATCTTTGGGACACCCCAGGGTGTTCATGAAAAAAGAAAGCTCTATAACACACTCAGAACAGCCAGGACTCTCAAAAAAAAGAAGAAGAAAAAAAAAGTATCTCCCCCACCTGGTTTCAAAATCACAGCATCTTTCATGAAGACCCCGGTAGTCCACTTTCCAGTGACAGGGTGAGAATGCGCCCAGTGAACTCTGTGGGTCAGCACTGTGAAATGTACTAGGAGATAAAAAACCAAGAACACTTAGACTCCCAAACTTATTTTCAGGTTAGAAAATGTTTTTTCTCTTTCAACTACATTTTTCTAGTCCTCACTTTGTCCTCCACTACTATTAAATGGATACTAGAAAGGGTGAAGAGATTTAGAATTTGAATGCATGGAGCATGGGTGAACATAGAATGCTTTATATTATAACTTTATCATTTTTACCCTGCATCTATTGTGTAAATATATATTATTATTGACCTCTGCTCTGGATCATCCATGGCACCCCACCTCCACCCACTCCACAACCAATGAGAGAACTTCTTCTGCCATGATGAATGGACCCAGAATTAGAATAAGAAGAAAAAAAAACTAAGAAAAATTCTATCCCTTTGTGTCCTCTGATTCTTGATGGGGGTTTTCCTTCTCACCCACTCCACCCCCTTCTCCTGAAAGGCTCCTAAGGAGTTAAAGTATAACTAATACCATTCAACCACTTTTGTCTGCTTGATAAAGAAAACTCATAGGTCAGCTCCCTGGTCTTAATTCTTGATCTCCTCTTTCAGGCAACTTTCCTTCCTCAAAACTCCCTGGGCTTCCATCATGGTCATCATGATGGACCACATTGTCTAGACAACTTATGTGGCCTAATGGATTTGACCACTAGGATCAAAACCACTCCTCCCTTCCCTCATTTATCCTCCACTTTCACCAAAGAGCCCAATTTTTAAAATTCTTCATATTAGCCTTTGTTTGGTAGTACTGTTGGCCATTTTGTTTTAAAATATAAGTGAATCTGGCATTTATCTTGATAAGACACAGGCCCTTTTCAATGGGATAATAGAATACCAGGATGTGTTTTAGGAATTGTTTCTATTATTGTCCTTAAATGTATGCAGTTAAGATATATCTACCTAAGCAAAGCTGGTCTTAATCTTTCTTTTTCATTCATTTTCTATATCATCTTCTGACTATTAAAGTTCCTGAATATCAAATGGAAAGTTACACCCTCATCCTGTGACTAACATTTATGTGTTTGCTCCCAAGCCAAAGGACTAGGTATTCCGGGTTTAGTTGTTTCTGGACTTTTCTGGGATGCTGGTTCCAGTCTTAATCCGTGGACCCTCTGGATGTCAAAATGGTCACATTTGACTCTCAGACCACCAGAACTCACTGCTGCTTCTGTCATTTCGTTTACAACTGTGGAAGCAAAGTAACCCCCCCTTACCTCCCAGGTTGACCAAGTTTATCTCAATAGGTGGACAAATCACATTAAAATAGCTTCTTTAGGAACTGACCACGTCTTTGAAACAGATGGCTTTACATATATATTTGTTCCTATGGCATATTCCTGGAAGAAGCTCGGTGTACTGGGTCTCAAAAGTGTAAATACTTGGCAGCTTCATGAAAAACCCCAGCGCTTGTTCTCCTGCATCTGTTTTCATTGTCTTAAGGAATTTCAAGGCCCACTCAATGATGAGCCACCACCCCAATGTCTACTGCCCCAGAAGCAAGGCCAGTGGCCCTCTCCTCACCAGAAAGGGCTTTGCAGCCTCCCCCCATATCCATATTATAATGCCCCAGAGAAACCAACTCTCCTAAAACAGAACCCGAGAATATTGTTACAAAACTGGTTTAAAATAAAAAGGTTATTTCTTTCCAGAAATCCCTACTCCTTGTGAACTCTGCTTGAACCTAAAAAGCAGGAATGGGTCATAAATCACTTGGACAATGGTCAACTGTTCAGTGGCTCATCTTTTCGATCACCCCCCCCCTTTTTTTTTTAAAGCTTTCTTTTTTCGCCCTTTGGTATCTCTGCTCATTTTTGCTCCGGAACCCAAATGCCTTGGGGTGAAGACTAGCCCGTGTAGGGGGAGGGGCGGTATTCGAAGTCCTCAGCTGCCCTTTTCTCTCATGCCTCCTCCCCTCAACCCCCCGGGGCACCGGCCGGGGCAGCCTCCCCAGACCCCGCCGGCACAACCCCTGGCCCCTTCTAGGGTAGGGGCGCTAAACGGGGTCTGGCTCGACCTTTCTCGCGGTCCCGGGAAGTTGCCCAACTCAGCTTGGAGGCCCAACCGCAGGCTGGGAATGCGGGGCCGAACGGTCCCCAGCCAGAAGGAAGGCGGCCTCAAAGCGACCACCGTCCGCCGCCTGGGCCGCGCTGGACCGCCGCACCCGCCGCGCCTCTGAAGCCGCTGAACCCTGATACTTGCTCACTGCACTTAATTCTGCCCGGGATCAATACCTAATATGATACCGAATAAATAAAAGGCGCTCACAGCGGCCAGGGGACGGGGTTATTAAGCAGCTGGAGCTCTCACGGTGCATATCAATGCACCTGTCATTGTGGTTTGTAACAAAATTTATGACTGCAAGCACGGCGGCAGTAAACGCTTCAGTAAGGAATGAAAAGAAAAACACTTCCCAAGGCCCGGCACTTTTCAGAAGTGGAAAACAGGCTCCGCGTAGGAGGAAGAGCAGCAAAGGAATTCCCTACTCCGCACTTTTCCAGGCCCCGCGCCCCGCGAGCAGGGGGATTATATAAAGTGGCCAGTGCGCGCCTCTCGGAGCAGCTCTGCCGGGCGGCCAGACGCGGGACCGCACGCGCGCAGCCTCGCCGGGGGCCGAAGACCTGCCGCCCGCCGCTGCCTGGGGACGCCGGGAGGCTCGCGGGGATGCGCGGAGGCCGGCCCGGCGCTCGCTCGCCCACCCGCCCGCCGGGGCCGGGGCCGGGGCAAAAACCGAGGGGCTTGGGGAGGGAGGGGGCGGCAGTCGCCGGGCTGTGACTTGCTCGGCAATCGTAGTAAATTATGGACCGGTAGAGCCGGGGCAAGTTGAAAGAGAAGGGGGAGGCGATGGTTTGCCGGTTGCTTCTGTGGCTCTCAGATGTTTCTAAGGTTCCATTTGGCCTTGGCTTCTCTCCCCCTTTCTTCCTAAACCAGGGCCTCAGAAGCCCACAGATCTCTTTTTGGCGGACAAGACTCTTGCTGGGCATCCCCGTTAATTCGCTGGAACATAGCAACGATTCTTGCTCCCTGTTGGCTTTGCTGCTTCGGGATTCCGAAACCACTCCTTTTCGGGTGTTCTCCGTGGGGATATATTTGCAGCAGAGCTGGGACAGCTTTCTGCCCGAGCTCTCTCCATCTCTCAGCCTGAGCCTCTTCTGCCCTATGGGAAGCCCTGGACGAGCCTTCTAAATCATTCTTATTTAGCCCAGATAACTCAATAGGTAATACACCCTGCATTTAAGGCACTGGGCTCACCCCATTAAAGCGCCATAAATTTGAAGGCCGATGATCGGTTATCATGTAACGGGCAGCAGTTCACACTGAGGTGATCCACTTCAAAGCCGCCCTTTGTTTTATGTCTTGATGTATGAATCCTGCGATGGCTACCTTGAGTTGTAGGACAGATGGAAATGTAGTGGAAATTATTTTTTTTTAAATCACACTACTCACCACAATTGTGTGTGTGTGTGTGTGTGTGTGTGTGTTCTCAAATTTTGTCGGTAACTCTTTTTAGGTTCTTCGCGTACCTTTTGATATTCTGTTGAGGCAGATCTGGAACAAAATGGAAAACTCTCAGTGGCAGCCGGTTCTTTCTTATGCACACATGTTGAGAGGCTTTACCCCTTTTAAGGGTGTCATAATCAATGTGACTATTGTATATGTTGCCCGCAGTCATACCAGGCGCCTTCTCCCTGGCAGAAAGGAGATTTGGTTGGCTTCTAGGGAATGAGCGGACTTTAACACAAAATCTTTGGCGGGATGGGGGAAGGAAGAGCTCCGACCTGAGGAAAATGCCAAACCCTCAGGCAGGGGGTGGGCCAAGTGGGTCAAAGGCACAACGGGAATTAGTTCTCTCCTAACACTTCAACCAGGCTCTAAGTGCTCCAGGTGCCCTAATCCCCCAAGCTGAGCCCACCCTCCTAGGAGCAAAAGAGACCTTGCAGAATTGGGGTGGGAGGAAGACTACAGCAGAGGGCACCAGAAAAAAAGGGGAGGGATATGTAGATAGGCCTGGGTAGATCCTAGTCAGTGGCTGTCCTACTCAGCCCCAGTGGAAAGGGAGCTGGGCTCTATTTCCTGGTTTGTACATTGTATCTTGAATGGTTCCCCTGAATTTATTTTATTCCAGTAGGTACCCACCACACTCCCGGCCTGGGCTGCTCATCCACTCCCGGGTAGGGCTTAGGCTGCAAACCATCCAGGAAACAAACATCCCTTCCACCCTCACCCAGAAACAGACCAAACTGCCCACCACTGTGGGTGCCTAACGGGTGCCCATGCAGGTCAGGCGAAAGGAGAGACACAATCCCCCCTCTTGCATCTGCCCTGTGCAATTTGTCGACTCAGTAGTTTGCAAACACTAAACCACGCAGGAGAAAGCCCCACACAAAGCGTTCCGGTCCCTTCTAAAGACCAGAGCACGCAGCCATAAGCCTTTGAAGTGACCTTTGGCTCACACGGCAATAACTCACCCCTTAATGAACACCCAACGGAAGCGCTTCGGAGAGATCCCGGCCTGGCAGGGCTCCTAATATCATGCCCGGCCTTCGGCTTCCCAGCCAGCCTCAGGCCCAGGGGGCCCAGGCTGCCGGGGCCGCCCCGAGGGCTGCGCAGTGGGGGCGCGCTGTACCCCGGTCCTCAGACCTGACTGGCGAGCCCCGAAGCCACTTTATATGATACATTCACGGGAACAGACATCAACTTTTGCTGCTTGACTGTTTTATTATTATTTTTTTAAAGAGGGTTCTTTAAAAGTAGGATCTTCCCTGAGAAGAGAGCTAAATTGGGAGGCCACCAGGGCCGACCCCGTGCCGCCTGTAGCTAGATTTTGTTTTCCCAGCCATGGAGGAACAGGGTAAGTGTGCTCCCGAGCACTCTGGGATGCCCTGTGCACCCTGTGCTCTGGTGCAGGAGGCTTGGGAAGGGAAAAAGAAAAAGACCCCAAGGGGGACAAAGTTGGGCCACCCAGAGTCCCCGCTGCCTTCTCCCACGTTCCCTGCTCAGCCCACCCACCGTCCAGCACAGGCCCAACATCAGCCTCCTGCTTGCCCAGAATCGCAGGCTTAACCCGGCTGGCTCTGGGCCATCAGCTCAAGTACCCTTTCCACAGCCAGAAACTGGGAGAGCAGGAGGGAGCCCTATCCGCGAGCTGTCAACGAAGAGCTGGTCCAAGGCAGAACCGGCCCTATACCCCAACCCCCACCAGCATCCCCGGGAAAAGTCTTTAGGATAGGGAGCCTTGGTGCGGATTATTGAAATTTTCGGGGAAGTTATAAGTGAGTGCTCCATGGGGCCAAATGAAATGCTGCTCGCAGTAATTGGATTCAGCTGACTAAGTTGGCAGGCGCGCTGCTCCAAGGCAGCAGCAGAAGAAAAATGTCCAGCGACTTTAAGTTCTGATGGAGCCAAGAGCAGGCGATTGACAAAACAACTTTACTGCTCTCCTTTGATGGCGATGCCCTTGGAAGTCTGTCCCTCTCTGGCTGGGGCCTGTCCCAGCCTAGGCTAAGGGACTGCTCTTTGCTTTCTGGGACCCTTCCCCACAGAGGCCCAGTCTGGCCCGGCCGTGTGGCATTCCCATGAGCCTGGAGCTGCTCTCTTGGACTTATGGAGCTGCGTACTTGGGCTTTGGCCCCGGAAAAGCCTAGGATGAATTGTCCTGTCCTCCTCCAGCCAGGAGCCATGGGATCCAGTAAACAAAAGGATGCAAGGGATGCAGAAGCCAAAAATATGATTTAGCTTTCACCCTCGGTTCTTTGGGGAGAAGAACTCAGGAGCCCTAAATCTTTTCTCTGACACCATGGAAGCCAAAACCCAGATTAGTGAGGGGACATGTGGAGGAGCCTCTCAAACTCTTCTGAGTAGTTTGGGGGTTCTCTTGAATTGGGGGGAGAAGCTTGAGTAGCACTTTAACCTCTAAAGGAAAAAAAAATATTAAGCCAGCAGCAAGAGATAAAGGCGTGCGTATGTGGAGCTAGCTCCCAGAACAATGCAGGGAGCTGGCTGGTCACAGAGTTTATTTTAAATACATATAAATCAACCTGCCTGTGCCCAGCCAGGCAGCCCAAGACACAGAATTAATATGACGCTCCATCTTACTTTGGCAGTGACAGTGTAAAAAAAGTTTCTTTTTATTCATTTCATTTTCCAGCCCATTCTCATAACTGCACATATACCCCCAAAATACTTCCTCCAGCCCCCGACCCCCCTCATCGACCCTCTACTCAAACTACCACTTCCTCGCTCTCCAACCATGCCATCAGCCAGCAGCCCCCAACCCTGGCAAGGTAGTGTGTCCTCCTAACCTTTGGGTAGGCGGGGAGCATCCCCACAAAGCGCACCTCCTTACGATTAATCACCGTCCTCGATGTATATGTAGAAGTGTATCTAGGTATACGCGGACTGCCTCACCAATTGGCAATAATCAAGATCACAAATTACACAAAATAAATCATATTTAGTATCCCATTCAGGGCAGCAAGCAGCTCGGTGCCCAAAGATTTCCATTTTGTCATGCAATTGCTTACCTGGATCCCAATTTATCATAAACCTGGTGTCCTCGGCCTCAGAGTGGGCGCCAGTGGGGGGCAGAGCTAGCCTTCCCCCTTTGTCTGCAGACAACACTGTCCCAACCCTGGTCTTGCGCGCTCGCAGACGCGGCCATATACCCGAGCACACGGAATTCCCGGTAGAACGGAACCAGGCTGAGGTTCAACTACCAATAAACGCAGGAGGAACGAGTTCGTAGTCCCGAGCTGGCTTCGCCCGCGCTGCGCGCCCGTCGGTCCACCCGCCCGCCTGTCCGCTCCCAGGCCCAGAGCGGCGGCCACCCGCGCCCCCACCCACTCCTGGGTTCCTGCCCAGCCCTCCCAGACCCCCCAGAGCTCGGGGTTTGTTTTGCTTTCGGAATGTGGCCCTTTCTAGATTTGGAGAGAGCCCCGGAAACCCCCTCATAGTCGGGAAATACAGACGCTGCCTTCAAATGCGAGCATATTTGTTCACGTGACCCCGAGGGAAGATTGTACTGATTGAGGCTGAAACTTTCACGCCATCCAGCCCCGGAGCGCAGCCAGGCCTGGGGGCTTGGAGGAGGGGCAGGAAGCGTGGGCTCTGGGCCCATTCCCCGGAGCAGACACGGGTGGGCAAGGAGCCGAAAGAAAGCCCCCATCTCGCAGCTCGGGACCAACCCAGCCCCAGCCTGGCCGCCGGCAGTGGGATGGGGGCGCAGAGAGTCTCTCCCCCCACGACCTCTGACCCTGGCCCAGCTTTCCACCGGACTGGCCCGAGGATTGGAAATTTTAGAGGCTGCCTCTCAGAGGCCTCTCCGGATGCGGCTGTGGAGCATCAGAGGCCCAAGGTTCCCTTAGCTCCCCGGCAGGCCGAGCCCGATACCTCGCATCCGCACGCACCCAGGCAAGGCTCCGCCTAGGCGGACGCGCTTCTCTCCCCCTCCCCGGACGAGGCAATTAGTTGTGGCACAGCGCAGGCTCCGGCCCTAAGGTGGGTGACTCCAGCTCCCAGACCCCGCCGGTCACCCCGGGGAAACCCCACCCCCACTCCCACCCCCCACCCTCACCACTGCTCGTTCAGCAGACACAGCGGAGGAGTCCCCACTCCCGAGAGCCGGGAAAGGCGCATAAGCAGCAGGCCAGACCGGTAGCGGCCTCCCTTCTCTGCGCCTTGCGCACTCCACTCGGGTTGGGCGCGATCTGGAGCCGCCGAGGCGCCGAGCCGCTGTTTGCCGAGACCTATGCGCCTCCGAACCTTGGGCCCGGCCCACGGGATCCGCATGCCCCGGAGACTGCCAGGCCGCGGCTTCCCGCTTCCTGCGGCGCCTCCAAGAAGGCGAGGAGCCTGCGAAATCAGTCCAAGTCGGGCTTATCTGGGAGTCAAGGGAGGCTCTGTTTAGAAATACTACATCGGGACCTGTACCCAGCACTCTCCGAGCGGTCGGGCGGAATTTACGCCAACAATTCTGCGTGTGAGAAAAAGTTAAGCTCCCGGCCAGGGTGAGCGGCCAGCCTCCAGGTCCTACCCTGCCAAGAGCCACATGGCCCTCTCCCGGCCCGCCCTGCACCCCGGAATCCCGCACCATGCGGGAATCTCCACCCCAACCCCGAAGTCTCGTTTTCATGGCCAGTTCTGCTTCTCAACAGCATCGGGCAGGGAGCAGTTGCCCTGTCGCCGCTTGCAAGGTCTCCGACAGGCGAAGGCGAATGTGAATGTGCTTGGCAGCCCCAGAAGAGCTGGGGAGAAGGGGTAAAGTCCTCCTCACCCCCCCCTTCGGAGGCACAGGAAGTCCCCGAGGACAGGTCCCAGGCTCGAGCCCCCAGACCTGTCAGGGAGCTCCTCCTTTTGTTCACCTGGCCGGGCCTGGCTAGAGGCCCACTCGGGACGCCTCCTGAGGCCGGACCGTAGGTGCCCCCAGTTCACCCCCACCCGGAGGATCCCGCCCCCTAGCCTCCCGCCAAGGGCCAAGCAACGTGCCGCAGCAAGTGTTAATCTCCTGCCAAAGAGGGGGGCCGATTTGCGGGAATTTGTCTCCAGGAAAGGATCTAAGCCTTCTTCAATCGGAGCATATGTTCATAGAGCAATAAACCGGAAAGATTTACAGTCCCCGCCCGGCCCCCAACAGCCTCGCACCCTTTCAGGAATTACTTACGATGATTTATCACATCAACCCGGGCAATTGTCACACTGATAAAATAGCCCGGGCCGGTGCCCGCCAAGCCCAGGACCTGGGAGGCTGTTGGCTGCCGGGCTGCCAGCGGGGCTGGGGAGGTTTTTGTGGGTTCCTCTCTGGGCCTACTAGGGGATGTTCAGGTGGGTTGGGGTGGGTGGGGTTGGGGTGGGAGGGGAGCCAATTCTCATTGAGAAAAACGCAAGCAGCTCAGAGAAAGCGCCCGGAATCGGCGTGGAGTCACTTGCAAAGCACATAAACATTTGTCATCTTTGAATAATTGAATTAATGTATTATTGTTTGAATGTATAATTTATAGCGGAGGAAACTTTGTCTCTGTCCTGACGGGGAAATATACACACACCAAAAAAGAAATCAAAACATACACACAATCCCAAAACAACTACCAAACACAGCCCGCTCCAGCCAGCGGAAATCATCCTCAAAGCCAACGGGAGGGAAGGAGGCGAATAAAGAGGCTCTCCTCCCCGGCCCTGGCCCTGAGTTGCGAGCTGGAGGAGGAGAATGCCGGCTGCTGCCCCAACCCAGATCCCCCGGCAAGCTGGGGGTGGGGTGGGATGGGGTGGGAGCGGAGTGGCTAGTGGGACCGCAGATCTCTCCGCGGAGGGTGGGAGAAAAAAGCCTGGAATGGGAGGCGACAGGACAGACAGCCTTTGCACCTCGACCTGGCCTCTCCCGCATTTCCCTGCCGCAGGCTTCCTTTCGCCCCAGGGTCTCCCACTCCAACGGCAGGGACTTCTAACCCGTGCCTTTATTTTAGATCTTCGCCCAAATTAAAAATACAAAGATAAAGGGGAAAGAAGGAGAAACTCCTTGCGGGGGTGACAGAAGCAGCAGAGCTTGGGTGGGAAAGGAGGGGAGTGGGAGAAGCAACTCGGAAATCATTATCTGTTGGTTAAAACCTGCCTGGGGTAAAATTTCAACTCGATTTTATAGCCTTCTATTATGACGCAAAGAAAAATTTACGACCCTCGCTTGAAAAGAGGGCCGGGGCCTTTTCTCACCAGTTTAAGAATAGGCAGCAGATGCCGTGACAGCGACCATTGTTCCCGGTAGACACAGGCGATCGGGCAACCTCGGCCCGCGTGCGCCAGGCGCGTCCCCCAGCCGGGCGGGTTTTTTACAACTCCTGTTGTTTCGGAGCCGCCCGCACGCACCCTCGCCCCCTCTCCCCCTCGCCCCCTCGCCCCCTCGCCCCTCGCCCCTCGCCCCTCGCACACCCCCACATGCTCACACACACCCCCTCTCGCGCTCACATACACACACTCGGCCGCTCTCAGTAATTTTTCATAAGTGCAAAGCTTTGCTGAACCAAAGGTCACCATCCAAGCCACTAACAACTTCTCGCCGGCGCGCGGTTCCAAATCAGGAAGCAAAGGGAACTATTTGTCAGCGGCCCTGACAGCTAAGTTCATTAAGGATTTAAATCCGAAGAAATAAAAGTCGCCAAAATATTTACCTGCTGGCCGCGCTCCCGCGCCCGCCACTGGGGGCCGAGGGTGGAGGGCTGGGGGCGCCGCGCGGCCCCCCTCGGCGGGTGATATTCTTGGGATCCCTGCACTTTCCAAGTCGGAGAGAGCCCTTTGCGTGGCAGATTAATGACGACTCCGTGTTTCTTAAGGGACGTGCTGAATTAATTATTTCGCCAATCACGTGGTCGGGACTTGTAGAAATCTATTCTTATCATCTTCCTCGCACTTTGAAAATTCTCCGGGTTATGAAAGGCCCTCCCCCGGCTGCCGGCGAGCCCCGGCCGCCCAGCCAGGCGCGGGGGGCAGGGAGGGCTCCCCAACATGGCGGGCGGGCGGGAAGCGCCGTCTGCCGAGGGTCCCGATTTACTGTACTGTACTCAAGCGGGCTCGGCTATGGACTCGCTTCCTCCTCGTCCCTGCCGGTGATTCAATACACACAGCGGTATTGATGTATTGGTGGGCACAGGAGGAGCCATTAACCAGAAGACGGGCAGAGGACAATCATAAAATGTGTCTGAATATTTAAACTTCTGTCTGCACACTTATAAATACACATGTCCACGCGTCTGAGGCGAGCCCTTCCATATATTAAGGACACATGTCTGATTTTATGCATTCTGCTCATTTCCTGTCGCGAGCAAGGCCCCCCCCCCAGCTATTTTGGGACTCCTGTCTTGGCCCACTCTTCAAGGCGAGGCAAAGACGAGAGAAAGCCCTCGCGGAAAAAAAAAAATAGCGCACGCCACTTTTTATAGTGGGGAGTGTTTATTGTCGTCTGGAGGGCAGAGGGGGCTCCAGGGGAAGGAGGGGCAGGTGCTGGAGGCCCCAATGGGGCTGAATAGCACAGGAAAAGTAGGAGTCCAAGATTGGAGGCCAGAGGGGTCTGGTCCTAGTAGACACTGACTGGCCAGTCCCAGCTTGGCCCAGAACCCAGCACTCTTCCAGAGTTGGGGTGGGGGGTCTTGCAGGGAAGTCTCTCACCCACCACAAAACAAAGAGAGACTGAAGGGGTCTGGGGCTAACCGGGGCCACACAGAGAGCCAACCTGGAGCCTCCTTTTGGCCTAGGAAGTTACTTATTTTCCTTTCAAAAAATAATGCCCTGCAGCATTAAGCATCCAAGCTTAGGCTGCCCAAGGCTCACAAAATATGGTGGCCAAATTGGGAGCGTGTATGTGTGGGGGACAGGTCAATGACAGATTTGCTAACCCTTACACAGTTTAACCTTCACATGTCAGGCACAATGCAGAAAATAATAAAATAAATGGTTTATATTGAATGTTAGCTTCTAGAAGACTTAATGAAGAATGCTTCTGTGGAGGCACCAAACAGGATGGAGATTTCGCTACACCTTTTATTATTTCAAATATAGATCAATGAATTACATCAAAACTACAGGCAACAATTAGTATAAATAATACTTTAATCAGTGGCAGCAGAACATTGGTCAATTCTATTAAAAAAGCATCTTGTGTGAACAGACACCATGGGGCTGACTGACAATGTCATCTCCCAACAAAAGGCTGCAATGGACAAAGTGAGATGGGAGTCTGAGGAGCAATGTCCTCAGTAAACACTTCACTCCTCCCCAGTCACGACCCCAACACAGCTTTAAAAACAACAACAACAACAACACCAAAACAAACACTTCTGGCTCATATTTGGGGGAACAAACTGGAAACAAATAAAAGCAAATGGGCACTGCTCCTTTCCACATCTAGGTCTCTCCAGAGTACGTTCCCAGATGGAAACTCATTTCCTTCCCTGCCCTTTGGTGGTGGTGGTTGGGGTGGGGGGAGGCACTGCTTCTTCCCTGCCCCACTCCTGTGGGCCCAAATGGACGCTAGGGTCCAATTGGGACCACAGGGTTGAGGGCTGCCCCCTGGGCCATCCAGGCTCCATTAACATTTCAAAAGACAATCCCTGGAAACTGAGGAGAACTGAGACTTATAAACAAAGAAGTTGTTTCTCTGATTAAGTTACTTTTCAAAGTAGTGAGGCTACGTTGGAGAAGGAGCTTGGGTTTTCTTCATCAAAACATGCCTCTTGGCTTTCCTCTGGGGCATGGGTGAAGGCAGCTATGCAGTTTTGGCATTTGGTCTGAAGCTGGGGTGAATAACCTGAACTTCTGGGAAGGGGGAAATCTATATAATACTCTATAATATATATGTAATTGGGTGTTGTGAAAATATATACTTTTTCCCCCTCCCAAGGAGAAGGTTCAATATATTCACAGATTTGGGCCTTAGGAAAGAATCTTAGCAACTTTCCAACTTGCCTAACCATAGCGGCTCTTTTCAAATGCTACATCCAAAGACTGCTCTCCATGTTAGAGGGGAAAAAAAAGAAGAGAAGGGTAGTTAGAGTCCAAAAGGTTAAGGGTTTAGAGGTCAGTCCTCCCAGCTGAAATACAGCTAATCGAATAGAAAATTTGTCCTCTGGATGAACCTGATTCTGTAATTTAGCCGAACTTCAGTAAAATACCTTTTCAGCTTCTCAACGTGAGGGCGTCAGAAAAAAGACGTCTTGACTATGTATGGACTCTTTGCTTTTTGTCATAGAAACAATGATGCGAATAATGCAGGAATATCCATCTTTAATATCCCGACGTGGCGATATTCAAGTATTGCCATGTGCAAGTCTGAGAGCCAGGCTCACCCCAAGGAGGAACAAAGAGCTGTCCCCAGGGTCTAATACAAAAGACCAAGGCTTGGAAGATACTTTAGAGAAGTGGAATTTCAGCCTAGGGACTCCAGTGAATACCTGCTCTCAGCTCTCAGGAGACACCAAAGAACATGCGTGCAGAAAAACTCTTTTTTTCTCCCTCCACCTAAATATATTTACCTAAATATATTTAAAAAAATTACCTCCACACCTTCTAAAGTGTTCTGAAGCACTAAAAAAAAATAGCTCCAGTTCTGAATCTCTCTTTCAAGCTCATCCCTTTCCCCCCCACCCCCTTTTGTCACTTTTCCGTAGCTACAACCAGGGGTTTCTTTTTGGAGCCCGAGGCTTTGGGGTTTAAACTTCCAAAGTCTTGTTTCATTTGAGTATATGAACTCTGGCGATTACCTTTGACTCTTTCCCCCCTTATCCTTAAGGGTCAGCATTTTAGAAAAATGAGCTTTGAACGCTTCTCAGGCAAGGCATAAGAAAAATGACTGAAGAACATCACTCTTGTTGTTTGAGAGTGATTGTTCTTAAACCACCATTCTTTAAGGCAAGGAAGAGGGCCTGAAACTTTTATACTTTTACAATTTCTGCTTCTAATTCATGTCTTGAGAAAAACTTCCTTACATCTGTTTAAAAAATAAAAACTTCAGCAAAAAAAGAACCCCTAAGACCAAGTTTTGTGGACTTCTAGATTCAATTAGTTCTCTCTCTCTTTTTTAAAGCAAGATTCCCCTACTTTCCCACTTTCTCCCCACTACACACCCCCTCTCCCATATAGGCCGTACACCAATTCCTATAAGAAAACTGCTCTATGGGTTATTTGAAATCCAGCATTTGGAATCCAGTTGGAACAGAAAATTCAGTCATTATCTCATGACCCAGAACATAGAGGTTTTGTTTTCTTTCCCCAGAAGGAAAAATGTTGGACCATTTGTTTCTTTCTTTTCCCTTTTCTTTAATCACCCAGAACTAGTTGTAAGCACAGTGCTGAAAAAAGCACATATGGAAATATATTTTCAAGAACTCAACTCTGAGTGGACCCTTTGCTTCCTTCTAAAAGGGTTAAGGGCCCCCTACACACATTTCCGGGGAGTGGGGAGGGGGGTGGAGTTCAAAATGCCGGTTAGAGCCAGAAGTTAGTCCACGCATCTCTGATTCTCCTCCCTGAAACTCAGCCCCTTTCACCCTCTCAAGATTTTTGGCATTAAGATGTCAGTTATTTCTGTTGCCCATCCCCCAACAAATAAATACTTAAGCAAATATAATCTAAACATAAAATAACCCGTTTCCACTTTCTTCTTAGACTCATTTCTTTGGGCATGGGGCCACTGGGAGCAAAATACTTTTTCTCACACTGGAAATTATACAGATAACCCAGAAAGTTCAGAAATCCTGGCCCAGCTCTCCTGTTTCCACTGAAAGCACCTAGCACAGGGGTGGCCAACCTTCTGCCTCAACTCCCCCACATTATTAAACCACAAAGATCCCTGGAGGGGTGGGGTGGGGGAGGAGGTTCAAATTCACGCTGGGATAAAGTATCCAACCTTCATTTGCAAATTCAAAATCCAACAGCAGAGGTTTTCATAAGTTTAATAACTCGCCAAGGTTTATGTTCTCAGTAGCTCCTGCCATATGAGAATGTACTCAGAGAATCCCGCCCCCCCTGCCACCCCCATCCCGCTCCAGGGAGGGGGCTGCCCTCGGGCAGGATGCTAACCTAGTCCGAGGGCGGCCTGCGTGTCCCAGGTCCACCCCACAGTACCTTAGAGCCCGGGGAGGTGACAGCAAGCCCGGCCTGCCCCCGCAGCTTCGGCTCAGCCGGGAGCGCAGGGAGGAACGGGCCCGGGGTCCCCACGTCTATAAGGTGGTCAGGTCCGTGTGGTGGTCCTTGGCCAGCGGCTGCAAATGTTGGCCGGGAGCAGCTGAGGAGGAGCAGGAGGAGGAGGAAGAGGAGGACGACGAGGACCTGCCTTTGGTGTTGGGCAGCTTGTGGTCTTTTTTCCACTTCATCCTCCGGTTCTGGAACCAGATCTTGATCTGGCGCTCGGACAGACACAGGGTGTGAGCAATTTCAATCCGACGGCGCCGCGTCAGATACCTGTTAAAATGAAATTCCTTTTCCAGTTCTAGGACTTGCTGCCGGGTGTAGGCCGTCCGGGATCGCTTGGGCTCCCCGCCAGTGTAGTTGGGGTTCACTGCGAGACAGAACAGACAGCACGGTCAGGTCAGCTCCCAGCCACTCGTTAGGCCCCTCGCCACTGCCGCTCACTTCCTGGCGCGCCCCGAGGCCCCGCGGCCCTCCCCGCACACTCCCCAGCCGGCTCCCTTCCTCCCTCCCACCCTCCCGTCCCCCCTGCCCCGCGCACGCACACACGCGCGCACACACACACACACACACACACACACGCTCACTCCCACCCACCCTCACACCCAGCAACTCCCCCAGGCTCCCGGGCGGGGATCCCCAAATGTGCTCCCATCTCCCCGGCCCGGCCGCCAGCTCCAGAATTCCCAAGCATTTAGAAATCCCCCTCTCCTCTACCAGGTTCCCTCCGCTCTGAAAATGGAGTCCTCCCCCACCCCACCCCCATCTCCACCCCCTTTTTCGCCCACAGCCAAGCAGCCAGCCACATGGTCCCGGCCTGCTCCCTCAGCTATAAAAATTTATGGAGAGAGTAATTGCGGCGCCCATTGAAGCCCCACACGCCCCCACCCACTCGCACCCCCTCCCAGGGGCCCAGGCCTCCAGGCTGGGGTGGGGACTGAGAGGTCGCTGGGCTGTGCCTTACCGGAATTCACGTGCACCTTCTTCATCCACGGGTAGACCACAGCGGGCTGCTTGAGTGCCGTCCCGGGGGGCGGCTGCTTGGGGCCGCCCGGCTGGCTGCAGGCCCGGGCGCTGGGCAGAGGCGCGGGCGGGGGCGCGGGGGGCGCGGGGCACGGCTCTCCTGGGGCTCCGTAGTGGCCGCCGGGGCCACTGGCTTCTTGCCCGTGACCCCGAGTGGGCAGCGCGGAGCCGGGCCCAGGGCCACCGCCTCCGAAGGTCTGCTCACCGAAATCGGGCCGTGGGTAGAGCCCCGGGGGCTGGAAGTCTGCACCCTGCACGCCACCGCCGTAGTAGTCGGCGCCCTGCTCGCCTAGGTAGCCGCCCTGCAAATATTCCTCGCACGGAGGGAACTTGGGGTCCACATACTTGGAGTTCACCATATACGAACTCATGGCCATTAATTTCAGAAGGTAGAAAATACTAATTTTTCTCGTGTTGTCTTTTTTTCTCCTTCCATAGGGCCCTCCTACTTGCTGTCAACTGAATAAAGTTGGCGGCCATGTGACCAGGCCAGCCAATAGCGAGGGAGCGAGTTTATCACCGGGTTGGTGAGCATCTCATAATTTTCACAAATTTAACTAAATAACATACGTGTAATCAAGTGACTCGCCATGGCACATTTGAAGGCCCCCACCAGATGTTAATGTAGTTCTCTAATCCCCAGCACCCTCATTCCTGGCAGGTAATCCCAGCTTTTGTCTGCCACCGACTTTGTTAACCTCGAGGGCCCTCTCCACGCACCCCCACCTGAAAACAGCCCCCCAAAATGGGCACAGTTCAATTGGGGGGAATGAAACCCCAAATCTGTCAGGCTGCAGAATACCACCAGGCGGGTGGGTGAGGCAGCCTCTGAGTTAGGTGGAGTACCCCAGGCAGGCAGGGCTCCCGCCCGCGGGAGCGGGGACTCTGCCATACAAAGGCCGAGTCCTGGCTTTGTCTTCGTCAGGGTCACCCAAAAGTTACAACAATCTGGCTGGCCTGAATCAAATCAGGCAATGAGTAACTGCCAAGCTTTCTGTGAGTGCCCAGGCTGGAGTGTTGCTAGCCCAAGCCGGTCTTGCAGGTATGGCAAGACTGTTACCCGCCTCCCCACCCCCAGCTCATGCAGGTGAAGGGTGGGCCTGGAAGGTGGTGATGGCACCCCCACGTCACCCAGATGGGCTCCAAAGGACCCTGCACTCCTTCGTCCTAAATGGCCTTCTTCCCACATGGCGATCAATGACCAGTGAGCCCCCTCACTGGGCACCCTCTGACCTCACCTCATACTCCTTCAGGGCAGAATTGGGGTTTGGGGGCGTTCCACCCTGCTCCCCAGTCCCCCAAAAGCTAGCCCTTTGGCCTCACATTCATGCAACCAATTAAGAGTTTACACGGGAGCCTCTGCGGGGCTTCTCGAGGCAAAGACTCCACTATGGCATCAGGCTCAGTCCATCCTCCTGGAGTCTAAGGTAATAAAACAGAAAGAAAACTGACCGGCACCCGGCTGCCTCTGGCCTCTGCTTCCGACTATGGCTATTTCGGAGAAACGTGAAGTTTTTGCATCGACCATATATTCCCCTAGAATCGAATCTGTGACTATGTGGCTACCACACAAATTCGGTTCTACAGGGTATATATAGACAACGTTACTAGCTCCAGGTTCCACCCAGAGTGGGTACCCAGACCGCTGGCAGCCCCGGCCTCTTCCTCGGAGCCATCACCAGCCCGACGCAGCTCCTCGAACTTTCAGAGAGGGTTCAGGTAGCTTGGAGAGCTTGGTGAAAATCTGCAGCAACGAGTTCCCCATCCTTGTACCAGGGCTGGCGTGACTGAGCAGCCAAGAAGAAGGGACAGTCTTCTTAAGAAAGAAAGACAAGAAAAGAAGAAAAAAATAATCCATCCCGGAAATGGCGGCTTTATTACCCCCCCTCCAGATCCAGATAACCCCCCCCTTATCAAGTGGTATTTTCCTGAAAGGTGCAAACGCCCTCAGTGGCAGAAGAAACGACGCAAGAGGGGAATATCCTCCACCCATTCTTTATTCCCCAGTGCGGGGGCAAGCCAGGTTGGCTGACAAAGCTCATTCTCCCAGAAGTCTCACATTTACCTTCCCGGGCCCTGTGTCGGGCTGGCCGCTCTGTCCCGCTGCTGCAGACCCCGCGGCAGGCACTGCTTGCAGGCACGGAGCTGCCCTGGGCTGGGGTCGGCGCGCTAATGGTGAAGGGCAGGGCGAGGGGTCATTCGAAATCATTTACAAACATATCACAAAGTTTCATTATTTCTGCTTTGCCGACAGCAGCACACAAGAGTACAAAAGTTCAGGAATTGCACCCGCCCCAGCGCCTCAGCGCCGTCTAGGGCTCAACCCCTGGTTTGGGGCACGAAGAACACAGACACACTCAGGGCCCGGATGGGCTTCAGGGACAGAAGGATGCCCGGGCTCAAGAGGGGCTTTTGGATCTCTGACCATAGGCCAGAGGTGTTAAAATTTTTTTTTGATTGTTTTGATTTTCTCCCTTATCATTCAAAAATTAGTTTCAGCCTTATCCTGGATCTGGTGGGGTAGAGCAGGGACACTCTCCTCTGTCCCCCAGCCTGGCAAAATTGGCTCCCTGCTTCTACTCTGCACTTTGGACACTCCCCACCCCAACCCCTCCATCCTTTGGTTCCAGGGCTTCTCTATTTTGTAGGTATTTCCTGGGTGTCAAATCTAAGGAGAGTCTGAGGCTGCCCCACACCAAATTCCCTTGTTCAAGGGGGGGGTTCCCCCTCAACTTCCCCTAATGCCCAGCGCTCCCACACACCCACCTGCCTGGGGACACTGGGCCTAGGCTTTACCCACACAAATTGGGGGAGGCTGCTGGGCTGGGTGGGGACCCGGGTGAGGGTACACATTTTCATATTTGTTAGACGCTGTGACCTGCATTTCACCTTACTGCTCCACTTGTTCAGACAGGTCAAAGCCAACGAGTTATTGATGAACAAAAGCGTTAAATATTCACCTCCCGCTCAACTGCCCATACAAATGCTTTTGATCTCTCGGGCTTTTTGTGCTGTGTTCAGCTACAGGGTGCCGAATGTGGGTTTGCAAGCGAGGAGCACTGGCAGAGATAAGCACCCAGAGCAGGGGCAGTGGCAGGAAGGGGGCAAAACCAGGGTGTCCTGGGGACACCAGATTTTCCAGCCTGGAGCCCAGAGCTGGTTTCATTTGGGCCAGCCTGATTAATAGAGGGGAACTATGAACTGGGCAGAATCTCCACTTCTGGGGAGGAACACAGCCCCCAGGAAGTCAACCAGGCTGCCCACCCTGGGAGGGCAGAGAAACCTGGCCCAGAGCCAAGCCCTAGCAGGGTCTTCCACCCTGGAGTAAGGGTGTCTCACCAGAGAGCAAGCGTGCCTGGCTTCTATCGCCCTCCTACATTCCATCCCCATTAAAATAATCTCCATTTTGCAGTGAGGGAGGCGTCACTGTTTCTTCCTTAATTCTTCGGCCACTACCATCACCTTAATGAGATACTCTTCCTGGAGATTTCACAGGCCGCCTCAGAAATGTACCTGTCTTCCGCGGCACAGGCAACTCAGAAAGATCCAAACTTCTGAGCCCAGGTCCCCAAAAATCTCTGCCCCCCACCGCAGCCCTACCACCACCACAACCACCACCACCATCACCACCACCACCACGACGTTTGCCTGCAACACTAGCGGCTCTGGCGCGAAAATTCTCGAACTGCAGTTCCAGAGGAGCAGAGGTGAACCAGCAGGGTCGTATCCCTCCCGCCTTGCTCAGCCCTTGTCCCCAGCCCAGAGCCCAAACCTCTGGGGCTGGGGGCGGGGGAGGGGCGGGGAGGGATTTCCACCTAAAGCTCAGAATTCGCAGCCCTTCCCGGAAGCAGACCAACTCCACATACCCGCAGCCGTAGAGGGTTACGTTTTTCTTTCTTCTTTTTTATTAAAAACAAAACAAAACAAGAGAAGAGAAGGTTGGCCCAGGCTGGACCGGGTTAAGCTAGGCTGGGCTGCGGAGGGGAATCGCGTTGATGCGGCGTTTAGCAGGCTGGTTCGAGCAGAAAGCGATGCTCGCCGAAACTTGTTAATAGGGCGGGCTGCTAATTAGCTGCAAGCTCTTAACAGAAGCGCAGGGCAGCAGCGGAGCTGCACCTGTGCGAGCTGGGGAGGCCTGGAGAGGCCCAGGAGACAGGGGCGAGAGCCTGCGGTGTGTTCTCTTGGTTGGGTGACTGTGAACTAGGCCCCAGAAAATCTATCCAGGAGCACAACTTAGAGCCTCCACTCCCAAAGAGAGCTCGCCTCGCACCGGCCGCCCTTCCACCCGCCCAGTCTTCTGGCGCGGCCCTTCCGCCAACACCTCCCCAGTTACCAATACCGCCTCTTCGCAGTTCGGAAGAAACGGGAAGGTACTTACAGCGGCAGTCTCTCACGGCCCCGAACCTGTTGCAATGAAAACGGGGGTCACTTAAATTCCACAGGATAATAAAGCAGAGATAGAAGATACACAGAAAAATGACAAGGCCCAGGCACCCCACCAATACCCAGACCTCCCCGCTTCGGGTGCCGCCCCCAGGAACTGCGCCAAGTTCTCCGCGGAGCGCGAGACCGCAGTCCTCAAGGGCAGACCCGGGCAGTAGGAGAGTATGGCCCCCGTCACCTCCCCCACTCCATGCACCCTTGGGCAAAACCTTACTGGTTGCCTGGCCCGACTCAGGCTGCCTGTAACAGGGTTTCCCCAGTGGGAAAACGGGAAGCGAGGAGAAAATGGGCCTTTGTGTGTTTCCTTATGCACAATCAGCCGGGTGGGCGCAAGTCCACTGTGGAGGGGGCAAGCCGCTGCATCTGTCCCCTGCCCCAGCTCCCCGTCTGCCTCGCGCTGGGCGCAATTCAAACCCCTTTCCCAGTTTCAGATTGGTTTCAAATTCCCCAGCCCCAACTAGCGCCCCCAAAACCTGTCTTCTCCTTTCCAAAGAAGGGCCAGGCATAACTGGGACTTGCCTTTCCACTTCTCCAATTCAAAACAAAGAGCAATTTCCAAGGGAAATGAGGACCCAAATGATAACCAAAGGAGGAGGAAAATCGATGGGTTTGAAGGTAAATGGCAATGCTTTAGATTGTTCCGCAGCTCTCTGGAAGTGACAGCATTTTGTCAAGCATTGCTACTGGAGAGCCCACAAAGCAATCTTACAGAGCCATACTCCTCACAGGGGCTGGTGTCCAGCTTTAAGTTTTCATCTATCCTAGGATGGCAGTCTTCCCTGAGAAATCGCAGAGGCAAAGCCCTCTCCTTCCTCATCCTTTCGCCCTTCCCCCCCTCCCCCACTCTCGCGCTCTCTCCACCTAGGCTACCACTGTGTAATTCCACGTCTGAGGCAGATGCTCCATTAGGAGCAGGAGAGAGACAGTAAGTTCCTTTTGTGAGGTGGGAGCCCTCAGTTCCTAACTTTCTATGTCCAGAAGGGAGCGGAGGAAACCGGGATTCCCATTCCATTTGTTAAGTTGGGTTTAGGCTAAAATGAAAATTAACTTCTCTGGGACTTCTCTCACCCCAGGCAGGAAGAAGGCAGAGAAATTCCCCACCCCTGGAGCTGTCCTGGAAAAAGTAATAAGTGACTTACTGGTTTTCTCTCCTAGTGGGCAAGGGAACTGGGAGTAGAACTGTCTCCTTCTGAGCCTGGCGCTAGCTGGAGCCTCTCACTTCCCTATTGCTGCTCCAAGAACCAAGCATCTGCACTTGTATGCTCTTAACCTAATTTATGGTGGGAATTATATTTTGGCTTGTCAACTCTCAAGCCATAAAACAAAGTTTATTGGAATCACGTGCTCGTAAATAGCCACTCAGGTCTCATCTCTGCACAACCATAAATAACCCTCGGCTTTAAACTTTTATTCACTAAATAAAGGTTCACTGCAACTGTTCTCTCACACTTAAGTAGTTCCAAATATTCAGGATGCAAGGGGGGTCATATTCATATCAATACCCTGGGCTTTTCAAATAGCATCTTTTCAGAGAAGTCTGTTTAAACTGGGAGATAGTGCTATTTCGAAAAGACTGGTTGGTGGGCATGTCTTATGATTCTTTGGCTGCATTCACTGTGAGTACCATCAACTCCTTTATTTCAATCATTCTCTAGCTCTAGATGTGGTAAATAAAGAGGAAAGTCAAAGGCTCCTCCTTACTTGCTTAACCCGGAATTATTTGAGATTTTTGTTCAAACTTCAACAGAAAAAAGGGTGGTTAGGGAGAGGCTGGGTGGGCTTGGGGTGGGGGTGGCATTTGGGGTTAACACTTGGCTCTGTATTGTTGTGGATGGGCTCAGTGAGAAAGGTGAATGTAGCCACATGCCTAGAGGTTTCTATAATTTGCTTAGCTCTGAAAGGGGAGCCTTTGCAAGTGACCAAACTGCTTAAAACAGCAAGACTTGGGGTTGGGTAAAGTGAGAAACTGGAGAATAGCCCCATCGGGATCTTTGGCAACTGAAGCTCTAAAAGAAGGTTATAAAACAATAAAACAGCCCTGGTGTGAAGGGGACAGGGTGTGAGGAAGCAAATGAGGTTCTCAGGGAACCCAAGCCCAGGAAGTCAGATGTCCCTGCTCCCACAGGGCTAGGGGCTCATGGTCCCTGCGCCCAAACCTGAGTGAAATGCTACGCCCCCACACTGCCACTCCCACTAGAGGGTAAGCCTAAGAGAGAAAGAGGGAGTGCGCTCTCCTGCTGAGAAAGCCCAGAAAAGGAGCTTGGGCCCCAGCTCTACCCTACCGGAGAATCTGACATTCTGTGCTGGGCTAGGTGGGGGTGGGAAAGATGCCCCCAGCTCCCACCAAGGGGGGTACATAAAGAAAGAACTGACCCCCAGCACCCTTCCATGGCCCGCCAGAGTTTCTACCAATCAGTGTGAAAACATGTGTGATTTTGACTATTCGGATGAAAAGAACGGGAGTTATGTGTAGGTTTGTAGAGTACACACACACATACATGATTTCTAAATCAAATTCAGTTGCCAAAGTTCTCATCAGCAAGTCCTACCAAGCCCATGAAAGAGATCCCTCTCTACAAAGATCTCTTTGCGTTCTAACTTCCACCCATTCTCTGGGTATTTCTAAACTCATTTCCTGATTTGACTTTCATTTGCTGAAAGGGGGGGAGCTGTTAGCTCAGACTATATGGCATTTATTTCTTAGCCCCTTAGGAGGACCTTTTTCTTTTACAGTTGGTGGTATCCATTTTTAAAATATGAGTAAAAAGCAACCCTTTAAAAAATGATTTCTGATTCTGTTAGGACTAGGTGAGCCGCTTAAAAATTAGTCCCAGTTAATCCACTAAAAAAAATACTTAGAATTTGAGAGATGGAGAAAAGCTTTCTTTAATTTTCCTTAATAAAACAGAATTAATCAAAGGATGTGTGACTTTCTAGGCAACTGTGTGAGCTTTTCATGGGGGGTGGGGTGCAAGGAGGAGACCGAGCTGAGGAGGTGGTTGTTTGAAACAATGCCGGGTGCCTGATCTGGGCTCAGTAGGTATTTTTAAAATGAATGGTAATGAAGGGCGGTGACTGGGCTTGCTTGCAGTCTTCACTGTGGCTCACACAAGAAGATGAATAAAATGACACAGCCTGTTCTGTATATTGACATGATAACAGGAAACGAACCAGCCATGCAGAGGAAAAAGGAGGAAAGGAAGACATTGAGGCAGATATCTTCAATTACTTTCTAATCTCAGGGCAGCCAGGCAACATGATTAAGGAGAGAATGTTCACCTTCTACAGTCTTCCCTTGCCCCCAAGCTGCCAGTGTCCTGGGCTTCTGTGAAGGAATGAGGGAGTGGGGATAAGAAGGAACAAACCTGGTCTAAGAAGAAGGCCGAGCGGCAGGGGGAACAGCATACTAACTTGGGCCACTTTGTTGGAGTTTTCTCAAGGAGTTTCAATGGTGGTGGTAGTAGTAACAGAAGAAGAGGTGTGGAAGGAGAGGTTGAAGCCTTCTTTAAAACCTGCAATGAATTCGTTTTGGGGAGAAGCAGGACTCTGGGCACTATCCCTCCCCATTTGGCTGGAAAGGGCCAGTCCTGGGAATTCCTGCCCAGAAAGCTCCCATGAGGTAGGGTCCCGTGTAGGGCTCCTTTTACAGAGCAGCTCGCAGGAAAGAGGAGAAAGTGAAGGGGCATCAACAGGTATCAGCTACACTCCAAGTGTAATGAGGTCTGCCCTCTGTCCACCCTAAGGGCCCTTGCTATGTGGCCCCCAGGGAAGAATAGTCTGACATTGACTTTTAAGAGGCCTCTTGCCCAGAGGGAGTATTGAGCTCTCCTCTTAAACTAGGTGTCTGCATAACCAGGATAGGTAGGGATGGGACTTTGAACGAACTCCCTAGGTAGGGGGCAGATGGAAGAAGAAGACTACGTAGGCGCGTAGGCCTGGTACTTGGGAACACAGGATGCGGGTAGAGCCAGAGAGGAGCTGAGCAGGGAGTCCCAAACAGGAGAGAAATATGATCCCATATTCCTGGCACTATATTCTAGCACTTAAAAAGGAACACTTCTCCCACTACCCTCAACCCTACCTCCTACAATGGAGTCTGCTCATCTGAGTTCTGGCTTGGTGTCCTCTGGGAAGGAAAGGTGACCCCAGAGGAAAACTCCAGTAGTGAGAGATGGGATCCAAATGAATGGGCCCTGAGACAGGGCCTTTGATGATGGAGCTGGGGGCTAGAAAAGTCTCCAGGGGTCCCAAGAAGGGTAGGGTCTGGGATGGCCATCTTAGTACTTTGAGAAACAAGAGTGGAGGTTAGATGGCACAGGAGTTGGGGATGGCTGGGGATTGCAGCACTGCCCTATGTCACAGGCCAAACTTCATCTGGCATGGTTGGTGGCTAAAGAAACTATATGTATTTTGAGAGAAAATCTGACCCAGGTGAACTCCTGGGTAAGCCAAGAGAAGTAGCTTGGCTAAGGGCCACAGAGGCTTTGTTAGGAAAAGTCTACAAGCACAAGTCATGGAAGCCAGGACTAGCGGTTGGAACCTGGTTGCAAGGGGTGTGTGCATGTATGTGGGTTTTAGCATGAAATAGTATTTACATAGCTCTTTTAAAAAGATAGAAAGAATCTCAAAAATCTGGAAAGGCTGATGGAGATTTGGGGGGATGAGGCCTCTCCAAGATACACCCTGACATCAGTGTGGCCCAAGTTACCTGTGGCTCAGCCATGGCCCTGGAGCCCAGATCTTGGAACACAAGCAGGTTAAGAGGGAGTGGGACACATCGGGCATCCTCCGCTATTGCCCACTGGCCTTTTGCCTTTTTACCCTGCTCCAGATTTCATGAGGCTAAAAAGGGGATACTTGCTTTGGTGGGTATGACTGACAGGTGTTGGTGGAGGTGACTCTCTCAGGAAAGGCCTGCCCTCAGGAAAGGCCTGAAGCCTTCTGTAGGAGTCACGGATGTGCCTGTGTGGGTGCAAGTCCTCTTCAATCTGCCCATCTGCCCACTGAGTGGGTAGGGGCACTTTCCTTCTGGATGCATCCCTGAAGTCCACCCACAGGCAGATGCCAGACACCCGAGACCTGAGGGGACAGGGCCCACGAGTCCCACTACAGCAAGAGGAAGTGCCCCAGAACTATGTTCTCCTGGGTCTGTCACTTCCTGTGTGACCAAGCGTAGGCCTGTCTTCTCCTCTGTAGATTTCAAGAATTGGGTGAGTGAACCAGGTCTCTTTCAGCTCTAAAAGTCTAGGCCTGATGTTGAGCAGAAAAGAGATAATAATGATAAGCAATATGTATTGAATGCTTCTTGTGCGCCGAAACACTGTTTCAAGTACTTAACCAGTGAATTAATGTGTTTAAGGTAGTCAGAATAGCGCACAGCACACAGTATTGCTATGTAAGTAAAAAAATCTTCATTAACAACCTTGAAAGTACTCTTATTCCTACTTTTCAAATGAGGAAACAGGCCCAGGGAATTTGCTCTACTCGCCTAAGATTACAGAGCAGGTAAGTGGTAAAGATTTGAACCAAGGCAGTCTGAACTGGGAACATACTCACCTCTTTAAAATCTACAAGTTAGCAAGAAATCAATGTCCCCTTCCCTAAATGGGAGCAATTATTCAGCCTATGGGGTAGTGACATTTAAAAACTCAATTAGGGAGGGAGCCCCAGGCACTATGGGGGTTGCTGAGTGGTAAAGGGAATTTGGCCCCTGGACACCAAAGAACCATAGAAGAAGCAGGAGAGACACTTGGCCAGTAGTTGGCAAATATAAGCGTGCTTCTTAATTGCCTTTTGGGAGAGTGTTTACAAAATGCAGGTCCCAGATATTCTGATTTATTAAGTCTGGCCTGAGACCCAGGAACCTGAATTATAAACACATTTGAATGCAGGTCTTTATTAAAGAATCATTGTCCTTAAGTACGGAAAAGAGGGAAGAAAAAGACTGCATTGCCAACAGACAATGGAGGGTCAGTGGCGTTAGGTCGGGGCCGACTGTCGAAGTCGGGTGTCACAGTGGTGCAAGAAATGACCCGTGGAGCCCACCAAGGTCCTGAAATGGGCGCAGGGGTGAGAGGAGTGTGTGTGGGTGGTGTGGAAAAGGGCTGAGATGTGCATCTGCAGTGTTCTAAAGCTAAAAAGTCAATGAAATCCGCCCTCTCAGCCTCAAGGGAGCGCAGAGGGAATCCCAGAACGCAGGCCCTGTGGTAGGAGAGTCAGGGCGAGGCCGGTCCACCGGCCCCGGGAGGCGCTGAACGTCGTGCTTTTCAAGGCTGCGGATTCTAGGTACCAAGGATCGCAGTAAGGGAAGTGGCAAGAACAGCAGCCCAGCCTGAGGGGGATGGTTAAACACGTCTTGTCCTACCGCGGAACCCTAGTTTCCTGCTTCTAGGAGCCCAGCGCGCGGAAATCGCGCCACCTCCGGGAAGGCGGAGGAAGTGAGGTAGCCTGCCAGCCTGGAATCTGCCTTCAGGCTCCGCAGCCTCGGGTCGGCCTAAGCTGCCCATCCCGGGAAGCAGCCCTCTGGGGGTGGGCGCAGTACCTCGGACCCTCCACAGAGGCCAAAGCACTTTGCGACAGGAGGAGGAGGAGGAGGAGGAGGAGGAGGAGGAGGAGGAGGAGGAGGAGGAAGAGGAGTCACTTGTCCTCCCCTCCCCCCGCCCGCGCCCGGGGCATCACCGGCGCCGCCGCAGCGGGCAAGACGCTTGTCCTACAGCGCCTCCTCCTGGACAAGGCGTCAGACAGCCGAGCAGGGGGGCTGAGCCCGCCGGGAAAACGCGAGGCTGAGGCTTCTTCGCGCGGGTGGAGATCTTCCCGCACCAGAGGCTGGGAGCCGGTCCCTCAGTGTCTCCTGGGGCGGCCAGAAGTCGAGAGGATCCTGAGACGCCCTCCCGTCCCACCCCCCAGGCTCTCGGCCCAGGAGCGTGCATCCCCCATTACTTAGGCGAGTCCAGGCGGAAAATCCCTCCAGTTTGTCCGTTTATTTATTTATTTGACCACTCTCTGCCGAGCCGCTGGACCCTGCAGAGCCCTCGAACGTGCTGCTCTGGCGTAACAAAGTCCGGGAATAGTACGGCTGAAGGACTGGCCTGAAGTTTGGCAGTTTGAGCAGAAGCCCGGAGGAAAGGCCTTTTCCTAAAGCAGAAGCACCAGGCTGAAAAAAATCTGTAACACTTCCCCGAGGATCACACATAAAAATTTTCTTTTAAGGTGTTAAAAGTGCGTGCGTGTGTGTGTGTACGTGTATGTGTTACTTTTAACACCTTCAAAGAAGATCTGGCTTCCCTTTGGCCACTAGCTCGCATTTGCAGAGTGTTTCTAAAGCACAGATTTAAATTGGGATGGGGTGGTGAGTCAAGATGATTGAAAATAACGTAGTCAAGGACAACATGTTTGGCTATATTTAGCCTGAAGGCTGGAATAAAGGAAAGATGAGTAGCGAATACTAAGGGAGGGAGGAGTGAAGAGATCGGGTTCTATCTTCCTGCTCTCAGTCCACTCGCCCCCTCCCCCATCCTTGCCTTATGGCTGGATCCCCGGGCTGGGCTATTTCACTGCACATGCGCCAGACGCCGAACGAGCGTGCGTGGCAGGCGCTTAGGGAACTGAACTGTTAAGAGCAGCTTGCGCAGCGCTCTGCGGTGTCCGCCAGCGCGCACTGCTTGCGTGCTTACCTGCAGAGGAGCTTGGACGCCCCATCTCAGAGAGGCAGGAAACGTACTTTCTCTTTTCTTTTCTTTCTTTCTTTTTTTTTTTCAGGAAAACCTGTATTAAAACCCCCAGCCGTCCCTTCTGATTTGCAAGCCCTGTTCCACCAAACCAACAAAATCGCCATGTTGCCAATGAACACTCTCAAGGTTGTCATTTGGATCAGCAATTTCACATCCAGTACACGGCTTCTCTTGAGTGGTTAATCGAGGCGGGGAAAAATCACCCTACGTTCAGAAAGCATGACTTATCCCTCATTCTGCACAACCATGAAGTCTAAGGGACTCGTTCCTAGAAAGAGGGTATCTATTCACACCAATTCCGGAAAAGTGGCCCTAAATTGGACTTAAATCGGAATTCCGAGTTCTTCGTGGCTTCTCCCTAGCTTCCGGTGCCCCCGCGTGCCCTGCCCCGCGGCCGCACTGCGGCAAGGCCGTAAATACCTCTAACAGCTGCCTGCCTGCCCAGAGTGAAATACTGTCTTTGTTCCGATTTCCCCTGCTTCTCTAGCTCAGAAAACAGAATCCTGGCGAAATATATTTATTTGAAGGAGCATCTGACAGGAAAATACATTTGGTTTTCAGCCCTGGTGCTTGGCCACATTTATAATAGCGAGTTTTGCTCTTTTCCCTGGTCCCCATGAAGAGTGCAAGCCCAGCTCACAGCCCCACCCGTAAAAACACCGAGGCTCCGACATGTCAGTGGCTCCCTGAACTGTAAACGGATAGAGGTTCGGGCTGAGGACGCTGGGAGTTACACTTCCTGGCTTGTGAGCTCTTAAGAGTCCAAGTGTTTCTTACTTAATTTTTTAAAAATTGAGTTTAATTTTTTTTTAATTGGGTTAACAGGGACAATGGGGGCATTTCCGGCAGTAGCAAAAGCGTTAACTAGTCTTCTCCTGGCCTAAGTTCAAATGTGATTTGCAGATTATTTATTCCCTTAAATGCAATCGACCATTAAGTTCCAATAAGCCCTTAATGCTACCACAGGACTTACAAAGAACCCTTCAGTCTTTCTTATCTGCCCATGACCTCACCCTCTGCTGCGTAATAGGACCTGAAGCCTGCCTCGGTTTTTAGTCACTTGGTCGCACTCAGCCACCCAATCCAGGGAAAAGCGACTGAAGCTCTGAACACTAGAGCTTGGCCATCATGGCCACAACTCCTCCCCACCCCCACGCTTGTCCCAGCCCACCTAGGGGGCTCCTTAGGCTTTGGAGCTGCCAGGGGACAGGCCTACGTGCCTCTGACCAAGGGCCTGCTTTTCAATAGGTAATGCTTTTTACCAATATGAAACAATGATCTCAACAGCCATTGAACCGTAGTGGCGAAACAGCTACAAAATACAGACATTCCAAATAAAAAATATCACTCAGTTTCTTATTTGTGAGATCATAGCGATCCACGACAATTCCTCAGCATCAACTGGCCACAAGTAGTGGCCCTCCATTTTGAAACCGGCGTGATTCCATCGTCAATTACTAAAAATACCTTTCTACACAGATGTCATTTATTGTTTGGGAACACTTTTATGGCCAAAACGATTACAAAGGAATATTTGGAATGTTAGGATTTGCCGCTGGGTGCTTTGGAGACGATATTCAGCGGTGCGCAGGTCCACCCCATGCGCAATGCGGCAGATTGTCCACAGGTTTTAATATTTCACAAGGTGTTCATGAAGGAATAGTCAAGAGGATTTGAGAGATGCATCCTCAAATGCTGTTCAAAATCGGTGGGATTAAAGAGCGTTCTTTTTTTTTTTCCTGCAAAGGATTTTCTTTTGATGCATAATGTTTCAGTTCAGTAATTTTGAAGAACAGGGTAAAATGTTGCTATATAACGTTTATTTGTAGGCAAAAACCCACAACAGGGCATTTAGAGAGCAAAATATCTACCCTTTTCCTATTCTGGCAAATAAGAAACACACGTGATATTTGAACTTAAACATGCTTTGAATTTCTTAAATATGTATTGATTTTTACCCAAGACCTGCACCGATTTTCTGATCCCGTTCCCTCGCAAAGCATGTATCCATTTTGTGACATAAAATAATCCAAATTCACTTGATAGATTATTAGATGTGGGAGGAACCTTTCTTAAGTTGCTACAAAAATTCTCTAAGAACGAGAGAAACGGTTAAAAATATTTAAAATTCCATCTCATACATAAGGCCCAATAAACCATAAACCCTAGAAATTAGCCAGCATCACTCACCAAAGCCTAGATTAACAAACCAAACACATCCTGGGTACGCAGAATCCACCCCACCCCCACCCCCAGCCCCAACCCTCAAAAAACACCTGTTAGCGTCCCAGATACCTCTAACCACAGACAAGCCGCGAAACACTGCTCTATACTACCGAGTGCCTTTAGTGACCCACAGCACAGCTAAGACGTCCAGGAACCATCTACAGATTCTTCCCAGGGTGGGGATTGAGGGGCTCTCGATCCAGTGGGGTCCGATCTGCCGGTCTCCACCTTTCGGAATCTCGAGGGGAAATGAGGCTTCCCTTCGACTTCTGAGCTCAGCCGGACCCCACCCGGGGCCCCAGGGGACGCCTGCTCAGAGATGGAGTGATTAGGAAGCAGGGGGCGCAGACAGCCACCCCGAGGTACCAGAGAAGTATAGGGAGTCGGGCCAGGCTCACCGGGCTGCCCAAGGGGGTGGGCGCCTGGAGCTAGTCGGCGGCAGGGCTGGGGTGCGGGGAGGGGCGACACTTACCCGGAGGCTGCCGAGCAGGAGGCGGCGGTCGGCCGGGGCGGCTGCAGTAATCCATTAGGCGCTGCCGGGCTACGCGCACTGGGGGCGGCAGGGATCCGCTCATGTTGGAGAAGGAGTCGCCTCGGAACCGCGCGGCTGCAGTCACCCGGAGCAGGCCGGCTGCTCCTGGCGGGCGGTGTCCGCGCCGGCGGGGGCCTCGGCGCCCAGGGCTCCTTCCGGGCTCTCCCGCCCGCCGGGCTCCCCACCGGCTCCGGAGGCGGCAGCGGCGCGGCCCGAGCTAAGCGGCGATGGGGCCACGTTGGGCGCCGGGCGGGAGCGGAGGCCGCCGCGGACCCCGCAATCCCGCAGCCGGCGACTGGATCCCACCTCTGCAGAGACAAAGGTTAGAAAAAGAGGGGGTGAGGCTCCAGGAAGGCAGAATGCGGGGGGAAATTCGCCTGGGAAATCAGGAAAAAGGCCGTGAAGGCGAGCGGCGCCTGCACATGACCAGCCGCAGCCAATGACGACCGCAAATAGGTCATAAAAAGGTCTATTACCAAGTTGTAAATTTTCTTCAAACAAAAAGGAATTTGCTGCAATTCCTTGCGGATTTTGCACATACAGCTCGCAAGCGCCATGTTTTTTCCTCTTTCTTTCCCCGCTATCTTCTGTTCTCTCTCTCTCTGTTCCTCCTCCTTTTCCGTCCTTCCTCCTCTCCTCTTTCTTCCTCTCTGCTTCTGTCTGCTCTCTCTGCGTCTCTTGCCTCCATGGTTCCTGACTCTCACCTTTTCTAGGAAGTATTTCTTTTGCTCTTTTTTGGTTTGGCTCGAAACCTCTGCTGAATAGAGCGTTGTGTTAGAGGGGAAATGAATGCGGTGGACTGCACAGGCGCTCGGGGAGGTGATCCTGGCAGTCACCCCCCTCCGAGTCTCCTTGCGCGGGTCACTTGGCTTCTCCTCCCCTCCCCTCACAGAAAGGCCCGCTCCGGAGCGGCAGTCAGGCACTTTCGGTTTTTGGCCCTCTCATCTCCAGGCAAGCCAGCCCCAGTGATCTTGCGCAGAAAACCTGGGCTCTGCAGGCCAAGAAAGCCCGCCCTCCCCCTAACACCTCTCCAACATAAATTGGGGTCCCTTCCGTTTCTTGGGGTTTCCAGGGGTAGGAGAGTCACCAAACAGCTCAAAGCCTGGAAATGGTTTTAGGTACTTGTCAACTCCAAAATAAGAGTTTGAACTCCCAATGCTTGGCATTTATCTTGGCAGAAATATCCTCCTGGACAGTGCTGGGTTCAAGGGGAAGCAGTCTTTCTGGATCCCCTCTGAAACCTCTTGCTATGTCTCCCCTAAGTGCATTTCTTATTTCTGTGCAATTTAATTCTAGTTTCCCGTTCTTCCATTGCCCCCAGAATGTTTGCCCATGGAAAAGTCTGCTCAGTGCAACACTGAAGAGGAGAGGGGCTCCATTTGTTCGGGAAAAGAGCGGACCCTCAGTTTCAGCCCTGGGAAAAAAATAGTCCTTTTTCTTCAAAGGCAGGAGTCACATTCCCTTTGCACTTCTGATAGGAGCTACGCCAGAGAACACCAGCTGAAAGTAAATGTCCTTGAGGGCCCCAGCATTCTCCTCATCATTAATGCATGGGCATGATCATCCAGGCTTCAGAACCTGCCTGAAAGAGGTAACCCATCCCCCAGTCCTTTCAAGGGCACTGTCTTTGGACTTCTGGTAATGCATTTATAAATATATGCATTGGATGTCCACGGGTAGGTTTTCTGCTATGAACATCCTCACATCCAGTAAGTACCTAAGTGAACATAGACTTAAGCAGGAAACACAGAGCACCGTCTGAAGCAGGCCATTTGTATCCCTTGAAAAGGTTCCGATGACCTTGGATGTTTTTTATTAAAGGAATTCTGTTGCCATCTGTCAGCAAAAGTCATATTCTTTCTAGAAACTGTGCTGTAACTTTGCTGGAGGGAACCATAGCGGTATCCAAGGTCCATTAAAATGTTCTATTCCCCTGTCCACCCCCAGATGCCGGAAGAATCAGCAAACACCAGGGAAGCAGAGGACACAAGCTTGGATGTGAAATAGCAACATCTTACGCATTGAAGAATAATAAAACAATGTTTTTAATTACAAAAGAAAATGTGTAAGAATATGTGGGGCAAATTTGGGGGCCCTTCCAAGCTAGAATACTTTACCCTGATCTGTACGTATGGAGCTGAACAGAGATTGCTCACTTGTAAAATTATCTAAGAATTAATCTCAATTGCCAGTTTTCCTCTACCCACATAAAAGCACAGCTTTATGACCCTCCTTTTCAGCCTGGGGAAGGGGAGCTGGGAAAAAGACTTTGCACTTTTGAAAAGGCAGCCATATTTGCACACTTTCCCCTGTGCAGAGGTAATCTAGGCGATGTGCTGGGCTTTGTGGAACCTCACAAAATGGCAGTCCCTGAACTGACTTTTCTCTAGAAACCATTGAGACCCACACCCTCTTTTGTGTGTTTCTGGTCCTCGCAAACAGAGAACCTAAATCACTTGGAAGGCTTGGTTCTTTCATTCAGTGTTAACATTGGAGGGTCCTATTTTTCTCTAAACGGTTTACAGACCTCTCTAAGCAGATTCTAAGCAATCCAGGGCCAAAAAGCATCGCCTAGATTTTCAAAGGATTCTCTGAAGGTTTATGCAAATTTCTGCAGCAAAAATGTTTGCTCGCTTCGCTGCAACCTTTGGATGTTTACAGGTTTGAGCCAATTAGGAGGTATCTTCTGTGCTCGTCACCTGGAGTCTGCATGAAACACCATGATGGGGGGTTTCTAGCCACTAAAAGAAGGTGGTGTGTGTGTGTATGTGAGAGAGAGAGAGGGGGGTGTAATTCCCCAAGGTCTTTATTTGAAGGCAGATCTATGATTTTCCCAGCTACAAAAAGAAACATATATACCTACATTTATTTATGACCAACACTTTCTGCTATGTGTAATCTATGTGGTATATGTGTAAGTACAAATATACCAAATATATACTTAGAATACCGCTTTTGTATATGTACAAATACTCTGCAATGCACCAGGTATTACAGCAGAGTTTTTTTCTGTACAAGAGCTACAATTTTACTATGGGTTGGGGGCGATGGGTCAAGAAGGTACACCATTTCCAGAGCAACACAGAATATAGAGGAAATAAGGACATTGCTGCCTCCCCATCATTTCTTGATTTCCACATCCATTCATGCACCGGGTCCCCTGAGTCTTGCCGCACATCAGTGACTCTAAAACTGGAATTTGGGGAGCATTTTTGAGTGGGAGACAGAGAATTTTGCTAATAGAGGAATCACTTAAATGGAAGGCAGCTGGAGTTTGGCCAGCAAGAAGCTCTAGCCAGCTTGCGGCCGCCGCCACCTCCACCAACCCCCCACCGCCACCACCCCACAGGCTGTTTCCTAGCCATGCTTTCAGGCGCTTGGCATCTTTGCTCTAGAAGCCAACAGCAGAGTCTCAAGCAGCACACGGAGCAGAACGTTTCCAAATCCAGCATGCACATTTGCAGCTGTCTCCTCCCGTGCAAATGTTTCTTAAGCCGCAGGCCACCCGTGACTTAAAATGGTCTTTCCTGGCTCAGGTCAGCGAATGCCACAGCCACATCCTCTTCCCTGGTTAGAAAGCTAGGTGGTGTTTCACTTCTGGCCCCACCAGTGCCAACATTTCCCAGGTCCTTGAAGTGGCAGGCGAATAGCCCACCGATGCCTGAGGGGCTGATTCAGGCCTAAGACAGATTCCATTTTCTTACCTGTGCAATAAAAACCATTCTGGAAATTAAAATGTCACTCTTTAAAAATAAACGCATCTAGAACAAGCAAAGACCTCTTCAATGTCTACCTGATGAGGTGCTTCCCATTTTGGGGGGAGAAGTATTAGTTTACTTGAATTTCTCCTCTTCTCCACTACCCTTCTTTCCCCTCCTCTTCCCTCATAAAATGGCAGCTGCAGGAGCAGCCTCCAATGGAAAATGGCTATCTTGTTAATAACAGATCTCAAACCCCACCATCAGCACAGGCTCAGCGGAATAATCTGCAATGTAACCTGGACTCTGGGTCTTCCCCCACTGGGCCCACAAATTAAGTCCTTTGCGAAGTTCAAAGTTTTCACAATATCTTTGCAAGGTTATTTAGAGCAAGATGCAGCTAGGATAGCCCAGCCAGCCCTCTCTGGAATGAAAAAGAGACCCCTCCCCTGCATTTATTTATTTATTTTTACAACGCAGTGCTTGTAACCCCCACTTTTTTTTTTTTCTTAAATAGAAGCTTTAGTGAAACGTTGCCTTCTAGTAGCCCAGGTGGTGGTTCCTGACTCAGGGAAAGGGTTATGTGCGGCGCTTAAAGACACTAGCTCTAGAAAAAGATTCATTTCTTTATTAAGGAGCTCGCTATGTTCTGGAGCGGTTGTTTACACTCGGATTTTTCTGCATTTGCTCTCAGGGCTTGTTTCAATAGGTGAGGCCATCCAGGAGAACAGCAGAGGACGTACCAACCGACATCTGAGACGCACACAAGTTGGCTCAAAATGGGCGTGCAAACAGAGCGAAGGGAATACAAATAAATATGGCACCTATTCAAAAAACGGAATCACAGCAGCGGCCACAGCATAGAGACCTAGCGATTTCAGGCGATACCAAGCGCAGTTCAAAACGAAAGCAAGTTGAGAAATGAGAGGCATTACACAAGGCCACTTGCCAGAGTGAAAAGTTAATGAGTGAAAATGTTATAATTGGCTTTTCAAGTATTCATTCACTTTAGATGATTAAATTGCCATAATTTGTATAGACTATAGAAAATTATTAGATGTCAACTATGACATTTTCCTGAAACTTTTGTCATTGGCCCAACACTTTCCCCAAGTTTAAGGAAGCTGCAGAGCTGGACTACACATTACACTCTTCAGCTAACATGTGCTTTATGAATATTTGGCCCAGACTTTTCCCAGAGATAGTACATTTACAAAACACTCACAGAAACTCTTTTAGGAGTAAACAAAAGGCACCCGAACCATTCATTATAAAAGCAGAAACGGAAAACATAAATAATACGTTTTAATCAAATAACATAAAGTAAATATTCTGCAGGCATAATTTTTTAAAAAAAATTAATAGATCTCTTTTAACTTACTCACCATAAAGAAATGATATTAAGTGTTCAAGTGCACTTGTTTGATTAATAAAGCATTTTCTATTCAATTATTTAGTGCTAATCATTAGGAAGTTTATGTTGTTGAGGCAAATCACCAACTCAGACATTAAAAACTACCATTACAAAAATATAGCAACAAGGTCAGTATCAAATTACCCTTACACAGGACAGCTCAAGCGCTGCTTCTATGCAATACTATAAACTTTTAACACCCAAACCCCTCTCAAAACGCAGAAACCTCAAGAGCAGTGACACGAAGGTAGCTTGAAATACAGGTAAAGTCCTCTCCAAAAAAGAAAATAGACGGTGTCCGACAGCATGTGTTGATCATTAGTTTTAATAGTCCATGGTCAAATTTTTAAAGGTAGAAGTTAATTTGTCAGGCCTTCAGCTCTGTCTTCCTCCAGCTCTTGGGCTTCCTTTTTGGTTTCCCCATCCTTTGCCTCCTGTCGGGAAACTGGGAATTTGTCCTTGTTGTTCTCTTTTTTCCATTTCATTCTCCTGTTCTGGAACCAGATTTTTACCTGTCTCTCAGTGAGGGCTAGCGCGTGGGAAACCTCAATTCTTCTCTTCCTGGTCAGATAAGGGTTAAAAAGGAATTCTTTTTCCAGCTCTAGGGTTTGGAAACGACTGTAGGTTTGTCTTCCTCTTCGTCTACCAGGAGCTGCTGAATTTAAAAAAAAAAAAAAAAGGAAAACAAGCATTTTAGAAATGTAATGGTGCCTCTGCAGGTTGCTGGAGCTTTCTGGAACGGGTCTAAGGGATGAAATATACACAAGTCTCTTCAGCTCTGATATATATATATATATAGAATATGCAGGCAAGAGGACAGAGAGAAAGTCTTCACAATAACTGTCCCCATCATCTTTACGCGGTTCCTACTTTACGAGAAAAAAAAGTATTACTTTATGAATAAGAGCCACTATAGCTACACAAGAAGGAAAAGGAGAGGGCGAGGAAAAGGTAGTTTTAAAGCTAGAACGTGAGACGAAAGCAGATTTCTCCCCCTCTCCCCGCATTAAAAAAAAAAAAAAATTGCATCCCAACCTTGTGGTCTCATCCAGGGAAACATTTGAGAAGGAGACGAGCTCTGATTTAAGTGGTCTGGGTCCTCGCCAATATTACCACTGGACGATTTACAGTCAGGATATTGTACCAGCTCGGCCTCTTGCTGGGTCGTAAAAATCGGCTGTCTCTGTAAGTTATCGTATCCGTAAAACTTCGCGGGCTCCCCGTGACAGGCAATCCCGCCGCAGGGGGGAGGCGGAGGATGCGGAGGATGCGGAGGAGGGGGGGGGGCGGCCTGGTAGGCTGCGGCCGGGCTGCCCCCGCCGGGGTGGAAGTAGTCCTGGCCGGGGCCCGGGCCGCCCCCACCACCGCAACCCGGCCCGGCGGGCGGCGGCGACGGATGCGGGTGCGCGTGCGCCTGCGGGGGCGCGTGCGGGAAGCCAGCGGCGCTGTTGCCATAGAGCTGCAGGGCGGCGGCGGCGGCGGCGTGGCGGCTGCCGACCTCGGGCGCGAAGTGACAGTCGTAGTAAGTGGGATTGATGGCCTCGCCCGCCGCGGCCGCCGCCGCCGCCGCCGCCGCCGCGGCCGCCGCCTTGTACTTGGAGTACAGCGGGTTCACGAAGTAAGAGCTCATCGGAGCGGCGACGGCGGTGGCCAGGAGCCGAGGTAGGGCGGCCCCGGGCGGGCGGTGCGGAGCAGGCAGGGAGCGCGCCTCAGCGCGGCCGCACTGCCGCGGGGGCCTCTGGGGCGGCTGCTCGCGCCGCCGGGGCCGGCGGGCTGCGTTGCTGCTGCCACCCGCCCGCCCGCGCGCGCGTCGCCTCTGAGGCCGGGCAGCCGCGGGCACTTGGCTACTGGGCGCTCATGCCCGGCTCTCGCGCTCGCCGCCTCGGCCTCGCGCCGCCTCCCTCGCGGGTCGCGGGGCCTCGCCCAGCCCCCGCGCTCACCACCCGCCCGGCCTCTCCCGGCGCGCGCCGGCTCGGCCGCAATATAATCGCCGACGCCTCGGGTGACCTGCCCCGCTGCCTCCACTGTTTCCTCTCAGGCACCAGGCTGCCCTGAGCGCACCGGGACAAGAAAAAAAGTGCGCCCGGCCCACGGGGACACTCTTTGGCTTCGGTTTACAAACCCCCGCTCTGGAGGGAAGAGAAAAAAACACCCTCTACCCGCCACCACCTCTCACCTCGGCCCCCCCGCGGTCCCCTCCCACCGCTCTCGCCGCCGCCGCCGCCGAGGCTGCCGCCCCGGTGCGCCCCGGCGAGGCATTTTCGCACCACGCCACTGTGTGGAGAAGATGGGGGCGAGATAACCGCGCGGAGGGATCCGCGCGGAGGCGACACCGTTGCTCCCGACGGGACTCCTCACGCTGGCCGGGAGATGCCTCCGCCGGCCTTAAAGGGGGCCCATAAAGCCGCACTGCCAAGGGCTTGCCTTGCCCCCCGGGGCCCAGGGAATGTGGCTCTCGGCTGGCGTGGCGGGGGCGCGAGAGAACCTTACACTTGGGGGGAGGCAGGGAGGCCACTCCCAGGAGGCTATGGGAGCTAATGACTCCCTCTCCTGGTCCCTAGAGCAGCCCCCCAGAGGTTGGCCGTGGCTTTTGCGCTTTTGGACACGCGGGCTCAGCCCAGGGAACAAGGGCAAGTAGTGTAGACAGACCGGACCGCGTACATTTGGGTTGGGTCCTTAGTGGTTTGATTAAAGGCCACAAGGGTGATCCCAAAACTTGGCATTATCAAAGCGAATCTAGGCCCTTCTTTTCTAGGCGGGCAGGCCTTGTGGAATGAGATGCACATTTACCCTTGACGCACTGCACGCCTGGCTGAGGCTCCCAGGTTAATTGATATTTAATGGAAATCATGCCCATGAATATAGTTTCCATCATTTCACCCTTGATAGACGTCAGCACCAGGCGCAGGGGGAAACTGAAGAATGTGGGGGCGGCGAGGGGGGGCAGATTAGCATTGCTGGGGGAGTAAATAGAAAAGCGGACAGAAATGTTCCAAGGTGGGAAGGAGAGAACTCACGCTGGGGTGGGTGGTATTTCCTCGAGCAGGACGCGCGGCTCCCGGGTCTCAGCCCCGGCCCGGAGCGGACCAGGGCAGGCGGTGGCCCCGGGCGGAGCACGGGGGACCGACGCCTTCGAGTCCCCACTTCGAGCCTCAGGGCCGGTATTCGGATCGCGCCGGTTCCAGGCAGCTGAAGGCGGCGCCCATCGTCTGCTAATGATTCTAATTCATCTGCCAAGCCTGTGAACTTACTGCTGAGAGCCGGCACTGGACTCAGCTTAGAAAGTTACTAATTTTTCCGAAATAAAGGAAAGAGAAGGGTCATCCCAGCTTGAGCGATGAGGAAGAGAAACGTCCCAAGTCATGTGGGCAAGTCGAGTGTGAATCGGCAAAATATTCCTGATGTTAGGAAGCCCGCTCGCCGTTAACACCAACTGTCTTCTCCCCCTTATACCTCTTTTTTTCTCCCTCTCGACTCCCGTATTAACGTCCAATAAATGTAATAAGTCTATGTTGAGTGCGTTTTCCCTCGCCCACTCGGCCTTTTTCGTGGGCTCTTTAGATGACCGGGGCCCCCTTTCCTTAGGGATAATCCATTGTTGTGAGGGCACCAGGCCCACACCAGCCTTGGGAACCGACCTCGGAAACATGCCCCGAGCCCACGGAGGGCGCTCCCGCCTAAAGCTAAAACACACCACGCCGGCATTCCACGCCAAATGCAAATATCTAAGAACCCGAGACGGCCCCCAAAGGCGCAGCAGGCGAGTCATTTCAACTACCCCCTACTCCTTGTGGGTTGGTCCAGTCTGTGAGTATGATCCTGAGGTCAGTCCGTGTGGACTGAATCATATTTTGCAAATGGAGAAAATGAGATCGAGATGGAAAGGCAAAACAAGATAATGACTAATACTCTTTCAGTTGTTTCTAGGGGAATGGCTGGAAATGGTCAAGGTAAACGGATTGTTAATGAATTTCCAGATGATAAAGTAATGCTTTATTTTTTAAATTAGTAGGGAGTGGAGGACACTGGGGGCGGGAGGGAGGCGGGTTTGTTGTTTTCTGCCGGATATCGCCAGGTAAAACTTCCTTGAGATCCGAAGGCGAACAAACCGATTCTGATAGTTAACGATTTGTTCTTAAATCTTGCAAATACTTAATTAAAAGAGAATTATTCTCAATAAAGCCTTGGAACCAACTTTGTAATTGTGGCTTTTTTAATTTCAGTGTTTGGCGTGTGCGCTTGTGCGTATTTAAACGCTGGATCAATGAGTGGGTTTTGGAACAGAATGGGGAAAAAGAAGAGCTAGCCCAGATCTCAATAATACAAGGCACCTTCCAGAACTGTGTGATTTCGGGGGTGGGGGTGGGGCAGAAAAGAAACACAAATACTACGAAATTCATTTCTACACATTCTGGCCTAATTAAGAAAGCATTACAACACAACATTTCTTCCTCTTGGGACAAAACACTTAGTTCCCCCTCGCCCCCACCCCAAGCATTCTGTTTATAATCTGGATGGGAAAAGAGCGCGATTAACTTTGTAAATAAAGATCTGTGTTTTTTTACACGTTTGTTTTGATAGAATGCATTAACTTAACCATAACATTTTATAGTTTCAGCTGTGCCATAGTCCAAATTTTCTGAAATCCTGACTAATCCAAAATTTTATACCTAACAAACACGGCTAGAAAATTTAATAGTGTACAGTGCTTCTTTTTGGTTAAGTTTATCCTAATTTAGAATTAAAAATAAGATTGTAAATATTTTAAATCAAAACCTTCCTCGCCGCAACTCCAGCTTTACGAGATCACAAAGTGGAGCAACAGCGCTCTCTAGTGGCAAAATGCCGCCTCCAGTCGACCGAGTTTAACTCCCCTTTATCGGCTCAGACCAGTTCTAATCTTGTTCTTTATTTTGACTGTGGCTTGGATCGCGGACACTATTAATGCTTCATCCCTTTGATTGTCAACAAGTCAAGTGCAGCAAGCAGGGGCTCCTGAACGCCAAAGATATTTGTACTCCCGAGAGAGCTTCCAATAGTGTCTTTTTCAAAAGCTTCCAGCCCTTCTTTTGCCAGACACAGTAGGTCCCCATTCCGTAATCGTCCACAATTACAAGAGGGGCTGGACTGAACAAAAATTACAACTTTCTAAATATCGACTACAACAGGCTTTTTTGTCAGAGGAGCCAGGCACTTTGAAAACAAAGAAATGATAGAAGTTCATTTTATTATTTTCTTTTAAAGCTGTTGCTCGGCATTAAATCCTGAATATTTGCTATTTTAACTTCTGATTTTTAATCCCTCAGGCCCATTTCGCTGGGCAATCTGGGGACAGGGGAAGGCAGAAATAGAAACCAAATTAAAAGCTTTTTGCTGGACCTCTGAGCGGCTGTCTGGAAGGGCCCTGTTGGGCTGTGTTTATTGGCATTTCTACACACAATAAATGAGAATTTAAATTTATATCAAAAGTCACAGAGTGAAATAAATTGACTAAGTGTTCCACTTGAGTTTTTGTTAAAGCAAAGACTTTAATCAGCTTAGGTGTTTCCTTTGAGATTAATCTTTCTTCTCAATTTCAAAAATGTTTTCTTCCAATTCAGGTGTAACGATTACATTTTCTATAAGCAATAGAAAATACAACAATACTTTTGCTGCAAAGTTTGGAATGGAGGGCCAGGTACTTTTATGAAAGGACATTTAAATAACTTCATTTTTTCCTGCCGACCCTGCGACAATTCAGCTGGGAGACCCTTGGCTTGAGTAAATGACTCAAGATCACTAACTTCTCCCACCTCCAAATAACAGGCCAATGAAAAAGAAGAAAGAAAGAAAGAAAAGAAAGAAAGAAAGAAAGAGAGAGAGAGAGAGAGAGAAAGAAAGAAAGAAAGAAAGAAAGAAAGAAAGAAAGAAAGAAAAAAAAGAAAGAAAGAAAGAAAGAAAGAAAGAAAGAAAGAAAGAAAGAAAAGAAAGAGAAAGAAAGAAAGAGAAAAGGAAGGAAGGAAGGAAGGAAGGAAGGAAAGGAAAGAAAGAAAAAGAAAGAAAAATCAACCTAGACCGCCGCCATAGTGAAATATTATAAAGAGCCACCCACCATGGACTAATTCTAATACACGGCCCATTTTAAAAATCAGAAATACATCATCTCCTCTTTCCTACCCTCCCCCATTTTTATTTCCTAGGTGCTCACACCTCACCGGGGGCTCCCAAGTCCCTGCCTTCTTGGTCCAACACAGTCTTGTTTATATTTTATTGTCCAGATTTTAAGACCCAGTTTTGTCTGCATTTTTCCCTTCCTCCCACAAACACAACATCAAAATGAGATGGTTTCAAAGCGAAGCGCCGAGCCTGTCGTAAACTCATTACCTCCAGACGTCTCGCCGGCTCGATGGCTTTATGACACCTTGGCTCTTCCTGTTTTCAAAGAGCCCTAGGTATCGGGTTGGCCGCAGGGGCGGGGGGGTACGCTGCACCTTCTGCCGGATCTGGGCCTTGGCTTTCCCTCCCAGCCCCCCTCTGCTTTTCCTTCAAGTCCCCTCTTTCATCAGGATCCCCCCAAACTCTGCCATCACCCCCCCTTCCGCCCAGCCCAGGCCACCCGGTGCCACCCACTCTTGGGCCTGCAAGGGCTGTGCTGGGCCCGAACCTTCACTTACAATGACCTTCATTTTAGCCCCTGAATGCGGCCCTCAGAGGGCCAAACTGGGGGCTAAACACGCACTGGAACTGAGCTGGGGGGGAGGGGGGCGATGAGATGGGGTGGGGATAGCTGCGGAGGAGAGCCTTGACCACTTCGATCTGCTAAGGTCACTTTGGGGCTCTTGTGTGTACGGTGGAAGCTCACAGCCTAACTGGCTCAGCCCTCCTGGAGCCAGCCAGCCTGTTGAGGTGGGGGAGTTGCTCCAGAGTGCAGAGCTGGCCTTTCCCTTGTTTAGAGAGGGGACTGGATGGCTGCTACTCCATGAACAGAGGGAGACATGGGGTGCGATGTGCCCACGCCCCAGCAAGAGGGTGCCTGGCTTCTGGGGCCCGTGGGCTCCGCTGGGCACTGCTGCAAGGCTGTCACTGGGCCTAGGTTCCAGAGTTGGCTGAGAAGCTGGAAGCAGGCTGGAGGAAGGACAGAGCAGCCAAGGGCCCCCCTCTGCCCACACAAAGGGAGACTCAGAGGCACATCAGACAGACCGCTCAGGTGGAAGGGCCCCAAATTTTTAGCAGTGTCTACCTCCCAGGGATGGGAGGAAGTCCTGTGGGGGTGGTATTTTGCAAAGAGACAGAGAAAGCAGGCACAGAGTGTTCAGGGCCAGCGCCTGGGCTCCATTTGATCAGGTCAACCTTTATTGGTAGGAAGCGGTAACATTTACAACTGGTCCTCAGGCAGGAACCAGGAGGGCCCGCACCCGCGGCCGCCGACGCAAGCCGAGCCCTCCCCAGGAGAGCCTGGCTGCTCCAGTGCACTGAGAATAACCCCCCACCCACCAGAGGCCCTAGGTTGCCCCCTCGGCCTCATTCCAGGTCTCCGGGAAGGGCCCGCGGGCTCCCTGAGGAAAGGGGACTTTCCTAACTGCTGGGCAACCTGGGCGGGCCTCCCACTGTTGTCGCTCTGCCTTCATTCTCAGAAGTGGGGCGCACTTGGCCCCTGCTTGAGCAGCGCTGGGGGCTAAACTACAGCACTTTTCAGAAACATAGGGGACATTTACACAGGAGAGGGCTCCTCAATCCAGCGTGCACCCACAAAATATAGCATTTCCTATGGAACCGACAGTCCAGGAAAGGGAGGGAGCGGGAAAAGGCAAAACCCCAAAGCACTTCATTTCTCCAACACAGAAGCGAGCAAATACAGAGTCCCTCAAATACCTCACAGAGACCAACCACACAGTCACTTCTACCTAAAAGGGGGTGGGGGGGAAATGTCCGAATCGCTGGTGAGTTTCTGGAAATCAAGCACCCACAAACAAAACCCCCACTGCCTCTGCAGCGCAGAGTGGTCCCACCGGCGCCATGCCGGGTCAGTCTCCTTTGGGGCATTTCTCCTTGCTCATCTTTTTCATTTTCATTCTACGATTCTGGAACCAGATTTTGACCTGTCTCTCTGTGAGGTTCAGAATCCTTGCCACCTCGTAGCGCCGGTCCCGGGTGAGGTACATGTTAAAGAGGAATTCCTTCTCCAGCTCAAGCGTCTGGTATTTGGTGTAGGGACAGCGCTTTTTCCGGGTGGAGCGAGCGTGGATCCAGTTTGCTGCAGGGTTGTCTATGAAGGGGGGGGTTGGAGAAAGGGATCGAGGGGTGGGGGGGGCAAGGAAAGACGACAGGGTGGGGGAGAGAGGTCGTTAAATTAATTTCACCAAGGATGGCCGCTTTTCACAACTTGGGGGGAATTATCATAAAAAGCCTTAATGCCCGCGCTCTGTTTACCGTACAAACCTCGCGCCTAGGGTAGGTGGTTATGGGAAGCTTTTTATGGATGCGTGTTGCTCGCCTAGGCTAGAGTAGGCGTCTAGACGTTTTTATAGGTTAGTAAAACTATCAGTTTTGCACATTCGAGCCTTACAGGTTTCAGCAATAAATCAGGGGGCAATTTCTTTTGCACTTACTTGGGTCAAGTTGCTGCTGCGGCGGCTGCGGATGCGGCTTCTCCTCCTCCTTCAGTGGGCAGCCTGGGCTTGGGTGGTCGCTGCAAGCCGAGGGCTCCGACGAGCCGCCTGCCCCGGACCCGGACCCGATCCCTGCCCCGGGCCCGGTTCCCCCAGCCGCCGCTGCCGCCTTGTCCCGCAGGAACGAGTTGCAGGAGAACTCGGGGCCGCCGCTCCCCTGGGACTCCCGGGCCGCGGAGCACTCAGTCCGTTTGGAAGAGGAAGACGTGGAAGTGGAGGAGGAGGTGGAGGTGGCGGCGACAGGGGTCGGGGCCGCTCCGGTTTCTGGCTTAATCCCGTAGTGGCGCCCGTTGGGTGGGCCGCTGGGGCCGGGGCTGGGACCAGGGCCCGGGCCACCTCCGCCCCCGCCGCCGCTCCCGCCGCCGCCCGCTCCGCCCGGAAAACCGGGCAGCGGCTCCATCCAGGAGCGCATGTAGCGGCCGGGCTCGGAGGCGGCGGCGGCCAGGGGCGGCGGGGGCACGTACGGGTGGTAGAGGCCGCTCATCGCCGCCGCCGCCGGGGGCTGGGCGGGCACCGCGGACCACGAGGCGGAGAACACGGCCGATTTGGGGGCAAAACTACACGAGGCAAACTCGGCGGCGGCAGCGGCCGGGCTGTCGGCCACACCTGTGGGCCTGCCCTGCGCGCCGGGCCCCGGCGGTCCAAAGCGCGCAGCGAACACCTCGTCGCCCTCATGGCCTATGAGCGAGTCCACGTAGTAGTTGCTGAGGGTGCCACTGGAGGACATTTTGAGGCGCCGTGCGCTCCCACCCAAGGTTACACTGCCCGCCGCGGCGCCGCTCCCCGCCGGCGCCCGAGCCGCCGACTAGTTCGCAGGCTGCAGCTTCCACCATTGGTCGCGCGGCCCACGTGATCATATTTACCAATACCGGGAGTAAATCAGTCCGCTAAACTGGGGGCTGCTGTGATTTAAAAAAAAAAAAAAAATCATCATCAACATAAGCGCCGCAATTAGAGCCGATGAGCCCGGTCCGTGCACCCAGCTCGGTCCGGCCTGGCTCGGACAGCCTGGCGGTGGCTGGAACCGCTGCGCCCGACTGTGGCCGGAGGAGGCGCTGGGGACTATTTGTTCGTCTCCCCTTGCTGCCCTCGGTCTTGCAGTTCAGACCTAGGCTGGCTCTCCAGCCCCTGGACTCTGAGCTACCGGCCGCGTGTCCCGGGCTCACCGAGCGCCGGGCCAGAGCCCGGAGCAGCCTGGGGCACGAAGGGTGGGATGCGGCCCGAGGTAGGCCGGCCTTCAGACGCGGCCCCCTGGCGCCCGAGGGGAGTTTTTTCCCTGTGCCTCTCTCCCTACCCAAACCCACCCCTCCCTACACATACCCACACACGCTCTCTCACAGCTTGTCGTGTTGTTTAAAACAGGTGGAAGACCTCTGTAATGATATTATGCCTTTCAATAAAAATTTTATGAGGTGTATTTGATTATAGATTAATGTGTCCCTAATAAAACGGACGGATGGAGCAGCTCGGAGGGCCTCCTCCCCCTACCACACTCACACACGCCCGCCCAGCCACACACACCCCCGACGTGAGGCTGAGCACACGCGGCGGCCCGAGGGGGGAGCTGGGGCAGCCGGGCCCGCCGACTGGGTGCGGCGGCGGCCACCGCTGGGGCTTCTGTGTGCCCTCGGAAGTGCTGGCAGGCTGTAGAGTAGGCACCGCGGGGACAGTGGCGGCCAGGATGCCTTGTCTTCTCCGGGGCTGCTGGAAAGGCCCTGGAAGAGAACACGCCATAGGGCAGAACCCAAATGCAAGCGCAGGCCCGCTGCCGCCCACCGCCCCAACCCTGCCTCAGAGAGCCCCGCGGGAAGCGCATCTCCCCGGGGCTGGGCCGCTTCTTGTGGTGGTTGTCGGTCCACTGTCTTCCGAATTCTTCTTCTTCTTTTTCTTCTTCTTTTTTTTTTTTTTTTTGCCCCCCAGAAGTAAGGCCGGGCAGCCTTGAATCTGAGGGAAATGCCCATTGTCACTCCCAAATCCATGGTACAAAGCCTCGGAAGCTCGGCTGGGAGCCGAGACAAAAGCAGCCCGAGAGCAGGCGGCAGAGGATATATTCCTCACTCGACAAGTTGCTCAGGGCACCCTTGGAGGGATCCCAGCCCACCTCGAGCCCCGGAAAGGAAGGGGGTAAATGCCTACTTATGGCCTGATTGATTGCCTTTGCCAGTGGCTTTCTGATTTTGTTCCAGAGGAGATGCCTTTGCCTGCAGCACAGGTTTTCCTCTGAGACATGGCCCTCTGTCAACAACTAATGGCGCTCCCCACATCGCAGGGAGGAAACGGATAAGTTAAAATTGCCCTCCTTCTCCTGCCCAACCAATGGAGGTCTGGGCAAATCTACTCCAGTGTTTCCAACCTGGCATTGATTCCGAGCCTTCTCTGTCCCACCCCTAGGAAATGGCTCCCCTCAAGGGTTCTGTCTTGGAACTGGGGAAGGTTCTTGGTTTTTCAGGAGGAAGTTTAAAACTCTGAATAAATACTGAATTTCCCAAAGACTCCCTGGATGAGAGCTGTGAGGCTCAGAGTCCCTGAATAGATAGTTTCATGGGGAGAAAAAGAAAAAGTGAAAGGATGTGTTTTGTCAAGCTACTTGAAGCTGGTGGAGACCTTTTGAAACCACAGCATAACCTGAGAAAACGAATTCTCTGTCAGCTCTTCCCTCTAAGGCCTCTTCTCCTTTCTCCCACGCAGGGCTAGATAAGCCTGGACTCCCTCGGTGAAGGCTGGCTGGAGTTTTCCAAGCTATGTCGGCAGCTGGAACATTGGACTTCATGGGAAGTCACGTTCATTTGCAAAGTCCCTTTCAGTCACCTTTTGTTCATTTGCTTGCCTCCCAGATATAGTGGCTCCAACCAGCATTTTATAATTAAATAGAGGGAGCATTACCTGGGGGGGAAATCTTTTCAGAAAATTTTAAGAAAATTTCATGTGGGCCACTAAAAGCTAATGAGCTTGAAATCCTTCCACAAGGAAACCAGGGCAAAGTGGGATGGGAAAACTCACCCATCCTCGGCTTCGCTGTGGCCTGGCTTGTCTTGTGCTTGGGATGGGGGGGGGTGAGGGAAAGGAGGGGGCAGAACTGGATCCGTTGCAGTGCTAGCTGCTGGCTATCCTTGTTCCTGTAATGGAGGCCCGGTGGCTTCCAGGTGGGCCAGACTGGTTTCAATCTAGCCCCTGACGATGGCATGCCAGCCAGAAATCACCAAGACCCCACTGAAAGTATTAAAAAATAACACAACCAAAACCAAAGACAGGAAAACACACAAATGGGGAGCTGTGAAGAAAAAAGCAGCGTGGGCACAGTCTTACCAGGCTCTGGTTAGAGGGAAACATATACCCATCTAGAATTCAATTATGTTACTATCTTGGGGGGGTGGGAGGGGGAGAAGACTCCCCTTCTTCCCAGCTAGGAAAACAAGCACACCCAGGCTGGATTATCACTCCCTCTGCCACTGCCAAATTTTAGCACCCTAGGCCTCCTCCAGCTTCTCCCACCTTCCTTCTCCTGCTCTCTATCACCACCCCCAACTGCCCCAAACAAGCAGTTTAACCGGAAGATAATCTCACCAAAGGCTTTCATTTCCACCGTAACGTGTCCATTTCAGAAAAGCAGAGGGAGCAAACTCGTTTCCAGAGTTTATTGCATTATACATGCGACCAGAACATGCACAGAAAGGACAGGTTGCTGTTGTACTTCTACCAAACCACAGATGCACCACAAGGGAAGGCTACAAGGCATAAGTCGTCAATATTCCATCTCACCAAGGACAATTGCTAAATTCATTTGCGAAAAGATACATTGTAATGTGCTTTTTTAGTCCCCCTCCCCCCAAAGCTTGTGGGTTTTCTTAATCTTTTTTTAAATATATATGTAATTTAAGTACTTTTAAGTACTGGATGTATTCAAAACGCCATGAGATCATGGACTAACCACACACAGAGACCTTTTGCATTAGGAAAAACATGAAAAAGTCACATTGCTGGATGGATGAATGAACTGATGGATGCTGTACAGTTCCAATAAGTTAAGACCCAAATGAAAATGCGCAGTAATAGTTACCCTGCATTACGATGAAAAAATAATAAATTACACGTGCTAGTTTTTTTAATATATATATACTCATAGGGATTACAGATCACTTGCAGCACGAACAGAATGACCCCAAAGTCACATTCTAGCAGGAAACAAAACAAAACAAAACAAAAAACAAAGAGCAATGAAGGTTTTGTTTCCGCCTTCCCAGTCCTTCAAGCACTCGGCCCTGGAACGCGGTGCCCCCTCTCCGATCCTGGCCTCCGACGGGCCTGGGACCTAAGAGAAGGTGAGGTTGGCGGTCAGTTCTCGGATCCGGTTCTCTCGGCTCATCTTCTTGAGTTTCATTCGGCGGTTTTGAAACCAAATCTTGACCTGCCTGTCGGTGAGGTTAACGCTCTTACTGATCTCTAGGCGGCGCTCGCGGGTGAGGTACATATTGAACAAGAACTCTTTTTCTAATTCCAGCGTTTGGTGCTTAGTGTAAGGGCACCTCTTCTTTCTGCCACTCTTTGCAGTGAGCCAATTGCTGGTTGGAGTATCAGACTTGATTTCCTCTAACAAAATTAAAGGGAGAAGAAGAAAAAAAATCAATAATTTTTTTTTTTTCTCTCAGTCTTTTCAAAGGTACCCTTGGCCATGACCCCACTGGCAGGCAGGCCGCTTTGGGAAATGCTGGTATTAAACATTACTCATATGAGGTAGGCCCTGGAAGGGATTTGTAATTGATGCCAGATTAGTTTAAATGCCCAAAATGACACGATGGGCGGGTACTCTTGCCCTCGGTGTCAGGGTTCTCTCTCTTTCTGTCTCTTTTTCTCTCTCAGCTTTCTGACCTGCACAAAACATTAGTACAATAGTAAACTTTCAGGATCTCCCGAGCGACATTCTAAGTGGGCAGCTCATCACTGGGCTGGAGTGGAAGAAGCAACCCACAGCCTGAACGAGACTACCAACCCCACTGCTGCCTCACATCCACAAGTCTGCCACTTCTTCCCCAGTTTTCCTGCCCGGGCGGGGAGCCCCACAACCAGGTTAGTTGCCCTTCTCTTTCAAAAGATAACCAAGGAAGCGAGTACACCTTCTCCGACAGACCTGCCTGGGCATTGTTGTACTCCCCAGAATTTCTTGCATTCTCATGCCTTCTTGTCCCCACACAAAAGCATCCCCCCCCCCCCAAGAAATGTGGCTCCTTACTGTGGCCCACCTCTGGACACTGGGGGAGAGGCTTCGGGGCAGGGTTCCTTCTCAAAAAGCCAGAACCCCTGGCCCTTTGCCCCAGCCCAGCCCCAAGGCTGGCCCTGCCGGGTGGGCCCTGCAGATTCCATTCTCCCCCCTTCAGCCTTTGCCCTCTTTGCAAATGGATTGCAAAGCTTGCGGCACTTTCCCCAGACAAAGCCAAGGTTACCTAACCCCGCAGAGGCTGGGAGCCCTGTTCCCCAGCCCAAGCACCAACCAGCCCAGTCATTTCGTTCCCATTGCCACCCCCAAGCTCGCAGGATGCGGGGTGCATACACTTGAACACGAACACGGTGCCTTGGACCGCCTTAAAATCATCATTGGGTGAAAGGCAAAGCTGGGACTGCAAATCTGAGCAGGAGAAAGGAGGTTCTGGGGCCGTGTTTACGAGCCGCAGGTCTCATTTGCCCTCTTTTGTTGCATTTCAAGTCTAGCTCAGGAAAAATAAACCCAGCAAGCCCATCCTCTGCCCAGGCGCCATGAGCGTGGGGCCAGGACTAGCCAGGAGGGCCAGGGCAGCCGGGGAGAAGCGGGGACCATCTCGAGACCGAGACTACCCCTCTAAAAGCCAGGAGGAGCCGCACCTGCCAGTCGGGCTCCGCCTCAGCTGCCCGGGCTCGACGCTGGGCACCCAGGCGCTCCCTCTCTGCCGGATTCCCGGGCTGCACGCCCCGCGGGGGTGGCAACTTGCTCATACCGACCTTTGCTTTCCTTCTCCTGTACTTCGGGACTGGACACGGAGACCTCAGCCAGGCAGCTCCTTTCTTCCGGAAGGCCGCCCTTGGCCTCGGGGCTCTCCACCTGGGAGACTTTGGTGGGCTCTTGGCCGCTCACGGGCTCGTTCATCTTCTTTTCCATCTGCAGCTGGGCGGCCGAGAGCTGCGGCTTGGCCGCGCCGCGAGGGTTGAGCTGGAGCATGACTGTGGAGCTGCCTTCGGGGCTGTTATTGTACTCTTGGGTTTTCCCGGTGGCGTAGGTCTGACTCAGTCTAAAATATCCAGGGACAGGAACCTCGGGGTTCTCAACGGGACAGGACTCAGGGACCAGCCTCTGGTACGAAGGGACCTCAGCAGAAATGAGTTTGTTGCGCTTATCAGAATACATGCAGCAATTGGATTCTTCCTTAATGTTGGTGGTGAAGGAGCAAGTGGGGACTTGCTGTGTAACAGGTTGCTCTATTCGACAAGATCTGTTCGGGTCTGTCCAACTGTCTACTTGAGGTATATAAGGATGCACATTCATACCCATATTTTGGTGGTTCACTTCTCTTTTGGCCAGAGACGGGAGCAGTCCACAGGTTTGCATTCCATAGGTCCCCATGTCTGCGCTAGGTGGTGGCATGTACATGCTGGCGCTGCTCGAATAAAAACTGTCACTCCTGCAGGCACTGATCAAGGAATCTACTAAAAAAGTATTAGCAGCAGGAGAGCTGTTGGGAAAGGACATTTTGGGGAGGAATTTGAAGAAGAGAGATTGTGTCCTTTGTAGGCTGACATCTCTAGGAAAACATTCCCCGTGTAATTGTGGATGCCTCTGCCGACCACATGACAACCAAGCCAATGAGATTTGAAAATGGCCTTGAGCCGCAGCCTCCTCGCAGGTCACGTGCTGCAGAGCCCGGCCGGCCCGCCGCGTAAGCACGGACAACAGCGACATCTACTACGCGCCCGCGATAGTGCGCGCGGGAGACAACCGGTCCAGCCCTCTCCGTCGCCCGCCAGCCTCCCCGGGGCTCGCTCAGCCGGCCGGCCCCACTCGCGTTCCCCGCTCCGGCCTCTGGGCCCCGCTGGCGGAAGGAAAGTCTCGGCCAGAGGGGCGTCCGGGAGAACACGGCGCGGGGAGGGAAGCCAGGGTGCCGTGGCGCCAGCACACAGAAGCATTCCCCGCACACCCCCAGGCCGAACGCGCCCGAAGAGCCGGGGCACGGGCGGGGGGGTGGGGGCCCGGCTGGGTCATTTTCTCCCGGGCAGTCTGGGAAGGTGAGTCGGATTCCCCGGGCTCCGAGACATCCCACCCCAGGGGTCCGCAGTAAAGATGTCTCACGCAAAGACGCGGCCAAGGTATCGTGGGCAGCGGAGGCGAGAAGGGCCGCGAGGGCTGAGGCCAAGCAGCCGGCCGGCCCTGAGCCCCGAGGACTGGCCGGCCCTGGCGCCATCCATTCCCTCCTCCAGCCCGAGGGAGATGCGGGATCCCGGTCCGTCCGCGCCCCGGGTGGGCTACCCGAGCCTTCGGCTCTCTCGGAGGAACCACACCCCGACCTCTGCGGCCGGGCCGCTGGGAGCTTTCAGCCCGGAGACAATCCCTCGCCAGCAGTTGGCTATCCTCGAAAGCGTCCCTCCAACTCCCAGCGGGAGAACTAAACCGAGGTTTCCCTCCCTACACACCCTGATAATAGTGAGCGAAGAGGAAGGAAGGAAGAGAGAAAGAAAAGAATTTTTTCAAGGAAAGGGGAAAGCTCTCGCCCTCAGACTCCAGAAGTTTTAGAAAACTGACTGGGCCGAGTAGGAGAGAGAGAGAGAGAGAGAGGCAAAGGTGTCATTTGGTTCTTCTGCAAAGAAAAATATGTTTTCCTTTTATGGATTTTGTAAAAGCATTGGTTTCTGACAAGTGCAAGGTACAAAAGGTTGTGGAATTTATTAATATATATTAAGAAGAATCAGGACGATCAATATAATTCTCATCTACATTCTTGGGCTACTTGGTAATTTTCTTGCTTCTGAAGGTTTTTAAAGAGTTATACCCGCTGTTGCCACACACGGGAAGATATTTTATTAACAAATCAATCGAGACTTTGTAAAGGATAAGATTAATAGTTAAGATTTAGCATAATGGCATTCGCTTTATGAATTATTGAAAATTATACTATTGATTTTTCCCCTTCACTACTAACCAAGAAGGTCAATTTTTTGTTTTAACACAAATCGTCAAATATTAAAAGCTCTACTCTTGTCAGAAGTTGAGTTTTATAGTTTTGGACCATTCCTAAAATTGTTTGACACCGTTTTGCTGGGGTAAGGAGAGGGAGAAAAAAAAGGAGGTGGGAGAACCTTAGTCCTCTGTTTCCTTTGGTGACGGAAAGTTCTATAAAGAGGATTTGGTCTGGGGTTGTGGTCGAGCTCATTAAAGAATAACCACCATCACCACCATGGAAACTCAAGAGTTTTATGAGAAACTTCTCCAACAACTTCCTTTCTTGTTCTCTGGTTGCAGGCGGGTGAGCCGCCCTTAGGAAGCCCCGGCCTCCGGGCAGCAGCGGGGAGCTTTAACCTTGATTTCCAAAGGCTTGCCCCGGTCGAGGGGCCGGGCCAGGGCACAGGAGCCGTCCTCGGGCTTCCCAGACCCCCTTCCCCGCATCGGAGAGAGGAAAAGGGCCCCGGAAACCCTGATCGTGAACCAGTCCTCTGTCCGGAAAGGCGGCTGGGTTTTCTTCTCCCCACACTCGCGCTGTCATGGGCTGGCCTTGGATTTCAGGCCCAGAGACTGAACTTGTGGGCAAATTGGGTTTCCGCCTCAGCTGAACATTTCTTTGGAGCCCGATACTCATTAAAGCGCCTCCGCATTCTGGGGGCGCGGGGGGGGGGCGACTAGGAGCCTGCTCACTGCTTCCCAAAAACCTTTTCCAGCAAACCCTCTGTCCCCCCTCCGCGAAAGGAAATCTCCCCTGGCCTGGTGGAAACAGGCTCTGAACATTATTTTCGGCCTTGGGACCACTTTGCCTGTCCCCTCGAAGTGCCCTCGCCCAAACAATAACCCCTTTTAAAAAACTCCGCGGTGGCAATGAGACAGACCTTTTAAACCTTTACGCAGCTGTTCAAATACAACATCATTGTCAGGTTAAAAGCCTGGCGCATCTAACTGCTCTGGCTACGGGATGCCGGCCGGCGAAGCCCGGGGTTTAAACATTACCTTTCCGTAGGGATGGCTGTTTTTAAGCTTGAGGATGGAGGGGGAGAGGGTGAGGAAGGCAGGAAAAAAAAAAAATCCAACTTTTGACTCTAGTCTGCTACCGGTCCTGTTCAAAGCTAACAGCCACGGACCAGCACCCCAAAAATTGTTTTATCAGAAGGTGGAGATCATGATCCTGGCCACAGTTAAGGGTGCCCAGGGCTGTACAAAGTGCCCACTGCACACGCTCTCGGCAGGCGCCCTGACGCCAGCCTGGTGCTCCGGGACTGTTGTGCCTTTGCATCTCACCCTTTGCTGGAACTCGGCTGTCCAGTTCTCCCTACCCCACTCGTGAGGCAAGACTGTTCAATCTAATTGGGAATTTTATGCCCATCAAATGCCCTTTCATAATCTTTATTTATACATGAAGCAAACATTCAGGCTAAAAACCAGCAATTCCTTGTGGAGCGGGTAGGTCTGCGGTGAGCCAGCACGAGCAGGATTTGCCTTCCGAATTTGGGGGCCTTTCTGTTTCAACTCCCAGGGGCTCCGGGCTCTAAGTCATCCCCACGTTAGATTTGGCTTCAAATAGTTCTTCATTCACAGAAAATCTGTGTATCGGCTATAATTTTGAATCTATTATCACAAAATTCCCTTTTATTCTTTCTCAAATATCTGCCTTCAGACCAGTTCCTTGAGGCCAGAGACTCCAATATTTCAGAGGAATTTTGTAATAAAAATGGAGCAAAACAGAAATAATACAGGAGAATGATCTGGACCTGGGAGGTTGGAAAGTTTGGCTAAGACTCTTAAGGCTAGGATGGAGCAAGTGGAATGAAAAGGCAGTGGCTTTCAAGGCCAGCCAGTATTTTGCTTAGGAGTATTTAATGTAGCTGCATCGCTGCCGTTTTCGATCATCTTTAGATCAGCTGGAGCAGTTACCATTAATAATAAATCAATATTGCACTATAAAGGAGATGAATATCCATATTTGTACCAAGACATCCTTCTCCCTGGCACAGCTCTTTCCAGAGAAAAATTAATAGGGTCGCTTTAGCAAGAAATTAGCATTTGTAATCAAGAAGTGGCTTGCATCTGCGCTCTTCTGTCACCAGGAAGAACAGTGACCCTGGGCCCGAGTAGACCTGGGGACTCCTAGGTTGGCCCTGAATTTGGGCCCTGAGTGGCCTCAGGGCTGGGCCATTCTTCGGGGGCAGAGTGGATGGGGACAAATTTTAAAGGCTGCTTCCCCAGGGAGCCCCTCCGGGTTGCACTGTGCCCCTTCCAGCCAATGTGAAAAGAAATCAAGGGGGCAAATGGGCAGGCCATGGAAGCCACCACCAACTCAGTGAAGAGTCTGTGGAGACTGTGCAAAAGGGCTGGCGGCTCGGGAGCCTCTTTCTGTTACAGACACAAAAGACTCCTACTTGGCGCACTTTCCCTCCACTTCAGGATCTGAGATCTCGGTGATTCAAGATACGTGGCCACACTCCGTGAGCCCACAGGCTCTGAACAATCAGGAGGGGTCGGGTCTGCAGCCCCCCAGAAGTCCTGGTCCAATCCTCTGTCCTTTCTCAGGCCCGTTTGGGCGCTGCTGGTAGGAAAGGAACTGCAGACTGCTTAGTGCCCGTTGTCTGAGGAAGGCTGCCAGCCAAGGCCAAGGGGCCCTGAAAGGCCACACGCACCCCTGCTGGAGCCGCCTGAAGAGGAACACAATGACATTTGGGGAGGAGGGTTCCCTCCCCACCTGGACTGAGAGCCAGGTTAGGCTCTGAGAAATGTCGCTTCACAATAGCTAAGCAGGACCGGCGGTCAGACAGGCAGGAGCCGGGGTGCCCATGGGGATCACCTATGCCTCTGGCTGGCGCCTCACTGGGGGGCTCATGGCGCCCCAGCCTCCACTGAAGCTGATGCCAGCTCCCAGGGGGGGACCCAGGGCCTCTGGTCCAGGGTTTGGAGAAAGGAGACAGAGACAGCAGGGCCCAGGAGGCCGGTACTAATTCTGGGGGTTGCAGGCGCTTCAAAATGAACTTCGGGAAAGAAGGGACAGCCACCGTCCCTTAGAACAGCCCTTTCATGTCCTGGAGCCCTCCCTTTTGGACAGAGGATGGCGACACAGGCCCTCCCCAAAATCAGGGGTTTTGCAAAAGGGGGATGGGGGGCCAGGAGGGCATGCAGCAAGAAGACTGCTTCCAAGAGCTGGTGTCAAAATCAAACTCCGTGCTCAAAGCCAGCAGGCGGCTGCGAAGAGTGTCCAGGGTTCTGTCAAACGCAAAGCTCGTTTGCTTCAAATGCAATCCCCATTCCGCGCCGCCTTGCCTCGTAGTATAAACGTTTCCCGGGACAGTCTGCCGCTTCCCGCAGCCGCGTGAGCCCAGCCTGCCCCAGGCGCCCCAACTCAGAGTTCCGCCAGCGCTTCTGGCTACCGGCAGCCCCGGCTGCCAGGCATGGCCGGGTTGGGGGGCACTCCCTCGCCCAGAACGACCCCCTCAGTCCCGACGCGTCTCATTTTCTCTGAGACCACACTCAGCTAAGTTGCCGGCGCCCCGATCTGTCTTAAACAAAAGCCTTTTAATCATCCCAGGCGGTCGGAGAGAGTACGAGACGGACGCTGTTTTGGGGAGGAGTTGGTCCTACCCTCACATCGTTCTCCATACTCAAACCAACAAGAAAATTAATTTCTCTAATTTAATTAACTCTCAGTGGCATGACCTATTTGGAAATGTACATATTGGTCTTTAAAAAAAAATCTCTCCTTGACACCACCAGATTATACCAAGGTATTCTTTGCAACCGCGTTATCTTTAAGGAGATAACGATTAGGTGACTGTCTGTTTCAGGAATCTGGGTAGCTCCCTTTTCTCTGTCTTTATACAACCTCCCACACCTCGTGGCTGCTTAGATCAAACAAACAGCAAACAAATAACTTAGTGGCCGCCTGTTTCTAACGGGCTCAGATTGCATATTAGAATCAGTATTGGAAAGATAGGGTACCGCGGCGTCTCCGCCAAACGCGGCTTCTGGAACGTGAGCACGCCCCCGTGTGGCTCTCCAAGGCCATGCAAACGGGAAGTGGTATCTCTCGGTTCGGCTTACCTAAGGTGGTGGACACACAAGCTTGCTACATTTAGACGCAGTTAAAAAAAAAAAAAAAAAGATGGAGAGAGAAAGAAAGAAAGCAGTTTTAAGCTCCTGCAACGATTATACTACTAGGGCACTGACATTTTAACGGACGCCCAGAATTCCACACAAAGAAATCCCCTTCCGAACGAAATTATTCAACCGTAGGCTTTGTTTCTCTTGCAATTTTCACCAAAGGTTGAGGGACACTTTGGCAAACAATATAAATATTTTTAGTTTTGTTCCATATCATAGAAAGTACAATAACTTATCTGACGGTGCAACAGTTTTTTTTCAAATATAGCGAAGGTGTAAATCTGACTAAAGCTTCCGCTTTCAAATGCCTGCTTTGAAAGCCGTGGTTCTTCATTAGAGCAAAGGGGAATGCTGTCTATGACCCCCCCTCAAAAAAACCCACCTCAGTATATACTAACTGTATTAAAAAACATGCTGGTAGACACTTAAATCTAACCAGTCTTTTAAAAAGAAGTCAACTGCTATTGAATTACACAAATGTTTGAAGGGAAATTAAGGTTATTGATCCTGAAATTAGGCATTTGCTTAGATTTATGGTGAACCCCTGATATGATGCTGTGTGGTCATAAATGTATGTGGGGGTCTGGATGTGTGTAAGAATGTGTGCGTGAGAGTGGGTGGCGGCTGAATATCACAGAAGAACCTTAAGGCGCCTAATTATTCAGAAAGGTTAAAGGTGATGACCTTGACATTTTGGAAGTTCAAAGGCATACACTTATGCACTTATGTTTTTCCTCCTCCCCCCCCCACCAAACTTTGGCAATTAAAAAAAATTTTGTATTTGGAAACGTATACCTCCTCTGAAGATGCATGGGGTACTGTATATCTTATGGATTTTTTTTTTTCTTTTCTTTCTTTCTTTTTTTTTTTTTTACTTTGGGCTTAGGAGAGGTTAAGAGTCATGATTCACTTTACTTTTTTCAGAGGAAGAGATGCTTTTCTCACTCCTACAGTTTATTGCACATTGCGGAAATCTCTTTTGGGCCCACCAGAAGGTGTATAATATAACCCAATTAAGCTGTTTAGAACTTTGGCTTTTATGGTGTTGTCTAGACAGTTCAAGGTTTTGTAAACAGCCTGGCCTGGCCCTGCAACATAAAGTGCAGTACAGCCCCCACCACATTCTTTAACTTGAAGCGATAAATGCAGTGAGAAGTGGGTCTGCAGCCTCAGGCCCTATTCCAGGGAGGGATCTTACCTTCTCTACCGTAGGTACGCCTGCTCTGACACTAGCAAGGATCCCAAGCCCTCTCCACCACTGGTAACTTCCTTTTAGCAAACTATCTTTTTTTTCAAGGAAGGTTTCTAATTTTGGCTTCTTTTTTTTTTTAAGGGACCTTGGCTCCTTGACACCTTGTTAAGAGTAAATTTAGATTTTCTAACAAGTTTTTAAAAATGGTTTTTGTCTTTTCAAATATTCCAAGTTCACTAAACTGGGAATGGGGGAGGAGACGTCCTTCTTAGGTTCCTGCTGCCCCAGCCTCATTGCCTGGAGAAAGCAGCACCAGAATGGCCGGGTCACATCCTTAATTCAGAAATTCATCCCTAAAGTGATTTTTCAAACCAGTGTAGCCTAGACAGGGTGGGAGAGAGCTACTCTTATTTCAGTGGGATTAAAAAGCATTTCACTTGATCTTCAGTTGAATATGGGAGAAGGTTCTGGCCACTAAAATCCCCTAATCAGACACTAAACTTCTTTCAAGAGGAAAAAATCATATATTGTGTTGAAGCTGTAACCTCCATTTTACCAGAAACCATTTATTCACACAAAACACAGTGACTTATGCCTTGATACGACAGACCGACAGACCGAAGATACATTTCCCAGAGTTTAAATAATCTGCATTCACCAAGGGGGATGGTCAGGTCCCTTAAACTCAGAACAAAAACAAGCGCCTTCCAGCCCAGCGGCCTAACTCTCTACAGATCCCACAGCGTCCCCACGGGGACTCGGAGAGAGGGAGGGAGAACAACAGCACATTGGCGGTAAAATTGTAAAGGGACGTTTGCATTTACCATTTTCCCCTTATTAGGATCCATTCGGCCAAGTCCCCGGCCTCGTCCGCAGGCAGCAGTGGTCGCTGGGAGGTCCCGAGTTGACCATGGGAAGGAATCGTGGAGTTCCACAGAGAAGAGGCGTCATTAAACCCAAGAACATTGGGCCTGCCCAGGGCAAGCTGGTGGGGAAGTGGGTGGGCGAGTGGGGCTCAGGAAGAGGGGTGCTTCCTGGAGCTCTCAAAATAAGGGGTTTCCAGTGAAATACTGCAGACGGTCTCTGTTCAGTTTCTTTTCTTTCATTCTGCGATTCTGGAACCAGATTTTGACTTGCCGGTCAGTGAGGTTGAGCATCCGAGAGAGTTGGAGTCTTTTCTCTTTGTTTATATACACGTTAAAGAAAAACTCGCGTTCCAGTTCGCGGATCTGGTACTTGGTGTAGGGACAGCGCTTTTTCCGGGACCGCTGGGGGGCCACTGCAAGGCAAAGAAACCAAGAGGTGAGAGAGGCCGCCGGCTGCCCACTGCAGCCCGCCCGCCGGCCCAGGCCCGCGCGAGAGCCAGGCCTCGGCCCGTTGGGGACGTCCCCTGCCGCCACTGAAAGGCCCTGCCTGAGTCGTGGGGGATGATATATGGGCGGGCACAGGAGAGAGTGCGGGCGTGGACCTGTGTTCACGCCCGGACGGAGACACACACACACACACACACACACACACACACGCGAGCGCGCGCGCGCACACACACACACACACACACACACACCCTGGCACGGAGGTGGAGAAGCAGAGGGCAAGGCCGGCTCTGAGTTGGAACCCGAAGGGAGAGAAACACGAGCGCGCCCATGCATCTGTTCTACTCCAGCCAGCAGCGCGCGTCAGCCAGAGGCTTGGATAAAGTCCAGTTCAAGAATCTCCCCACCCCACCCCCTTAAGAGCAGGAGGTTCGAGTGTCCACATTCACAAAGTGGCTTGAAATCTCCCCTCCTCACTCCATGGTCTCTAGCAATACCCACCCCCCTAAACTGGGGAAAATCTCTCTGCAGCGATTAATGTCCCCTTCGAAGTCTACCTTAAGCCCACCTAAATTGGTTTCCTATCGTAAACACACTTTACAACGGCCCGGGAAATCTTATAGGATGTATAAACCCCTTCGAACGCTTATAAAGTAGCACATAAAACGGCGCAAGCAGAGGGAGGCCCCCGCCGCCCCCCCGCGCCCGCGGCCCCCCCGCCCCCGCCCCCGCCCCGGCCCAGCCGCCCACCCCGCACCGGGTGCCTACCTGTGCCGCCACTCTTCTCAGCCCCCGCCTCCCCCGGGGGCCCCTCGCCATCGCCGCCGCCGCCTTCTGCCGCCCCCTTGGGCTCCGAGCCGGGGGTCGCCTTGGCGCAAGGACTTCCCCCGCCGCCACCGGCCCCCGTCTTGGGGTCGCCCTTGTCGGCGGCGCCCTCGGGCTGCGGCGGCGCAGGAGGTGGAGGGGGCTGCGGCCCGGCGAACGGGGGCCCGGGCGCAGCCTCGTAGAACTGATCGAAACCCTGCGGCAGGATGCCGTTTCGGCCCACGGCGCTGTAGAAGTTGGAGGCGGCGCCCGCGGGGCCGTGTGGCGGCCCGGGCGCGGCGCACACCGGCTCCGGCGCCTTGAAGAGCACGTCCGGCCGGCGGCCCGCGGGAGGGAGCAGCTCGCGCTGCATGGCCGCCTCCTCGGCCGCCGCCGCTGCCGCCGCCGCCGCCGCGGCTGCAGCGTAGTAGGGAGCGTAGCCCCCGGCGCCGCCGCCGCCACCGCCCCCGCCGGGGCCGCCCCCGCCGCCGCCGCCCCCCGCGCCGCCGCCGCCGCCTCCGCGGTACGGCCACTTGGCGCGCTCCAGGCCGTAGTCACGGAAGGCCACTTCGCGCACGGGCTGGACGTGCGGCGCCAGGTTGGAAGAGTAGGGGAAAGTCATCTGGCAGGACGACGGTTGCGATAGGAAGGACGGCTTGCTGGCGAAGTCCGACGGGGCCACATAGTAGGCGCAGCCGGGCAGGTACATGCTGGCTGCGCTCGGGCCGCACTCATCAAAGTCGTTCATGGCTCCGCGGCGTGCGCGCCGGCGAGCCCCGGGCCGCTCCCCGCGCCGCCAACCTGAGCCATCGATTGCACAAGAGGCTTGGGCCAGGATCAACTAAGCAAAAATCCCCACCGGGCGCTGACGTGCAATTCATCTTGATTGATTCTGGTGGTAATTATGTCACGTGACGCCATGGAGAGAAATGTCCTTATATCTATATCAGCTCTCGCCAACACGCCCCGGGACGGCTCCTGGCGCCGAGGCACGCGTGCGCTGGGGGCGGATCAGTCTCCCGCTCCAGCCAGCACTCCCCGGGCGCTCCCAGACCAGGCTGAGCCGCAGGCTGGTCACCTGTGCGCCGCCAGCGGCCGCCACTGCTGGGTGCATCTGCCACCGCCCGGCTGGGCCGCCCGCCCGCGCCCGCCCGCCCGCCCGCGCCGCTTTAAGTACGCGGACCGAAGCCGGCGGGGAGGAGGAGGGAGGGGGAGGAAGGGGGAGGAAGGGGGAAGGGAAAGAAGCGAAGAGCGGAGGGGGGAGCCCCAGCCCGGGGCACAGGGGACTAGGTGTGAGGTTGTGAGGTTCCCACCCCCCACACCCCTTCCTGCAGCCGCTCCCTCCCCCGCGACGCCGCCACCCCTCTGCAGCTTGCCGGTCAGGAGCTTGTTGCTTCTTTCTCAAGGGGCGTAATTGCACCACTCTCGGGGCACACGGAGCCCTGATTTACATATTTCTCAGCCCTGCGCGTTCATCGCCGAATAACTTGGCTTCCCCCACTCCTGACCCCGGGAGCGCGAGTGCCAGCCTCGAAAAAAACCCACACCAAAACCCTACCAGGAGCTCACCCAGGCCCGGGCCTCGGTGCCCACTCGGATCTCTCGCCCTCTCTTCTCTCTCTGTTCCTGTCTCCCTTTCTCCTTCCCTGGTCTCCCTTCAGTCTTCTCCCTGCTTTCTCTCCTGTCCTCTCTTCTCCCACTCCCTTCTCTTGTTCCCTCTTGCCTTCCTCCTTCTTTTTACTTTCCTCGTTTCCTCTCCTCTTTCTCTGTCCCCTGATCTTCTCTTCCTTTCCTCTAGCTGTGTGTCACCACCTCTGCTCTCCCTGTCGCCTCTCTGCCTTTCCTCTCCCAGTGCTAAAGCAAAGAGGAAGTTCAGCCAGCGGAGATGCCCCGTGGCCCTCTAGAAGCTGGGGGTCTGGTGAACAAAAGGACCTGGAGTCCTCCTCTAAAGGTGCCTGGCCTCCCGCTCCCCACCAATCGGAGACAAACCACTGGCGCCTACACCCTCCTCACCCTCTCTGCTTTTTGGCCTGGGCTACCACCAGCCCGCCTCACAACCAGCCCCTTCCCTGCGTCGGAGACCCGCCAAGGCCTACGCATCCACGCCGCCGCCGGGTCTCCCCTAGGCTCCTGCAGTGCCCTTGGGCCGGCATGGTCTCTGCGGGGGGGGGGGGGGAGGGGGTCGCCCCCGGGAGGTCCGTTGGCTCTGGGGAGGGGGGGGCGGAATGCTCTCAGCAGCTTTTTCCTCCTTGCTTGAGCCTCTCTGCAGCACTTGGCCCTGAGAGCCCCCCATCCATTTGCCCCAAGGCCTCACTTTCCTCCACGGCCCGCCAGGTCCCTCTTTCCTAGCCCCGGGGGTCCAGGCCAGGCCTGGACTCCCGCCTCCAGGAGAGCCAGCGCTTTCCAAAGGTAAAATCGGCCTCTCAGAAAGAAGCTCCTCAAACCCAGATCCCAGAGCCGAGGGCCAGGAAATTGCCTCTCTCCCCAAGATTCCTCAGCCCAGGAAATCCCAGCACTGGGTTCTGGACCTCAGCCCTACGCCCAGGGCAGGCGGTGCGGGCTGTGAAGCTGGTTCCCTCCCTGGCCCCGGCCGCCGCAGTGCCCGTGGGGCAGGCTCTGCCCACCATGCCGACAGACAGAGAAAAGGCGGGCGATCGGGAGTTCATATCTATTTTCTGGCCGTTGTCCTCCCCCCCTTTTTCTCCTCCCTCCTTTTCTCCCTCCCACTCTTCTTCCTCCGCCCCCCTCCCATCTCTGCTTTCCTCCGAACACTGCGCAAACAGGTCTGTGGCGACTGGAGGGCAAGGAGGCTCCCCCCGCCCCAGAACTGCCCATCGTTTTGTGCACCCCCCTCCCAGCTGGCACCCTCGCCCAGATTCCTGCTCGCCCCTTTCTCCTCGGTCCAGACCGCCAGCACACTTATCTGCCTCCCATCTCCATCGCCCGCCCAAGCCTCTCCCTTTCGGGCTCGTGGTCGACGCCCCTGGATCTCTCTCCTAAAATGGCTCCCCGGACACTGCACACTGGCCTGCGGCAGCTCAGGACCCAGGGCAGCGGCTGCAGGGACCCTCCCCTCCTCCAGCCGGGTCTTTACGTGTCTGGGAGTGCGCAAAATTCTCGCACCTTCTCTTTACACGGGGTGGGGCACAGGCAGCGCGCTGCCCCCAAAGCGGAGCCTGCTGACCGCTGAACAGGGAAATGGGGAGGACGGAACCATTCAAGTTCAACGACATGGCGATGGCGGCTCAGGCTGGAGCCGCGCTTTGGCAGGGGAGGGTGCGCCATCTGCAGCGGCGCGCGGGTGCATAGGGGAACGGGCAGCGGACCCCCTCGCTGCGCGTTAGCGCGGATCCCCGTCCCCACACCCATCCTTGGGCTTTCATTTTGGGCCCAGCCCGCTTCGGCCTTTTGCCCCAGCTCCCTCCTCGATCCTCACCTCAAAACCCGAGGAAAACCGCAGCCTCCCGACCCCGCGCGTCCCGCGAGAACCTACCATGAAGACTCCGGCGTTGTGGCCTTGTCCTTGCCTGCGCGGCCCCACTCGAAGCACAAGGAGCGCATCCGACCCTTCCGGCGCATCCAACTGCTCCGCGAGTGGTAGCTTTCCGCGCAGCGCCCAGACGCGATGCGGTAATTTTGAGCCACCCAAGATAAGACACTAACTTGACCTTAACTTTGTCAGGGCGCCCCTGGTATCTGGAGAACGTGAACAGACACTGTCTGGCAGCCCTCGTAAAAGCTGACTGGGGAAGGGATTCTGAGTCATTTCATTTATTGCCACTACAGTTCTGCAAGAAAGCTTTTCCTCCCTGCCAAACTTTAATTATTTATGCTCTTTTCGAAACGAAAGAAGAGGAGAAACGCGGAGGAAAACACCCAGAGCCAGTCCCTTCCCTGCAGAGCCTTCGGAATGGGCTCCCTAGGTCAAGTGACTGGAGAACAAAAATGTGGGGAGATCATCTTTGTCCAAGGACGGTCGGACAGGCGCTGTGCACCCCCCCTCACGAAGGGGGGGGGTGATTGCAGCTGGGAGAGGCGGGGTGAAGAGGCACCCCCCCCCCGCAGACATGAATATTTACAACGGTTCTGGATTTCTCCTCCACCCGCCGGCCTCCCGGAAGCCTCCCTAGCCCGCCTCCTTCGGGGAGAGCCCCCAGGCCTTAAGAGCCCCCCGGTCGGCCCTCTGAGCTTGCAGCCGGTTGAATGCCAGCCGAAGCCATTTTTTTCTCGTTTAAAACCCCTTTTCTTGGTCAAGAGGCCTGCCCGGCCTGCAGCATTTCGGAGGACGCATTTGTCTTTGTGCGAGGGAATGTTGAGCACTCAGATTTCAGCATCATTTCTCTCCGCGTTTGTTTCTTAGGAATTTCGTCGTGGTTCCAAATCCCCGCCAGGACCTTGGCTAGGAAAGGAGAGAGGACACCACCCCGCCTTTGTATTTGTGCGGATACAGTAAAGGGGATAAATTTGAAAAACACTGCTGAAGCCCCAATGGACAATCGAGAGATTTTACACTTAGAATAATTTCAATCTCTTTGGGGAGTGGGCTCCATGAATTTCTCCTCCAACCCCACCTCCCAGGCTAAAGAGAAAGAACATGATGATTTAAGGGTATATATTGGAAAGAAACTGTCTCTGTGTTATCCTAGGGCCTATGTCTTATTCCAGTTTCCTAGTCCTTTACCCAGCTCTCTGGACCTGAGGTCTGCATGTGGCCTCCGCCTTTGTTCGGCTGTTTTGGGGGAGAGACTCAGCTCTGGGTACCACTACCTCCCTGAGCCCCATCAGGTGGGAAAACATTTCTAAAGAGGGCCTTGCGGCCTCTCACTTCTTCCCCCGCCCCCCCGCCGTTGTATTTTTTCTTAAAGGAGCTGTTTTAAAAATATTTTAAAATACACAGCAAATTTGCTTCAGGAAAGGGGAGTTGGAGCCCATGACTACTTGGCATTAGAGATTTCATGGTTTTGCTAATTCTTCCACTAGCTAAAAGCTAGCAATTCTCTAGTTTCCATTTCAAAGCTAGCTGGGAGTTGAGGTCTGCAAGAGGATGGTGCATACTGAGCAGGCTTTAACTTTCCCATCCTCAGCTAGAGGCTCCTAAGGCCTACGGGGTGCGGAGGCCACATTTCCCAAGGGAACCTGCTGGGCTCCAGGCAGAGGTGCCAGTATGGAGGATTTCCACAGGGCATAGCCTGTTCCAAAGTAGCCTGATTGAAACATGGCCAGGAGAGATGTTTTGTGTTGAAATAATCTGAGGAATTTCATATCTTAACAGCACCACCCACCCCAACAGCAAGCCTTAAAGTTTGAGAATTTAGGTAAAATACAGAAGCCCTGGCCTGCAACAAGCTGAGAGTTCACTTAATGCCCTCCAATCTGCCCACAGTCCCCCCTCCTCCCACTTGGATGTTTCATACACATTTTGTTCATAGGCGTTTATACACCATTTTCTGACTGACTTGGAAGCCATTTTCTCATTTAATGAACAGTCAACACCTGCAGTGAAACCACAACCAGAAAAGAAAAACGAATTTGGTGGCCTAAAATCATCAGGAGGGAATCCGAAACGTTTTGAAAAATTGACATCAGTCCCTTGACAGCTTGGCTGGGACCTGGATATTTATTTCCACTCAAAACATTTTGATGTATCTGATATATACAAACTATTGTGTTTTTTTTTTGACAAAATCAGAACAACATAAAACATGCACAACAACTGTTAGATAGCAAAGAAAATGCAATAGTCTAAAACATAAACTGCTCTCAGTCGGACTGAGGCTTGGGACTCTCTGTGAGGTGCTCACTCCACATATAGGGCCTAGTCCTCCACTGAAAATAAATCACTGGACTTGGGGAACCAATCTTCAACTCTTTGGCTGTCATACAACTCAGTAGGAGTTGGGGGGGGCGCTACTTCTCTGAAGGAGAGGGAAAAGAGGTAGGGATGGTAGAAGGAGCTGGCGGGGGCGGCAGGGGGGGGCTCAGTTTCTCTGAGGGTAAGGCAGGACACCCCAGCACATGCAGAACTCCATCTAGCATCAGGAATCCCAGCCTCCACAAAGCAAGCCCAGCAGGACCCAGGGCCATACAGGCACCACTGAGGCAGGCCAGACAAGGGCTCAGAAAAGGCATGGTGGCTGAGGCACAGAAAGGCCCCGGGTGGAGTTGTCTGGTGGTGAAGAGGGTGAGAGAGGGGGAACTTCTCTACTTGGTCAACAGCAGCGACTAGGGTCTAAGGATTTGAGGGACCTCCTTCTTCACGCCTTGACTGATGGAGGAGCTTTCACCTCTCCCTACGGTGGCCCATTACCCTAATTCAAGAAAGATATGTCCACCCCTTTACCCACCTCAAGAGGAAAACCATATTTACAGTTGGAATGTAGGACACCCCTCTCCTTGCTCACTCCCTTCTCCTCCCCCTGGATATTTTCCCCACCTCCTAGTGCAACCCAGCCTCAGAGTAGATTAGCAGCTGTCCTCACCAGAGCTGAGTCCAATTACAGAGTGCAGGGCTCTGGCCTAGACGTATGTGAGTAGATAGGAGAAGTAGGAGAAATTTTACCAGTCCTATCTAGAGATTGCAGTTTGCTGTGGAGCTTCAGCCTCCCTCCAATCCACAGCAAGGAAGTGTCCACCCCATTCTGTCCAGCTGGAGGGGCCAGCCCAGCCCAAACTCCGAGGTGTCTTCGAATTTGTCCAGCCACACCATCCCTCCCCTCTCCCCTTTCCTCCCCAAGTCTGAATGTCTAGGGTGGCTTTTGTCCTCCCGAACCAGCCAGGGCAGACAGGAGGGGCGGGGGGGGGGGTGCCCTTTCTTTCTCCAGAGCCAAGTTTCTGGCTTTGCCACAAGGGGCTTTGGCTGCAAAGAGACAGAATTGTGCCTTGCAGCCCTTTTCTACTCCTTCCCGAAGGACTTCCTAAATTTAATTCCACTCTGAGCTCTAGTGAGGTGCCTACTAAATTCAAAAAGGACTGGGGAGAAGAGGAAAGGGGGTCTAGGTGGAAGCAGAAATCCAAGTACAAGGGTGCTAGAGTGAGCACCCGTGTAAATACCCCAGACAAGAGCTAGGACAGGTGACACCAGGCCCCCCCACTCAGGAAGCCTCAAGGCCAAGGTTATATTTCAACTTCTGCAGGCCCCTCCCAGAGAGCTGGAAGCCTAGAGGCCCAACTGGCCGGGTCTCCAAATCCTCTGCTGACTTCTGGGGCTGCACACCGAGTGGAAGGGTACGTGGGACCAGCAGAGAAGGAGCGGAAGGAAAAGCCCCTACTGCCAGCTTTTCCTCCACGCCAGGCCTCGGCTTTCAAAGGCAGGCCTGGCCAGCCGCGGCCACGCGGGGGGCTAGTATAGCGCCAGAGCCTGCTCGCGCAGGACCACGCGCTTCTTTTTCATACGCCGGTTCTGGAACCAGATTTTGACCTGCTGGTCGCTGAGGTTCAGCCTGTTGGACAATTCCTTGCGCTTCTGGCGGTTGATGAATTCGTTGAGGAGGAATTCGTTCTCCAGCTCCGCAATCTGCTGCTTGGTGTAGGGTTTCCGCTTCTTGCGGGTCCTCCCTGGGGCCGCCCCCCACGGCAGGCCTGCAACACAGCCCCAGCCCAAGTCAGACCGGCCGGCCGCGCCTTGTAAGCCTGCCCGCGCCTAGCGGCTCCCTCCCCCTCCACACTCTCCCCGCACCCCACCTCCCAACCCAGCCCAAACTGGCCCAGGGAGCATGGCCACCGTTTACCGTCGGGCAGCGAAGGTCGCAGGCAAGAGGCGACGCTCGCAGCCTGCACTGTCATGTTCAAGTTGAGCGGGCCCTTGGCGTCTTCCTTGAAGCCGGCAGCGCAGGGGGGCCCCTCGAGCAGGGCTGCAGAGCCCGCTGCCGCGCGGCCCACACCCGCGTACTCATACTTGGCCGCTTTGAGAGCAGCGGCCGCGGGGGCCAGGCTAGGCTCGGGGACGAAGGGCGGCCGCGCACGGCCACGGTCCTCCGGCCCGGCAGCCACATCGGGCGCGTAAAACTTGGCCTGCTCCTCGGGTCCGTCCTTGGCGCCCAGGGGCTGTAGGCCAAGCGGCCCGGAACCAGCCAGGTAGGGCTGCGAGAAGCTGCTGAAAGCCGTGGCACCGGCAGGCTGCGCTGGGGCGCAGGAGGCAGGCGTGGTGGCCCAGGGCAGCGCGCCTCGCGGGTATGAGATGGGGGGGAGCGCGGCCAGCTGGCCGCCATTCGGCCGCAGGTTGGAGAAGTAGAAGGAGTCAGGCGACTGCAGATTCAGAAGCGAGCCCACATAGCCCGCCCTGTAGAGACTGCGCTCACACATCTCCAACAAAGGGCTTCGGCTGCGCTCGCAGCAGTATTTAGTTACAACCGGGAATAAGAGAACAGGCTCAGACGATTGGACGAAACTTTGCCTGCAGGTTCTTCAAAGCCGGTCATTTCAGCACCGCCTACATCCCCCGACCCGTTTCCCCCCCTTCAGGGTATTATGATAACACCCGCAATATTCGATGGTGAAGGGCGAGGCTGCCAGGCAGAAGCAAGGAACGTTGAGCGAGGGTGAAACCAACTGGGAGTTTCCAGGATCAGCTTCAGAAGCTGGGGACATTGGGTGTCTTTGCCCGAGTGTCCCTTGGGATCCTTCTTGGTCTTGATTAGCTTTGCACTCCCCTTTTCCACTGGCTACCTGGGCCCGGCTTGCTTCCACCCGCTTTAAGTGGCAGCTAAGGCCTTTTCCAGTACTGCGCACCTCTAGGCTTGCGCGGAGAGCCCAGGGTGTGGTGCGGCCACCAGCTCTAACCCCTAGGCCTGAGCAACGCTTCTCCCACCCCGATTTCCTCCCTGCCCTGTTCCTCTGGAGAGGATTCTGCACTAGTGGTCTAGCAGCGAAGACCCACACACTGCCTGAACCCGGCACAGTCCAAGAAATTTGCTGAAGGAGGAGAAATGCATCACAAACTCTGCCCAAGTTTGGCTCCCAGGAAGCTGGTTTCACACCAGTTCTGGTGTGCTTCTCCATGGCCAAGCCCTCTGCTCCCAGGGAAGCTGCGGCCATCCAGGTCCATGGAGAATGCTGGCCCAGGAAGGGGCAGCTGCGTTGGCCAGTCGTGGCCAAAGGCTACATTCCTTTTATCGCCTGGAGTCACCTTGGCGACTAGGTCCTGCCAACCAGAGCTCCAAGCTGTTCAACTCCTCTGCAGCGGGCAGAGCAAGACGAGCTCCCCCCAACCTGGTGTGGAAGGACAGAAGAGCCAGAGTCACTCGGCCAGGAACAGCGGGGCACACCGAGGCAGCAGGCTAGCAGCGATCCTCGGCTCAGCGCCTCCAAGGCGGCTGGCGGGGTCGGGGTTCTGGCGAACAGGGATGTGGGCCGGGCAGCTCTCCCTTGCCGGAGCAGTGTGGCAGCCCCCCCCCCCCCGCCCCCGGCCCGCAGGCCCTCCGATTTAGTTTGGCCAGAGGGCTCTGGGTCCTCCTCTGCTGCTTTGGTCCCAAGAACCCCAGCGACCGCGTGACTGGCGCCCGCCCCAACCTGCAGCCCGCCTCGCTGGTCCGCAAGCCAAGCTGGAATTGGTTAGACCGCCAGCTCCGGCACGGAGACCACACAGGCGCCGCCGGAGGGCAAGGCTGACCACCGCGCTGCGACTTTATTGTGTGAGTTATGGCGACCAATTGGGCGGCTCTGGGGAACGCAGTCGGTCTCTTCCTCTCGCTCTAGGGCGGGGGTAGGGGGTGGGGATGGGGATGTCCGGGACTCTTCAGGGTTCTGTCAGAGTTTCCTTAGGAGCTCAGACTTAGAGACAAGAACTCCACTCCCCGTCCTTTCCGGGGGTTGGGGTGGTGTAGGCATAAGCTGCAACCTCAGTTCCTAAGGACTTAGGGGATCCAGGCTCTCATTTTGGGAAACTCTCCCTGCTTTCCAGGAGCTACAGCCTCCCCAAGCCCGAAGCTCCAGCTCCAGAGATCCCTGCAGTCTCGTCTCCTCCGGTCTCAGCATACAGCGATGCACCGGTATTTCCAAGTCCAGGGGTGTCTTCTCCGGACCCTTAGGCAGCGGCACAGCTGCGGTTTACCCCTGGGGACTAAAGATATAAAGGGGCTAAGTGAGAAACAGAAAGACTAGAACAACTAGACTCCCTCCATTATCTCCTTGGCTCAGAATGGGGCCCCACCTCATCTCCTGGATTTATAATTTCCGAGGTCCAGCAAGCAAAGTTGTACGCTGGGAGCTGGGAGCTGCAGACTGCGCGGCGGGGGGCGGGGCAGGGCAGGAGGCTTGGCTGGTGAGCTGGGGAATGGGAGGGAGAGGATTTGGCCGTGGAGCTAAACCGTGAGCTCTGCCAATGCTGCCGACCGCCCAGGAGATGGCGAGCGAGCTCCACGCCTGGCGACGCGCCGCAGCACGGTCAAGATCAACAGTGAAGGGCGGCACCGCCGGCCTGGGGTCGCCCGCCGGTGCGGTCACGGCCCTCTGCCAGGCTCCGCCAAGTGTCTCGGAAAGCCGGAGATCGTGGCAGCAAGGCTGGCCGGGACAGCGGAGTCAGAGTCACCCAGCAGGCTGCCGGACACGGGGAAGCGTCGCGGCCGCGTCTTTGTCTGTGCGCCCCGGCTGCAAAGCGTCCTTCGCCTCTTGACTCACGCGTAGACGCGCGGGCCTTGAGTCTCCACCAGCGGCGCTCGAAACCTGCCAGGTTTCGGTGGCGTTCTCCCTGCGGCCTCTCAGTTTCCACCCGAAGGAAAGGCCTCTCTCCGAAGCTCCCTTCGCCCTGGCTCCCCGCGGGCCTCCCCATCCAGCGCTTCGGCCACCTACCGGCTCCTCTACTCCCTCCTCAAATCGGAATATAAAAGGAATGCATATAAATAGCAAAGTCTTCATCTGTTACTGATTTAGCCATCAATTCAAATTCCACCGGAGAGCATTTGAGCAGTTTTAATCTTCAGCAAACCTCCCATTTCTCTTAGGCGGAGGGAAACTGACCGGCCAACTACAGATGAAAGGAAAACCTCGTGGCAACCCCCCCATCCGACAGGAAACCTTAGAAATGGACCTGGGAATGGAGTGCGGCCCTGGAGTCTGGAATATACAAAAAAGGAGGGAAAACGACGATGGAAAAGAAGGGAAAACAGGCCCGTTTCACATGAAAGCACATCTTGTGAGGAAAACCGAGAAAACGTTAGAAACTCTTCCTGAAAGTGGAAGGTCGGGGTCGATGTGTCCCCATTTTCAAGGGTTATTTCTTCTCCGGTTTGAATCATAGTCCGTTCTCTCTCTCCCTCTCTCTCTTCTCTCTCTGTCTGTCTGTCTGTCTGTCTCTCTGTGTCAGTTAAAACGAAGTTGGCCGCCCACAGCCAACCATCGGTGCAAGATAGGAAAGAAATCAAGCGGGGCCAGAGAAAACGAAAGTAGCTTTGGACCCTGGGTCTCTGCGCTTTCTCTGGCAGATCCATAAGGGAGCGGTCCCGCCAGGAGAGGTTACATATTGTGTGAGGTTTTAAACATGTGTATTTAACTTCATACCAAAAAGTTAGCAACCACTAAATTGATTTGTGTCCGGGCGCTAACAACGGCGAGGCACCCAGTTCCTCAGCGGCCATTTCCCCGAGCGGCAAAAAGCCCTCTAAAAGAAAGTTCATACTGCCTAAAAATTGCGACTAGAGGTTTAGGGTGTACAATTATGGTTTCAGTCCTCAAATGCTGTTTGGAGGCTGCTCAGAGAAGGCGATAAGGGATCAGCTTGAAATGTTTCTTTTTCAATGGCCAAATATGGATATGTCTAACTTCAAGACCTTCGGAGAGTAGATATTTGTAACAGCCTTTCTAGGAAGAACACCTTCAAGTGAGCACGATTTCCTGTACCCAGACACAAACATACATATTGATTAAAAAAATAAAACTATTTGAATAAAGTGATAATATTGAAAGAGAAGTAAAATTTTTATTGGAGATGTTTTTTGTCTGGTAAAAAATACCATTTTAGACACCACAAAGTATATTCTCATTTAAAGACATCACTACTTATGTTAAAGCCACAGGGAAAAGGGCAGAGAGGGGTGGCGGAAGTAGAATGGAGGTTTCAGAGAGTAGAACTGGGGTTGAGTTTCCTTCATCTATAGGGAACATCGTAATGTTCAAGACAAGATTTTATAATAAATAAGAACACAAGAGGTAACACAAGCTTGGAAAAAGAAAACAAATATATAAAGACACAGAAGAAACAAGAGAGTTCTGTTTATTTGCATCTCCCTAGGAATAAAAAAGTGATTTTTAAATGCCTGAAGCGCTGCACACATATCCCAGCTCACAGACATTTGCATCTACAAAAATAATCTCTCAGTTGTATAAATATGCAGCACTTTAAAAGTAGTTACTTATCATCACTTTCAGAAACATCTTTTTTTTTTTTTAAATCTTGAACTATAGAGCTCCACATTTTTCGTATTTGTTAGATGTCTTAAAACTCCACGAGAGGCTCAATACATATGTTCAGACAGTCAAGTTCTTCACTGGGTTCTGGATAGAAGTTCCCACCCATGGCCACATTGATTCCGTCTCTTTCAGGGGACTGAGGAGATCACCTCATTTCTAGTCCCACAGACCCAAGGTCAAGGAGAAGGTGTGCATTTATACCATCCACGGATCACTCTCACAATTGCAGCCATTTAAATATTTGCATCTAGAGCTGGGGAAAATGAAGGCATCCAGGAGGACACACTATTTTCAAATTAGAGATTATAAAAGCACAAGTCGACAAGGTATACTAAACACATATAACTACAACAGCAAATGAAAGACCCAAAGTAGGGAAGATTGTCTTCATTCCAATATCGACACAAACCCTATTTAATAAGGTAGCTGCTTTTAAAGCCGTCACAGTACCTCCAGCCGCCTGTTTTTAGACTTTCCCAGTGACCCTAGAGCACCGTTTGCCCAGAGCTGTTTCCACTTGCCTCAGGGTGACTGCTGAGAGCTAATGATTAAATTGCCCAATCACAGGATATGAATGACTGCAAATCCTTCTACCCTAATAGATTATGAAGATAATCAGTGCTGGAAACAGGCATATGAAGTGATTTAGGAAAATAAAACCCTAAAATCATAATGGTACTTCTGAAATTCTTTTGGGGGGGATTATTAAAAAAATACTTCAAGTCCTTTATACTGGCCTGGAGGGAGAAACAGAACATTAAAAACATCTTAAAAAAAAAAAACTAGACAAGAACAAAATCAATAATAAACAAGTAAGAAACAGAACTACAGAGTCAGGTTGGGTAGCAAAAGGTTTTAGAGCCAGATAAGGGGAAGAGAGAAAAACAATTCACAAAATTTGCCATCATTGGCAGGGAAATGGGGCGAAATTAAATACATATTCAAGTCTTTCCGAAGGTCTTTTGGAGACAACTGAAAGCATTTAAACTCTCTTTGGCCAATCTGGTCCACATCAGGAGACAGTGTCTTTGAGCTTGGAGACGATTTTCTTGTCTTTCACTCTTCGGTTCTGAAACCAAATGGTCACTTGTCTCTCAGATAGGTTCGTGGCAGCCGAGATCCGCCGCCGCTTGTCCTTGTTAATGAACTTGTTAATGGCATACTCGTTCTCCAGTTCTTTGAGCTGCAGTTTGGTGTAGGGCACCCTCTTCTTCCTCCCCCGACGGTAGACACACATGTCTGGCTGATTTAGAGCCACATCCCCTGGTATAAAAAACAGCATGAAAAAAATTAGACCAGGGCTTCTGGAGCACCACTGGGGGCTGTGTGTGTATGTTTGGAAGGGGTATGGGGAATAAAGAAAACCAGGCTGTTTGCATTTTATTATTATTTACACAGACATATTATTTACACATTATTAAAGAAAGATTATTTACACTTCAAAGTGAAGGCCATTTGATGGATCATCATGGTTTCTCAAACCAGCATCTTAACAAGCCTTCAATTTTATGGCATGGTTACTGGGGACAGTTATAAGGATAGTTTCTGCAAATGCTGGTTGCACACATACAAACGTACGCAGACTTTAAAAAAAAATCCATGTTTTTTTGTTCAAGCTTTGATTTCTTGTGTTCCTGTGTTTGGAGTTTGTGAGCTCTTAGAAGCTTTAGTGGTGACCCTGGGGCAGTCATATCCTTCAAAAGTGGGACCCAACTCTGTGACACTTCTTCGGGGAGGAGGGGCCAAGGCCTGAGCAGAGAGCACGCAAAGACCCTCAACTGTGGGGGAAAAACAGGCTTATGCCCACACACAAGAAGAAAAGGGTTGCGAGAGGGACAGTTTAAATCAAAGGAGAAATGTACAAATTTCAGGCAAACTATAGGAACTGTTCCATCAGGTTAACCTTGGCTGGGCGAGGAGGACAAGCGCAGCTCCCAAGTAGGGACCTACACTCCTAGTGCTTTCTTTCCGTACACTCTCTCCCTTCCCTGCCCCCACTCCCTCCCTCCTGGCCTCCCCGCCCCGCCCCCCCACTCCAACGCTCCTACCTGGAAAGGATGATTTCCAAAAGTGGGAGCCCTGTGGCTGGTCCTTGGCGCAGTACACCTGGCTGTTCCACCCGTTGGCCAGCGTCCAGGACTGGTAGCCCTCCATGGAGATGTACGCCTCATGCCGAGGCTCCCCGGAACCGAAGGTAGACACCATGTCGATGTAGCCAGGCACGTGCTGGTAGGGGCTCGTGTAGCCCTGGTAGAAGGACACTTCCTTGGCTCTCGCGGGCACCTCGTTGGCCGGTACGCTGCTGCTTGCCAGGCCCGACACGTCCATGTACTTCTCCACCGGGAAGCCTCCCAGCGAGGCGTGCGGCGACGACTTGAGAGCGTTTTGCTGTAAGCCCACGCCGTGTGACATGCGGCAGCTATAGTAGCCGTTGCCGAAGTGGTAGCCGTAGCCCAGAGCTGGGGCGCCCGGAGGCGCTGCAGCGGCCGCGCCGGGCGCCGGACACTCTTTGGCGGAGGGAGCCTCCGGACGCGCTGCGACCACAGCCGAAGATGACGACGACGAGGCGGAGCCCGCACGCTCAGAGGTCCCGGGGTATGCGAAGCCCGAGGCCGCTGCCGCCGCCGCCGCCGCCGCCGCCGCCGCAGCAGCCGCACGCCCGGAGTGTGTCCCGGTGAACACTGGCGCCGAGAGGAAGCCGCGACACTGGCCCGGCGCCGCCGCCGCCGCCACAGAGGACGAGGAGGAGGAGGCTGGGGCCGCCCCGGCGGCCCCACCGTCCGCCCGCAGCCCGTCCATGTCCCAGCTCCCCGCGCGGCTCATGGCCCGGCCCGGCCCGGCCCCGGCCCCGGCCCTGGCCCCGCGCAGGACACCATGGCGCGGCGCGCTTCCTCCCTCCTCTCCTTTCTCTCTCGTTCTCTCGCTCCCGCCCTCTTCCTTTCGCCCTCTCTCCCTCTGCGAGCCTCCCGCCTCCCGCCCGCCCGCCCTTCAACAGGTTAGCTCATCGCGGGACGTTTATAAAAACGAAGTTCAGGTTGGGAGGGGGCCTGGGCCGGTCGGGGGGCCTCCTCCCTCCCTGAGGGCTCCCGCTCGGGGCCGCGCCATTGGCTGCGCGGGGCCACGTGGGGGTGGGGGGCGCGGGAGAGCCTGGCTCCCGGCCAGGGCCCCGCTGGACCCACCCACCCCGGCCCCTACCCCTTCCAAGCCCCTAGCGCAGCCCACCGCCCCTTCCCGCCCTGCCCCGGACCCAGGCGTTTGCGCCGCAGCCAACCCCCGCGAGCTGATTGCGCGACCGCCCATCCTAGGCCCTGTCTGCGACTGAGACGGGCGCCGAGGCCTGCGCCTTGTTCCGGCCACGGCTGTTTTTGCCACCTCTCCTCGGATCCCCGAGCTGCACAACTAAACGAAGGCGAAGGACAGAGATGGTCAGAATGATGTGAAAACAGACTGATTTTGGATCCTGTTGCTCAGTCCCTTGGATTAGCTGACCTAGACCCCAAGCCCAAGGGAGCTTCTTTTCCCTACCTTGAACACTGCTTGGGGCAAAGGCATTTCACGCAGGTTATCATAGGGGATCCTCCGAATTAAGACCGATTGGAGCAGACCCTCCCTGCACACACACACACACACACACACACAAAACGTCCACCAGGAAAATGCCCACGAAGCGCCCTTGGGGCTGGGACAGAGACTTACAAGTAAGTCAAGCAGAAGAAAAGACTCGGCCATGGCGCGGCGAACCTGACGATCTGCCCCAGCGACAAAACTCCTGATGCCTGGTCCACATTATTCGCCTCTACGCTCAGGCCAACCGGAGTCGCCTCCCGAACTGGGCTCCCCAGCCCGGGCGCAGATTCCCCTGGCCAGCAGAAAGACCCTGTGGAGGGCATCTGGAGAAAGCCACTCTGCTGCCCGCCAGGAAACTTTGGTGCCTCCCCAGCAGCCCAACTGCCTCTTGCGTTTTGCAGCCACCACCCACCCCCGCCGATTACTCACACCAATTAATTGAAAACTTCACTTTCCCAGGGACCTTTGTTTCGCTTTCTTTTCCAAGCTGCCAACTGCAGAGAACTGAGAGGGGCGAATTAAGAGGGTGGTTTTTTTTCCAAGCAAAGTTGGGGCTTCAGATAGGAGCAGCCCTGAGCAACTGGTTCTGGCTTCCAGGGGATAGAGCGGGCTCTTGGTGTCAAGCATCACAGCCCTGACCAAATTCATCCCTTCATTCCATTTCTCACCCACGGAGCCCCAGCCCACCCCCCCCATCTTAGCCATTAGCGGGGAGCTGGTGTGTGTTCTGCGGTAAATTTAAGGCTCCTCCTTAGGAGCAACATTCCATCTGAGCAGTTGAAAGTGCTGGGGTGGGTGCAGGAGCCCTCAGAGTGAGTCTATTTGGTTCTGTAGCATCAACTATGCAGGCCAGCCCATCTCCAAGAAAATCACTCCCCTGAGCCTGTGATTGGTGAAGCCGGCTTGTCACCCAGCCCTGCCATTCCTGAACCCAAGACGTGACTGGATGGGGCGAGTAAAAAAGCCAAGGAGGCCCTCCTGGGCCTGGCCTGGCATTGCAGGGTGGGCTGCTGGTGTTGGGAGTGTTGACACGCAAAACCCAGTAACCATAAAAGGCTCAAATAAAGGGGAAAGTTATGAGAGGGGCACTGGAAAGGAAAAGCAGGGGAATTTGACCTTTTTGAAGTCCTAGATGTGTTCATGATCAAATTTGAGTTGGAGGGGCTTGAGCCTTTGCAGAAAATCATAGGGAATAGAAGTTTGTTGGTGAGAACAATTTCGGCTACTTGAAAGACGGAGGCAAAAGTTAGTAACAGAAGCTGAATCGGCATTTTAAAACACCACCTGGGGCCAGGTGACAGAGTTGCTGATTTTTTGGAAGAGTTTGGATGGGTCCTCTTCACCCAACAATCTCGGAACCAAACCAGTCATGGAACGCCACCCCGAAACTCTCTTATTTTTCCTTTGTCTCCCTTGCTTTTCTCCCGTGACCTCAAAAAGCAAATTTGTTGAAGTAATTTCTGAGACATAACTGGAACCAATGAACTTTCAGTCTTTTAAAACTAAATATCCCTGTGATCCCCCGCCCACCAGATACCTCTGTGCATTATTCTAACTGATAAATACATTTTAATAGCCAATTATATGCCAGAAAATGAAATCAAGCTGGGAAGGAAGAATTTGTCAAGTTTTGCCGATTTGAGACAGCCCTTCAATTTTGGCTTAATTTTCCATGCAGCAAATTAAGCTGTGCAGGACTGGGAGGATAGTCTGAATTAATGCTCTAGTTGAAAGACACTTCTCAACGATGGCCCTGCCTCCAGTTGTCTTGTGGGACTCTCACAGGACTTGGGGTTTCTCTGTCCATCCTAGCGGATGTTCAGAGACGAGGGAGGTTTTGAACAATAAGGAGCATTGCCTCTTGCTATCCTGCTGCTGAACCTGCTTCCAGCACAGCCTTCGAGGTCCTGGCCCTGGGGGAGGGAATTCTCCTTAGGAAAGAGGCTCAGACTGGACCCTGTGAGGGCCCTTAAACCCAGCACCCCAGGGCAGCTGCTGCTGTTGCATCGTAGGGCTGTGGCTGAGTACCAGGCAAAGTCAGGGCTGCTCTGTTTATGAACTAATACGACACATAGTTTACAAGCCAGGGGTGGTAGGTAGGGGAGAAATTTTGAGACCGAATTTGCGGAAACGTTTCATTTAGTTTGTGTACCCTGTGTCCGAGTTGATTTTAGGTTTAAACTCGGTGGGGAAAAAAAATAAACTCAATGGAAATAATTTTCTTTAACTGGTCAGGAGCACAAACTGAACCCTGTGTATGTGTGTGGGTGTATTATGTTGAGGCTTTAACAACAGACATAATCTTTGTTAAATGAAAATCTTTTGCAACCAGGCAGAAATGTCTCCAAACACTGATGTGTTATTCAGTGAAACCAGTTTTGTCACATTTCCTGATTTGGGAGAGAAATCCCTCATTGCCCAAAGTCTTATTGAGAAGGGGGGGCAGAGAGAGGGAGAGAGGGAGAGAGAGATCATCTCTGCTCTTTCCCATCACTTGCTCTCCTCTCTCACCATAGGCACCCTTTCTGGGAATCAATGATGTTCTGAAAATCACATCCTCTTTTGTCCTCCTTGTAGATGATTTTTCAAATCATGTCCTTGTCCTGGGTTGGACATGGGTGGATGGGTAGATGAAGTCTGAGATTTAGATTTATTGAAGAACATAAGTTCCTCAGCTTGCCAAAACAGCAATGAACTTGATTAACCACATAATCAGTGGCCATTACCGCCAGGCAACAATTACCAACTCCTATCAGAGTGGGGTGCTGGGAATTCCTTTGAAAGTATTTTCCTTGATGGCCACACCAGGAAGCGCAGGACACCCTCCTAATTAACTTGTAAGAAGCCAAAAATTAAGTGTAGAAATAAAGTCTTAATTCCAAAATAAAGCCTTAAATCCAGCAGGACTGGCTGGACAGTGTTGTTCTTAACCAAATCTGTGCCCTGCCAACTTTGAAGCTAATTTTCCCTCTGTAGGCAATACTCGGTTTTATTCAGGTTGGAAATATATATTTAAAAAAAAAACAACAACCCTAAAAACAACAAACCTAGGGTAAAGAAAGGGGTCTTTAGCAAAAGCCAGACAGTGGAATCCTCAGTTTGGGCACTTTCTATGTCTGAGATGTATTCCATTTGGATTTGACAACACAATTAGGCTTTATTAAATGTAAATTGTTTGCAACAACAACAAAACTCTCTTTAAACCCAAAGTGCTATTTGGCGAACCAAGGTTTGCCTCCCACAGAGGAGCGGGCACTTGTTTGGGATGGAAAGAACTCCAGTCCTGGCAGGAATTAAACACAGCAAGGGTCTTCCCTCTTAGAGAAACACTAATCTCACTTCGAAGGGATGCTGGAGGGTGGGCCCAGAGCTGGAGGACATTAGTAACTTGTTGCTCCCCCCCCCAAATAAACAAAAGCTGGGACTGCAAACAATTTTCTGCTGTTTTGTCTGGTGTCTCAAGGTGTGGGGTTGTCCTCGGTATACACTTCTCTAGCAATGTCATTGTTAACCGAAGTCCAGTAAGTGCTCACTCTGTTGGCCTTTGGAAATGAAAGAAAGTAAATGTTCCTCGTTCTCCCCACCTTCTCTCTCTCCCTCTCTCTGTCTCTCTCCATTCCGCAGAGCCCTGGGTCTCTATGAAAAATCCACATGTGGACACCAGCAGGAAGGGAGAAAGGATGAAGGTTAGGGAAATGCCTAACCACGAAGGTGGGCGGGGGTGGGGGCGGGGGCGGGGGCGGGCGGGGGGCGCGAAGGGAGTGAGGTGGTGAGGCAAGTGGTCAGGCTTAGTTTCCCAGCTGGGCGGCGCGCAGTTCCTCAGGCCTGGCACTAGATGTCCCTGCAAGTTTTCCTGTCGCGTCTGAGGGCGCACAAGCTTCAGGCAGGCAGTGGGTCTGGGTAGCCCTGGAGTCCAGGGAGAAAGTACCCCCCCACACACACACACCCAAGGCCATCCCTCCTAAGGCGCGCAATTGTAGCGGGAAGGAGGAGAACTAGAAGCAGCCAGAGGGACTAAGAGACAGCGCGAGGACCGCCAACCTAGGGATGGCTGCAAAAAGATGCCAGGAGGGAGTCAGGCCTGAGTCGCCAAAGCGGCGGCTCCTTCCCTTATAAACCGAAACCCCCAAGCCGTAAGCCGTGGGGACTGCATTTACCCTAAAGAAAATGCACCAGGGGTTCGAAGCCCAGGTTTTAGCGGTTCTGCTGTCCCACTACACCCAGGCAGCCCCAGTCCTCGAGCGAGCTTGCCTTCGGGTGAGGGTCCGCGCTGGTTTTGGGCCCGCTCGGCGGCAGCCTACCGCGCGGAAGACGGCAGCCAGGCCCAGGCGGACGCGGGGCTCCGTTACAACTCCGGCTTTACCCGAGACCCTCCCCTTGCGCAGCCTGGACACATTTTTATTACCTTCAGTCGAAAGCCAAAAGTGTTTACCACTTCACCTCGGAGGACCCTCTGCTGCTCAAGAAACAAATATTTAGTCTGGAGGCCTAACCAATAAATAAATAAATAAATAAAATAAAAATAAAAAAATTAGACCTCTTTCATGTAATTCTTCCTTTCGACCAAAAAGTGCTTTTCAGTCCATTTGGAGAAAGTCCTTCCTACACCCTCACCCCCAATGCACCTTAAAAATTCTTGCCAAACCACGGGGGCAGCCCATGCCCCCCCCCCCTACTTTGAGTAATGGGTAGGAGTGAGTCCTGTACTTTGGTAGTGGGTAGGAGGTCCCGATATGGCCTGCAGGCTACGCTAAAAATTGGGAGCATCTGACAGGCCCGTTCCCAGTTTCAGCCTCCACAATCTGGGAGAGGTGCAAGGTTTGGGTATTTCATTAATAAACATCAACAGAACTGTTTGTTAATCTCACTATCCCCTATATGGGCTCCACGTTTTTGAGATAGGCCTGTATTCAAAGAAGACATATGCAAAATGAAAAAAAAATCAACCAAAAATGCTACCCCAAAGCTTTTAAATACCTTATAACGTGGATATTTTCAGAGATAAGTTTAAATCAGCAAGTCCTTCAACCCCTCTTTGTGGAAGGAGTCCATCTCTATAAAAGGGATAACAGAATCCATCTCTAGAATTGCTTCGAGCTTTAGAGGCGATAATATATGTAAAAAGCACTTGTAATCTTAGAGTAAAAGTTACATAAAAGTTGGCCAATATTACTATACTAGTACGTGTGGAATCTAAAATAAATTAAGGGACATTAAATATTGTAATGGGATGTTCACTGTCTCCCGTGAAACATTGTCTGTTAAACGCAGTTTAGTGAAAAATTATAGGTGTCTTTTACTGTGAGTAGTTTTCTTGACATGATCTCCAATGTACCTTTTATAATAAACTTGCTAGAATACGAAATATTAGTGTTACTTAAAAGGTGCAAAATAGTTTTCAAAACCACTAATGAATGAAGGTGTCGCCTAGAAATGGTCTTTTACCTTTCCAACAGACTGAGGTTCTGTTTGGCGCAGGCTTTGGGACCAGAGGCGTGAGGTCCCAGAGGAAGGGAAGAAGCGTTGAGTGAGGGAGGAAGGGGCTGCGGTCTGCACCCCAGCCCCCAGCGGCGGCTTCTGCGATTCAAAGTAGCTCACAGCTGCCGAAACCGCGAATAAAACAGACGGGGGCGCCAAACGACAGCAATAAAGGCATCTGCGACTTCCGCCTGGGTCGCGCCTCGGCGGATCCCACCCCCCGCCAGGGCCTTGGCCACCCACGGACCTGAGCCTGGACCGAAGTGTCCCGTTCAGTTCCCTAAGCAAGTGGGGTTGGGCGGGGGGAGTACCCTTCCCAGGTTCCTGGGACAGCGACTTCTCTTTGCCAGGCGACCCTACCAGGGGTGGTAGAGCTGGGGGCCTAGACTGTGGAGCTAGGAGGGAGAGGTGGGGGCACCCGCAAGGCTGATCTTTGACCCCGTTAATGGCCAGAAAGCCGCCTCGGGGAGGCCTCATAGTGCTGGGAGTCGAGTGGCCTCTGGGACAGGGTGGGAGGCAGGCGCCGAGGCAGGTCCTCTTCTGGGTTCCCGACACCTACTCCGCGTCCCCACTCTCACCTCTGCAGCTACCGCGTGCCTATCCAGCTTTGCATTTCTCACCTTGGGGGAGAATTTCGTTTATTAGCTAAAGAGGTGGAATTGATTTTCTAAGCAAAGCTCACGTTGTTGAAATAAGTTGGCGCTGAGGGGAACAGGAGAGAAACTTTTGGCATTGACTATGTGTATAAATGTATATAAATATACTTAACACCTCGTCTCTCCTTACATTCCTGACGCGCCCCCAACGGGTTCAAGGTTAAAAGGAAAGCGCCAACGGAGAGATGGGCAAAGAGATTCTGGGTTTGCCCCTAACACACCCCAACGTGCTGGGTGTGGCGGCAGGGAGGAAGGGGGGGCTGGGTTGGGGTCTGAGTTGGCGCTGAGAGGAGGATGCAGGACCCGCGCCCAGCGCCCAGATTGCCAGGGTCTCTCGGCCGCTTCGGAAGTTCGCAGGCCGACCTCTGTGTCCCGTCCCTGTCTTATGGTGTCCCCGCCTGTGGCCGCGGATCTCTCTTCTTTTGCTGCTGGCTGGCGGACCCGCACAGTGCACTGGGGGTCGGGACAGGGTGGGGCGCAAGCGCGGGAGGAGCTGTGCAACGGCCTTGAGTGAAGATTGATCTTCGTTAAAATGGTTGCCACCGGCGTCATTATGACCATCAAAGTTATCGCCAAGAGGCTCAGCCGCCAAGCTCAGGCCGCAAGAAGCAGCAGCAGGGCTGGTTCGCGACTCCCCGCGCCCAGACTTAGTACCGGACATACTCAGGGCCACAGGTAAGAGGTTGGGTTGGGGGAAGAGAGGAAGGAGAGAAGAAAGAAGAGCAGAGTGGAGAAGGGAGGGCAGCGGGTGGAAGGGGAAGGAGGCTAAGTCCCTTCTTTCCTTCTTTGACCTAGAGATTAGGCAACTTTGCCACAAATAATTCGATTTGAGGAGGGAGGGGGAAAGCTGGCAACGTAAAAAGTGGATCTGGGGCAGCCCATATGGCGTTGTAAATCGCGACTGTGTTTAAAGTTAGCTGTCGAATTCTACTATGAAATCGTCCAGCCGAGTTCATTTCCCCCAGGGAAAATGCGTAGGCGAGAAGCCTATCCATCAGCAGGGTTATAAAAGTAAAAAACCCAGGACTTCAAGTTCAGAACTCACCCTGCAAACGGTGTTAAAAAATCAGAGAGGACCTAATGATTTCCGTTTGGAGGCGCGGGCCCAACGCACCTCCCCAGGCCACGTAGCACTAAAGTGCTTTCAAAAACTCTACGATATTTCCTTTCCTCTTCTCTCTCTCTCCTCTCTCTCTCTCTCTCTCTCTCTCTCTCTCTCTCTCTCGGCTGGGGTGGGAGGAGAGCAGCCAGGCTGAGGCGAAGAAGTGGGGGAGAGAGAAAACTCGGCGCCCTATTTGTTAAATAAAATACATATTTGGTTCTGAAATTCAAAAGATAAGTAATCCAGACAGGAGCGCAAGGTCTCCTTACGCAACTCTTCCTATATCCTCCCTCTTGTCCCCTCCCTTATCCCCTCCCGCTTGTAAATGTTTTTTTTAAAAAAAAAAACAACCCTTCCCGACGATCTACTCTGGAAAATAAAAGCATTATCTATTATTTAACACGTATCTATGTCCGAGGAAAAATGAGGAAGGCGCTGCATGATTAGGACCTAAGGGGCAACCCAGCAAACTGAGAGCGTAATGATGCCCCTAAATGAAGGGGGAAATGTGCCGCGGCGCGCTCTATTAATCAGACTGTCAATTTCACCCCCGAGGCCAAACCCCCGGGCGAACAGAACCGGCTCTGAGCGGGCAAAGGACCGGAGCCTTCCTCCTCACTTCTTGTCTCTTCTCGCCTCCTACCTGGATCTATTTGTCTGCTCCGAAGCCGCCTTCATTACCCACTGACAGGAGCGTGTATTTATTTGCTTATAAACCTGTTACAATAAATGATTATTCGAACGGCGTCATTCGTACCTTAATGACGAGCGAGCGCTACTTTTTGATGAATGACATCTCGGGCTCGGAAGGATGTATGGGTCATTTTGACCAGTCATTCCCTCGCTCTGGCATCCCACAATTTTTCCGCCTCCCTCCAAAAGAGATAATAATATTTAGAGGCGTTCGCTGGGGCTGAATGAGAATTAGCCCTAGGCGCAGCCCATCATTAGGACGGGACAGCGGGCCACTGTGACATTTTTTAGAAAGCTGAGATGATGGAAAGAATAAGAAAAGAGATGATTCTGATGGAGAGAGGGCTGCACAGCCCCACGACCGGCAAGCGGTTCTCCAATTTGTCCGATTCGGCTGGCAATGCTGTGCTCGAGGCCCTGGAAAATTCGCAGCACCCGGCTCGCCTCAGCCCGCGCCTGCCGTCCGCCCCCCTGCACGGCGCTCTGGGAGACCTCCCTGCCAAGGGCAAATTCGAAATAGACACTTTGTTCAACCTGCAGCACCCGGGCAGCGAAAGCACCGTCTCCTCCGAAATTGCCTCCGCCGCCGAAGGCCGTAAAAAGCCGGGTCATTATTCAGAGGCGGCCGCCGAGGCGGACATGAGCAGCGACGTGGAGGTGGGCTGCTCCGCGCTGCGCTCCCCTGGCGGCCTTGCAGCCGCGCCGCTCAAGGAAAACAATGGCAAAGGTAACCGCGCCGCCCTTGCCGCGCTCTCTGGTCCCATCCTCCCCGTTCTTCCGCGGCTCCTGCTGGCCCTTCCTACTGCCTTTGCCCCTAACCGACCCTCCGCAAGCAAGCTGCACCCAGCGGGCTCGGGCGGGGGCGGGACGCATGCTGGGGACCCTGCACTCCTGCTTTGCTCCTTGAGCCTCCCAGCGAGGCACAGGCCTGGGGGGGTGCCAGGCCCGCCCGCCCGCCCGCCCGCTGTCGCCCGAGTCCTAGAAAATGCCTCTGCGGGTTGGTCTAAAAGCCTGTGCGAGCTGACCGACCCCTAGCCAGCGGCTGAGTCGCGCTACGGGAAGGGTGCCCTGGTAGCTGCTCTGAACTCCGTTACTCCTGGTTCCCCAAGGCCGAGTGGAGTGGAGGGGGCATCCCGAGTAAGTCGGAGGGAGCGTCGCCTGGAGCCTCTGGGAGACCCGCTTGGGTCAGCGGGAGAAAAGAGTTGAAAAGTAGAGCCCACCCCCTAATGGTTCCGGTTTGAGCTGCTGCTGTCTTTCTCATCTTAAAAATATTTTTAACCAAACCCAAAAGACTATCAAAGAAAGGTTGGAAGCCCTACAGAAAGCTGCCCTGCTGTCTCCAGACCACGGGAAACCCAGAGCTTACCAAACTGCGCCTAGATGTAGGCATTTTCCCCTGGCCAATTTTCCTCCTGAGTTGAAAATTTCAAATTAAGAAAAAACAAACAAACAAACAAACTTCCTAATTGAGTTCTTATTATTTGGTTATGAAGGGCTCCCCAAACTTTATTGATTCCATTAACGGCAGCAATCTGTAAGCATGACAGACCCTATCAATTCAGGCAGCCTCGCGCCTTCCTCTCCCGGCTTCCCCCATCCGCGCTCAGCCCCCGCGCGGGGATCTCGGCCCGACAGTGACTCTCGCACTGTCGGCCGTTTGTTTGCCAGGGTACGCGGAGAGCGGCTCTGCCGCGGGCACCACGACGTCTGCGTCGGGCTCTGGCCTTGGCAGCCTGCATGGAGGTGGCGGCGGCGGCGGCGGCGGGGGCGCGGCGCTGGGCGGCTCCGGCTCGGGCGCGGATCAGGTGCGGCGCTACCGCACGGCGTTCACCCGCGAACAGATCGCGCGCCTGGAGAAGGAGTTCTACAGGGAGAACTATGTGTCGCGGCCCCGCCGGTGTGAGCTGGCCGCTGCGCTCAACCTGCCTGAAACCACCATCAAGGTATTGATTCCAGCACGCGCCTTTTCTAGCCTCCCCATGGGTGTCTGGGTTGTTTTGTTTCTCCTTTCTCCTCCCTGGGTGGCCACATTTAGCTGTGGGCCTGAAAACCCGCGGGGTAGAGTCACCAAAGGAATTGGCATATTTATTTCTCAGCTGCCGAATCCGGAGGGTTGGCCGGCCCGGCCTGACCTGGGAAGGCCCGGGAATGGCGGAGCCGAGGCGGGAAACGCTGGCCGCTGCTCATTCTGCCCAGAGCCTGCCCAGGTGCCCCTCGCCCATGTCCATGGCCCCATTTTCCCCCTCGGTGGCAAAGCCGGCTGGTCTTTGTTCCTCTGGCACGAACCCTAGGCGAAACTTTTCATCTGCTCTTGATTTTGGAGATTTATTTTCCACATAAATCGTTGCAACACGGAGAAAAGAATACGGTATTTTGAAAATCGATTGGGTTGAGAAAGTAGTTTCCTAAACATTTTTCTCCTCGGCAGCAGGAAAAAAAAAAAAAAAAAAAGCAAACTTCGGGGGCGGGGGAAGGATACAACGAAATTGTCCTTACTTCTGTGTCTCTAGGTGATTAATTTTATTAATCCGGAAGAGACAGCTGGGAGGTTGGGCGACTTGGCGAACACTTCACGGAGGATCCCACACTCTAGCAAAAGAAAAGAGTAAACTGCCAGGGATAAGGGAGGATGTGGAAGTCTCCCTTTGGTTTGATCGGGCTTTCTTTAATTTAGAGTTGTGACGAATGATGGATGTCTTCATTAGACCGTGTTGGGAGGGGTAGAAAAGTCCCCTCCCCAGTTTAAGAGGATGTTGCTCCCGCCACTCATTTGAGGCAAACGAGTCCAACAATCCTCTTCAATATCAAAATCGGACGTGTGCCCTTGGGGCAGGTCCTTGCAGCTCAGAGGACTCAAGAGCTCGAGCGGCGACCTTTTAGAAAAGCTGCCGCGGTAGCCCCTTCTTCAAAGGTGGCCTAGAATCCCGTGCAAACCCTGGGATTGAGAGAGGGGTGCTCAGCAAGGCTCGGCACTAGTGGGTGGCGGGAAGGCGAGGAAAGGTTGCGTTGGGACTTTGAACGCAGCAAAAAGCAAGGGCGTAGGAGCCCAGGGCAGAAGACCGTTTTCGCTGAGGAAGGTGTGCCCACGGCTCTTCCCACTGTCGCCCTCAGTGGGAGAGCGGAGGGGCCTCCAAGCGGGGCCCAGTCGGAGCGGAGCAGTAGGCCAGGCCGTTCGGAGGTCCGGGAAGGGTGGAGAGGTCCAGGGCGGGGGCTGAGGCCTCGGGGCACTGCTTAACTCGGGCCGCCGTGCGGCTCTCCCCTCAGGTGTGGTTCCAGAACCGGCGCATGAAGGACAAGCGGCAGCGCCTGGCTATGTCGTGGCCGCACCCGGCCGACCCCAGCTTCTACACCTACATGATGACGCACGCGGCCGCCACCGGAAGCCTGCCCTACCCCTTCCACTCGCACGTGCCGCTGCACTACTACCCGCACGTGGGTGTCACGGCTGCGGCCGCCGCGGCTGCGGCCTCCGGCGCAGCGGCCGCGGCCTCGTCGCCCTTCGCCACTTCCATCCGCCCGCTGGACACCTTCCGTGCCCTCTCGCACCCCTACTCGAGGCCGGAGCTGCTGTGCAGCTTCCGCCACCCGGGCCTCTACCAGACGCCAGCGGCCGCCGCGGGGCTCAACAGCGCGGCCTCGGCCGCGGCGGCTGCAGCAGCTGCAGCGGCTGCGGCCTCCTCGGCCGCGGCGGCCGGGGCGCCCCCCAGCGGCGGCTCCGCGCCCTGCTCGTGCCTCAGTTGCCACAGTAGTCAATCCGCCGCGGCGGCCGCAGCAGCAGCCGCCGCGGCCCTGGGCTCCAGGGGTGGTGGCGGGGGCGGTGGCGGCGGCGGCGGCGGCGGCGGCGGCGGCGCGGGGGCCGCGGGGGGCTCGGACTTCGGCTGCAGCGCCGCGGCGCCTCGCTCCGAGAGCGGTTTCCTGCCCTACTCAGCGGCTGTGCTTAGCAAGACCGCCGTGAGCCCGCCGGACCAGAGGGACGAGGCGCCGCTCACCAGATAACTACGTCGCCGCCGCCAGGGGGCTGTGCCCGCCACTCTGAGTGTGCCCGGGAGTCCCCTGAGCGCCCCCGGCGCCCTCCGTGCGCCCGCGTGCCCTCTGCGCTCTGCCCGCTGCCAAAGCTGCCGCCAGGGGGCGCCCCGGTGCGGGAGGCCGAAGGGAAGCTGCCCCGACCGAACTGGGGGAAAAGAACCGCGCCAAAACCCGGCCCGTGTGCCCTCAAATTATTTCTATTTTTGTATTTGCTACCCAGCAGCTTCCTCGTGTTTCCCACCGCCCATGCCCCGTTTCCCGCCTCTGTCCCGAGCTCTGGGTCTTCCCGAAGACAATCCCCTTGCCCTCCAACTAGTCCTCTGGGGTATGGGGCCCCGGCTGCCAGCCCTCAGGCCCAGGTTCCTCTCCTGAACCACGTGGCCAGAAGCCACGGAGAACCACAACAAAGAGAGGGGAATGGTGTGCGCTAGTGCTTTGTGTCGGGGGGGGGGTGCGGGGGGGAGTCACCCCCGAGGTTCCTGCTGCTGCTCTTTTTCTTCCATCCTTTCTTTTCTTTAAACGAGGATGAGGGGAGGTGGCAATTTTTCTCTCAGCCTGAGCTTGTTAGGGGCCCTGTCGACGGAGAGCGGAAGAATGGAGGTCTGAGAAGGCCAGGAGGGCGGATGGAGAGAGCGCGGGCGGCCGCCGGGGTGTTTGCGAGACGGTTTGCCGCGTGCGGGAGCGAGGCGGGTGGGGCTGTGGCGGTCCTCCCCGCGAAGGGCAAAGCCGAGGCAGGCCGGAGTGGCGGTCTCGCCTCCACTCTGGGCCCGCCACCGTTCTCTCTTTTGATCTTTGGTGTGGGATGGAGGCGTCTTGCATATTTTATGCCAAAAGTAATGGCAAATGAGGGTGCCACAGCCTGGCCAGGAATGGAAAGGGAAACGAAGGGAAGGGGAGGGCAAGACTGACAGATCGTTGTCGTATTTGAAGAAGCGTTTCCAGCTCAGTTTTCCAACTACCGGGTTCCTCTCCACCTGGGAAATACTTGAATCTCTAGATATGTGATATTATCCTGAAGCCTGTCCTTAGACACTTTTCTAAGTTCGAACTCGATTGCCCTCACCCCCTTCCCTCCTCGCTTTCCCTTTCCCTGGGTAAAATGGTTCTTGGCATATTTCTCACGCATGTCTATTGCGCTTTCGCCTCTGCAAAGCCACCGCTGGGTTGTTGAGACCCATTCTGCCAACCCCGGCTACTGGTTTCCTTGAACTTGAAGAAAGGCACATCAAAACCCACCAGTGTTAACTGCCACGTCAATTTTGATGCTAATAATGTGCAGATTATGACGAAAATTGCCAATCATGCTCTCTGATGGACCTCCTTTGAATGTGGAATTGGAGAAAAGTTCCCCGCACGGAGACCTGCTGTCAAGTACTAACAACCCGCTAAGGGAAGTCATTAGGAGAGACGGATAAGAGACTCGGTACATAAAGCATTGTTCTTGGTGCATAGAATGTATGTTACTTAATGTTATCTCTGTTACCTGAAGTGATTTCGCAGAAGAAAGCCACGTTCTTATCATCTCAATTGCCAATTTTCATTTTGGTAACTCGGACGCCCTGGGTAGACTTTTCTCTGTTACGTTGATATTCCACCAATGTGAACAGCCTCATTAAATCAAGCCCAGATATTTCCATAATGCTCCCCGCAGAGCCACTTCGCTCCTCACATAATGAGATTTTCTGAAGAGTTGAAGCCCTAAAATAACTTGCTAGTGCATGTTTAGACCCAACAAAGTGGGTATGTGTGTGTATTAAAATGTAGGTGTGCTACCTACATATTCGTGTATATATGTATGTATACATGTATATGTATGTATATACATATATATCCATTCT